>NW_026961800.1:0-731500 GCF_963924245.1 Chroicocephalus ridibundus
CAGGCTTTCCTGCTGCCTTCAGCCTCAAAACCACCCTTTCCCACTTGGCGCTGCGCCAGGCCCAAAAATGGCCATATGTTTGGAGATTGGTCCCTTTCCCAAAGAGCCAGCAGGGAAAACTATGCCTTGTTCTAAAGCTCTTTGGGAACCGCTTGCGAAGCCCCACACACCTGGGGGCTGCAGGCTTTCCTCGCGCTTTCAGCCTCAGAAGAACCCTTTCCCACATGGCGTCACGCCAGGCCCAAAAATGGCCATATGTCTAGAGATTGGTCCCTTTCCCAAAGAGCCAGCAGGGAAAACTATGCCTTGTTCTAAAGCTCTTTGGGAACCGCTTGCGTAGCCCCACACACCTGGGGGCTGCAGGCTTTCCTGCTCTCTTCATCCTCAGAAGAACCCTTTCGCACTTGGAGGTGCGCCACGCCCAAAAATAGCCATATGTCTGCAGATTGGTTCCACGCCCAAAGAGCCAGCAGGGAAAACTATGCCTTGTTCTAAAGCTCTTTGGGAACCGCTTGCGTAGCCCCACACACCTGGGGGCTGCAGGCTTTCCTGCTCTCTTCAGCCTCAAAAGCACCCTTTCCCACTTGGCGCCGCACCAGGCACAAAAATGGCCATATGTCTGGAGATTGGTCCCGCGCCCAAAGAGCCAGCAGGGAAAACTATGCCTTGTTCTAAAGCTCTTTGGGAACCGCTTGCGTAGCCCCACACACCTGGGGGCTGCAGGCTTTTCTCGCGCTTTCAGCCTCAGAAGAACCCTTTCGCACTTGGCGCCGCGCCAGGCACAAAAATGGCCATATGTCTGGAGACTGGTCCCACGCCCAAAGAGCCAGCAGGGAAAACTATGCCTTGTTCTAAAGCTCTTTGGGAACCGCTTGCGTAGCCCCACACACCTGGGGGCTGCATTCTTTCCTGCTGCCTTCAGCCTCAAAAGCACCCTTTCCCACTTGGCGCCGCGCCAGGCCCAAAAATAGCCATATGGCTGGAGACTGGTCCCACGCCCAAAGAGCCAGCACGGAAAACTATGCCTTGTTCTAAAGCTCTTTGGGAACCGCTTGCGTAGCCCCACACACCTGGGGGCTACAGGCTTTCCTGCTGCCTTCAGCCTCAAAACCACCCTTTCCCACTTGGCGCCGCACCAGGCCCAAAAATGGCCATATGGCTGGAGACTGGTCCCACGCCCAAAGAGCCAGCAGGGAAAACTATGCCTTGTTCTAAAGCTCTTTGGGAACCGCTTGCGTAGCCCCACAGACCTGGGGGCTGCAGGCTTTCCTGCTGCCTTCAGTCTCAAAAGCACCCTTTCCCACTTGGCGCCGCGCCAGGCCCAAAAATGGCCATATGTCTGGAGACTGGTCCCACGCCCAAAGAGCCAGCAGGGAAAACTATGCCTTGTTCTAAAGCTCTTTGGGAACCACTTGCGTAGCCCTACAGACCTGGGGGCTGCAGGCTTTCCTGCTGCCTTCAGCCTCAAAACCATCCTTTCCCACATGGCGTCACGCCAGGCCCAAAAATGGC
Organism: Chroicocephalus ridibundus; assembly: GCF_963924245.1. Classification (NCBI taxonomy): domain Eukaryota; kingdom Metazoa; phylum Chordata; class Aves; order Charadriiformes; family Laridae; genus Chroicocephalus; species Chroicocephalus ridibundus. The sequence continues at coordinate 1,513 of NW_026961800.1, forward strand.
CATATGTCTGGAGACTGGTCCCACGCCCAAAGAGCCAGCAGGGAAAACTATGCCTTGTTCTAAAGCTCTTTGGGAACCGCTTGCGTAGCCCCACACACCTGGGGGCTGCAGGCTTTCCTGCTCTCTTCAGCCTCAGAAGAACCCTTTCGCACTTGGCGCCACGCCAGGCACAAAAATGGCCATATGTCTGGAGATTTGTTCCACGCCCAAAGAGCCAGCAGGGAAAACTATGCCTTGTTCTAAAGCTCTTTGGGAACGGCTTGCGTAGCCCCACACACCTGGGGGCTGCAGGCTTTCCTGCTCTCTTCAGCCTCAAAAGCACGCTTTCCCACTTGGCGCCGCGCCAGGTACAAAAATGGCCATATGTCTGGAGATTGGTCCCACGCCCAAAGAGCCAGCAGGGAAAACTATGCCTTGTTCTAAAGCTCTTTGGGAACCGCTTGCGTAGCCCCACACACATGGGGGCTGCAGGCTTTCCTCGCGCTTTCAGCCTCAGAAGAACCCTTTCGCACTCGGCGCCGCGCCAGGCCCAAAAATGGCCATATGTCTGGAGACTGGTCCCACGCCCAAAGAGCCAGCAGGGAAAACTATGCCTTGTTCTAAAGCTCTTTGGGAACCGCTTGCGTAGCCCCACACACCTGGGGGCTGCAGGCTTTCCTGCTCTCTTCAGCCTCAAAAGCACCCTTTCCCACTTGGCGCCGCACCAGGCCCAAAAATGGCCATATGTCTGGAGATTGGTCCCGCGCCCAAAGAGCCAGCAGGGAAAACTATGCCTTGTTCTAAAGCTCTTGGGGAACCGCTTGCGTAGCCCCACACACCTGGGGGCTGCAGGCTTTTCTCGCGCTTTCAGCCTCAGAAGAACCCTTTCGCACTTGGCGCCGCGCCAGGCACAAAAATGGCCATATGTCTGGAGACTGGTCCCACGCCCAAAGAGGCAGCAGGGAAAACTATGCCTTGTTATAAAGCTCTTTGGGAACCGCTTGCGTAGCCCCACAGACCTGGGGGCTGCCGGCTTTCCTGCTGCCTTCTGCCTCAAAAGCACCCTTTCCCACTTGGCGCCGCGCCAGGCCCAAAAATAGCCATATGGCTGGAGACTGGTCCCACGCCCAAAGAGCCAGCAGGGAAAACTATGCCTTGTTCTAAAGCTCTTTGGGAACCGCTTGCGTAGCCCCACACACCTGGGGGCTGCAGGCTTTCCTGCTGCCTTCAGCCTCAAAACCACCCTTTCCCACTTGGCGTCACGCCAGGCCCAAAAATGGCCATATGTCTGGAGACTGGTCCCACGCCCAAAGAGCCAGCAGGGAAAACTATGCCTTGTTCTAAAGCTCTTTGGGAACCGCTTGCGTAGCCCCACACACCTGGGGGCTGCAGGCTTTCCTGCTGCCTTCAGCCTCAAAACCACCCTTTCCCACTTGGCGCCGCGCCAGGCACAAAAATGGCCATATGTCTGGAGATTGGTCCCACGCCCAAAGAGCCAGCAGGGAAAACTATGCCTTGTTCGAAAGCTCTTTGGGAACCGCTTGCGTAGCCCCACACACCTGGGGGCTGCAGGCTTTTCTCGCGCTTTCAGCCTCAGAAGAACCCTTTCGCACTTGGCGCCGCGCCAGGCCCAAAAATGGCCATATGTCTGGAGACTGGTCCCACGCCCAAAGAGCCAGCAGGGAAAACTATGCCTTGTTCTAAAGCTCTTTGGGAACCGCTTGCGTAGCCCCACACACCTGGGGGCTGCAGGCTTTCCTGCTCTCTTCAGCCTCAGAAGAACCCTTTCGCACTTGGCGCCACGCCAGGCACAAAAATGGCCATATGTCTGGAGATTTGTTCCACGCCCAAAGAGCCAGCAGGGAAAACTATGCCTTGTTCTAAAGCTCTTTGGGAACCGCTTGCGTAGCCCCACACACCTGGGGGCTGCAGGCTTTCCTGCTGCCTTCAGCCTCAAAACCACCCTTTCCCACTTGGCGCCGCGCCAGGCCCAAAAATGGCCATATGTCTGGAGATTGGTCCCACGCCCAAAGAGCCAGCAGGGAAAACTATGCCTTGTTCTAAAGCTCTTTGGGAACCGCTTGCGTAGCCCCACACAAACTGGGGGCTGCAGGCTTTTCTCGCGCTTTCAGCCTCAGAAGAACCCTTTCGCACTTGGCGCCGCGCGAGGCCCAAAAATGGCCATATGTCTGGAGGTTGGTCCCACGCCCAAAGAGCCAGCAGGGAAAACTATGCCTTGTTCTAAAGCTCTTTGGGAACCGCTTGCGTAGCCCCACACACCTGGGGTCTAGGCTTTCCTGCTGCCTTCAGCCTCAAAACCACCCTTTCCCACTTGGCGTCACGCCAGGCACAAAAATGGCCATATGTCTGGAGACTGGTCCCACGCCCAAAGAGCCAGCAGGGAAAACTATGCCTTGTTCTAAAGCTCTTTGGGAACGGCTTGCGTAGCCCCACACACCTGGGGGCTGCAGGCTTTCCTGCTGCCTTCAGCCTCAAAACCACCATTTCCCACTTCGCGCCGCGCCATGCCCAGAAATAGCCATATGGCTGGAGACTGGTCCCACGCCCAAAGAGCCAGCAGGGAAAACTATGCCTTGTTCTAAAGCTCTTTGGGAACCGCTTGCGTAGCCCCACACACCTGGGGGCTGCAGGCTTTCCTGCTGCCTTCAGCCTCAAAACCACCCTTTCCCACTTGGCGTCACGCCAGGCACAAAAATGGCCATATGTCTGGAGACTGGTGCCACGCCCAAAGAGCCAGCAGGGAAAACTATGCCTTGTTCTAAAGCTCTTTGGGAACCACTTGCGTAGCCCCACACACCTGGGGGCTGCAGGCTTTCCTGCTGCCTTCAGCCTCAAAACCACCCTTTCCCACATGGCGTCACGCCAGGCCCAAAAATGGCCATATGTCTGGAGATTGGTCCCTTTCCCAAAGAGCCAGCAGGGAAAACTATGCCTTGTTCTAAAGCTCTTTGGGAACCGCTTGCGTAGCCCCACACACCTGGGGGCTACAGGCTTTCCTGCTCTCTTCAGCCTCAGAAGAACCCTTTCGCACTTGGCGCCGCGCCAGGCCCAAAAATGGCCATATGTCTGGAGATTGGTCCCACGCCCAAAGAGCCAGCAGGGAAAACTATGCCTTGTTCTAAAGCTCTTTGGGAACCGCTTGCGTAGCCCCACACACCTGGGGGCTGCAGGCTTTCCTGCTGCCTTCAGCCTCAAAACCACCCTTTCCCACATGGCGTCACGCCAGGCCCAAAAAAAGCCATATGTCTGGAGATTGGTCCCACGCCCAAAGAGCCAGCAGGGAAAACTATGCCTTGTTCTAAAGCTCTTTGGGAATCGCTTGCGTAGCCCCACACACCTGGGGGTTACAGGCTTTCCTGCTCTCTTCAGCCTCAGAAGAACCCTTTCGCACTTGGCGCCGCGCCAGGCCCAAAAATGGCCATATGTCTGGAGACTGGTCCCACGCCCAAAGAGCCAGCAGGGAAAACTATGCCTTGTTCTAAAGCTCTTTGGGAACCGCTTGCGTAGCCCCACACACCTGGGGGCTGCATGCTTTCCTGCTGCCTTCAGCCTCAAAACCACCCTTTCCCACATGGCGTCACGCCAGGCCCAAAAAAAGCCATATGTCTGGAGATTGGTCCCACGCCCAAAGAGCCAGCAGGGAAAACTATGCCTTGTTCTAAAGCTCTTTGGGAACCGCTTGCGTAGCCCCACACACCTGGGGGCTGCAGGCTTTTCTAGCGCTTTCAGCCTCAGAAGAACCCTTTCGCACTTGGCGCCGCGCCAGGCCCAAAAATGGCCATATGTCTGGAGACTGGTCCCACGCCCAACGAGCCAGCAGGGAAAACTATGCCTTGTTGTAAAGCTCTTTGGGAACCGCTTGCGTAGCCCCACACACCTGGGGGCTGCAGGCTTTCCTGCTGCCTTCAGCCTCAAAAGCACGCTTTCCCACTTGGCGCCGCGCCAGGCCCAAAAATGGCCATATGTCTGGAGATTGGTCCCTTTCCCAAAGAGCCAGCAGGGAAAACTATGCCTTGTTCTAAAGCTCTTTGGGAACCGCTTGCGTAGCCCCACACACCTGGGGGCTGCAGGCTTTCCTGCTCTCTTCAGCCTCAGAAGAACCCTTTCGCACTTGGAGGTGCGCCAGGCCCAAAAATAGCCATATGTCTGGAGATTGGTTCCACGCCCAAAGAGCCAGCAGGGAAAACTATGCCTTGTTCTAAAGCTCTTTGGGAACCGCTTGCGTAGCCCCACACACCTGGGGGCTGCAGGCTTTCCTGCTGCCTTCAGCCTCAAAAGCACCCTTTCCCACTTGGCGTCGCGCTAGGCCCAAAAATGGCCATATGTCTGGAGATTGGTCCCGCGCCCAAAGAGCCAGCAGGGAAAACTATGCCTTGTTCTAAAGCTCTTGGGGAACCGCTTGCATAGCCCCACACACGTGGGGGCTGCAGGCTTTTCTCGCGCTTTCAGCCTCAGAAGAACCCTTTCCCACTTGGCGCCGCGCCAGGCACAAAAATGGCCATATGTCTGGAGACTGGTCCCACGCCCAAAGAGCCAGCAGGGAAAACTATGCCTTGTTCTAAAGCTCTTTGGGAACCGCTTGCGTAGCCCCACACACCTGGGGGCTACAGGCTTTCCTGCTGCCTTCAGCCTCAAAACCACCCTTTCGCAATTGGCGCCGCACCAGGCCCAAAAATGGCCATATGTCTGGAGACTGGTCCCACGCCCAAAGAGCCAGCAGGGAAAACTATGCCTTGTTCTAAAGCTCTTTGGGAACCGCTTGCGTAGCCCCACACACCTGGGGGCTGCAGGCTTTCCTGCTGTCTTCAGCCTCAAAAGCACCCTTTCCCACTTGGCGCCGTGCCAGGCCCAAAAATAGCCATATGTCTGGAGATTTGTTCCACGCCCAAAGAGCCAGCAGGGAAAACTATGCCTTGTTGTAAAGCTCTTTGGGAACCGCTTGCGTAGCCCCACACACCTGGGGGCTGCAGGCTTTCCTGCTGCCTTCAGCCTCAAAACCACCCTTTCGCACTTGGCGCCGCGCGAGGCCCAAAAATGGCCATATGTCTGGAGGTTGGTCCCACGCCCAAAGAGCCAGCAGGGAAAACTATGCCTTGTTCTAAAGCTCTTTGGGAACGGCTTGCGTAGCCCCACACACCTGGGGGCTGCAGGCTTTCCTGCTGCCTTCAGCCTCAAAACCACCCTTTCCCACTTGGCGTCACGCCAGGCACAAAAATGGCCATATGTCTGGAGACTGGTCCCACGCCCAAAGAGCCAGCAGGGAAAACTATGCCTTGTTCTAAAGCTCTTTGGGAACCGCTTGCGTAGCCCCACACACCTGGGGGCTGCAGGCTTTCCTGCTGCCTTCAGCCTCAAAAGCACCCTTTCCCACTTGGCGTCACGCCAGGCCCAAAAATGGCCATATGTCTGGAGACTGGTCCCACGCCCAAAGAGCCAGCAGGGAAAACTATGCCTTGTTCTAAACCTCTTTGGGAACCGCTTGCGTAGCCCCACACACCTGGGGGCTGCAGGCTTTCCTGCTGCCTTCAGCCTCAAAACCACCCTTTCGCACTTGGCGCCGCGCCAGGCCCAAAAATGGCCATATGTCTGGAGATTGGTTCCTTTCCCAAAGAGCCAGCAGGGAAAACTATGCCTTGTTCTAAAGCTCTTTGGGAACCGCTTGCGTAGCCCCACACACCTGGGGGCTGCAGGCTTGTCTCGCGCTTTCAGCCTCAGAAGAACCCTTTCGCACTTGGCGCCGCGCCAGGCCCAAAAATGGCCATATGTCTGGAGACTGGTCGCACGCCCAAAGAGCCAGCAGGGAAAACTATGCCTTGTTCTAAAGCTCTTTGGGAACCGCTTGCGTAGCCCCACACACCTGGGGGCTGCAGGCTTTCCTGCTCTCTTCAGCCTCAGAAGAACCCTTTCGCACTTGGCGCCACGCCAGGCCCAAAAATGGCCATATGTCTGGAGATTTGTTCCACGCCCAAAGAGCCAGCAGGGAAAACTATGCTTTATTCTAAAGCTCTTTGGGAACGGCTTGCGTAGCCCCACACACCTGGGGGCTGCAGGCTTTCCTGCTCTCTTCAGCCTCAGAAGAACTCTTTCGCACTTGGCGCCGCGCCAGGCCCAAAAATGGCCATATGTCTGGAGATTTGTTCCACGCCCAAAGAGCCAGCAGGGAAAACTATGCCTTCTTCTAAAGCTCTTTGGGAACGGCTTGCGTAGCCCCACACACCTGGGGGCTGCAGGCTTTCCTGCTCTCTTCAGCCTCAAAACCACCATTTCCCACTTCGCGCCGCGCCATGCCCAGAAATAGCCATATGGCTGGAGACTGGTCCCACGCCCAAAGAGCCAGCAGGGAAAACTATGCCTTGTTCTAAAGCTCTTTGGGAACGGCTTGCGTAGCCCCACACACCTGGGGGCTGCAGGCTTTCCTGCTCTCTTCAGCCTCAGAAGAACCCTTTCGCACTTGGCGCCGCGCCAGGCCCAAAAATGGCCATATGTCTGGAGATTGGTCCCACGCCCAAAGAGCCAGCAGGGAAAACTATGCCTTGTTCTAAAGCTCTTTGGGAACGGCTTGCGTAGCCCCACACACCTGGGGGCTGCAGGCTTTCCTGCTGCCTTCAGCCTCAAAACCACCCTTTCCCACATGGCGTCACGCCAGGCCCAAAAAAAGCCATATGTCTGGAGATTGGTCCCACGCCCAAAGAGCCAGCAGGGAAAACTATGCCTTGTTCTAAAGCTCTTTGGGAACCGCTTGCGTAGCCCCACACACCTGGGGGCTGCAGGCTTTCCTCGCGCTTTCAGCCTCAGAAGAACCCTTTCGCACTTGGCGCCGCGCCAGGCCCAAAAATGGCCATATGTCTGGAGACTGGTCCCACGGCCAAAGAGCCAGCAGGGAAAACTATGCCTTGTTGTAAAGCTCTTTGGGAACCGCTTGCGTAGCCCCACACACCTGGGGGCTGCAGGCTTTCCTGCTGCCTTCAGCCTCAAAAGCACGCTTTCCCACTTGGCGTCGCGCCAGGCCCAAAAATGGCCATATGTCTGGAGATTGGTCCCTTTCCCAAAGAGCCAGCAGGGAAAACTATGCCTTGTTCTAAAGCTCTTTGGGAACCGCTTGCGTAGCCCCACACACCTGGGGGCTGCAGGCTTTCCTGCTCTCTTCAGCCTCAGAAGAACCCTTTCGCACTTGGAGGTGCGCCAGGCCCAAAAATAGCCATATGTCGGGAGATTGGTTCCACGCCCAAAGAGCCAGCAGGGAAAACTATGCCTTGTTCTAAAGCTCTTTGGGAACCGCTTGCGTAGCCCCACACACCTGGGGGCTGCAGGCTTTCCTGCTGCCTTCAGCCTCAAAAGCACCCTTTCCCACTTGTCGTCGCGCTAGGCCCAAAAATGGCCATATGTCTGGAGATTGGTCCCGCGCCCAAAGAGCCAGCAGGGAAAACTATGCCTTGTTCTAAAGCTCTTGGGGAACCGCTTGCATAGCCCCACACACCTGGGGGCTGCAGGCTTTTCTCGCGCTTTCAGCCTCAGAAGAACCCTTTCCCACTTGGCGCCGCGCCAGGCCCAAAAATGGCCATATGTCTGGAGACTGGTCCCACGCCCAAAGAGCCAGCAGGGAAAACTATGCCTTGTTCTAAAGCTCTTTGGGAACCGCTTGCGTAGCCCCACACTCCTGGGGGCTGCAGGCTTTCCTGCTGTCTTCAGCCTCAAAAGCACCCTTTCCCACTTGGCGCCGTGCCAGGCCCAAAAATAGCCATATGTCTGGAGATTTGTTCCACGCCCAAAGAGCCAGCAGGGAAAACTATGCCTTGTTCTAAAGCTCTTTGGGAACCGCTTGCGTAGCCCCACACACCTGGGGGCTGCAGGCTTTCCTGCTCTCTTCAGCCTCAGAAGAACCCTTTCGCACTTGGCGCCACGCCAGGCACAAAAATGGCCATATGTCTGGAGATTTGTTCCACGCCCAAAGAGCCAGCAGGGAAAACTATGCCTTGTTCTAAAGCTCTTTGGGAACCGCTTGCGTAGCCCCACACACCTGGGGGCTGCAGGCTTTCCTGCTGCCTTCAGCCTCAAAACCACCCTTTCCCACTTGGCGTCACGCCAGTCACAAAAATGGCCATATGTCTGGAGATTGGTCCCACGCCCAAAGAGCCAGCAGGGAAAACTATGCCTTGTTCTAAAGCTCTTTGGGAACCGCTTGCGTAGCCCCACACAAACTAGGGGCTGCAGGCTTTTCTCGCGCTTTCAGCCTCAGAAGAACCCTTTCGCACTTGGCGCCGCGCGAGGCCCAAAAATGGCCATATGTCTGGAGGTTGGTCCCACGCCCAAAGAGCCAGCAGGGAAAACTATGCCTTGTTCTAAAGCTCTTTGGGAACCGCTTGCGTAGCCCCACACACCTGGGGGCTGCAGGCTTTCCTGCTGCCTTCAGCCTCAAAACCACCCTTTCCCACTTGGCGTCACGCCAGGCACAAAAATGGCCATATGTCTGGAGACTGGTCCCACGCCCAAAGAGCCAGCAGGGAAAACTATGCCTTGTTCTAAAGCTCTTTGGGAACGGCTTGCGTAGCCCCACACACCTGGGGGCTGCAGGCTTTCCTGCTGCCTTCAGCCTCAAAACCACCATTTCCCACTTCGCGCCGCGCCATGCCCAGAAATAGCCATATGGCTGGAGACTGGTCCCACGCCCAAAGAGCCAGCAGGGAAAACTATGCCTTGTTCTAAAGCTCTTTGGGAACCACTTGCGTAGCCCCACACACCTGGGGGCTGCAGGCTTTCCTGCTGCCTTCAGCCTCAAAACCACCCTTTCGCACTTGGCGCCGCGCCAGGCCCAAAAATGGCCATATGTCTGGAGATTTGTTCCACGCCCAAAGAGCCAGCAGGGAAAACTATGCCTTGTTCTAAAGCTCTTTGGGAACGGCTTGCGTAGCCCCACACACCTGGGGGCTGCAGGCTTTCCTGCTGCCTTCAGCCTCAAAACCACCCTTTCCCACATGGCGTCACGCCAGGCCCAAAAAAAGCCATATGTCTGGAGATTGGTCCCACGCCCAAAGAGCCAGCAGGGAAAACTATGCCTTGTTCTAAAGCTCTTTGGGAACCGCTTGCGTAGCCCCACACACCTGGGGGCTACAGGCTTTCCTGCTCTCTTCAGCCTCAGAAGAACCCTTTCGCACTTGGCGCCGCGCCAGGCCCAAAAATGGCCATATGTCTGGAGATGGGTCCCACGCCCAAAGAGCCAGCAGGGAAAACTATGCCTTGTTCTAAAGCTCTTTGGGAACCGCTTGCGTAGCCCCACACACCTGGGGGCTGCATGCTTTCCTGCTGCCTTCAGCCTCAAAACCACCCTTTCCCACATGGCGTCACGCCAGGCCCAAAAAAAGCCATATGTCTGGAGATTGGTCCCACGCCCAAAGAGCCAGCAGGGAAAACTATGCCTTGTTCTAAAGCTCTTTGGGAACCGCTTGCGTAGCCCCACACACCTGGGGGCTGCAGGCTTTTCTAGCGCTTTCAGCCTCAGAAGAACCCTTTCGCACTTGGCGCCACGCCAGGCCCAAAAATGGCCATATGTCTCGAGACTGGTCCCACGCCCAACGAGCCAGCAGGGAAAACTATGCCTTGTTCTAAAGCTCTTTGGGAACCGCTTGCGTAGCCCCACACACCTGGGGGCTGCAGGCTTTCCTGCTGCCTTCAGCCTCAAAAGCACGCTTTCCCACTTGGCGCCGCGCCAGGCCCAAAAATGGCCATATGTCTGGAGATTTGTTCCACGCCCAAAGAGCCAGCAGGGAAAACTATGCCTTGTTCTAAAGCTCTTTGGGAACCGCTTGCGTAGCCCCACACACCTGGGGGCTGCAGGCTTTCCTGCTCTCTTCAGCCTCAGAAGAACCCTTTCGCACTTGGAGGTGCGCCAGGCCCAAAAATAGCCATATATCTGGAGATTGGTTCCACGCCCAAAGAGCCAGCAGGGAAAACTATGCCTTGTTCTAAAGCTCTTTGGGAACCGCTTGCGTAGCCCCACACACCTGGGGGCTGCAGGCTTTCCTGCTGCCTTCAGCCTCAAAAGCACCCTTTCCCACTTGGCGCCGCGCTAGGCCCAAAAATGGCCATATGTCTGGAGATTGGTCCCGCGCCCAAAGAGCCAGCAGGGAAAACTATGCCTTGTTCTAAAGCTCTTGGGGAACCGCTTGCATAGCCCCACACACGTGGGGGCTGCAGGCTTTTCTCGCGCTTTCAGCCTCAGAAGAACCCTTTCCCACTTGCCGCCGCGCCAGGCACAAAAATGGCCATATGTCTGGAGACTGGTCCCACGCCCAAAGAGCCAGCAGGGAAAACTATGCCTTGTTCTAAAGCTCTTTGGGAACCGCTTGCGTAGCCCCACACACCTGGGGGCTACAGGCTTTCCTGCTGCCTTCAGCCTCAAAACCACCCTTTCGCAATTGGCGCCGCACCAGGCCCAAAAATGGCCATATGTCTGGAGACTGGTCCCACGCCCAAAGAGCCAGCAGGGAAAACCATGCCTTGTTCTAAAGCTCTTTGGGAACCGCTTGCGTAGCCCCACACACCTGGGGGCTGCAGGCTTTCCTGCTGTCTTCAGCCTCAAAAGCACCCTTTCCCACTTGGCGCCGTGCCAGGCCCAAAAATAGCCATATGTCTGGAGATTTGTTCCACGCCCAAAGAGCCAGCAGGGAAAACTATGCCTTGTTCTAAAGCTCTTTGGGAACCGCTTGCGTAGCCCCACACACCTGGGGGCTGCAGGCTTTCCTGCTGCCTTCAGCCTCAAAACCACCCTTTCCCACTTGGCGTCACGCCAGGCACAAAAATGGCCATATGTCTGGAGACTGGTCCCACGCCCAAAGAGCCAGCAGGGAAAACTATGCCTTGTTCTAAAGCTCTTTGGGAACCGCTTGCGTAGCCCCACACACCTGGGGGCTGCAGGCTTTCCTGCTGCCTTCAGCCTCAAAACCACCATTTCCCACTTCGCGCCGCGCCATGCCCAGAAATAGCCATATGGCTGGAGACTGGTCCCACGCCCAAAGAGCCAGCAGGGAAAACTATGCCTTGTTCTAAAGCTCTTTGGGAACCGCTTGCGTAGCCCCACACACCTGGGGGCTGCAGGCTTTCCTGCTGCCTTCAGCCTCAAAACCACCCTTTCCCACTTGGCGTCACGCCAGGCACAAAAATGGCCATATGTCTGGAGACTGGTGCCACGCCCAAAGAGCCAGCAGGGAAAACTATGCCTTGTTCTAAAGCTCTTTGGGAACCACTTGCGTAGCCCCACACACCTGGGGGCTGCAGGCTTTCCTGCTGCCTTCAGCCTCAAAACCACCCTTTCCCACATGGCGTCACGCCAGGCCCAAAAATGGCCATATGTCTGGAGATTGGTCCCTTTCCCAAAGAGCCAGCAGGGAAAACTATGCCTTGTTCTAAAGCTCTTTGGGAACCGCTTGCGTAGCCCCACACACCTGGGGGCTACAGGCTTTCCTGCTCTCTTCAGCCTCAGAAGAACCCTTTCGCACTTGGCGCCGCGCCAGGCCCAAAAATGGCCATATGTCTGGAGATTGGTCCCACGCCCAAAGAGCCAGCAGGGAAAACTATGCCTTGTTCTAAAGCTCTTTGGGAACCGCTTGCGTAGCCCCACACACCTGGGGGCTGCAGGCTTTCCTGCTGCCTTCAGCCTCAAAACCACCCTTTCCCACATGGCGTCACGCCAGGCCCAAAAAAAGCCATATGTCTGGAGATTGGTCCCACGCCCAAAGAGCCAGCAGGGAAAACTATGCCTTGTTCTAAAGCTCTTTGGGAACCGCTTGCGTAGCCCCACACACCTGGGGGCTACAGGCTTTCCTGCTCTCTTTAGCCTCAGAAGAACCCTTTCGCACTTGGCGCCGCGCCAGGCCCAAAAATGGCCATATGTCTGGAGATTGGTCCCACGCCCAAAGAGCCAGCAGGGAAAACTATGCCTTGTTCTAAAGCTCTTTGGGAACCGCTTGCGTAGCCCCACACACCTGGGGGCTGCATGCTTTCCTGCTGCCTTCAGCCTCAAAACCACCCTTTCCCACATGGCGTCACGCCAGGCCCAAAAAAAGCCATATGTCTGGAGATTGGTCCCACGCCCAAAGAGCCAGCAGGGAAAACTATGCCTTGTTCTAAAGCTCTTTGGGAACCGCTTGCGTAGCCCCACACACCTGGGGGCTGCAGGCTTTTCTAGCGCTTTCAGCCTCAGAAGAACCCTTTCGCACTTGGCGCCGCGCCAGGCCCAAAAATGGCCATATGTCTGGAGACTGGTCCCACGCCCAACGAGCCAGCAGGGAAAACTATGCCTTGTTGTAAAGCTCTTTGGGAACCGCTTGCGTAGCCCCACACACCTGGGGGCTGCAGGCTTTCCTGCTGCCTTCAGCCTCGAAAGCACGCTTTCCCACTTGGCGCCGCGCCAGGCCCAAAAATGGCCATATGTCTGGAGATTGGTCCCTTTCCCAAAGAGCCAGCAGGGAAAACTATGCCTTGTTCTAAAGCTCTTTGGGAACCGCTTGCGTAGCCCCACACACCTGGGGGCTGCAGGCTTTCCTGCTCTCTTCAGCCTCAGAAGAACCCTTTCGCACTTGGCGCCGCGCCAGGCCCAAAAATAGCCATATGTCTGGAGATTGGTTCCACGCCCAAAGAGCCAGCAGGGAAAACTATGCCTTGTTCTAAAGCTCTTTGGGAACCGCTTGCGTAGCCCCACACACCTGGGGGCTGCAGGCTTTCCTGCTGCCTTCAGCCTCAAAAGCACCCTTTCCCACTTGGCGTCGCGCTAGGCCCAAAAATGGCCATATGTCTGGAGATTGGTCCCGCGCCCAAAGAGCCAGCAGGGAAAACTATGCCTTGTTCTAAAGCTCTTGGGGAACCGCTTGCATAGCCCCACACACGTGGGGGCTGCAGGCTTTTCTCGCGCTTTCAGCCTCAGAAGAACCCTTTCCCACTTGGCGCCGCGCCAGGCACAAAAATGGCCATATGTCTGGAGACTGGTCCCACGCCCAAAGAGCCAGCAGGGAAAACTATGCCTTGTTCTAAAGCTCTTTGGGAACCGCTTGCGTAGCCCCACACACCTGGGGGCTACAGGCTTTCCTGCTGCCTTCAGCCTCAAAACCACCCTTTCGCAATTGGCGCCGCACCAGGCCCAAAAATGGCCATATGTCTGGAGACTGGTCCCACGCCCAAAGAGCCAGCAGGGAAAACTATGCCTTGTTCTAAAGCTCTTTGGGAACCGCTTGCGTAGCCCCACACACCTGGGGGCTGCAGGCTTTCCTGCTGTCTTCAGCCTCAAAAGCACCCTTTCCCACTTGGCGCCGTGCCAGGCCCAAAAATAGCCATATGTCTGGAGATTTGTTCCACGCCCAAAGAGCCAGCAGGGAAAACTATGCCTTGTTCTAAAGCTCTTTGGGAACCGCTTGCGTAGCCCCACACACCTGGGGGCTGCAGGCTTTCCTGCTCTCTTCAGCCTCAGAAGAACCCTTTCGCACTTGGCGCCACGCCAGGCACAAAAATGGCCATATGTCTGGAGATTTGTTCCACGCCCAAAGAGCCAGCAGGGAAAACTATGCCTTGTTCTAAAGCTCTTTGGGAATGGCTTGCGTAGCCCCACACACCTGGGGGCTGCAGGCTTTCCTGCTGCCTTCAGCCTCAAAACCACCCTTTCCCACTTGGCGCCGCGCCAGGACCAAAAATGGCCATATGTCTGGAGATTGGTCCCACGCCCAAAGAGCCAGCAGGGAAAACTATGCCTTGTTGTAAAGCTCTTTGGGAACCGCTTGCGTAGCCCCACACACCTGGGGGCTGCAGGCTTTCCTGCTGCCTTCAGCCTCAAAACCACCCTTTCGCACTTGGCGCCGCGCGAGGCCCAAAAATGGCCATATGTCTGGAGGTTGGTCCCACGCCCAAAGAGCCAGCAGGGAAAACTATGCCTTGTTCTAAAGCTCTTTGGGAACGGCTTGCGTAGCCCCACACACCTGGGGGCTGCAGGCTTTCCTGCTGCCTTCAGCCTCAAAACCACCCTTTCCCACTTGGCGTCACGCCAGGCACAAAAATGGCCATATGTCTGGAGACTGGTCCCACGCCCAAAGAGCCAGCAGGGAAAACTATGCCTTGTTCTAAAGCTCTTTGGGAACCGCTTGCGTAGCCCCACACACCTGGGGGCTGCAGGCTTTCCTGCTGCCTTCAGCCTCAAAAGCACCCTTTCGCACTTGGCGCCGCGCCAGGCCCAAAAATGGCCATATGTCTGGAGATTGGTCCCTTTCCCAAAGAGCCAGCAGGGAAAACTATGCCTTGTTCTAAAGCTCTTTGGGAACCGCTTGCGTAGCCCCACACACCTGGGGGCTGCAGGCTTTTCTCGCGCTTTCAGCCTCAGAAGAACCCTTTCGCACTTGGCGCCGCGCCAGGCCCAAAAATGGCCATATGTCTGGAGACTGGTCCCACGCCCAAAGAGCCAGCAGGGAAAACTATGCCTTGTTCTAAAGCTCTTTGGGAACCGCTTGCGTAGCCCCACACACCTGGGGGCTGCAGGCTTTCCTGCTCTCTTCAGCCTCAGAAGAACCCTTTCGCACTTGGCGCCACGCCAGGCCCAAAAATGGCCATATGTCTGGAGATTTGTTCCACGCCCAAAGAGCCAGCAGGGAAAACTATGCCTTATTCTAAAGCTCTTTGGGAACGGCTTGCGTAGCCCCACACACCTGGGGGCTGCAGGCTTTCCTGCTCTCTTCAGCCTCAGAAGAACTCTTTCGCACTTGGCGCCGCGCCAGGCCCAAAAATGGCCATATGTCTGGAGATTTGTTCCACGCCCAAAGAGCCAGCAGGGAAAACTATGCCTTCTTCTAAAGCTCTTTGGGAACGGCTTGCGTAGCCCCACACACCTGGGGGCTGCAGGCTTTCCTGCTCTCTTCAGCCTCAAAACCACCATTTCCCACTTCGCGCCGCGCCATGCCCAGAAATAGCCATATGGCTGGAGACTGGTCCCACGCCCAAAGAGCCAGCAGGGAAAACTATGCCTTGTTCTAAAGCTCTTTGGGAACGGCTTGCGTAGCCCCACACACCTGGGGGCTGCAGGCTTTCCTGCTCTCTTCAGCCTCAGAAGAACCCTTTCGCACTTGGCGCCGCGCCAGGCCCAAAAATGGCCATATGTCTGGAGGTTGGTCCCACGCCCAAAGAGCCAGCAGGGAAAACTATGCCTTGTTCTAAAGCTCTTTGGGAACGGCTTGCGTAGCCCCACACACCTGGGGGCTGCAGGCTTTCCTGCTGCCTTCAGCCTCAAAAGCACGCTTTCCCACTTGGCGCCGCGCCAGGCCCAAAAATGGCCATATGTCTGGAGATTGGTCCCTTTCCCAAAGAGCCAGCAGGGAAAACTATGCCTTGTTCTAAAGCTCTTTGGGAACCGCTTGCGTAGCCCCACACACCTGGGGGCTGCAGGCTTTCCTGCTCTCTTCAGCCTCAGAAGAACCCTTTCGCACTTGGAGGTGCGCCAGGCCCAAAAATAGCCATATGTCGGGAGATTGGTTCCACGCCCAAAGAGCCAGCAGGGAAAACTATGCCTTGTTCTAAAGCTCTTTGGGAACCGCTTGCGTAGCCCCACACACCTGGGGGCTGCAGGCTTTCCTGCTGCCTTCAGCCTCAAAAGCACCCTTTCCCACTTGGCGTCGCGCTAGGCCCAAAAATGGCCATATGTCTGGAGATTGGTCCCGCGCCCAAAGAGCCAGCAGGGAAAACTATGCCTTGTTCTAAAGCTCTTGGGGAACCGCTTGCATAGCCCCACACACCTGGGGGCTGCAGGCTTTTCTCGCGCTTTCAGCCTCAGAAGAACCCTTTCCCACTTGGCGCCGCGCCAGGCACAAAAATGGCCATATGTCTGGAGACTGGTCCCACGCCCAAAGAGCCAGCAGGGAAAACTATGCCTTGTTCTAAAGCTCTTTGGGAACCGCTTGCGTAGCCCCACACACCTGGGGGCTGCAGGCTTTCCTGCTGTCTTCAGCCTCAAAAGCACCCTTTCCCACTTGGCGCCGTGCCAGGCCCAAAAATAGCCATATGTCTGGAGATTTGTTCCACGCCCAAAGAGCCAGCAGGGAAAACTATGCCTTGTTCTAAAGCTCTTTGGGAACCGCTTGCGTAGCCCCACACACCTGGGGGCTGCAGGCTTTCCTGCTCTCTTCAGCCTCAGAAGAACCCTTTCGCACTTGGCGCCACGCCAGGCACAAAAATGGCCATATGTCTGGAGATTTGTTCCACGCCCAAAGAGCCAGCAGGGAAAACTATGCCTTGTTCTAAAGCTCTTTGGGAATGGCTTGCGTAGCCCCACAGACCTGGGGGCTGCAGGCTTTCCTGCTGCCTTCAGCCTCAAAACCACCCTTTCCCACTTGGAGCCGCGCCAGGACCAAAAATGGCCATATGTCTGGAGATTGGTCCCACGCCCAAAGAGCCAGCAGGGAAAACTATGCCTTGTTCTAAAGCCCTTTGGGAACCGCTTGCGTAGCCCCACACACGTGGGGGCTGCAGGCTTTTCTCGCGCTTTCAGCCTCAGAAGAACCCTTTCGCAATTGGCGCCGCGCCAGGCCCAAAAATGGCCATATGTCTGGAGGTTGGTCCCACGCCCAAAGAGCCAGCAGGGAAAACTATGCCTTGTTCTAAAGCTCTTTGGGAACCGCTTGTGTAGCCCCACACACCTGGGGGCTGCAGGCTTTCCTGCTGCCTTCAGCCTCAAAACCACCCTTTCCCACTTGGCGTCACGCCAGGCCCAAAAATGGCCATATGTCTGGAGACTGGTCCCACGCCCAAAGAGCCAGCAGGGAAAACTATGCCTTGTTCTAAAGCTCTTTGGGAACGGCTTGCGTAGCCCCACACACCTGGGGGCTGCAGGCTTTCCTGCTGCCTTCAGCCTCAAAACCACCCTTTCCCACTTGGCGTCACGCCAGGCACAAAAATGGCCATATGTCTGGAGACTGGTCCCACGCCCAAAGAGCCAGCAGGGAAAACTATGCCTTGTTCTAAAGCTCTTTGGGAACCGCTTGCGTAGCCCCACACACCTGGGGGCTGCAGGCTTTCCTGCTGCCTTCAGCCTCAAAAGCACCCTTTCCCACTTGGCGTCACGCCAGGCACAAAAATGGCCATATGTCTGGAGACTGGTCCCACGCCCAAAGAGCCAGCAGGGAAAACTATGCCTTGTTCTAAAGCTCTTTGGGAACCGCTTGCGTAGCCCCACACACCTGGGGGCTGCAGGCTTTCCTGCTGCCTTCAGCCTCAAAACCACCCTTTCGCACTTGGCGCCGCGCCAGGCCCAAAAATGGCCATATGTCTGGAGATTGGTCCCACGCCCAAAGAGCCAGCAGGGAAAACTATGCCTTGTTCTAAAGCTCTTTGGGAACCGCTTGCGTAGCCCCACACACCTGGGGGCTGCAGGCTTTTCTCGCGCTTTCAGCCTCAGAAGAACCCTTTCGCACTTGGCGCCGCGCCAGGCCCAAAAATGGCCATATGTCTGGAGACTGGTCCCACGCCCAAAGAGCCAGCAGGGAAAACTATGCCTTGTTCTAAAGCTCTTTGGGAACCGCTTGCGTAGCCCCACACACCTGGGGGCTGCAGGCTTTCCTGCTCTCTTCATCCTCAGAAGAACCCTTTCGCACTTGGCGCCACGCCAGGCCCAAAAATGGCCATATGTCTGGAGATTTGTTCCACGCCCAAAGAGCCAGCAGGGAAAACTATGCCTTGTTCTAAAGCTCTTTGGGAACGGCTTGCGTAGCCCCACACACCTGGGGGCTGCAGGCTTTCCTGCTCTCTTCAGCCTCAGAAGAACTCTTTCGCACTTGGCGCCGCGCCAGGCCCAAAAATGGCCATATGTCTGGAGATTTGTTCCACGCCCAAAGAGCCAGCAGGGAAAACTATGCCTTCTTCTAAAGCTCTTTGGGAACGGCTTGCGTAGCCCCACACACCTGGGGGCTGCAGGCTTTCCTGCTCTCTTCAGCCTCAAAACCACCATTTCCCACTTCGCGCCGCGCCATGCCCAGAAATAGCCATATGGCTGGAGACTGGTCCCACGCCCAAAGAGCCAGCAGGGAAAACTATGCCTTGTTCTAAAGCTCTTTGGGAACGGCTTGCGTAGCCCCACACACCTGGGGGCTGCAGGCTTTCCTGCTGCCTTCAGCCTCAGAAGAACCCTTTCGCACTTGGCGCCGCGCCAGGCCCAAAAATGGCCATATGTCTGGAGATTGGTCCCACGCCCAAAGAGCCAGCAGGGAAAACTATGCCTTGTTCTAAAGCTCTTTGGGAACCGCTTGCGTAGCCCCACACACCTGGGGGCTGCAGGCTTTCCTGCTGCCTTCAGCCTCAAAACCACCCTTTCCCACATGGCGTCACGCCAGGCCCAAAAATGGCCATATGTCTGGAGATTGGTCCCTTTCCCAAAGAGCCAGCAGGGAAAACTATGCCTTGTTCTAAAGCTCTTTGGGAACCGCTTGCGTAGCCCCACACACCTGGGGGCTACAGGCTTTCCTGCTGCCTTCAGCCTCATAAGAACCCTTTCGCACTTGGCGCCGCGCCAGGCCCAAAAATGGCCATATGTCTGGAGACTGGTCCCACGCCCAAAGAGCCAGCAGGGAAAACTATGCCTTGTTGTAAAGCTCTTTGGGAACCGCTTGCGTAGCCCCACACACCTGGGGGCTGCAGGCTTTCCTGCTGCCTTCAGCCTCAAAAGCATGCTTTCCCACTTAGCGCCGCGCCAGGCCCAAAAATGGCCATATGTCTGGAGATTGGTCCCTTTCCCAAAGAGCCAGCAGGAAAAACTATGCCTTGTTCTAAAGCTCTTTGGGAACCGCTTGCGTAGCCCCACACACCTGGGGGCTGCAGGCTTTCCTGCTCTCTTCAGCCTCAAAAGCACCCTTTCCCACTTGGCGCCGCGCTAGGCCCAAAAATGGCCATATGTCTGGAGATTGGTCCCGCGCCCAAAGAGCCAGCAGGGAAAACTATGCCTTGTTCTAAAGCTCTTGGGGAACCGCTTGCGTAGCCCCACACACCTGGGGGCTGCAGGCTTTTCTCGCGCTTTCAGCCTCAGAAGAACCCTTTCGCACTTGGCGCCGCGCCAGGCCCAAAAATGGCCATATGGCTGGAGACTGGTCCCACGCCCAAAGAGCCAGCAGGGAAAACTATGCCTTGTTCTAAAGCTCTTTGGGAACCGCTTGCGTAGCCCCACACACCTGGGGGCTGCAGGCTTTCCTGCTCTCTTCAGCCTCAGAAGAACCCTTTCGCACTTGGCGCCACGCCAGGCCCAAAAATGGCCATATGTCTGGAGATTTGTTCCACGCCCAAAGAGCCAGCAGGGAAAACTATGCCTTGTTCTAAAGCTCTTTGGGAACGGCTTGCGTAGCCCCACACACCTGGGGGCTGCAGGCTTTCCTGCTCTCTTCAGCCTCAGAAGAACTCTTTCGCACTTGGCGCCGCGCCAGGCCCAAAAATGGCCATATGTCTGGAGATTTGTTCCACGCCCAAAGAGCCAGCAGGGAAAACTATGCCTTCTTCTAAAGCTCTTTGGGAACGGCTTGCGTAGCCCCACACACCTGGGGGCTGCAGGCTTTCCTGCTCTCTTCAGCCTCAAAACCACCATTTCCCACTTCGCGCCGCGCCATGCCCAGAAATAGCCATATGGCTGGAGACTGGTCCCACGCCCAAAGAGCCAGCAGGGAAAACTATGCCTTGTTCTAAAGCTCTTTGGGAACGGCTTGCGTAGCCCCACACACCTGGGGCCTGCAGGCTTTCCTGCTGCCTTCAGCCTCAGAAGAACCCTTTCGCACTTGGCGCCGCGCCAGGCCCAAAAATGGCCATATGTCTGGAGATTGGTCCCACGCCCAAAGAGCCAGCAGGGAAAACTATGCCTTGTTCTAAAGCTCTTTGGGAACCGCTTGCGTAGCCCCACACACCTGGGGGCTGCAGGCTTTCCTGCTGCCTTCAGCCTCAAAACCACCCTTTCCCACATGGCGTCACGCCAGGCCCAAAAATGGCCATATGTCTGGAGATTGGTCCCTTTCCCAAAGAGCCAGCAGGGAAAACTATGCCTTGTTCTAAAGCTCTTTGGGAACCGCTTGCGTAGCCCCACACACCTGGGGGCTACAGGCTTTCCTGCTGCCTTCAGCCTCAGAAGAACCCTTTCGCACTTGGCGCCGCGCCAGGCCCAAAAATGGCCATATGTCTGGAGACTGGTCCCACGCCCAAAGAGCCAGCAGGGAAAACTATGCCTTGTTGTAAAGCTCTTTGGGAACCGCTTGCGTAGCCCCACACACCTGGGGGCTGCAGGCTTTCCTGCTGCCTTCAGCCTCAAAAGCACGCTTTCCCACTTAGCGCCGCGCCAGGCCCAAAAATGGCCATATGTCTGGAGATTCGTCCCTTTCCCAAAGAGCCAGCAGGAAAAACTATGCCTTGTTCTAAAGCTCTTTGGGAACCGCTTGCGTAGCCCCACACACCTGGGGGCTGCAGGCTTTCCTGCTCTCTTCAGCCTCAAAAGCACCCTTTCCCACTTGGCGCCGCGCTAGGCCCAAAAATGGCCATATGTCTGGAGATTGGTCCCGCGCCCAAAGAGCCAGCAGGGAAAACTATGCCTTGTTCTAAAGCTCTTGGGGAACCGCTTGCGTAGCCCCACACACCTGGGGGCTGCAGGCTTTTCTCGCGCTTTCAGCCTCAGAAGAACCCTTTCGCAATTGGCGCCGCGCCAGGCCCAAAAATGGCCATATGGCTGGAGACTGGTCCCACGCCCAAAGAGCCAGCAGGGAAAACTATGCCTTGTTCTAAAGCTCTTTGGGAACCGCTTGCGTAGCCCCACACACCTGGGGGCTGCAGGCTTTCCTGCTGCCTTCAGCCTCAAAACCACCCTTTCCCACTTGGCGTCATGCCAGGCACAAAAATGGCCATATGTCTGGAGGTTGGTCCCACGCCCAAAGAGCCAGCAGGGAAAACTATGCCTTGTTGTAAAGATCTTTGGGAACCGCTTGCGTAGCCCCACACACCTGGGGGCTGCAGGCTTTCCTGCTGCCTTCAGCCTCAAAACCACCCTTTCCCACTTGGCGTCACGCCAGGCCCAAAAATGGCCATATGTCTGGAGACTGGTCCCACGCCCAAAGAGCCAGCAGGGAAAACTATGCCTTGTTGTAAAGCTCTTTGGGAACCGCTTGCGTAGCCCCACACACCTGGGGGCTGCAGGCTTTCCTGCTCCCTTCAGCCTCAGAAGAACCCTTTCGCACTTGGAGGTGCGCCACGCCCAAAAATAGCCATATGTCTGGAGATTGGTTCCACGCCCAAAGAGCCAGCAGGGAAAACTATGCCTTGTTCTAAAGCTCTTTGGGAACCGCTTGCGTAGCCCCACACACCTGGGGGCTGCAGGCTTTCCTGCTCTCTTCAGCCTCAAAAGCTCCCTTTCCCACTTGGCGCCGCGCTAGGCCCAAAAATGGCCATATGTCTGGAGATTGGTCCCGCGCCCAAAGAGTCAGCAGGGAAAACTATGCCTTGTTCTAAAGCTCTTGGGGAACCGCTTGCGTAGCCCCACACACCTGGGGGCTGCAGGCTTTTCTCGCGCTTTCAGCCTCAGAAGAACCCTTTCGCAATTGGCGCCGCGCCAGGCCCAAAAATGGCCATATGTCTGGAGATTGGTCCCACGCCCAAAGAGCCAGCAGGGAAAACTATGCCTTGTTCTAAAGCTCTTTGGGAACCGCTTGCGTAGCCCCACACACCTGGGGGCTGCAGGCTTTCCTGCTGCCTTCAGCGTCAAAACCACCCTTTCCCACTTGGCGTCACGCCAGGCACAAAAATGGCCATATGTCTGGAGACTGGTCCCACGCCCAAAGAGCCAGCAGGGAAAACTATGCCTTGTTGTAAAGCTCTTTGGGAACCGCTTGCGTAGCCCCACACACCTGGGGGCTGCAGGCTTTCCTGCTGCCTTCAGCCTCAAAACCACCCTTTCCCACTTGGCGTCACGCCAGGCCCAAAAATGGCCATATGTCTGGAGGTTGGTCCCACGCCCAAAGAGCCAGCAGGGAAAACTATGCCTTGTTCTAAAGCTCTTTGGGAACCGCTTGCGTAGCCCCACACACCTGGGGGCTGCAGGCTTTCCTGCTGCCTTCAGCCTCAAAACCACCCTTTCCCACTCGGCGCCGCGCCAGGCACAAAAATGGCCATATGTCTGGAGATTGGTCCCACGCCCAAAGAGCCAGCAGGGAAAACTATGCCTTGTTCTAAAGCTCTTTGGGAACCGCTTGCGTAGCCCCACACACCTGGGGGCTGCAGGCTTTTCTAGCGCTTTCAGCCTCAGAAGAACCCTTTCGCACTTGGCGCCGCGCCAGGCCCAAAAATGGCCATATGTCTGGAGACTGGTCCCACGCCCAAAGAGCCAGCAGGGAAAACTATGCCTTGTTCTAAAGCTCTTTGGGAACGGCTTGCGTAGCCCCACACACCTGGGGGCTGCAGGCTTTCCTGCTGCCTTCAGCCTCAAAACCACCCTTTCCCACTTGGCGCCGCGCCAGGCCCAAAAATGGCCATATGGCTGGAGACTGGTCCCACGCCCAAAGAGCCAGCAGGGAAAACTATGCCTTGTTCTAAAGCTCTTTGGGAACCGCTTGCGTAGCCCCACACACCTGGGGGCTGCAGGCTTTCCTGCTGCCTTCAGCCTCAAAAGCACGCTTTCCCACTTGGCGCCGCGCCAGGCCCAAAAATGGCCATATGTCTGGAGACTGGTCCCACGCCCAAAGAGCCAGCAGGGAAAACTATGCCTTGTTCTAAAGCTCTTTGGGAACGGCTTGCGTAGCCCCACACACCTGGGGGCTGCAGGCTTTCCTGCTGCCTTCAGCCTCAAAACCACCCTTTCCCACTTGGCGCCGCGCCAGGCCCAAAAATGGCCATATGTCTGGAGATTGGTCCCACGCCCAAAGAGCCAGCAGGGAAAACTATGCCTTGTTCTAAAGCTCTTTGGGAACCGCTTGCGTAGCCCCACACACCTGGGGGCTGCAGGCTTTCCTGCTCTCTTCAGCCTCAAAAGCACGCTTTCCGACTTGGCGCCGCGCCAGGCACAAAACTGGACATATGTCTGGAGATTGGTTCCACGCCCAAAGAGCCAGCAGGGAAAACTATGCCTTGTTCTAAAGCTCTTTGGGAACCGCTTGCGTAGCCCCACACACGTGGGGGCTGCAGGCTTTCCTGCTGCCTTCAGCCTCAAAAGCACGCTTTCCCAATTGGCGCCGCGCCAGGCCCAAAAATGGCCATATGTCTGGAGATTGGTCCCTTTCCCAAAGAGCCAGCAGGGAAAACTATGCCTTGTTCTAAAGCTCTTTGGGAACCGCTTGCGTAGCCCCACACACCTGGGGGCTGCAGGCTTTCCTGCTCTCTTCAGCCTCAGAAGAACCCTTTCGCACTTGGAGGTGCGCCACGCCCAAAAATGGCCATATGTCTGGAGATTGGTTCCACGCCCAAAGAGCCAGCAGGGAAAACTATGCCTTGTTCTAAAGCTCTTTGGGAACCGCTTGCGTAGCCCCACACACCTGGGGGCTGCAGGCTTTCCTGCTCTCTTCAGCCTCAAAAGCACCCTTTCCCACTTGGCGCCGCGCTAGGCCCAAAAATGGCCATATGTCTGGAGATTGGTCCCGCGCCCAAAGAGCCAGCAGGGAAAACTATGCCTTGTTCTAAAGCTCTTGGGGAACCGCTTGCGTAGCCCCACACACCTGGGGGCTGCAGGCTTTTCTCGCGCTTTCAGCCTCAGAAGAACCCTTTCGCAATTGGCGCCGCACCAGGCCCAAAAATGGCCATATGTCTGGAGGTTGGTCCCACGCCCAAAGAGCCAGCAGGGAAAACTATGCCTTGTTCTAAAGCTCTTTGGGAACCGCTTGCGTAGCCCCACACACCTGGGGGCTGCAGGCTTTCCTGCTGCCTTCAGCCTCAAAACCACCCTTTCCCACTTGGCGTCACGCCAGGCACAAAAATGGCCATATGTCTGGAGACTGGTCCCACGCCCAAAGAACCAGCAGGGAAAACTATGCCTTGTTGTAAAGATCTTTGGGAACCGCTTGCGTAGCCCCACACACCTGGGGGCTGCAGGCTTTCCTGCTGCCTTCAGCCTCAAAACCACCCTTTCCCACTTGGCGTCACGCCAGGCCCAAAAATGGCCATATGTCTGGAGACTGGTCCCACGCCCAAAGAGCCAGCAGGGAAAACTATGCCTTGTTCTAAAGCTCTTTGGGAACCGCTTGCGTAGCCCCACACACCTGGGGGCTGCAGGCTTTCCTGCTGCCTTCAGCCTCAAAACCACCCTTTCCCACTCGGCGCCGCGCCAGGCACAAAAATGGACATATGTCTGGAGATTGGTCCCACGCCCAAAGAGCCAGCAGGGAAAACTATGCCTTGTTCTAAAGCTCTTTGGGAACCGCTTGCGTAGCCCCACACACCTGGGGGCTGCAGGCTTTTCTAGCGCTTTCAGCCTCAGAAGAACCCTTTCGCACTTGGCGCCGCGCCAGGCCCAAAAATGGCCATATGTCTGGAGACTGGTCCCACGCCCAAAGAGCCAGCAGGGAAAACTATGCCTTGTTCTAAAGCTCTTGGGGAACCGCTTGCGTAGCCCCACACACCTGGGGGCTGCAGGCTTTCCTGCTCTCTTCAGCCTCAGAAGAACCCTTTCGCAATTGGCGCCACGCCAGGCACAAAAATGGCCATATGTCTGGAGATTTGTTCCACGCCCAAAGAGCCAGCAGGGAAAACTATGCCTTGTTCTAAAGCTCTTTGGGAACGGCTTGCGTAGCCCCACACACCTGGGGGCTGCAGGCTTTCCTGCTGCCTTCAGCCTCAAAACCACCCTTTCCCACTTGGCGCCGCGCCAGGCCCAAAAATGGCCATATGGCTGGAGACTGGTCCCACGCCCAAAGAGCCAGCAGGGAAAACTATGCCTTGTTCTAAAGCTCTTTGGGAACCGCTTGCGTAGCCCCACACACCTGGGGGCTGCAGGCTTTCCTGCTGCCTTCAGCCTCAAAACCACCCTTTCCCACATGGCGTCACGCCAGGCCCAAAAATGGCCATATGTCTGGAGACTGGTCCCACGCCCAAAGAGCCAGCAGGGAAAACTATGCCTTGTTCTAAAGCTCTTTGGGAACGGCTTGCGTAGCCCCACACACCTGGGGGCTGCAGGCTTTCCTGCTCTCTTCAGCCTCAAAAGCACGCTTTCCCACTTGGCGCCGCGCCAGGCCCAAAAATGGCCATATGTCTGGAGACTGGTCCCACGCCCAAAGAGCCAGCAGGGAAAACTATGCCTTGTTCTAAAGCTCTTTGGGAACCGCTTGCGTAGCCCCACACACCTGGGGGCTGCAGGCTTTCCTGCTGCCTTCAGCCTCAAAACCACCCTTTCCCACTTGGCGCCGCGCCAGGCCCAAAAATGGCCATATGTCTGGAGATTGGTCCCACGCCCAAAGAGCCAGCAGGGAAAACTATGCCTTGTTCTAAAGCTCTTTGGGAACCGCTTGCGTAGCCCCACACACCTGGGGGCTGCAGGCTTTCCTGCTCTCTTCAGCCTCAAAAGCACGCTTTCCGACTTGGCGCCGCGCCAGGCACAAAACTGGACATATGTCTGGAGATTGGTTCCACGCCCAAAGAGCCAGCAGGGAAAACTATGCCTTGTTCTAAAGCTCTTTGGGAACCGCTTGCGTAGCCCCACACACGTGGGGGCTGCAGGCTTTCCTGCTGCCTTCAGCCTCAAAACCACCCTTTCCCACTTGGCGCCGCGCCAGGCCCAAAAATGGCCATATGGCTGGAGACTGGTCCCACGCCCAAAGAGCCAGCAGGGAAAACTATGCCTTGTTCTAAAGCTCTTTGGGAACCGCTTGCGTAGCCCCACACACCTGGGGGCTACAGGCTTTCCTGCTGCCTTCAGCCTCAAAACCAACCTTTCCCACTTGGCGCCGCACCAGGCCCAAAAATGGCCATATGTCTGGAGACTGGTCCCACGCCCAAAGAGCCAGCAGGGAAAACTATGCCTTGTTCTAAAGCTCTTGGGGAACCGCTTGCGTAGCCCCACACAAACTGGGGGCTGCAGGCTTTTCTCGCGCTTTCAGCCTCAGAAGAACCCTTTCGCACTTGGCGCCGCGCCAGGCCCAAAAATGGCCATATGTCTGGAGACTGGTCCCACGCCCAAAGAGCCAGCAGGGAAAACTATGCCTTGTTCTAAAGCTCTTTGGGAACCTCTTGCGTAGCCCCACAGACCTGGCGGCTGCAGGCTTTCCTGCTGCCTTCAGCCTCAAAACCACCCTTTCCCACTTGGCGCCGCGCCAGGCCCAAAAATGGCCATATGGCTGGAGACTGGTCCCACGCCCAAAGAGCCAGCAGGGAAAACTATGCCTTGTTCTAAAGCTCTTTTGGAACTGCTTGCGTAGCCCCACACAAACTGGGGGCTGCAGGCTTTCCTGCTGCCTTCAGCCTCAAAACCACCCTTTCCCACTTGGCGCCGCGCCATGCCCAAAAATAGCCATATGGCTGGAGACTGGTCCCACGCCCAAAGAGCCAGCAGGGAAAACTATGCCTTGTTCTAAAGCTCTTTGGGAACCGCTTGCGTAGCCCCACACACCTGGGGGCTGCAGGCTTTTCTCGCGCTTTCAGCCTCAGAAGAACCCTTTCGCACTTGGCGCCGCGCCAGGCCCAAAAATGGCCATATGGCTGGAGATTGGTCCCACGCCCAAAGAGCCAGCAGGGAAAACTATGCCTTGTTCTAAAGCTCTTTGGGAACCGCTTGCGTAGCCCCACACACCTGGGGGCTGCAGGCTTTCCTGCTGCCTTCAGCCTCAAAACCACCCTTTCACACTTGGTGCCGCGCCAGGCCCAAAAATGGCCATATGTCTGTAGACTGGTCCCACGCCCAAAGAGCCAGCAAGGAAAACTATGCCTTGTTCTAAAGCTCTTTGGTAACCGCTTGCGTAGCCCCACACAAACTGGGGGCTGCAGGCTTTTCTCGCGCTTTCAGCCTCAGAACAACCCTTTCGCACTTGGCGCCGTGCCAGGCACAAAAATGGCCATATGTCTGGAGACTGGTCCCACGCCCAAAGAGCCAGCAGGGAAAACTATGCCTTGTTCTAAAGCTCTTTGGGAACCGCTTGCGTAGCCCCACACACCTGGGGGCTGCAGGCTTTCCTGCTGCCTTCAGCCTCAAAACCACCCTTTCCAACTTGGAGCCGCGCCAGGCCCAAAAATGGCCATATGTCTGGAGACTGGTCCTACGGCCAAAGAGCCAGCAGGGAAAACTATGCCTTGTTCTAAAGCTCTTTGGGAACCGCTTGCGTAGCCCCACAGACCTGGGGGCTGCAGGCTTTCCTGCTGCCTTCAGCCTCAAAACCACCCTTTCCCACTTGGCGCCGCGCCAGGCCCAAAAATGGCCATATGTCTGGAGACTGGTCCCACGCCCAAAGAGCCAGCAGGGAAAACTATGCCTTGTTCTAAAGCTCTTTGGGAACGGCTTGCGTAGCCCCACACACCTGGGGGCTGCAGGCTTTCCTGCTCTCTTCAGCCTCAAAAGCACGCTTTCCCATTTGGCGCCGCGCCAGGCCCAAAAATGGCCATATGGCTGGAGACTGGTCCCACGCCCAAAGAGCCAGCAGGGAAAACTATGCCTTGTTGTAAAGCTCTTTGGGAACCGCTTGCGTAGCCCCACACAAACTGGGGGCTGCAGGCTTTTCTCGCGCTTTCAGCCTCAGAAGAACCCTTTCCCACTTGGCGCCGCGCCAGGCCCAAAAATGGCCATATGTCTGGAGACTGGTCCCACGCCCAAAGAGCCAGCAGGGAAAACTATGCCTTGTTCTAAAGCTCTTTGGGAACCGCTTGCGTAGCCCCACAGACCTGGGGGCTGCAGGCTTTCCTGCTGCCTTCAGCCTCAAAAGCACCCTTTCCCACTTGGCGCCGCGCCAGGCCCAAAAATAGCCATATGGCTGGAGACTGGTCCCACGCCCAAAGAGCCAGCAGGGAAAACTATGCCTTGTTCTAAAGCTCTTTGGGAACTGCTTGCGTAGCCCCACACAAACTGGGGGCTGCAGGCTTTCCTGCTGCCTTCAGCCTCAAAACCACCCTTTCCCACTTGGCGCCGCGCCATGCCCAAAAATAGCCATATGGCTGGAGACTGGTCCCACGCCCAAAGAGCCAGCAGGGAAAACTATGCCTTGTTCTAAAGCTCTTTGGGAACCGCTTGCGTAGCCCCACACACCTGGGGGCTGCAGGCTTTTCTCGCGCTTTCAGCCTCAGAAGAACCCTTTCGCACTTGGCGCCGCGCCAGGCCCAAAAATGGCCATATGGCTGGAGATTGGTCCCACGCCCAAAGAGCCAGCAGGGAAAACTATGCCTTGTTCTAAAGCTCTTTGGGAACCGCTTGCGTAGCCCCACACACCTGGGGGCTGCAGGCTTTCCTGCTGCCTTCAGCCTCAAAAGCACCCTTTCACACTTGGTGCCGCGCCAGGCCCAAAAATGGCCATATGTCTGTAGACTGGTCCCACGCCCAAAGAGCCAGCAAGGAAAACTATGCCTTGTTCTAAAGCTCTTTGGTAACCGCTTGCGTAGCCCCACACAAACTGGGGGCTGCAGGCTTTTCTCGCGCTTTCAGCCTCAGAAGAACCCTTTCGCACTTGGCGCCGTGCCAGGCACAAAAATGGCCATATGTCTGGAGACTGGTCCCACGCCCAAAGAGCCAGCAGGGAAAACTATGCCTTGTTCTAAAGCTCTTTGGGAACCGCTTGCGTAGCCCCACACACCTGGGGGCTGCAGGCTTTCCTGCTGCCTTCAGCCTCAAAACCACCCTTTCCAACTTGGAGCCGCGCCAGGCCCAAAAATGGCCATATGTCTGGAGACTGGTCCTACGGCCAAAGAGCCAGCAGGGAAAACTATGCCTTGTTCTAAAGCTCTTTGGGAACCGCTTGCGTAGCCCCACAGACCTGGGGGCTGCAGGCTTTCCTGCTGCCTTCAGCCTCAAATCCACCCTTTCCCACTTGGCGCCGCGCCAGGCCCAAAAATGGCCATATGTCTGGAGACTGGTCCCACGCCCAAAGAGCCAGCAGGGAAAACTATGCCTTGTTCTAAAGCTCTTTGGGAACGGCTTGCGTAGCCCCACACACCTGGGGGCTGCAGGCTTTCCTGCTCTCTTCAGCCTCAAAAGCACGCTTTCCCATTTGGCGCCGCGCCAGGCCCAAAAATGGCCATATGTCTGGAGACTGGTCCCACGCCCAAAGAGCCAGCAGGGAAAACTATGCCTTGTTGTAAAGCTCTTTGGGAACCGCTTGCGTAGCCCCACACAAACTGGGGGCTGCAGGCTTTTCTCGCGCTTTCAGCCTCAGAAGAACCCTTTCCCACTTGGCGCCGCGCCAGGCCCAAAAATGGCCATATGTCTGGAGACTGGTCCCACGCCCAAAGAGCCAGCAGGGAAAACTATGCCTTGTTCTAAAGCTCTTTGGGAACGGCTTGCGTAGCCCCACACACCTGGGGGCTGCAGGCTTTCCTGCTGCCTTCAGCCTCAAAACCACCCTTTCCCACTTGGCGTCACGGCAGGCACAAAAATGGCCATATGTCTGGAGACTGGTCCCACGCCCAAAGAGCCAGCAGGGAAAACTATGCCTTGTTCTAAAGCTCTTTGGGAACCGCTTGCGTAGCCCCACACACCTGGGGGCTGCAGGCTTTCCTGCTGCCTTCAGCCTCAAAAGCACCCTTTCCCACTTGGCGTCACGCCAGGCACAAAAATGGCCATATGTCTGGAGACTGGTCCCACGCCCAAAGAGCCAGCAGGGAAAACTATGCCTTGTTCTAAAGCTCTTTGGGAACCGCTTGCGTAGCCCCACACACCTGGGGGCTGCAGGCTTTCCTGCTGCCTTCAGCCTCAGAAGAACCCTTTCGCACGTGGCGCCACGCCAGGCCCAAAAATGGCCATATGTCTGGAGACTGGTCCCACGCCCAAAGAGCCAGCAGGGAAAACTATGCCTTGTTCTAAAGCTCTTTGGGAACCGCTTGCGTAGCCCCACACACCTGGGGGCTGCAGGCTTTCCTGCTCTCTTCAGCCTCAGAAGAACCCTTTCGCACTTGGCGCCACGCCAGGCCCAAAAATGGCCATATGTCTGGAGATTTGTTCCACGCCCAAAGAGCCAGCAGGGAAAACTATGCCTTGTTCTAAAGCTCTTTGGGAACGGCTTGCGTAGCCCCACACACCTGGGGGCTGCAGGCTTTCCTGCTCTCTTCAGCCTCAGAAGAACTCTTTCGCACTTGGCGCCGCGCCAGGCCCAAAAATGGCCATATGTCTGGAGATTTGTTCCACGCCCAAAGAGCCAGCAGGGAAAACTATGCCTTCTTCTAAAGCTCTTTGGGAACGGCTTGCGTAGCCCCACACACCTGGGGGCTGCAGGCTTTCCTGCTCTCTTCAGCCTCAAAACCACCATTTCCCACTTCGCGCCGCGCCATGCCCAGAAATAGCCATATGGCTGGAGACTGGTCCCACGCCCAAAGAGCCAGCAGGGAAAACTATGCCTTGTTCTAAAGCTCTTTGGGAACGGCTTGCGTAGCCCCACACACCTGGGGGCTGCAGGCTTTCCTGCTGCCTTCAGCCTCAGAAGAACCCTTTCGCACTTGGCGCCGCGCCAGGCCCAAAAATGGCCATATGTCTGGAGATTGGTCCCACGCCCAAAGAGCCAGCAGGGAAAACTATGCCTTGTTCTAAAGCTCTTTGGGAACCGCTTGCGTAGCCCCACACACCTGGGGGCTGCAGGCTTTCCTGCTGCCTTCAGCCTCAAAACCACCCTTTCCCACATGGCGTCACGCCAGGCCCAAAAATGGCCATATGTCTGGAGATTGGTCCCTTTCCCAAAGAGCCAGCAGGGAAAACTATGCCTTGTTCTAAAGCTCTTTGGGAACCGCTTGCGTAGCCCCACACACCTGGGGGCTACAGGCTTTCCTGCTGCCTTCAGCCTCATAAGAACCCTTTCGCACTTGGCGCCGCGCCAGGCCCAAAAATGGCCATATGTCTGGAGACTGGTCCCACGCCCAAAGAGCCAGCAGGGAAAACTATGCCTTGTTGTAAAGCTCTTTGGGAACCGCTTGCGTAGCCCCACACACCTGGGGGCTGCAGGCTTTCCTGCTGCCTTCAGCCTCAAAAGCATGCTTTCCCACTTAGCGCCGCGCCAGGCCCAAAAATGGCCATATGTCTGGAGATTGGTCCCTTTCCCAAAGAGCCAGCAGGAAAAACTCTGCCTTGTTCTAAAGCTCTTTGGGAACTGCTTGCGTAGCCCCACACACCTGGGGGCTGCAGGCTTTCCTGCTCTCTTCAGCCTCAAAAGCACCCTTTCCCACTTGGCGCCGCGCTAGGCCCAAAAATGGCCATATGTCTGGAGATTGGTCCCGCGCCCAAAGAGCCAGCAGGGAAAACTATGCCTTGTTCTAAAGCTCTTGGGGAACCGCTTGCGTAGCCCCACACACCTGGGGGCTGCAGGCTTTTCTCGCGCTTTCAGCCTCAGAAGAACCCTTTCGCACTTGGCGCCGCGCCAGGCCCAAAAATGGCCATATGGCTGGAGACTGGTCCCACGCCCAAAGAGCCAGCAGGGAAAACTATGCCTTGTTCTAAAGCTCTTTGGGAACCGCTTGCGTAGCCCCACACACCTGGGGGCTGCAGGCTTTCCTGCTCTCTTCAGCCTCAGAAGAACCCTTTCGCACTTGGCGCCACGCCAGGCCCAAAAATGGCCATATGTCTGGAGATTTGTTCCACGCCCAAAGAGCCAGCAGGGAAAACTATGCCTTGTTCTAAAGCTCTTTGGGAACGGCTTGCGTAGCCCCACACACCTGGGGGCTGCAGGCTTTCCTGCTCTCTTCAGCCTCAGAAGAACTCTTTCGCACTTGGCGCCGCGCCAGGCCCAAAAATGGCCATATGTCTGGAGATTTGTCCCACGCCCAAAGAGCCAGCAGGGAAAACTATGCCTTGTTCTAAAGCTCTTTGGGAACGGCTTGCGTAGCCCCACACACCTGGGGCCTGCAGGCTTTCCTGCTGCCTTCAGCCTCAGAAGAACCCTTTCGCACTTGGCGCCGCGCCAGGCCCAAAAATGGCCATATGTCTGGAGATTGGTCCCACGCCCAAAGAGCCAGCAGGGAAAACTATGCCTTGTTCTAAAGCTCTTTGGGAACCGCTTGCGTAGCCCCACACACCTGGGGGCTGCAGGCTTTCCTGCTGCCTTCAGCCTCAAAACCACCCTTTCCCACATGGCGTCACGCCAGGCCCAAAAATGGCCATATGTCTGGAGATTGGTCCCTTTCCCAAAGAGCCAGCAGGGAAAACTATGCCTTGTTCTAAAGCTCTTTGGGAACCGCTTGCGTAGCCCCACACACCTGGGGGCTACAGGCTTTCCTGCTGCCTTCAGCCTCAGAAGAACCCTTTCGCACTTGGCGCCGCGCCAGGCCCAAAAATGGCCATATGTCTGGAGACTGGTCCCACGCCCAAAGAGCCAGCAGGGAAAACTATGCCTTGTTGTAAAGCTCTTTGGGAACCGCTTGCGTAGCCCCACACACCTGGGGGCTGCAGGCTTTCCTGCTGCCTTCAGCCTCAAAAGCACGCTTTCCCACTTAGCGCCGCGCCAGGCCCAAAAATGGCCATATGTCTGGAGATTCGTCCCTTTCCCAAAGAGCCAGCAGGAAAAACTATGCCTTGTTCTAAAGCTCTTTGGGAACCGCTTGCGTAGCCCCACACACCTGGGGGCTGCAGGCTTTCCTGCTCTCTTCAGCCTCAAAAGCACCCTTTCCCACTTGGCGCCGCGCTAGGCCCAAAAATGGCCATATGTCTGGAGATTGGTCCCGCGCCCAAAGAGCCAGCAGGGAAAACTATGCCTTGTTCTAAAGCTCTTGGGGAACCGCTTGCGTAGCCCCACACACCTGGGGGCTGCAGGCTTTTCTCGCGCTTTCAGCCTCAGAAGAACCCTTTCGCAATTGGCGCCGCGCCAGGCCCAAAAATGGCCATATGGCTGGAGACTGGTCCCACGCCCAAAGAGCCAGCAGGGAAAACTATGCCTTGTTCTAAAGCTCTTTGGGAACCGCTTGCGTAGCCCCACACACCTGGGGGCTGCAGGCTTTCCTGCTGCCTTCAGCCTCAAAACCACCCTTTCCCACTTGGCGTCATGCCAGGCACAAAAATGGCCATATGTCTGGAGACTGGTCCCACGCCCAAAGAGCCAGCAGGGAAAACTATGCCTTGTTCTAAAGCTCTTTGGGAACCGCTTGCGTAGCCCCACACACCTGGGGGCTGCAGGCTTTCCTGCTGCCTTCAGCGTCAAAACCACGCTTTCCCACTTGGCGTCACGCCAGGCACAAAAATGGCCATATGTCTGGAGATTGGTCCCTTTCCCAAAGAGCCAGCAGGGAAAACTATGCCTTGTTCTAAAGCTCTTTGGGAACCGCTTGCGTAGCCCCACACACCTGGGGGCTGCAGGCTTTCCTGCTGCCTTCAGCCTCAAAACCACCCTTTCCCACATGGCGTCACGCCAGGCCCAAAAATGGCCATATGTCTGGAGATTGGTCCCTTTCCCAAAGAGCCAGCAGGGAAAACTATGCCTTGTTCTAAAGCTCTTTGGGAACCGCTTGCGTAGCCCCACACACCTGGGGGCTACAGGCTTTCCTGCTGCCTTCAGCCTCAAAACCACCCTTTCCCACTTAGCGCCGCGCCAGGCCCAAAAATGGCCATATGTCTGGAGATTGGTCCCTTTCCCAAAGAGCCAGCAGGAAAAACTATGCCTTGTTCTAAAGCTCTTTGGGAACCGCTTGCGTAGCCCCACACACCTGGGGGCTGCAGGCTTTCCTGCTCTCTTCAGCCTCAAAAGCACCCTTTCCCACTTGGCGCCGCGCTAGGCCCAAAAATGGCCATATGTCTGGAGATTGGTCCCACGCCCAAAGAGCCAGCAGGGAAAACTATGCCTTGTTCTAAAGCTCTTGGGGAACCGCTTGCGTAGCCCCACACACCTGGGGGCTGCAGGCTTTTCTCGCGCTTTCAGCCTCAGAAGAACCCTTTCGCAATTGGCGCCGCACCAGGCCCAAAAATGGCCATATGTCTGGAGGTTGGTCCCACGCCCAAAGAGCCAGCAGGGAAAACTATGCCTTGTTCTAAAGCTCTTTGGGAACCGCTTGCGTAGCCCCACACACCTGGGGGCTGCAGGCTTTCCTGCTGCCTTCAGCCTCAAAACCACCCTTTCCCACTTGGCGTCACGCCAGGCCCAAAAATGGCCATATGTCTGGAGGTTGGTCCCACGCCCAAAGAGCCAGCAGGGAAAACTATGCCTTGTTGTAAAGATCTTTGGGAACCGCTTGCGTAGCCCCACACACCTGGGGGCTGCAGGCTTTCCTGCTCCCTTCAGCCTCAGAAGAACCCTTTCGCACTTGGAGGTGCGCCACGCCCAAAAATAGCCATATGTCTGGAGATTGGTTCCACGCCCAAAGAGCCAGCAGGGAAAACTATGCCTTGTTCTAAAGCTCTTTGGGAACCGCTTGCGTAGCCCCACACACCTGGGGGCTGCAGGCTTTCCTGCTCTCTTCAGCCTCAAAAGCTCCCTTTCCCACTTGGCGCCGCGCTAGGCCCAAAAATGGCCATATGTCTGGAGATTGGTCCCGCGCCCAAAGAGTCAGCAGGGAAAACTATGCCTTGTTCTAAAGCTCTTGGGGAACCGCTTGCGTAGCCCCACACACCTGGGGGCTGCAGGCTTTTCTCGCGCTTTCAGCCTCAGAAGAACCCTTTCGCAATTGGCGCCGCGCCAGGCCCAAAAATGGCCATATGTCTGGAGATTGGTCCCACGCCCAAAGAGCCAGCAGGGAAAACTATGCCTTGTTCTAAAGCTCTTTGGGAACCGCTTGCGTAGCCCCACACACCTGGGGGCTGCAGGCTTTCCTGCTGCCTTCAGCGTCAAAACCACCCTTTCCCACTTGGCGTCACGCCAGGCACAAAAATGGCAATATGTCTGGAGACTGGTCCCACGCCCAAAGAGCCAGCAGGGAAAACTATGCCTTGTTGTAAAGCTCTTTGGGAACCGCTTGCGTAGCCCCACACACCTGGGGGCTGCAGGCTTTCCTGCTGCCTTCAGCCTCAAAACCACCCTTTCCCACTTGGCGTCACGCCAGGCCCAAAAATGGCCATATGTCTGGAGGTTGGTCCCACGCCCAAAGAGCCAGCAGGGAAAACTATGCCTTGTTCTAAAGCTCTTTGGGAACCGCTTGCGTAGCCCCACACACCTGGGGGCTGCAGGCTTTCCTGCTGCCTTCAGCCTCAAAACCACCCTTTCCCACTCGGCGCCGCGCCAGGCACAAAAATGGCCATATGTCTGGAGATTGGTCCCACGCCCAAAGAGCCAGCAGGGAAAACTATGCCTTGTTCTAAAGCTCTTTGGGAACCGCTTGCGTAGCCCCACACACCTGGGGGCTGCAGGCTTTTCTAGCGCTTTCAGCCTCAGAAGAACCCTTTCGCACTTGGCGCCGCGCCAGGCCCAAAAATGGCCATATGTCTGGAGACTGGTCCCACGCCCAAAGAGCCAGCAGGGAAAACTATGCCTTGTTCTAAAGCTCTTTGGGAACCGCTTGCGTAGCCCCACACACCTGGGGGCTGCAGGCTTTCCTGCTCTCTTCAGCCTCAGAAGAACCCTTTCGCACTTGGCGCCACGCCAGGCACAAAAATGGGCATATGTCTGGAGATTTGTTCCACGCCCAAAGAGCCAGCAGGGAAAACTATGCCTTGTTCTAAAGCTCTTTGGGAACGGCTTGCGTAGCCCCACACACCTGGGGGCTGCAGGCTTTCCTGCTGCCTTCAGCCTCAAAACCACCCTTTCCCACTTGGCGCCGCGCCAGGCCCAAAAATGGCCATATGGCTGGAGACTGGTCCCACGCCCAAAGAGCCAGCAGGGAAAACTATGCCTTGTTCTAAAGCTCTTTGGGAACGGCTTGCGTAGCCCCACACACCTGGGGGCTGCAGGCTTTCCTGCTGCCTTCTGCCTCAAAACCACCATTTCCCACTTCGCGCCGCGCCATGCCCAAAAATAGCCATATGGCTGGAGACTGGTCCCACGCCCAAAGAGCCAGCAGGGAAAACTATGCCTTGTTCTAAAGCTCTTTGGGAACCGCTTGCGTAGCCCCACACACCTGGGGGCTGCAGGCTTTCCTGCTGCCTTCAGCCTCAAAAGCACGCTTTCCCACTTGGCGCCGCGCCAGGCCCAAAAATGGCCATATGTCTGGAGACTGGTCCCACGCCCAAAGAGCCAGCAGGGAAAACTATGCCTTGTTCTAAAGCTCTTTGGGAACGGCTTGCGTAGCCCCACACACCTGGGGGCTGCAGGCTTTCCTGCTGCCTTCAGCCTCAAAACCACCCTTTCCCACTTGGCGCCGCGCCAGGCCCAAAAATGGCCATATGTCTGGAGATTGGTCCCACGCCCAAAGAGCCAGCAGGGAAAACTATGCCTTGTTCTAAAGCTCTTTGGGAACCGCTTGCGTAGCCCCACACACCTGGGGGCTGCAGGCTTTCCTGCTCTCTTCAGCCTCAAAAGCACGCTTTCCGACTTGGCGCCGCGCCAGGCACAAAACTGGACATATGTCTGGAGATTGGTTCCACGCCCAAAGAGCCAGCAGGGAAAACTATGCCTTGTTCTAAAGCTCTTTGGGAACCGCTTGCGTAGCCCCACACACGTGGGGGCTGCAGGCTTTCCTGCTGCCTTCAGCCTCAAAAGCACGCTTTCCCACTTGGCGCCGCGCCAGGCCCAAAAATGGCCATATGTCTGGAGATTGGTCCCTTTCCCAAAGAGCCAGCAGGGAAAACTATGCCTTGTTCTAAAGCTCTTTGGGAACCGCTTGCGTAGCCCCACACACCTGGGGGCTGCAGGCTTTCCTGCTCTCTTCAGCCTCAGAAGAACCCTTTCGCACTTGGAGGTGCGCCACGCCCAAAAATGGCCATATGTCTGGAGATTGGTTCCACGCCCAAAGAGCCAGCAGGGAAAACTATGCCTTGTTCTAAAGCTCTTTGGGAACCGCTTGCGTAGCCCCACACACCTGGGGGCTGCAGGCTTTCCTGCTCTCTTCAGCCTCAAAAGCACCCTTTCCCACTTGGCGCCGCGCTAGGCCCAAAAATGGCCATATGTCTGGAGATTGGTCCCGCGCCCAAAGAGCCAGCAGGGAAAACTATGCCTTGTTCTAAAGCTCTTGGGGAACCGCTTGCGTAGCCCCACACACCTGGGGGCTGCAGGCTTTTCTCGCGCTTTCAGCCTCAGAAGAACCCTTTCGCAATTGGCGCCGCACCAGGCCCAAAAATGGCCATATGTCTGGAGGTTGGTCCCACGCCCAAAGAGCCAGCAGGGAAAACTATGCCTTGTTCTAAAGCTCTTTGGGAACCGCTTGCGTAGCCCCACACACCTGGGGGCTGCAGGCTTTCCTGCTGCCTTCAGCCTCAAAACCACCCTTTCCCACTTGGCGTCACGCCAGGCACAAAAATGGCCATATGTCTGGAGACTGGTCCCACGCCCAAAGAGCCAGCAGGGAAAACTATGCCTTGTTGTAAAGATCTTTGGGAACCGCTTGCGTAGCCCCACACACCTGGGGGCTGCAGGCTTTCCTGCTGCCTTCAGCCTCAAAACCACCCTTTCCCACTTGGCGTCACGCCAGGCCCAAAAATGGCCATATGTCTGGAGACTGGTCCCACGCCCAAAGAGCCAGCAGGGAAAACTATGCCTTGTTCTAAAGCTCTTTGGGAACCGCTTGCGTAGCCCCACACACCTGGGGGCTGCAGGCTTTCCTGCTGCCTTCAGCCTCAAAACCACCCTTTCCCACTCGGCGCCGCGCCAGGCACAAAAATGGACATATGTCTGGAGATTGGTCCCACGCCCAAAGAGCCAGCAGGGAAAACTATGCCTTGTTCTAAAGCTCTTTGGGAACCGCTTGCGTAGCCCCACACACCTGGGGGCTGCAGGCTTTTCTAGCGCTTTCAGCCTCAGAAGAACCCTTTCGCACTTGGCGCCGCGCCAGGCCCAAAAATGGCCATATGTCTGGAGACTGGTCCCACGCCCAAAGAGCCAGCAGGGAAAACTATGCCTTGTTCTAAAGCTCTTGGGGAACCGCTTGCGTAGCCCCACACACCTGGGGGCTGCAGGCTTTCCTGCTCTCTTCAGCCTCAGAAGAACCCTTTCGCAATTGGCGCCACGCCAGGCACAAAAATGGCCATATGTCTGGAGATTTGTTCCACGCCCAAAGAGCCAGCAGGGAAAACTATGCCTTGTTCTAAAGCTCTTTGGGAACGGCTTGCGTAGCCCCACACACCTGGGGGCTGCAGGCTTTCCTGCTGCCTTCAGCCTCAAAACCACCCTTTCCCACTTGGCGCCGCGCCAGGCCCAAAAATGGCCATATGGCTGGAGACTGGTCCCACGCCCAAAGAGCCAGCAGGGAAAACTATGCCTTGTTCTAAAGCTCTTTGGGAACCGCTTGCGTAGCCCCACACACCTGGGGGCTGCAGGCTTTCCTGCTGCCTTCAGCCTCAAAACCACCCTTTCCCACATGGCGTCACGCCAGGCCCAAAAATGGCCATATGTCTGGAGACTGGTCCCACGCCCAAAGAGCCAGCAGGGAAAACTATGCCTTGTTCTAAAGCTCTTTGGGAACGGCTTGCGTAGCCCCACACACCTGGGGGCTGCAGGCTTTCCTGCTCTCTTCAGCCTCAAAAGCACGCTTTCCCACTTGGCGCCGCGCCAGGCCCAAAAATGGCCATATGTCTGGAGACTGGTCCCACGCCCAAAGAGCCAGCAGGGAAAACTATGCCTTGTTCTAAAGCTCTTTGGGAACCGCTTGCGTAGCCCCACACACCTGGGGGCTGCAGGCTTTCCTGCTGCCTTCAGCCTCAAAACCACCCTTTCCCACTTGGCGCCGCGCCAGGCCCAAAAATGGCCATATGTCTGGAGATTGGTCCCACGCCCAAAGAGCCAGCAGGGAAAACTATGCCTTGTTCTAAAGCTCTTTGGGAACCGCTTGCGTAGCCCCACACACCTGGGGGCTGCAGGCTTTCCTGCTCTCTTCAGCCTCAAAAGCACGCTTTCCGACTTGGCGCCGCGCCAGGCACAAAACTGGACATATGTCTGGAGATTGGTTCCACGCCCAAAGAGCCAGCAGGGAAAACTATGCCTTGTTCTAAAGCTCTTTGGGAACCGCTTGCGTAGCCCCACACACGTGGGGGCTGCAGGCTTTCCTGCTGCCTTCAGCCTCAAAACCACCCTTTCCCACTTGGCGCCGCGCCAGGCCCAAAAATGGCCATATGGCTGGAGACTGGTCCCACGCCCAAAGAGCCAGCAGGGAAAACTATGCCTTGTTCTAAAGCTCTTTGGGAACCGCTTGCGTAGCCCCACACACCTGGGGGCTACAGGCTTTCCTGCTGCCTTCAGCCTCAAAACCAACCTTTCCCACTTGGCGCCGCACCAGGCCCAAAAATGGCCATATGTCTGGAGACTGGTCCCACGCCCAAAGAGCCAGCAGGGAAAACTATGCCTTGTTCTAAAGCTCTTGGGGAACCGCTTGCGTAGCCCCACACAAACTGGGGGCTGCAGGCTTTTCTCGCGCTTTCAGCCTCAGAAGAACCCTTTCGCACTTGGCGCCGCGCCAGGCCCAAAAATGGCCATATGTCTGG
The DNA here is from genome assembly GCF_963924245.1 of Chroicocephalus ridibundus. Lineage (NCBI taxonomy): Eukaryota > Metazoa > Chordata > Aves > Charadriiformes > Laridae > Chroicocephalus > Chroicocephalus ridibundus. The sequence goes on from NW_026961800.1 coordinate 41,132, forward strand.
AGACTGGTCCCACGCCCAAAGAGCCAGCAGGGAAAACTATGCCTTGTTCTAAAGCTCTTTGGGAACCTCTTGCGTAGCCCCACAGACCTGGCGGCTGCAGGCTTTCCTGCTGCCTTCAGCCTCAAAACCACCCTTTCCCACTTGGCGCCGCGCCAGGCCCAAAAATGGCCATATGGCTGGAGACTGGTCCCACGCCCAAAGAGCCAGCAGGGAAAACTATGCCTTGTTCTAAAGCTCTTTGGGAACCGCTTGCGTAGCCCCACACACCTGGGGGCTGCAGGCTTTTCTCGCGCTTTCAGCCTCAGAAGAACCCTTTCGCACTTGGTGCCGCGCCAGGCCCAAAAATGGCCATATGGCTGGAGATTGGTCCCACGCCCAAAGAGCCAGCAGGGAAAACTATGCCTTGTTCTAAAGCTCTTTGGGAACCGCTTGCGTAGCCCCACACACCTGGGGGCTGCAGGCTTTCCTGCTGCCTTCAGCCTCAAAACCACCCTTTCACACTTGGTGCCGCGCCAGGCCCAAAAATGGCCATATGTCTGTAGACTGGTCCCACGCCCAAAGAGCCAGCAAGGAAAACTATGCCTTGTTCTAAAGCTCTTTGGTAACCGCTTGCGTAGCCCCACACAAACTGGGGGCTGCAGGCTTTTCTCACGCTTTCAGCCTCAGAACAACCCTTTCGCACTTGGCGCCGTGCCAGGCACAAAAATGGCCATATGTCTGGAGACTGGTCCCACGCCCAAAGAGCCAGCAGGGAAAACTATGCCTTGTTCTAAAGCTCTTTGGGAACCGCTTGCGTAGCCCCACACACCTGGGGGCTGCAGGCTTTCCTGCTGCCTTCAGCCTCAAAACCACCCTTTCCAACTTGGAGCCGCGCCAGGCCCAAAAATGGCCATATGTCTGGAGACTGGTCCTACGGCCAAAGAGCCAGCAGGGAAAACTATGCCTTGTTCTAAAGCTCTTTGGGAACCGCTTGCGTAGCCCCACAGACCTGGGGGCTGCAGGCTTTCCTGCTGCCTTCAGCCTCAAAACCACCCTTTCCCACTTGGCGCCGCGCCAGGCCCAAAAATGGCCATATGTCTGGAGACTGGTCCCACGCCCAAAGAGCCAGCAGGGAAAACTATGCCTTGTTCTAAAGCTCTTTGGGAACGGCTTGCGTAGCCCCACACACCTGGGGGCTGCAGGCTTTCCTGCTCTCTTCAGCCTCAAAAGCACGCTTTCCCATTTGGCGCCGCGCCAGGCCCAAAAATGGCCATATGGCTGGAGACTGGTCCCACGCCCAAAGAGCCAGCAGGGAAAACTATGCCTTGTTGTAAAGCTCTTTGGGAACCGCTTGCGTAGCCCCACACAAACTGGGGGCTGCAGGCTTTTCTCGCGCTTTCAGCCTCAGAAGAACCCTTTCCCACTTGGCGCCGCGCCAGGCCCAAAAATGGCCATATGTCTGGAGACTGGTCCCACGCCCAAAGAGCCAGCAGGGAAAACTATGCCTTGTTCTAAAGCTCTTTGGGAACCGCTTGCGTAGCCCCACAGACCTGGGGGCTGCAGGCTTTCCTGCTGCCTTCAGCCTCAAAAGCACCCTTTCCCACTTGGCGCCGCGCCAGGCCCAAAAATAGCCATATGGCTGGAGACTGGTCCCACGCCCAAAGAGCCAGCAGGGAAAACTATGCCTTGTTCTAAAGCTCTTTGGGAACTGCTTGCGTAGCCCCACACAAACTGGGGGCTGCAGGCTTTCCTGCTGCCTTCAGCCTCAAAACCACCCTTTCCCACTTGGCGCCGCGCCATGCCCAAAAATAGCCATATGGCTGGAGACTGGTCCCACGCCCAAAGAGCCAGCAGGGAAAACTATGCCTTGTTCTAAAGCTCTTTGGGAACCGCTTGCGTAGCCCCACACACCTGGGGGCTGCAGGCTTTTCTCGCGCTTTCAGCCTCAGAAGAACCCTTTCCCACTTGGCGCCGCGCCAGGCCCAAAAATGGCCATATGGCTGGAGATTGGTCCCACGCCCAAAGAGCCAGCAGGGAAAACTATGCCTTGTTCTAAAGCTCTTTGGGAACCGCTTGCGTAGCCCCACACACCTGGGGGCTGCAGGCTTTCCTGCTGCCTTCAGCCTCAAAACCACCCTTTCACACTTGGTGCCGCGCCAGGCCCAAAAATGGCCATATGTCTGTAGACTGGTCCCACGCCCAAAGAGCCAGCAAGGAAAACTATGCCTTGTTCTAAAGCTCTTTGGTAACCGCTTGCGTAGCCCCACACAAACTGGGGGCTGCAGGCTTTTCTCGCGCTTTCAGCCTCAGAAGAACCCTTTCGCACTTGGCGCCGTGCCAGGCACAAAAATGGCCATATGTCTGGAGACTGGTCCCACGCCCAAAGAGCCAGCAGGGAAAACTATGCCTTGTTCTAAAGCTCTTTGGGAACCGCTTGCGTAGCCCCACACACCTGGGGGCTGCAGGCTTTCCTGCTGCCTTCAGCCTCAAAACCACCCTTTCCAACTTGGAGCCGCGCCAGGCCCAAAAATGGCCATATGTCTGGAGACTGGTCCTACGGCCAAAGAGCCAGCAGGGAAAACTATGCCTTGTTCTAAAGCTCTTTGGGAACCGCTTGCGTAGCCCCACAGACCTGGGGGCTGCAGGCTTTCCTGCTGCCTTCAGCCTCAAAACCACCCTTTCCCACTTGGCGCCGCGCCAGGCCCAAAAATGGCCATATGTCTGGAGACTGGTCCCACGCCCAAAGAGCCAGCAGGGAAAACTATGCCTTGTTCTAAAGCTCTTTGGGAACGGCTTGCGTAGCCCCACACACCTGGGGGCTGCAGGCTTTCCTGCTCTCTTCAGCCTCAAAAGCACGCTTTCCCATTTGGCGCCGCGCCAGGCCCAAAAATGGCCATATGGCTGGAGACTGGTCCCACGCCCAAAGAGCCAGCAGGGAAAACTATGCCTTGTTGTAAAGCTCTTTGGGAACCGCTTGCGTAGCCCCACACAAACTGGGGGCTGCAGGCTTTTCTCGCGCTTTCAGCCTCAGAAGAACCCTTTCCCACTTGGCGCCGCGCCAGGCCCAAAAATGGCCATATGTCTGGAGACTGGTCCCACGCCCAAAGAGCCAGCAGGGAAAACTATGCCTTGTTCTAAAGCTCTTTGGGAACCGCTTGCGTAGCCCCACACACCTGGGGGCTGCAGGCTTTCCTGCTGCCTTCAGCCTCAAAAGCACCCTTTCCCACTTGGCGCCGCGCCAGGCCCAAAAATAGCCATATGGCTGGAGACTGGTCCCACGCCCAAAGAGCCAGCAGGGAAAACTATGCCTTGTTCTAAAGCTCTTTGGGAACCACTTGCGTAGCCCTACAGACCTGGGGGCTGCAGGCTTTCCTGCTGCCTTCAGCCTCAAAACCACCCTTTCCCACATGGCGTCACGCCAGGCCCAAAAATGGCCATATGTCTGGAGATTGGTCCCACGCCCAAAGAGCCAGCAGGGAAAACTATGCCTTGTTCTAAAGCTCTTTGGGAACCGCTTGCGTAGCCCCACACAAACTGGGGGCTGCAGGCTTTTCTCGCGCTTTCAGTCTCAAAAGAACCCTTTCGCAATTGGCGCCGCGCCAGGCCCAAAAATGGCCATATGTCTGGAGGTTGGTCCCACGCCCAAAGAGCCAGCAGGGAAAACTATGCCTTGTTCTAAAGCTCTTTGGGAACCGCTTGCGTAGCCCTACAGACCTGGGGGCTGCAGGCTTTCCTGCTGCCTTCAGCCTCAAAACCACCCTTTCCCACATGGCATCACGCCAGGCACAAAAATTTCCATATGTCTGGAGACTGGTCCCACGCCCAAAGAGCCAGCAGGGAAAACTATGCCTTGTTCTAAAGCTCTTTGGGAACCGCTTGCGTAGCCCCACAGACCTGGGGGCTGCAGGCTTTCCTGCTGCCTTCTGCCTCAAAACCACCATTTCCCACTTCGCGCCGCGCCATGCCCAAAAATAGCCATATGGCTGGAGACTGGTCCCACGCCCAAAGAGCCAGCAGGGAAAACTATGCCTTGTTCTAAAGCTCTTTGGGAACCGCTTGCGTAGCCCCACACACCTGGGGGCTGCAGGCTTTCCTGCTCTCTTCAGCCTCAAAACCACCCTTTCCCACTTAGCGTCACGCCAGGCACAAAAATGGCCATATGTCTGGAGACTGGTCCCACGCCCAAAGAGCCAGCAGGGAAAACTATGCCTTGTTCTAAAGCTCTTTGGGAACCGCTTGCGTAGCCCCACACAAACTGGGGGCTGCAGGCTTTTCTCGCGCTTTCAGCCTCAGAAGAACCCTTTCGACATGGCGTCACGCCAGGCACAGAAATGGCCATATGTCTGGAGACTGGTCCCACGCCCAAAGAGCCAGCAGGGAAAACTATGCCTTGTTCTAAAGCTCTTTGGGAACCGCTTGCGTAGCCCCACACACCTGGGGGCTGCAGGCTTTCCTGCTCTCTTCAGCCTCAAAAGCACGCTTTCCCACTTGGCGCCGCGCCAGGCCCAAAAATGGCCATATGGCTGGAGATTGGTCCCACGCCCAAAGAGCCAGCAGGGAAAACTATGCCTTGTTCTAAAGCTCTTGGGGAACCGCTTGCGTAGCCCCACACACCTGGGGGCTGCAGGCTTTCCTGCTGCCTTCAGCCTCAAAACCACCCTTTCACACTTGGTGCCGCGCCAGGCCCAAAAATGGCCATATGGCTGGAGACTGGTCCCACGCCCAAAGAGCCAGCAGGGAAAACTATGCCTTGTTCTAAAGCTCTTTGGGAACCGCTTGCGTAGCCCCACACACCTGGGGGCTGCAGGCTTTTCTCGCGCTTTCAGCCTCAGAAGAACCCTTTCGCACTTGGCGCCGCGCCAGGCACAAAAATGGCCATATGTCTGGAGACTGGTCCCACGCCCAAAGAGCCAGCAGGGAAAACTATGCCTTGTTGTAAAGCTCTTTGGGAACCGCTTGCGTAGCCCCACACACCTGGGGGCTGCAGGCTTTCCTGCTCTCTTCAGCCTCAAAAGCACCCTTTCCAACTTGGCGCCGCGCCAGGTCCAAAAATGGCCATATGGCTGGAGACTGGTCCCACGCCCAAAGAGCCAGCAGGGAAAACTATGCCTTGTTGTAAAGCTCTTTGGGAACCGCTTGCGTAGCCCCACACAAACTGGGGGCTGCAGGCTTTTCTCGCGATTTCAGCCTCAGAAGAACCCTTTCGCACTTGGCGCCGTGCCAGGCCCAAAAATGGCCATATGTCTGGAGACTGGTCCCACGCCCAAAGAGCCAGCAGGGAAAACTATGCCTTGTTCTAAAGCTCTTTGGGAACCGCTTGCGTAGCCCCACACACCTGGGGGCTGCAGGCTTTTCTCGCGCTTTCAGCCTCAGAAGAACCCTTTCCCACTTGGTGCCGCGCCAGGCACAAAAATGGCCATATGGCTGGAGACTGGTCCCACGCCCAAAGAGCCAGCAGGGAAAACTATGCCTTTTTGTAAAGCTCTTTGGGAACCGCTTGCGTAGCCCCACACACCTGGGGGCTGCAGGCTTTCCTGCTGCCTTCAGCCTCAAAACCACCCTTTCCCACATGGCGTCACGCAAGGCACAAAAATGGCCATATGTCTGGAGACTGGTCCCACGCCCAAAGAGCCAGCAGGGAAAACTATGCCTTGTTCTAAAGCTCTTTGGGAACCGCTTGCGTAGCCCCACACACCTGGGGGCTGCAGGCTTTTCTCGCGCTTTCAGCCTCAGAAGAACCCTTTCCCACTTGGTGCCGCGCCAGGCACAAAAATTGCCATATGTCTGGAGATTGGTCCCACGCCCAAAGAGCCAGCAGGGAAAACTATGCCTTGTTCTAAAGCTCTTTGGGAACCGCTTGCGTAGCCCCACACACCTGGGGGCTGCAGGCTTTCCTGCTCTCTTCAGCCTCAAAAGCACGCTTTCCCACTTGGCGCCGTGCCAGGAACAAAAATGGCCATATGTCTGGAGATTGGTTCCACGCCCAAAGAGCCAGCAGGGAAAACTATGCCTTGTTCTAAAGCTCTTTGGGAACCGCTTGCGTAGCCCTACACACGTGGGGGCTGCAGGCTTTCCTGCTGCCTTCAGCCTCAAAAGCACCCTTTCCCACTTGGCGCCGCGCCAGGCCCAAAAATGGCCATATGTCTGGAGACTGGTCCAGCGCCCAAAGAGCCAGCAGGGAAAACTATGCCTTGTTCTAAAGCTCTTTGGGAACGGCTTGCGTAGCCCTACACACCTGGGGGCTGCAGGCTTTCCTGCTCTCTTCAGCCTCAAAACCACCCTTTCCCACATGTCGTCACGCCAGGCCCAAAAATGGCCATATGTCTGGAGACTGGTCCCACGCCCAAAGAGCCAGCAGGGAAAACTATGCCTTGTTGTAAAGCTCTTTGGGAACCGCTTGCGTAGCCCCACACAAACTGGGGGCTGCAGGCTTTTCTCGCGCTTTCAGCCTCAGAAGAACCCTTTCCCACATGGCGTCACGCCAGGCACAAAAATGGCCATATGTCTGGAGACTGGTCCCACGCCCAAAGAGCCAGCAGGGAAAACTATGCCTTGTTGTAAAGCTCTTTGGGAACCGCTTGCGTAGCCCCACACACCTGGGGGCTGCAGGCTTTCCTGCTCTCTTCAGCCTCAAAAGCACCCTTTCCCACTTGGCGCCGCGCCAGGCCCAAAAATGGCCATATGGCTGGAGACTGGTCCCACGCCCAAAGAGCCAGCAGGGAAAACTATGCCTTGTTCTAAAGCTCTTTGGGAACCGCTTGCGTAGCCCCACACAAACTGGGGGCTGCAGGCTTTTCTCGCGCTTTCAGCCTCAGAAGAACCCTTTCCCACTTGGCGCCGCGCCAGGCCCAAAAATGGCCATATGTCTGGAGACTGGTCCCACGCCCAAAGAGCCAGCAGGGAAAACTATGCCTTGTTCTAAAGCTCTTTGGGAACCGCTTGCGTAGCCCCACACAAACTGGGGGCTGCAGGCTTTTCTCGCGCTTTCAGCCTCAGAAGAACCCTTTCCCACTTGGTGCCGCGCCAGGCACAAAAATGGCCATATGGCTGGAGACTGGTCCCACGCCCAAAGAGCCAGCAGGGAAAACTGTGCCTTGTTGTAAAGCTCTTTGGGAACCGCTTGCGTAGCCCCACACACCTGGGGGCTGCAGGCTTTCCTGCTGCCTTCAGCCTCAAAACCACCCTTTCCCACATGGCGTCACGCCAGGCACAAAAATGGCCATATGTCTGGAGACTGGTCCCATGCCCAAAGAGCCAGCAGGGAAAACTATGCCTTGTTCTAAAGCTCTTTGGGAACCGCTTGCGTAGCCCCACACACCTGGGGGCTGCAGGCTTTTCTCGCGCTTTCAGCCTCAGAAGAACCCTTTCCCACTTGGCGCCGCGCCAGGCACAAAAATTGCCATATGTCTGGAGATTGGTCCCACGCCCAAAGAGCCAGCAGGGAAAACTATGCCTTGTTCTAAAGCTCTTTGGGAACCGCTTGCGTAGCCCCACACACCTGGGGGCTGCAGGCTTTCCTGCTCTCTTCAGCCTCAAAAGCACGCTTTCTGACTTGGCGCCGTGCCAGGAACAAAAATGGCCATATGTCTGGAGATTGGTTCCACGCCCAAAGAGCCAGCAGGGAAAACTATGCCTTGTTCTAAAGCTCTTTGGGAACCGCTTGCGTAGCCCTACACACGTGGGGGCTGCAGGCTTTCCTGCTGCCTTCAGCCTCAAAAGCACCCTTTCCCACTTGGCGCCGCGCCAGGCCCAAAAATGGCCATATGTCTGGAGACTGGTCCAGCGCCCAAAGAGCCAGCAGGGAAAACTATGCCTTGTTCTAAAGCTCTTTGGGAACGGCTTGCGTAGCCCTACAGACCTGGGGGCTGCAGGCTTTCCTGCTGCCTTCAGCCTCAAAACCACCCTTTCCCACATGTCGTCACGCCAGGCACAAAAATGGCCATATGTCTGGAGACTGGTCCCACGCCCAAAGAGCCAGCAGGGAAAACTATGCCTTGTTCTAAAGCTCTTTGGGAACCGCTTGCGTAGCCCCACACAAACTGGGGGCTGCAGGCTTTTCTCGCGCTTTCAGCCTCAGAAGAACCCTTTCGCAATTGGCGCCGCGCCAGGCCCAAAAATGGCCATATGTCTGGAGACTGGTCCCACGCCCAAAGAGCCAGCAGGGAAAACTATGCCTTGTTCTAAAGCTCTTTGGGAACCGCTTGCGTAGCCCCACACACCTAGGGGCTGCAGGCTTTCCTGCTGCCTTCAGCCTCAAAAGCACGCTTTCCCACTTGGCGCCGCGCCAGGCCCAAAAATGGCCATATGGCTGGAGATTGGTCCCACGCCCAAAGAGCCAGCAGGGAAAACTATGCCTTGTTCTAAAGCTCTTGGGGAACCGCTTGCGTAGCCACACACACCTGGGGGCTGCAGGCTTTCCTGCTGCCTTCAGCCTCAAAACCACCCTTTCACACTTGGTGCCGCGCCAGGCCCAAAAATGGCCATATGGCTGGAGGTTGGTCCCACGCCCAAAGAGCCAGCAGGGAAAACTATGCCTTGTTCTAAAGCTCTTGGGGAACCGCTTGCGTAGCCCCACACACCTGGGGGCTGCAGGCTTTTCTCGCGCTTTCAGCCTCAGAAGAACCCTTTCGCACTTGGCGCCGCGCCAGGCACAAAAATGGCCATATGTCTGCAGACTGGTCCCACGCCCAAAGAGCCAGCAGGGAAAACTATGCCTTGTTCTAAAGCTCTTTGGGAACGGCTTGCGTAGCCCCACACACCTGGGGGCTGCAGGCTTTCCTGCTCTCTTCAGCCTCAAAAGCACCCTTTCCAACTTGGCGCCGCGCCAGGTCCAAAAATGGCCATATGGCTGGAGACTGGTCCCACGCCCAAAGAGCCAGCAGGGAAAACTATGCCTTGTTGTAAAGCTCTTTGGGAACCGCGTGCGTAGCCCCACACACCTGGGGGCTGCAGGCTTTCCTGCTCTCTTCAGCCTCAAAACCACCCTTTCCCAATTGGCGCCGCGCCAGGCCCAAAAATGGCCATATGGCTGGAGACTGGTCCCACGCCCAAAGAGCCAGCAGGGAAAACTATGCCTTGTTGTAAAGCTCTTTGGGAACCGCTTGCGTAGCCCCACACAAACTGGGGGCTGCAGGCTTTTCTCGCGATTTCAGCCTCAGAAGAACCCTTTCGCACTTGGCGCCGTGCCAGGCCCAAAAATGGCCATATGTCTGGAGACTGGTCCCACGCCCAAAGAGCCAGCAGGGAAAACTATGCCTTGTTCTAAAGCTCTTTGGGAACCGCTTGCGTAGCCCCACACAAACTGGGGGCTGCAGGCTTTTCTCGCGCTTTCAGCCTCAGAAGAACCCTTTCCCACATGGCGTCACGCCAGGCACAAAAATGGCCATATGTCTGGAGACTGGTCCCACGCCCAAAGAGCCAGCAGGGAAAACTATGCCTTGTTGTAAAGCTCTTTGGGAACCGCTTGCGTAGCCCCACACACCTGGGGGCTGCAGGCTTTCCTGCTCTCTTCAGCCTCAAAAGCACCCTTTCCCACTTGGCGCCGCGCCAGGCCCAAAAATGGCCATATGGCTGGAGACTGGTCCCACGCCCAAAGAGCCAGCAGGGAAAACTATGCCTTGTTCTAAAGCTCTTTGGGAACCGCTTGCGTAGCCCCACACAAACTGGGGGCTGCAGGCTTTTCTCGCGCTTTCAGCCTCAGAAGAACCCTTTCCCACTTGGCGCCGCGCCAGGCCCAAAAATGGCGATATGTCTGGAGACTGGTCCCACGCCCAAAGAGCCAGCAGGGAAAACTATGCCTTGTTCTAAAGCTCTTTGGGAACCGCTTGCGTAGCCCCACACACCTGGGGGCTGCAGGCTTTTCTCGCGCTTTCAGCCTCAGAAGAACCCTTTCCCACTGGTGCCGCGCCAGGCACAAAAATGGCCATATGGCTGGAGACTGGTCCCACGCCCAAAGAGCCAGCAGGGAAAACTATGCCTTTTTGTAAAGCTCTTTGGGAACCGCTTGCGTAGCCCCACACACCTGGGGGCTGCAGGCTTTCCTGCTGCCTTCAGCCTCAAAACCACCCTTTCCCACATGGCGTCACGCCAGGCACAAAAATGGCCATATGTCTGGAGACTGGTCCCACGCCCAAAGAGCCAGCAGGGAAAACTATGCCTTGTTCTAAAGCTCTTTGGGAACCGCTTGCGTAGCCCCACACACCTGGGGGCTGCAGGCTTTTCTCGCGCTTTCAGCCTCAGAAGAACCCTTTCCCACTTGGTGCCGCGCCAGGCACAAAAATTGCCATATGTCTGGAGATTGGTCCCACGCCCAAAGAGCCAGCAGGGAAAACTATGCCTTGTTCTAAAGCTCTTTGGGAACCGCTTGCGTAGCCCCACACACCTGGGGGCTGCAGGCTTTCCTGCTCTCTTCAGCCTCAAAAGCACGCTTTCCCACTTGGCGCCGTGCCAGGAACAAAAATGGCCATATGTCTGGAGATTGGTTCCACGCCCAAAGAGCCAGCAGGGAAAACTATGCCTTGTTCTAAAACTCTTTGGGAACCGCTTGCGTAGCCCTACACACGTGGGGGCTGCAGGCTTTCCTGCTGCCTTCAGCCTCAAAAGCACCCTTTCCCACTTGGCGCCGCGCCAGGCCCAAAAATGGCCATATGTCTGGAGACTGGTCCAGCGCCCAAAGAGCCAGCAGGGAAAACTATGCCTTGTTCTAAAGCTCTTTGGGAACGGCTTGCGTAGCCCTACACACCTGGGGGCTGCAGGCTTTCCTGCTGCCTTCAGCCTCAAAACCACCCTTTCCCACATGTCGTCACGCCAGGCCCAAAAATGGCCATATGTCTGGAGACTGGTCCCACGCCCAAAGAGCCAGCAGGGAAAACTATGCCTTGTTGTAAAGCTCTTTGGGAACCGCTTGCGTAGCCCCACACAAACTGGGGGCTGCAGGCTTTTCTCGCGCTTTCAGCCTCAGAAGAACCCTTTCCCACATGGCGTCACGCCAGGCACAAAAATGGCCATATGTCTGGAGACTGGTCCCACGCCCAAAGAGCCAGCAGGGAAAACTATGCCTTGTTCTAAAGCTCTTTGGGAACCGCTTGCGTAGCCCCACACACCTGGGGGCTGCAGGCTTTCCTGCTCTCTTCAGCCTCAAAAGCACCCTTTCCCACTTGGCGCCGCGCCAGGCCCAAAAATGGCCATATGGCTGGAGACTGGTCCCACGCCCAAAGAGCCAGCAGGGAAAACTATGCCTTGTTCTAAAGCTCTTTGGGAACCGCTTGCGTAGCCCCACACAAACTGGGGGCTGCAGGCTTTTCTCGCGCTTTCAGCCTCAGAAGAACCCTTTCGCACTTGGCGCCGCGCCAGGCCCAAAAATGGCCATATGTCTGGAGACTGGTCCCACGCCCAAAGAGCCAGCAGGGAAAACTATGCCTTGTTCTAAAGCTCTTTGGGAACCGCTTGCGTAGCCCCACACAAACTGGGGGCTGCAGGCTTTTCTCGCGCTTTCAGCCTCAGAAGAACCCTTTCCCACTTGGTGCCGCGCCAGGCACAAAAATGGCCATATGGCTGGAGACTGGTCCCACGCCCAAAGAGCCAGCAGGGAAAACTATGCCTTGTTGTAAAGCTCTTTGGGAACCGCTTGCGTAGCCCCACACACCTGGGGGCTGCAGGCTTTCCTGCTGCCTTCAGCCTCAAAACCACCCTTTCCCACATGGCGTCACGCCAGGCACAAAAATGGCCATATGTCTGGAGACTGGTCCCACGCCCAAAGAGCCAGCAGGGAAAACTATGCCTTGTTCTAAAGCTCTTTGGGAACCGCTTGCGTAGCCCCACACACCTGGGGGCTGCAGGCTTTTCTCGCGCTTTCAGCGTCAGAAGAACCCTTTCCCACTTGGTGCCGCGCCAGGCACAAAAATTGCCATATGTCTGGAGATTGGTCCCACGCCCAAAGAGCCAGCAGGGAAAACTATGCCTTGTTCTAAAGCTCTTTGGGAACCGCTTGCGTAGCCCTACACACGTGGGGGCTGCAGGCTTTCCTGCTGCCTTCAGCCTCAAAAGCACCCTTCCCACTTGGCGCCGCGCCAGGCCCAAAAATGGCCATATGTCTGGAGACTGGTCCAGCGCCCAAAGAGCCAGCAGGGAAAACTATGCCTTGTTCTAAAGCTCTTTGGGAACGGCTTGCGTAGCCCTACAGACCTGGGGGCTGCAGGCTTTCCTGCTGCCTTCAGCCTCAAAACCACCCTTTCCCACATGTCGTCACGCCAGGCACAAAAATGGCCATATGTCTGGAGACTGGTCCCACGCCCAAAGAGCCAGCAGGGAAAACTATGCCTTGTTCTAAAGCTCTTTGGGAACCGCTTGCGTAGCCCCACACAAACTGGGGGCTGCAGGCTTTTCTCGCGCTTTCAGCCTCAGAAGAACCCTTTCGCAATTGGCGCCGCGCCATGCCCAAAAATGGCCATATGTCTGGAGACTGGTCCCACGCCCAAAGAGCCAGCAGGGAAAACTATGCCTTGTTCTAAAGCTCTTTGGGAACCGCTTGCGTAGCCCCACACAAACTGGGGGCTGCAGGCTTTTCTCGCGCTTTCAGCCTCAGAAGAACCCTTTCCCACTTGGTGCCGCGCCAGGCACAAAAATGGCCATATGTCTGGAGATTTGTTCCACGCCCAAAGAGCCAGCAGGGAAAACTATGCCTTGTTCTAAAGCTCTTTGGGAACCGCTTGCGTAGCCCCACACACCTGGGGGCTGCAGGCTTTCCTGCTCTCTTCAGCCTCAAAAGCACCCTTTCCCACTTGGCGCCGCGCCAGGCCCAAAAATGGCCATATGTCTGGAGACTGGTCCCACGCCCAAAGAGCCAGCAGGGAAAACTATGCCTTGTTCTAAAGCTCTTTGGGAACCGCTTGCGTAGCCCCACACACCTGGGGGCTGCAGGCTTTTCTCGCGCTTTCAGCCTCAGAAGAACCCTTTCGCACTTGGCGCCGCGCCAGGCCCAAAAATGGCCATATGTCTGGAGACTGGTCCCACGCCCAAAGAGCCAGCAGGGAAAACTATGCCTTGTTCTAAAGCTCTTTGGGAACCGCTTGCGTAGCCCCACACACCTGGGGGCTGCAGGCTTTCCTGCTCTCTTCAGCCTCAGAAGAACCCTTTCGCACTTGGCGCCACGCCAGGCACAAAAATGGCCATATGTCTGGAGATTTGTTCCACGCCCAAAGAGCCAGCAGGGAAAACTATGCCTTCTTCTAAAGCTCTTTGGGAACGGCTTGCGTAGCCCCACACACCTGGGGGCTGCAGGCTTTCCTGCTCTCTTCAGCCTCAAAACCACCATTTCCCACTTCGCGCCGCGCCATGCCCAGAAATAGCCATATGGCTGGAGACTGGTCCCACGCCCAAAGAGCCAGCAGGGAAAACTATGCCTTGTTCTAAAGCTCTTTGGGAACGGCTTGCGTAGCCCCACACACCTGGGGGCTGCAGGCTTTCCTGCTGCCTTCAGCCTCAGAAGAACCCTTTCGCACTTGGCGCCGCGCCAGGCCCAAAAATGGCCATATGTCTGGAGATTGGTCCCACGCCCAAAGAGCCAGCAGGGAAAACTATGCCTTGTTCTAAAGCTCTTTGGGAACCGCTTGCGTAGCCCCACACACCTGGGGGCTGCAGGCTTTCCTGCTGCCTTCAGCCTCAAAACCACCCTTTCCCACATGGCGTCACGCCAGGCCCAAAAATGGCCATATGTCTGGAGATTGGTCCCTTTCCCAAAGAGCCAGCAGGGAAAACTATGCCTTGTTCTAAAGCTCTTTGGGAACCGCTTGCGTAGCCCCACACACCTGGGGGCTACAGGCTTTCCTGCTGCCTTCAGCCTCAGAAGAACCCTTTCGCACTTGGCGCCGCGCCAGGCCCAAAAATGGCCATATGTCTGGAGACTGGTCCCACGCCCAAAGAGCCAGCAGGGAAAACTATGCCTTGTTGTAAAGCTCTTTGGGAACCGCTTGCGTAGCCCCACACACCTGGGGGCTGCAGGCTTTCCTGCTGCCTTCAGCCTCAAAAGCACGCTTTCCCACTTAGCGCCGCGCCAGGCCCAAAAATGGCCATATGTCTGGAGATTGGTCCCTTTCCCAAAGAGCCAGCAGGAAAAACTATGCCTTGTTCTAAAGCTCTTTGGGAACCGCTTGCGTAGCCCCACACACCTGGGGGCTGCAGGCTTTCCTGCTCTCTTCAGCCTCAAAAGCACCCTTTCCCACTTGGCGCCGCGCTAGGCCCAAAAATGGCCATATGTCTGGAGATTGGTCCCGCGCCCAAAGAGCCAGCAGGGAAAACTATGCCTTGTTCTAAAGCTCTTGGGGAACCACTTGCGTAGCCCCACACACCTGGGGGCTGCAGGCTTTTCTCGCGCTTTCAGCCTCAGAAGAACCCTTTCGCAATTGGCGCCGCGCCAGGCCCAAAAATGGCCATATGGCTGGAGACTGGTCCCACGCCCAAAGAGCCAGCAGGGAAAACTATGCCTTGTTCTAAAGCTCTTTGGGAACCGCTTGCGTAGCCCCACACACCTGGGGGCTGCAGGCTTTCCTGCTGCCTTCAGCCTCAAAACCACCCTTTCCCACTTGGCGTCACGCCAGGCACAAAAATGGCCATATGTCTGGAGGTTGGTCCCACGCCCAAAGAGCCAGCAGGGAAAACTATGCCTTGTTCTAAAGCTCTTTGGGAACCGCTTGCGTAGCCCCACACACCTGGGGGCTGCAGGCTTTCCTGCTGCCTTCAGCGTCAAAACCACCCTTTCCCACTTGGCGTCTCGCCAGGCACAAACATGGCCATATGTCTGGAGACTGGTCCCACGCCCAAAGAGCCAGCAGGGAAAACTATGCCTTGTTCTAAAGCTCTTTGGGAACCGCTTGCGTAGCCCCACACACCTTGGGGCTGCAGGCTTTCCTGCTGCCTTCAGCCTCAAAACCACCCTTTCCCACTTGGCGTCACGCCAGGCCCAAAAATGGCCATATGTCTGGAGACTGGTCCCACGCCCAAAGAGCCAGCAGGGAAAACTATGCCTTGTTCTAAAGCTCTTTGGGAACGGCTTGCGTAGCCCCACACACCTGGGGGCTGCAGGCTTTCCTGCTCTCTTCAGCCTCAGAAGAACTCTTTCGCACTTGGCGCCGCGCCAGGCCCAAAAATGGCCATAAGTCTGGAGATTTGTTCCACGCCCAAAGAGCCAGCAGGGAAAACTATGCCTTCTTCTAAAGCTCTTTGGGAACGGCTTGCGTAGCCCCACACACCTGGGGGCTGCAGGCTTTCCTGCTCTCTTCAGCCACAAAACCACCATTTCCCACTTCGCGCCGCGCCATGCCCAGAAATAGCCATATGGCTGGAGACTGGTCCCACGCCCAAAGAGCCAGCAGGGAAAACTATGCCTTGTTCTAAAGCTCTTTGGGAACGGCTTGCGTAGCCCCACACACCTGGGGGCTGTAGGCTTTCCTGCTGCCTTCAGCCTCAGAAGAACCCTTTCGCACTTGGCGCCGCACCAGGCCCAAAAATGGCCATATGTCTGGAGATTGGTCCAACGCCCAAAGAGCCAGCAGGGAAAACTATGCCTTGTTCTAAAGCTCTTTGGGAACCGCTTGCGTAGCCCCACACACCTGGGGGCTGCAGGCTTTCCTGCTGCCTTCAGCCTCAAAACCACCCTTTCCCACATGGCGTCACGCCAGGCCCAAAAATGGCCATATGTCTGGAGATTGGTCCCTTTCCCAAAGAGCCAGCAGGGAAAACTATGCCTTGTTCTAAAGCTCTTTGGGAACCGCTTGCGTAGCCCCACACACCTGGGGGCTACAGGCTTTCCTGCTGCCTTCAGCCTCAGAAGAACCCTTTCGCACTTGGCGCCGCGCCAGGCCCAAAAATGGCCATATGTCTGGAGACTGGTCCCACGCCCAAAGAGCCAGCAGGGAAAACTATGCCTTGTTGTAAAGCTCTTTGGGAACCGCTTGCGTAGCCCCACACACCTGGGGGCTGCAGGCTTTCCTGCTGCCTTCAGCCTCAAAACCACCCTTTCCCACTTAGCGCCGCGCCAGGCCCAAAAATGGCCATATGTCTGGAGATTGGTCCCTTTCCCAAAGAGCCAGCAGGAAAAACTATGCCTTGTTCTAAAGCTCTTTGGGAACCGCTTGCGTAGCCCCACACACCTGGGGGCTGCAGGCTTTTCTCGCGCTTTCAGCCTCAGAAGAACCCTTTCGCAATTGGCGCCGCACCAGGCCCAAAAATGGCCATATGGCTGGAGACTGGTCCCACGCCCAAAGAGCCAGCAGGGAAAACTATGCCTTGTTCTAAAGCTCTTTGGGAACCGCTTGAGTAGCCCCACACACGTGGGGGCTGCAGGCTTTCCTGCTGCCTTCAGCCTCAAAAGCACCCTTTCCCACTTGGCGTCACGCCAGGCACAAAAATGGCCATATGTCTGGAGGTTGGTCCCACGCCCAAAGAGCCAGCAGGGAAAACTATGCCTTGTTGTAAAGATCTTTGGGAACCGCTTGCGTAGCCCCACACACCTGGGGGCTGCAGGCTTTCCTGCTCTCTTCAGCCTCAGAAGAACCCTTTCGCACTTGGAGGTGCGCCACGCCCAAAAATAGCCATATGTCTGGAGATTGGTTCCACGCCCAAAGAGCCAGCAGGGAAAACTATGCCTTGTTCTAAAGCTCTTTGGGAACCGCTTGCGTAGCCCCACACACCTGGGGGCTGCAGGCTTTCCTGCTCTCTTCAGCCTCAAAAGCTCCCTTTCCCACTTGGCGCCGCGCTAGGCCCAAAAATGGCCATATGTCTGGAGATTGGTCCCGCGCCCAAAGAGTCAGCAGGGAAAACTATGCCTTGTTCTAAAGCTCTTGGGGAACCGCTTGCGTAGCCCCACACACCTGGGGGCTGCAGGCTTTTCTCGCGCTTTCAGCCTCAGAAGAACCCTTTCGCAATTGGCGCCGCGCCAGGCCCAAAAATGGCCATATGTCTGGAGATTGGTCCCACGCCCAAAGAGCCAGCAGGGAAAACTATGCCTTGTTCTAAAGCTCTTTGGGAACCGCTTGCGTAGCCCCACACACCTGGGGGCTGCAGGCTTTTCTAGCGCTTTCAGCCTCAGAAGAACCCTTTCGCACTTGGTGCCGCGCCAGGCCCAAAAATGGCCATATGTCTGGAGACTGGTCCCACGCCCAAAGAGCCAGCAGGGAAAACTATGCCTTGTTCTAAAGCTCTTTGGGAACCGCTTGCGTAGCCCCACACACCTGGGGGCTGCAGGCTTTCCTGCTCTCTTCAGCCTCAGAAGAACCCTTTCGCACTTGGCGCCACGCCAGGCACAAAAATGGCCATATGTCTGGAGATTTGTTCCACGCCCAAAGAGCCAGCAGGGAAAACTATGCCTTGTTCTAAAGCTCTTTGGGAACGGCTTGCGTAGCCCCACACACCTGGGGGCTGCAGGCTTTCCTGCTGCCTTCAGCCTCAAAACCACCCTTTCCCACTTGGCGCCGCGCCAGGCCCAAAAATGGCCATATGGCTGGAGACTGGTCCCACGCCCAAAGAGCCAGCAGGGAAAACTATGCCTTGTTCTAAAGCTCTTTGGGAACCGCTTGCGTAGCCCCACACACCTGGGGGCTGCAGGCTTTCCTGCTGCCTTCTGCCTCAAAACCACCCTTTCCCACATGGCGCCGCGCCATGCCCAAAAATAGCCATATGGCTGGAGACTGGTCCCACGCCCAAAGAGCCAGCAGGGAAAAATATGCCTTGTTCTAAAGCTCTTTGGGAACCGCTTGCGTAGCCCCACACACCTGGGGGCTGCAGGCTTTCCTGCTGCCTTCAGCCTCAAAAGCACCCTTTCCCACTTGGCGCCGCGCCAGGCCCAAAAATGGCCATATGTCTGGAGAATGGTCCCACGCCCAAAGAGCCAGCAGGGAAAACTATGCCTTGTTCTAAAGCTCTTTGGGAACCGCTTGCGTAGCCCCACACACCTGGGGGCTGCAGGCTTTCCTGCTGCCTTCAGCCTCAAAACCATCCTTTCCCACTTGGCGCCGCGCCAGGCCCAAAAATGGCCATATATCTGGAGATTGGTCCCACGCCCAAAGAGCCAGCAGGGAAAACTATGCCTTGTTCTAAAGCTCTTTGGGAACCGCTTGCGTAGCCCCACACACCTGGGGGCTGCAGGCTTTCCTGCTCTCTTCAGCCTCAAAAGCACGCTTTCCGACTTGGCGCCGCGCCAGGCACAAAACTGGACATATGTCTGGAGATTGGTTCCACGCCCAAAGAGCCAGCAGGGAAAACTATGCCTTGTTCTAAAGCTCTTTGGGAACCGCTTGCGTAGCCCCACACACGTGGGGGCTGCAGGCTTTCCTGCTGCCTTCAGCCTCAAAAGCACGCTTTCCCACTTGGCGCCGCGCCAGGCCCAAAAATGGTCATATGTCTGGAGATTGGTCCCACGCCCAAAGAGCCAGCAGGGAAAACTATGCCTTGTTCTAAAGCTCTTTGGGAACCGCTTGCGTAGCCCCACACACCTGGGGGCTGCAGGCTTTCCTGCTCTCTTCAGCCTCAGAAGAACCCTTTCGCACTTGGAGGTGCGCCACGCCCAAAAATGGCCATATGTCTGGAGATTGGTTCCACGCCCAAAGAGCCAGCAGGGAAAACTATGCCTTGTTCTAAAGCTCTTTGGGAACCGCTTGCGTAGCCCCACACACCTGGGGGCTGCAGGCTTTCCTGCTCTCTTCAGCCTCAAAAGCACCCTTTCCCACTTGGCGCCGCGCTAGGCCCAAAAATGGCCATATGTCTGGAGATTGGTCCCGCGCCCAAAGAGCCAGCAGGGAAAACTATGCCTTGTTCTAAAGCTCTTGGGGAACCGCTTGCGTAGCCCCACACACCTGGGGGCTGCAGGCTTTTCTCGCGCTTTCAGCCTCAGAAGAACCCTTTCGCAATTGGCGCCGCACCAGGCCCAAAAATGGCCATATGTCTGGAGGTTGGTCCCACGCCCAAAGAGCCAGCAGGGAAAACTATGCCTTGTTCTAAAGCTCTTTGGGAACCGCTTGCGTAGCCCCACACACCTGGGGGCTGCAGGCTTTCCTGCTGCCTTCAGCCTCAAAACCACCCTTTCCCACTTGGCGTCACGCCAGGCACAAAAATGGCCATATGTCTGGAGACTGGTCCCACGCCCAAAGAGCCAGCAGGGAAAACTATGCCTTGTTGTAAAGATCTTTGGGAACCGCTTGCGTAGCCCCACACACCTGGGGGCTGCAGGCTTTCCTGCTGCCTTCAGCCTCAAAACCACCCTTTCCCACTTGGCGTCACGCCAGGCCCAAAAATGGCCATATGTCTGGAGACTGGTCCCACGCCCAAAGAGCCAGCAGGGAAAACTATGCCTTGTTCTAAAGCTCTTTGGGAACCGCTTGTGTAGCCCCACACACCTGGGGGCTGCAGGCTTTCCTGCTGCCTTCAGCCTCAAAACCACCCTTTCCCACTCGGCGCCGCGCCAGGCACAAAAATGGACATATGTCTGGAGATTGGTCCCACGCCCAAAGAGCCAGCAGGGAAAACTATGCCTTGTTCTAAAGCTCTTTGGGAACCGCTTGCGTAGCCCCACACACCTGGGGGCTGCAGGCTTTTCTAGCGCTTTCAGCCTCAGAAGAACCCTTTCGCACTTGGCGCCGCGCCAGGCCCAAAAATGGCCATATGTCTGGAGACTGGTCCCACGCCCAAAGAGCCAGCAGGGAAAACTATGCCTTGTTCTAAAGCTCTTGGGGAACCGCTTGCGTAGCCCCACACACCTGGGGGCTGCAGGGTTTCCTGCTCTCTTCAGCCTCAGAAGAACCCTTTCGCACTTGGCGCCGCGCCAGGCCCAAAAATGGCCATATGTCTGGAGACTGGTCCCACGCCCAAAGAGCCAGCAGGGAAAACTATGCCTTGTTCTAAAGCTCTTTGGGAACGGCTTGCGTAGCCCCACACACCTGGGGGCTGCAGGCTTTCCTGCTGCCTTCAGCCTCAAAACCACCCTTTCCCACTTGGCGCCGCGCCAGGCCCAAAAATGGCCATATGGCTGGAGACTGGTCCCACGCCCAAAGAGCCAGCAGGGAAAACTATGCCTTGTTCTAAAGCTCTTTGGGAACCGCTTGCGTAGCCCCACACACCTGGGGGCTGCAGGCTTTCCTGCTGCCTTCAGCCTCAAAACCACCCTTTCCCACATGGCGTCACGCCAGGCCCAAAAATGGCCATATGTCTGGAGACTGGTCCCACGCCCAAAGAGCCAGCAGGGAAAACTATGCCTTGTTCTAAAGCTCTTTGGGAACGGCTTGCGTAGCCCCACACACCTGGGGGCTGCAGGCTTTCCTGCTCTCTTCAGCCTCAAAAGCACGCTTTCCCACTTGGCGCCGCGCCAGGCCCAAAAATGGCCATATGTCTGGAGACTGGTCCCACGCCCAAAGAGCCAGCAGGGAAAACTATGCCTTGTTCTAAAGCTCTTTGGGAACCGCTTGCGTAGCCCCACACACCTGGGGGCTGCAGGCTTTCCTGCTGCCTTCAGCCTCAAAAACACCCTTTCCCACTTGGCGCCGCGCCAGGCCCAAAAATGGCCATATGTCTGGAGATTGGTCCCACGCCCAAAGAGCCAGCAGGGAAAACTATGCCTTGTTCTAAAGCTCTTTGGGAACCGCTTGCGTAGCCCCACACACCTGGGGGCTGCAGGCTTTCCTGCTCTCTTCAGCCTCAAAAGCACGCTTTCCGACTTGGCGCCGCGCCAGGCACAAAACTGGACATATGTCTGGAGATTGGTTCCACGCCCAAAGAGCCAGCAGGGAAAACTATGCCTTGTTCTAAAGCTCTTTGGGAACCGCTTGCGTAGCCCCACACACGTGGGGGCTGCAGGCTTTCCTGCTGCCTTCAGCCTCAAAACCACCCTTTCCCACTTGGCGCCGCGCCAGGCCCAAAAATGGCCATATGGCTGGAGACTGGTCCCACGCCCAAAGAGCCAGCAGGGAAAACTATGCCTTGTTCTAAAGCTCTTTGGGAACCGCTTGCGTAGCCCCACACACCTGGGGGCTACAGGCTTTCCTGCTGCCTTCAGCCTCAAAACCAACCTTTCCCACTTGGCGCCGCACCAGGCCCAAAAATGGCCATATGTCTGGAGACTGGTCCCACGCCCAACGAGCCAGCAGGGAAAACTATGCCTTGTTCTAAAGCTCTTGGGGAACCGCTTGCGTAGCCCCACACAAACTGGGGGCTGCAGGCTTTTCTCGCGCTTTCAGCCTCAGAAGAACCCTTTCGCACTTGGCGCCGCGCCAGGCCCAAAAATGGCCATATGTCTGGAGACTGGTCCCACGCCCAAAGAGCCAGCAGGGAAAACTATGCCTTGTTCTAAAGTTCTTTGGGAACCTCTTGCGTAGCCCCACAGACCTGGCGGCTGCAGGCTTTCCTGCTGCCTTCAGCCTCAAAACCACCCTTTCCCACTTGGCGCCGCGCCAGGCCCAAAAATGGCCATATGGCTGGAGACTGGTCCCACGCCCAAAGAGCCAGCAGGGAAAACTATGCCTTGTTCTAAAGCTCTTTGGGAACTGCTTGCGTAGCCCCACACAAACTGGGGGCTGCAGGCTTTCCTGCTGCCTTCAGCCTCAAAACCACCCTTTCCCACTTGGCGCCGCGCCATGCCCAAAAATAGCCATATGGCTGGAGACTGGTCCCACGCCCAAAGAGCCAGCAGGGAAAACTATGCCTTGTTCTAAAGCTCTTTGGGAACCGCTTGCGTAGCCCCACACACCTGGGGGCTGCAGGCTTTCCTGCTGCCTTCAGCCTCAAAACCACCCTTTCCCACTTGGCGTCACGCCAGGCACAAAAATGGCCATATGTCTGGAGACTGGTCCCACGCCCAAAGAGCCAGCAGGGAAAACTATGCCTTGTTCTAAAGCTCTTTGGGAACCGCTTGCGTAGCCCCACACACCTGGGGGCTGCAGTCTTTCCTGCTGCCTTCAGCCTCAAAACACCCCTTTCCCACTTGGCGCCGCGCCAGGCCCAAAAATGGCCATATGTCTGGAGATTGGTCCCACGCCCAAAGAGCCAGCAGGGAAAACTATGACTTGTTCTAAAGCTCTTTGGGAACCGCTTGCGTAGCCCCACACACCTGGGGGCTGCAGGCTTTTCTCGCGCTTTCAGCCTCAGAAGAACCCTTTCGCACTTGGCGCCGCGCCAGGCCCAAAAATGGCCATATGGCTGGAGATTGGTCCCACGCCCAAAGAGCCAGCAGGGAAAACTATGCCTTGTTCTAAAGCTCTTTGGGAACCGCTTGCGTAGCCCCACACACCTGGGGGCTGCAGGCTTTCCTGCTGCCTTCAGCCTCAAAACCACCCTTTCACACTTGGTGCCGCGCCAGGCACAAAAATGGCCATATGTCTGTAGACTGGTCCCACGCCCAAAGAGCCAGCAAGGAAAACTATGCCTTGTTCTAAAGCTCTTTGGTAACCGCTTGCGTAGCCCCACACAAACTGGGGGCTGCAGGCTTTTCTCGCGCTTTCAGCCTCAGAAGAACCCTTTCGCACTTGGCGCCGTGCCAGGCACAAAAATGGCCATATGTCTGGAGACTGGTCCCACGCCCAAAGAGCCAGCAGGGAAAACTATGCCTTGTTCTAAAGCTCTTTGGGAACCGCTTGCGTAGCCCCACACACCTGGGGGCTGCAGGCTTTTCTCGCGCTTTCAGCCTCAGAAGAACCCTTTCGCACTTGGCGCCGCGCCAGGCACAAAAATGGCCATATGTCTGCAGACTGGTCCCACGCCCAAAGAGCCAGCAGGGAAAACTATGCCTTGTTCTAAAGCTCTTTGGGAACCGCTTGCGTAGCCCCACACACCTGGGGGCTGCAGGCTTTCCTGCTCTCTTCAGCCTCAAAAGCACCCTTTCCAACTTGGCGCCGCGCCAGGTCCAAAAATGGCCATATGGCTGGAGACTGGTCCCACGCCCAAAGAGCCAGCAGGGAAAACTATGCCTTGTTGTAAAGCTCTTTGGGAACCGCGTGCGTAGCCCCACACACCTGGGGGCTGCAGGCTTTCCTGCTCTCTTCAGCCTCAAAACCACCCTTTCCCAATTGGCGCCGCGCCAGGCCCAAAAATGGCCATATGGCTGGAGACTGGTCCCACGCCCAAAGAGCCAGCAGGGAAAACTATGCCTTGTTCTAAAGCTCTTTGGGAACCGCTTGCGTAGCCCCACACAAACTGGGGGCTGCAGGCTTTTCTCGCGCTTTCAGCCTCAGAAGAACCCTTTCCCACATGGCGTCACGCCAGGCACAAAAATGGCCATATGTCTGGAGACTGGTCCCACGCCCAAAGAGCCAGCAGGGAAAACTATGCCTTGTTGTAAAGCTCTTTGGGAACCGCTTGCGTAGCCCCACACACCTGGGGGCTGCAGGCTTTCCTGCTCTCTTCAGCCTCAAAAGCACCCTTTCCCACTTGGCGCCGCGCCAGGCCCAAAAATGGCCATATGGCTGGAGACTGGTCCCACGCCCAAAGAGCCAGCAGGGAAAACTATGCCTTGTTCTAAAGCTCTTTGGGAACCGCTTGCGTAGCCCCACACAAACTGGGGGCTGCAGGCTTTTCTCGCGCTTTCAGACTCAGAAGAACCCTTTCCCACTTGGCGCCGCGCCAGGCCCAAAAATGGCGATATGTCTGGAGACTGGTCCCACGCCCAAAGAGCCAGCAGGGAAAACTATGCCTTGTTCTAAAGCTCTTTGGGAACCGCTTGCGTAGCCCCACACACCTGGGGGCTGCAGGCTTTTCTCGCGCTTTCAGCCTCAGAAGAACCCTTTCCCACTTGGTGCCGCGCCAGGCACAAAAATGGCCATATGGCTGGAGACTGGTCCCACGCCCAAAGAGCCAGCAGGGAAAACTATGCCTTTTTGTAAAGCTCTTTGGGAACCGCTTGCGTAGCCCCACACACCTGGGGGCTGCAGGCTTTCCTGCTGCCTTCAGTCTCAAAACCACCCTTTCCCACATGGCGTCACGCCAGGCACAAAAATGGCCATATGTCTGGAGACTGGTCCCACGCCCAAAGAGCCAGCAGGGAAAACTATGCCTTGTTCTAAAGCTCTTTGGGAACCGCTTGCGTAGCCCCACACACCTGGGGGCTGCAGGCTTTTCTCGCGCTTTCAGCCTCAGAAGAACCCTTTCCCACTTGGTGCCGCGCCAGGCACAAAAATTGCCATATGTCTGGAGATTGGTCCCACGCCCAAAGAGCCAGCAGGGAAAACTATGCCTTGTTGTAAAGCTCTTTGGGAACCGCTTGCGTAGCCCCACACACCTGGGGGCTGCAGGCTTTCCTGCTCTCTTCAGCCTCAAAAGCACGCTTTCCCACTTGGCGCTGTGCCAGGAACAAAAATGGCCATATGTCTGGAGATTGGTTCCACGCCCAAAGAGCCAGCAGGGAAAACTATGCCTTGTTCTAAAGCTCTTTGGGAACCGCTTGCGTAGCCCTACACACGTGGGGGCTGCAGGCTTTCCTGCTGCCTTCAGCCTCAAAAGCACCCTTTCCCACTTGGCGCCGCGCCAGGCCCAAAAATGGCCATATGTCTGGAGACTGGTCCAGCGCCCAAAGAGCCAGCAGGGAAAACTATGCCTTGTTCTAAAGCTCTTTGGGAACGGCTTGCGTAGCCCCACACACCTGGGGGCTGCAGGCTTTCCTGCTGCCTTCAGCCTCAAAACCACCCTTTCCCACATGTCGTCACGCCAGGCCCAAAAATGGCCATATGTCTGGAGACTGGTCCCACGCCCAAAGAGCCAGCAGGGAAAACTATGCCTTGTTGTAAAGCTCTTTGGGAACCGCTTGCGTAGCCCCACACAAACTGGGGGCTGCAGGCTTTTCTCGCGCTTTCAGCCTCAGAAGAACCCTTTCCCACATGGCGTCACGCCAGGCACAAAAATGGCCATATGTCTGGAGACTGGTCCCACGCCCAAAGAGCCAGCAGGGAAAACTATGCCTTGTTGTAAAGCTCTTTGGGAACCGCTTGCGTAGCCCCACACACCTGGGGGCTGCAGGCTTTCCTGCTCTCTTCAGCGTCAAAAGCACCCTTTCCCACTTGGCGCCGCGCCAGGCCCAAAAATGGCCATATGGCTGGAGACTGGTCCCACGCCCAAAGAGCCAGCAGGGAAAACTATGCCTTGTTCTAAAGCTCTTTGGGAACCGCTTGCGTAGCCCCACACAAACTGGGGGCTGCAGGCTTTTCTCGCGCTTTCAGCCTCAGAAGAACCCTTTCCCACTTGGCGCCGCGCCAGGCCCAAAAATGGCCATATGTCTGGAGACTGGTCCCACGCCCAAAGAGCCAGCAGGGAAAACTATGCCTTGTTCTAAAGCTCTTTGGGAACCGCTTGCGTAGCCCCACACAAACTGGGGGCTGCAGGCTTTTCTCGCGCTTTCAGCCTCAGAAGAACCCTTTCCCACTTGGTGCCGCGCCAGGCACAAAAATGGCCATATGGCTGGAGACTGGTCCCACGCCCAAAGAGCCAGCAGGGAAAACTATGCCTTGTTCTAAAGCTCTTTGGGAACCGCTTGCGTAGCCCCACACACCTGGGGGCTGCAGGCTTTCCTGCTGCCTTCAGCCTCAAAACCACCCTTTCCCACATGGCGTCACGCCAGGCACAAAAATGGCCATATGTCTGGAGACTGGTCCCACGCCCAAAGAGCCAGCAGGGAAAACTATGCCTTGTTCTAAAGCTCTTTGGGAACCGCTTGCGTAGCCCCACACACCTGGGGGCTGCAGGCTTTTCTCGCGCTTTCAGCCTCAGAAGAACCCTTTCCCACTTGGTGCCGCGCCAGGCACAAAAATTGCCATATGTCTGGAGATTGGTCCCACGCCCAAAGAGCCAGCAGGGAAAACTATGCCTTGTTGTAAAGCTCTTTGGGAACCGCTTGCGTAGCCCCACACACCTGGGGGCTGCAGGCTTCCCTGCTCTCTTCAGCCTCAAAAGCACGCTTTCTGACTTGGCGCCGTGCCAGGCCCAAAAATGGCCATATGTCTGGAGACTGGTCCAGCGCCCAAAGAGCCAGCAGGGAAAACTATGCCTTGTTCTAAAGCTCTTTGGGAACGGCTTGCGTAGCCCTACAGACCTGGGGGCTGCAGGCTTTCCTGCTGCCTTCAGCCTCAAAACCACCCTTTCCCACATGTCGTCACGCCAGGCACAAAAATGGCCATATGTCTGGAGACTGGTCCCACGCCCAAAGAGCCAGCAGGGAAAACTATGCCTTGTTCTAAAGCTCTTTGGGAACCGCTTGCGTAGCCCCACACAAACTGGGGGCTGCAGGCTTTTCTCGCGCTTTCATCCTCAGAAGAACCCTTTCGCAATTGGCGCCGCGCCAGGCCCAAAAATGGCCATATGTCTGGAGACTGGTCCCACGCCCAAAGAGCCAGCAGGGAAAACTATGCCTTGTTCTAAAGCTCTTTGGGAACCGCTTGCGTAGCCCCACACACCTAGGGGCTGCAGGCTTTCCTGCTGCCTTCAGCCTCAAAAGCACGCTTTCCCACTTGGCGCCGCGCCAGGCCCAAAAATGGCCATATGGCTGGAGATTGGTCCCACGCCCAAAGAGCCAGCAGGGAAAACTATGCCTTGTTCTAAAGCTCTTGGGGAACCGCTTGCGTAGCCACACACACCTGGGGGCTGCAGGCTTTCCTGCTGCCTTCAGCCTCAAAACCACCCTTTCACTCTTGGTGCCGCGCCAGGCCCAAAAATGGCCATATGGCTGGAGACTGGTCCCACGCCCAAAGAGCCAGCAGGGAAAACTATGCCTTGTTCTAAAGCTCTTTGGGAACCGCTTGCGTAGACCCACACACCTGGGGGCTGCAGGCTTTTCTCGCGCTTTCAGCCTCAGAAGAACCCTTTCCCACTTGGCGCCGCGCCAGGCACAAAAATGGCCATATGTCTGGAGACTGGTCCCACGCCCAAAGAGCCAGCAGGGAAAACTATGCCTTGTTCTAAAGCTCTTTGGGAACCGCTTGCGTAGCCCCACACACCTGGGGGCTGCAGGCTTTCCTGCTCTCTTCAGCCTCAAAAGCACCCTTTCCAACTTGGCGCCGCGCCAGGTCCAAAAATGGCCATATGGCTGGAGACTGGTCCCACGCCCAAAGAGCCAGCAGGGAAAACTATGCCTTGTTGTAAAGCTCTTTGGGAACCGCGTGCGTAGCCCCACACACCTGGGGGCTGCAGGCTTTCCTGCTCTCTTCAGCCTCAAAACCACCCTTTCCCAATTGGCGCCGCGCCAGGCCCAAAAATGGCCATATGGCTGGAGACTGGTCCCACGCCCAAAGAGCCAGCAGGGAAAACTATCCCTTGTTGTAAAGCTCTTTGGGAACCGCTTGCGTAGCCCCACACAAACTGGGGGCTGCAGGCTTTTCTCGCGATTTCAGCCTCAGAAGAACCCTTTCGCACTTGGCGCCGTGCCAGGCCCAAAAATGGCCATATGTCTGGAGACTGGTCCCACGCCCAAAGAGCCAGCAGGGAAAACTATGCCTTGTTCTAAAGCTCTTTGGGAACCGCTTGCGTAGCCCCACACAAACTGGGGGCTGCAGGCTTTTCTCGCGCTTTCAGCCTCAGAAGAACCCTTTCCCACATGGCGTCACGCCAGGCACAAAAATGGCCATATGTCTGGAGACTGGTCCCACGCCCAAAGAGCCAGCAGGGAAAACTATGCCTTGTTGTAAAGCTCTTTGGGAACCGCTTGCGTAGCCCCACACACCTGGGGGCTGCAGGCTTTCCTGCTCTCTTCAGCCTCAAAACCACCCTTTCCCACTTGGCGCCGCGCCAGGCCCAAAAATGGCGATATGGCTGGAGACTGGTCCCACGCCCAAAGAGCCAGCAGGGAAAACTATGCCTTGTTCTAAAGCTCTTTGGGAACCGCTTGCGTAGCCCCACACACCTGGGGGCTGCAGGCTTTTCTCGCGCTTTCAGCCTCAGAAGAACCCTTTCCCACTTGGTGCCGCGCCAGGCACAAAAATGGCCATATGGCTGGAGACTGGTCCCACGCCCAAAGAGCCAGCAGGGAAAACTATGCCTTTTTGTAAAGCTCTTTGGGAACCGCTTGCGTAGCCCCACACACCTGGGGGCTGCAGGCTTTCCTGCTGCCTTCAGCCTCAAAACCACCCTTTCCCACATGGCGTCACGCCAGGCACAAAAATGGCCATATGTCTGGAGACTGGTCCCACGCCCAAAGAGCCAGCAGGGAAAACTATGCCTTGTTCTAAAGCTCTTTGGGAACCGCTTGCGTAGCCCCACACACCTGGGGGCTGCAGGCTTTTCTCGCGCTTTCAGCCTCAGAAGAACCCTTTCCCACTTGGTGCCGCGCCAGGCACAAAAATTGCCATATGTCTGGAGATTGGTCCCACGCCCAAAGAGCCAGCAGGGAAAACTATGCCTTGTTCTAAAGCTCTTTGGGAACCGCTTGCGTAGCCCCACACACCTGGGGGCTGCAGGCTTTCCTGCTCTCTTCAGCCTCAAAAGCACGCTTTCCCACTTGGCGCCGTGCCAGGAACAAAAATGGCCATATGTCTGGAGATTGGTTCCACGCCCAAAGAGCCAGCAGGGAAAACTATGCCTTGTTCTAAAGCTCTTTGGGAACCGCTTGCGTAGCCCTACACACCTGGGGGCTGCAGGCTTTCCTGCTGCCTTCAGCCTCAAAAGCACCCTTTCCCACTTGGCGCCGCGCCAGGCCCAAAAATGGCCATATGTCTGGAGACTGGTCCAGCGCCCAAAGAGCCAGCAGGGAAAACTATGCCTTGTTCTAAAGCTCTTTGGGAACGGCTTGCGTAGCCCCACACACCTAGGGGCTGCAGGCTTTCCTGCTGCCTTCAGCCTCAAAACCACCCTTTCCCACATGTCGTCACGCCAGGCCCAAAAATGGCCATATGTCTGGAGACTGGTCCCACGCCCAAAGAGCCAGCAGGGAAAACTATGCCTTGTTGTAAAGCTCTTTGGGAACCGCTTGCGTAGCCCCACACAAACTGGGGGCTGCAGGCTTTTCTCGCGCTTTCAGCCTCAGAAGAACCCTTTCCCACATGGCGTCACGCCAGGCACAAAAATGGCCATATGTCTGGAGACTGGTCCCACGCCCAAAGAGCCAGCAGGGAAAACTATGCCTTGTTCTAAAGCTCTTTGGGAACCGCTTGCGTAGCCCCACACACCTGGGGGCTGCAGGCTTTCCTGCTCTCTTCAGCCTCAAAAGCACCCTTTCGCACTTGGCGCCGCGCCAGGCCCAAAAATGGCCATATGTCTGGAGACTGGTCCCACGCCCAAAGAGCCAGCAGGGAAAACTATGCCTTGTTCTAAAGCTCTTTGGGAACCGCTTGCGTAGCCCCACACAAACTGGGGGCTGCAGGCTTTTCTCGCGCTTTCAGCCTCAGAAGAACCCTTTCCCACTTGGCGCCGCGCCAGGCCCAAAAATGGCCATATGTCTGGAGACTGGTCCCACGCCCAAAGAGCCAGCAGGGAAAACTATGCCTTGTTCTAAAGCTCTTTGGGAACCGCTTGCGTAGCCCCACACAAACTGGGGGCTGCAGGCTTTTCTCGCGCTTTCAGCCTCAGAAGAACCCTTTCCCACTTGGTGCCGCGCCAGGCACAAAAATGGCCATATGGCTGGAGACTGGTCCCATGCCCAAAGAGCCAGCAGGGAAAACTATGCCTTGTTGTAAAGCTCTTTGGGAACCGCTTGCGTAGCCCCACACACCTGGGGGCTGCAGGCTTTCCTGCTGCCTTCAGCCTCAAAACCACCCTTTCCCACATGGCGTCACGCCAGGCACAAAAATGGCCATATGTCTGGAGACTGGTCCCACGCCCAAAGAGCCAGCAGGGAAAACTATGCCTTGTTCTAAAGCTCTTTGGGAACCGCTTGCGTAGCCCCACACACCTGGGGGCTGCAGGCTTTTCTCGCGCTTTCAGCCTCAGAAGAACCCTTTCCCACTTGGTGCCGCGCCAGGCACAAAAATTGCCATATGTCTGGAGATTGGTTCCACGCCCAAAGAGCCAGCAGGGAAAACTATGCCTTGTTCTAAAGCTCTTTGGGAACCGCTTGCGTAGCCCCACACACCTGGGGGCTGCAGGCTTTCCTGCTCTCTTCAGCCTCAAAAGCACGCTTTCTGACTTGGCGCCGTGCCAGGAACAAAAATGGCCATATGTCTGGAGATTGGTTCCACGCCCAAAGAGCCAGCAGGGAAAACTATGCCTTGTTCTAAAGCTCTTTGGGAACCGCTTGCGTAGCCCTACACACGTGGGGGCTGCAGGCTTTCCTGCTGCCTTCAGCCTCAAAAGCACCCTTTCCCACTTGGCGCCGCGCGAGGCCCAAAAATGGCCATATGTCTGGAGACTGGTCCAGCGCCCAAAGAGCCAGCAGGGAAAACTATGCCTTGTTCTAAAGCTCTTTGGGAACGGCTTGCGTAGCCCTACAGACCTGGGGGCTGCAGGCTTTCCTGCTGCCTTCAGCCTCAAAACCACCCTTTCCCACATGTCGTCACGCCAGGCACAAAAATGGCCATATGTCTGGAGACTGGTCCCACGCCCAAAGAGCCAGCAGGGAAAACTATGCCTTGTTCTAAAGCTCTTTGGGAACCGCTTGCGTAGCCCCACACACCTGGGGGCTGCAGGCTTTTCTCGCGCTTTCAGCCTCAGAAGAACCCTTTCGCAATTGGCGCCGCGCCAGGCCCAAAAATGGCCATATGTCTGGAGACTGGTCCCACGCCCAAAGAGCCAGCAGGGAAAACTATGCCTTGTTCTAAAGCTCTTTGGGAACCGCTTGCGTAGCCCCACACAAACTGGGGGCTGCAGGCTTTTCTCGCGCTTTCAGCCTCAGAAGAACCCTTTCCCACTTGGTGCCGCGCCAGGCACAAAAATGGCCATATGTCTGGAGATTTGTTCCACGCCCAAAGAGCCAGCAGGGAAAACTATGCCTTGTTCTAAAGCTCTTTGGGAACGGCTTGCGTAGCCCCACACACCTGGGGGCTGCAGGCTTTCCTGCTGCCTTCAGCCTCAAAACCACCCTTTCCCACATGTCGTCACGCCAGGCACAAAAATGGCCATATGTCTGGAGACTGGTCCCACGCCCAAAGAGCCAGCAGGGAAAACTATGCCTTGTTCTAAAGCTCTTTGGGAACCGCTTGCGTAGCCCCACACAAACTGGGGGCTGCAGGCTTTTCTCGCGCTTTCAGCCTCAGAAGTACCCTTTCGCAATTGGCGCCCCGCCAGGCACAAAAATGGCCATATGTCTGGAGACTGGTCCCACGCCCAAAGAGCCAGCAGGGAAAACTATGCCTTGTTCTAAAGCTCTTTGGGAACCGCTTGCGTAGCCCCACACAAACTGGGGGCTGCAGGCTTTTCTCGCGCTTTCAGCCTCAGAAGAACCCTTTCCCACTTGGTGCCGCGCCAGGCACAAAAATGGCCATATGTCTGGAGGTTGGTCCCACGCCCAAAGAGCCAGCAGGGAAAACTATGCCTTGTTCTAAAGCTCTTTGGGAACCGCTTGCGTAGCCCCACACACCTGGGGGCTGCAGGCTTTCCTGCTCTCTTCAGCCTCAGAAGAACCCTTTCCCACTTGGCGCCGCGCCAGGCCCAAAAATGGCCATATGTCTGGAGACTGGTCCCACGCCCAAAGAGCCAGCAGGGAAAACTGTGCCTTGTTGTAAAGCTCTTTGGGAACCGCTTGCGTAGCCCCACACAAACTGGGGGCTGCAGGCTTTTCTCGCGCTTTCAGCCTCAGAAGAACCCTTTCCCACATGGCGTCACGCCAGGCACAAAAATGGCCATATGTCTGGAGACTGGTCCCACGCCCAAAGAGCCAGCAGGGAAAACTATGCCTTGTTCTAAAGCTCTTTGGGAACCGCTTGCGTAGCCCCACACACCTGGGGGCTGCAGGCTTTCCTGCTCTCTTCAGCGTCAAAAGCACCCTTTCCCACTTGGCGCCGCGCCAGGCCCAAAAATGGCCATATGGCTGGAGACTGGTCCCACGCCCAAAGAGCCAGCAGGGAAAACTATGCCTTGTTCTAAAGCTCTTTGGGAACCGCTTGCGTAGCCCCACACAAACTGGGGGCTGCAGGCTTTTCTCGCGCTTTCAGCCTCAGAAGAACCCTTTCCCACTTGGCGCCGCGCCAGGCCCAAAAATGGCCATATGTCTGGAGACTGGTCCCACGCCCAAAGAGCCAGCAGGGAAAACTATGCCTTGTTCTAAAGCTCTTTGGGAACCGCTTGCGTAGCCCCACACAAACTGGGGGCTGCAGGCTTTTCTCGCGCTTTCAGCCTCAGAAGAACCCTTTCCCACTTGGTGCCGCGCCAGGCACAAAAATGGCCATATGGCTGGAGACTGGTCCCACGCCCAAAGAGCCAGCAGGGAAAACTATGCCTTGTTGTAAAGCTCTTTGGGAACCGCTTGCGTAGCCCCACACACCTGGGGGCTGCAGGCTTTCCTGCTGCCTTCAGCCTCAAAACCACCCTTTCCCACATGGCGTCACGCCAGGCACAAAAATGGCCATATGTCTGGAGACTGGTCCCACGCCCAAAGAGCCAGCAGGGAAAACTATGCCTTGTTCTAAAGCTCTTTGGGAACCGCTTGCGTAGCCCCACACACCTGGGGGCTGCAGGCTTTTCTCGCGCTTTCAGCCTCAGAAGAACCCTTTCCCACTTGGTGCCGCGCCAGGCACAAAAATTGCCATATGTCTGGAGATTGGTCCCACGCCCAAAGAGCCAGCAGGGAAAACTATGCCTTGTTGTAAAGCTCTTTGGGAACCGCTTGCGTAGCCCCACACACCTGGGGGCTGCAGGCTTTCCTGCTCTCTTCAGCCTCAAAAGCACGCTTTCTGACTTGGCGCCGTGCCAGGCCCAAAAATGGCCATATGTCTGGAGACTGGTCCAGCGCCCAAAGAGCCAGCAGGGAAAACTATGCCTTGTTCTAAAGCTCTTTGGGAACGGCTTGCGTAGCCCTACAGACCTGGGGGCTGCAGGCTTTCCTGCTGCCTTCAGCCTCAAAACCACCCTTTCCCACATGGCGTCACGCCAGGCACAAAAATGGCCATATGTCTGGAGACTGGTCCCACGCCCAAAGAGCCAGCAGGGAAAACTATGCCTTGTTCTAAAGCTCTTTGGGAACCGCTTGCGTAGCCCCACACAAACTGGGGGCTGCAGGCTTTTCTCGCGCTTTCATCCTCAGAAGAACCCTTTCGCAATTGGCGCCGCGCCAGGCCCAAAAATGGCCATATGTCTGGAGACTGGTCCCACGCCCAAAGAGCCAGCAGGGAAAACTATGCCTTGTTCTAAAGCTCTTTGGGAACCGCTTGCGTAGCCCCACACACCTAGGGGCTGCAGGCTTTCCTGCTGCCTTCAGCCTCAAAAGCACGCTTTCCCACTTGGCGCCGCGCCAGGCCCAAAAATGGCCATATGGCTGGAGATTGGTCCCACGCCCAAAGAGCCAGCAGGGAAAACTATGCCTTGTTCTAAAGCTCTTGGGGAACCGCTTGCGTAGCCACACACACCTGGGGGCTGCAGGCTTTCCTGCTGCCTTCAGCCTCAAAACCACCCTTTCACTCTTGGTGCCGCGCCAGGCCCAAAAATGGCCATATGGCTGGAGACTGGTCCCACGCCCAAAGAGCCAGCAGGGAAAACTATGCCTTGTTCTAAAGCTCTTTGGGAACCGCTTGCGTAGCCCCACACACCTGGGGGCTGCAGGCTTTTCTCGCGCTTTCAGCCTCAGAAGAACCCTTTCCCACTTGGCGCCGCGCCAGGCACAAAAATGGCCATATGTCTGGAGACTGGTCCCACGCCCAAAGAGCCAGCAGGGAAAACTATGCCTTGTTCTAAAGCTCTTTGGGAACCGCTTGCGTAGCCCCACACACCTGGGGGCTGCAGGCTTTCCTGCTCTCTTCAGCCTCAAAAGCACCCTTTCCAACTTGGCGCCGCGCCAGGTCCAAAAATGGCCATATGGCTGGAGACTGGTCCCACGCCCAAAGAGCCAGCAGGGAAAACTATGCCTTGTTGTAAAGCTCTTTGGGAACCGCGTGCGTAGCCCCACACACCTGGGGGCTGCAGGCTTTCCTGCTCTCTTCAGCCTCAAAACCACCCTTTCCCAATTGGCGCCGCGCCAGGCCCAAAAATGGCCATATGGCTGGAGACTGGTCCCACGCCCAAAGAGCCAGCAGGGAAAACTATCCCTTGTTGTAAAGCTCTTTGGGAACCGCTTGCGTAGCCCCACACAAACTGGGGGCTGCAGGCTTTTCTCGCGATTTCAGCCTCAGAAGAACCCTTTCGCACTTGGCGCCGTGCCAGGCCCAAAAATGGCCATATGTCTGGAGACTGGTCCCACGCCCAAAGAGCCAGCAGGGAAAACTATGCCTTGTTCTAAAGCTCTTTGGGAACCGCTTGCGTAGCCCCACACAAACTGGGGGCTGCAGGCTTTTCTCGCGCTTTCAGCCTCAGAAGAACCCTTTCCCACATGGCGTCACGCCAGGCACAAAAATGGCCATATGTCTGGAGACTGGTCCCACGCCCAAAGAGCCAGCAGGGAAAACTATGCCTTGTTCT
This sequence comes from Chroicocephalus ridibundus, assembly GCF_963924245.1. Taxonomy (NCBI): domain Eukaryota; kingdom Metazoa; phylum Chordata; class Aves; order Charadriiformes; family Laridae; genus Chroicocephalus; species Chroicocephalus ridibundus. The sequence goes on from NW_026961800.1 coordinate 75,602, forward strand.
AAAGCTCTTTGGGAACCGCTTGCGTAGCCCCACACACCTGGGGGCTGCAGGCTTTCCTGCTCTCTTCAGCCTCAAAACCACCCTTTCCCACTTGGCGCCGCGCCAGGCCCAAAAATGGCGATATGGCTGGAGACTGGTCCCACGCCCAAAGAGCCAGCAGGGAAAACTATGCCTTGTTCTAAAGCTCTTTGGGAACCGCTTGCGTAGCCCCACACACCTGGGGGCTGCAGGCTTTTCTCGCGCTTTCAGCCTCAGAAGAACCCTTTCCCACTTGGTGCCGCGCCAGGCACAAAAATGGCCATATGGCTGGAGACTGGTCCCACGCCCAAAGAGCCAGCAGGGAAAACTATGCCTTTTTGTAAAGCTCTTTGGGAACCGCTTGCGTAGCCCCACACACCTGGGGGCTGCAGGCTTTCCTGCTGCCTTCAGCCTCAAAACCACCCTTTCCCACATGGCGTCACGCCAGGCACAAAAATGGCCATATGTCTGGAGACTGGTCCCACGCCCAAAGAGCCAGCAGGGAAAACTATGCCTTGTTCTAAAGCTCTTTGGGAACCGCTTGCGTAGCCCCACACACCTGGGGGCTGCAGGCTTTTCTCGCGCTTTCAGCCTCAGAAGAACCCTTTCCCACTTGGCGCCGCGCCAGGCACAAAAATGGCCATATGTCTGGAGATTGGTCCCACGCCCAAAGAGCCAGCAGGGAAAACTATGCCTTGTTCTAAAGCTCTTTGGGAACCGCTTGCGTAGCCCCACACACCTGGGGGCTGCAGGCTTTCCTGCTCTCTTCAGCCTCAAAAGCACGCTTTCCCACTTGGCGCCGTGCCAGGAACAAAAATGGCCATATGTCTGGAGATTGGTTCCACGCCCAAAGAGCCAGCAGGGAAAACTATGCCTTGTTGTAAAGCTCTTTGGGAACCGCGTGCGTAGCCCCACACACCTGGGGGCTGCAGGCTTTCCTGCTCTCTTCAGCCTCAAAACCACCCTTTCCCAATTGGCGCCGCGCCAGGCCCAAAAATGGCCATATGGCTGGAGACTGGTCCCACGCCCAAAGAGCCAGCAGGGAAAACTATCCCTTGTTGTAAAGCTCTTTGGGAACCGCTTGCGTAGCCCCACACAAACTGGGGGCTGCAGGCTTTTCTCGCGATTTCAGCCTCAGAAGAACCCTTTCGCACTTGGCGCCGTGCCAGGCCCAAAAATGGCCATATGTCTGGAGACTGGTCCCACGCCCAAAGAGCCAGCAGGGAAAACTATGCCTTGTTCTAAAGCTCTTTGGGAACCGCTTGCGTAGCCCCACACAAACTGGGGGCTGCAGGCTTTTCTCGCGCTTTCAGCCTCAGAAGAACCCTTTCCCACATGGCGTCACGCCAGGCACAAAAATGGCCATATGTCTGGAGACTGGTCCCACGCCCAAAGAGCCAGCAGGGAAAACTATGCCTTGTTGTAAAGCTCTTTGGGAACCGCTTGCGTAGCCCCACACACCTGGGGGCTGCAGGCTTTCCTGCTCTCTTCAGCCTCAAAACCACCCTTTCCCACTTGGCGCCGCGCCAGGCCCAAAAATGGCGATATGGCTGGAGACTGGTCCCACGCCCAAAGAGCCAGCAGGGAAAACTATGCCTTGTTCTAAAGCTCTTTGGGAACCGCTTGCGTAGCCCCACACACCTGGGGGCTGCAGGCTTTTCTCGCGCTTTCAGCCTCAGAAGAACCCTTTCCCACTTGGTGCCGCGCCAGGCACAAAAATGGCCATATGGCTGGAGACTGGTCCCACGCCCAAAGAGCCAGCAGGGAAAACTATGCCTTTTTGTAAAGCTCTTTGGGAACCGCTTGCGTAGCCCCACACACCTGGGGGCTGCAGGCTTTCCTGCTGCCTTCAGCCTCAAAACCACCCTTTCCCACATGGCGTCACGCCAGGCACAAAAATGGCCATACGTCTGGAGACTGGTCCCACGCCCAAAGAGCCAGCAGGGAAAACTATGCCTTGTTCTAAAGCTCTTTGGGAACCGCTTGCGTAGCCCCACACACCTGGGGGCTGCAGGCTTTTCTCGCGCTTTCAGCCTCAGAAGAACCCTTTCCCACTTGGTGCCGCGCCAGGCACAAAAATTGCCATATGTCTGGAGATTGGTCCCACGCCCAAAGAGCCAGCAGGGAAAACTATGCCTTGTTCTAAAGCTCTTTGGGAACCGCTTGCGTAGCCCCACACACCTGGGGGCTGCAGGCTTTCCTGCTCTCTTCAGCCTCAAAAGCACGCTTTCCCACTTGGCGCCGTGCCAGGAACAAAAATGGCCATATGTCTGGAGATTGGTTCCACGCCCAAAGAGCCAGCAGGGAAAACTATGCCTTGTTCTAAAGCTCTTTGGGAACCGCTTGCGTAGCCCTACACACCTGGGGGCTGCAGGCTTTCCTGCTGCCTTCAGCCTCAAAAGCACCCTTTCCCACTTGGCGCCGCGCCAGGCCCAAAAATGGCCATATGTCTGGAGACTGGTCCAGCGCCCAAAGAGCCAGCAGGGAAAACTATGCCTTGTTCTAAAGCTCTTTGGGAACGGCTTGCGTAGCCCCACACACCTAGGGGCTGCAGGCTTTCCTGCTGCCTTCAGCCTCAAAACCACCCTTTCCCACATGTCGTCACGCCAGGCCCAAAAATGGCCATATGTCTGGAGACTGGTCCCACGCCCAAAGAGCCAGCAGGGAAAACTATGCCTTGTTGTAAAGCTCTTTGGGAACCGCTTGCGTAGCCCCACACAAACTGGGGGCTGCAGGCTTTTCTCGCGCTTTCAGCCTCAGAAGAACCCTTTCCCACATGGCGTCACGCCAGGCACAAAAATGGCCATATGTCTGGAGACTGGTCCCACGCCCAAAGAGCCAGCAGGGAAAACTATGCCTTGTTCTAAAGCTCTTTGGGAACCGCTTGCGTAGCCCCACACACCTGGGGGCTGCAGGCTTTCCTGCTCTCTTCAGCCTCAAAAGCACCCTTTCCCACTTGGCGCCGCGCCAGGCCCAAAAATGGCCATATGGCTGGAGACTGGTCCCACGCCCAAAGAGCCAGCAGGGAAAACTATGCCTTGTTCTAAAGCTCTTTGGGAACCGCTTGCGTAGCCCCACACAAACTGGGGGCTGCAGGCTTTTCTCGCGCTTTCAGCCTCAGAAGAACCCTTTCCCACTTGGTGCCGCGCCAGGCACAAAAATGGCCATATGGCTGGAGACTGGTCCCATGCCCAAAGAGCCAGCAGGGAAAACTATGCCTTGTTGTAAAGCTCTTTGGGAACCGCTTGCGTAGCCCCACACACCTGGGGGCTGCAGGCTTTCCTGCTGCCTTCAGCCTCAAAACCACCCTTTCCCACATGGCGTCACGCCAGGCACAAAAATGGCCATATGTCTGGAGACTGGTCCCACGCCCAAAGAGCCAGCAGGGAAAACTATGCCTTGTTCTAAAGCTCTTTGGGAACCGCTTGCGTAGCCCCACACACCTGGGGGCTGCAGGCTTTTCTCGCGCTTTCAGCCTCAGAAGAACCCTTTCCCACTTGGTGCCGCGCCAGGCACAAAAATTGCCATATGTCTGGAGATTGGTCCCACGCCCAAAGAGCCAGCAGGGAAAACTATGCCTTGTTCTAAAGCTCTTTGGGAACCGCTTGCGTAGCCCCACACACCTGGGGGCTGCAGGCTTTCCTGCTCTCTTCAGCCTCAAAAGCACGCTTTCTGACTTGGCGCCGTGCCAGGAACAAAAATGGCCATATGTCTGGAGATTGGTTCCACGCCCAAAGAGCCAGCAGGGAAAACTATGCCTTGTTCTAAAGCTCTTTGGGAACCGCTTGCGTAGCCCTACACACGTGGGGGCTGCAGGCTTTCCTGCTGCCTTCAGCCTCAAAAGCACCCTTTCCCACTTGGCGCCGCGCGAGGCCCAAAAATGGCCATATGTCTGGAGACTGGTCCAGCGCCCAAAGAGCCAGCAGGGAAAACTATGCCTTGTTCTAAAGCTCTTTGGGAACGGCTTGCGTAGCCCTACAGACCTGGGGGCTGCAGGCTTTCCTGCTGCCTTCAGCCTCAAAACCACCCTTTCCCACATGTCGTCACGCCAGGCACAAAAATGGCCATATGTCTGGAGACTGGTCCCACGCCCAAAGAGCCAGCAGGGAAAACTATGCCTTGTTCTAAAGCTCTTTGGGAACCGCTTGCGTAGCCCCACACACCTGGGGGCTGCAGGCTTTTCTCGCGCTTTCAGCCTCAGAAGAACCCTTTCGCAATTGGCGCCGCGCCAGGCCCAAAAATGGCCATATGTCTGGAGACTGGTCCCACGCCCAAAGAGCCAGCAGGGAAAACTATGCCTTGTTCTAAAGCTCTTTGGGAACCGCTTGCGTAGCCCCACACAAACTGGGGGCTGCAGGCTTTTCTCGCGCTTTCAGCCTCAGAAGAACCCTTTCCCACTTGGTGCCGCGCCAGGCACAAAAATGGCCATATGTCTGGAGATTTGTTCCACGCCCAAAGAGCCAGCAGGGAAAACTATGCCTTGTTCTAAAGCTCTTTGGGAACCGCTTGCGTAGCCCCACACACCTGGGGGCTGCAGGCTTTCCTGCTCTCTTCAGCCTCAAAAGCACCCTTTCCCACTTGGCGCCGCGCCAGGCCCAAAAATGGCCATATGGCTGGAGACTGGTCCCACGCCCAAAGAGCCAGCAGGGAAAACTATGCCTTGTTCTAAAGCTCTTTGGGAACCGCTTGCGTAGCCCCACACAAACTGGGGGCTGCAGGCTTTTCTCGCGCTTTCAGCCTCAGAAGAACCCTTTCGCACATGGCGTCACGCCAGGCCCAAAAATGGCCATATGTCTGGAGGTTGGTCCCACGCCCAAAGAGCCAGCAGGGAAAACTATGCCTTGTTCTAAAGCTCTTTGGGAACCGCTTGCGTAGCCCCACACACCTGGGGGCTGCAGGCTTTCCTGCTCTCTTCAGCCTCAGAAGAACCCTTTCCCACTTGGCGCCGCGCCAGGCCCAAAAATGGCCATATGTCTGGAGATTGGTCCCACGCCCAAAGAGCCAGCAGGGAAAACTATGCCTTGTTCTAAAGCTCTTGGGGAACCGCTTGCGTAGCCCCACACACCTGGGGGCTGCAGGCTTTCCTGCTGCCTTCAGCCTCAAAAGCACCCTTTCCCACTTGGCGCCGCGCCAGGCCCAAAAATGGCCATATGTCTGGAGACTGGTCCAGCGCCCAAAGAGCCAGCAGGGAAAACTATGCCTTGTTCTAAAGCTCTTGGGGAACCGCTTGCGTAGCCCCACACACCTGGGGGCTGCAGGCTTTCCTGCTGCCTTCAGCCTCAAAACCACCCTTTCCCACATGTCGTCACGCCAGGCACAAAAATGGCCATATGTCTGGAGACTGGTCCCACGCCCAAAGAGCCAGCAGGGAAAACTATGCCTTGTTCTAAAGCTCTTTGGGAACCGCTTGCGTAGCCCCACACAAACTGGGGGCTGCAGGCTTTTCTCGCGCTTTCAGCCTCAGAAGTACCCTTTCGCAATTGGCGCCCCGCCAGGCACAAAAATGGCCATATGTCTGGAGACTGGTCCCACGCCCAAAGAGCCAGCAGGGAAAACTATGCCTTGTTCTAAAGCTCTTTGGGAACCGCTTGCGTAGCCCCACACAAACTGGGGGCTGCAGGCTTTTCTCGCGCTTTCAGCCTCAGAAGAACCCTTTCCCACTTGGTGCCGCGCCAGGCACAAAAATGGCCATATGTCTGGAGGTTGGTCCCACGCCCAAAGAGCCAGCAGGGAAAACTATGCCTTGTTCTAAAGCTCTTTGGGAACCGCTTGCGTAGCCCCACACACCTGGGGGCTGCAGGCTTTCCTGCTCTCTTCAGCCTCAGAAGAACCCTTTCCCACTTGGCGCCGCGCCAGGCCCAAAAATGGCCATATGTCTGGAGACTGGTCCCACGCCCAAAGAGCCAGCAGGGAAAACTATGCCTTGTTGTAAAGCTCTTTGGGAACCGCTTGCGTAGCCCCACACAAACTGGGGGCTGCAGGCTTTTCTCGCGCTTTCAGCCTCAGAAGAACCCTTTCCCACATGGTGTCACGCCAGGCACAAAAATGGCCATATGTCTGGAGACTGGTCCCACGCCCAAAGAGCCAGCAGGGAAAACTATGCCTTGTTGTAAAGCTCTTTGGGAACCGCTTGCGTAGCCCCACACACCTGGGGGCTGCAGGCTTTCCTGCTCTCTTCAGCGTCAAAAGCACCCTTTCCCACTTGGCGCCGCGCCAGGCCCAAAAATGGCCATATGGCTGGAGACTGGTCCCACGCCCAAAGAGCCAGCAGGGAAAACTATGCCTTGTTCTAAAGCTCTTTGGGAACCGCTTGCGTAGCCCCACACAAACTGGGGGCTGCAGGCTTTTCTCGCGCTTTCAGCCTCAGAAGAACCCTTTCCCACTTGGCGCCGCGCCAGGCCGAAAAATGGCCATATGTCTGGAGACTGGTCCCACGCCCAAAGAGCCAGCAGGGAAAACTATGCCTTGTTCTAAAGCTCTTTGGGAACCGCTTGCGTAGCCCCACACAAACTGGGGGCTGCAGGCTTTTCTCGCGCTTTCAGCCTCAGAAGAACCCTTTCCCACTTGGTGCCGCGCCAGGCACAAAAATGGCCATATGGCTGGAGACTGGTCCCACGCCCAAAGAGCCAGCAGGGAAAACTATGCCTTGTTGTAAAGCTCTTTGGGAACCGCTTGCGTAGCCCCACACACCTGGGGGCTGCAGGCTTTCCTGCTGCCTTCAGCCTCAAAACCACCCTTTCCCACATGTCGTCACGCCAGGCACAAAAATGGCCATATGTCTGGAGACTGGTCCCACGCCCAAAGAGCCAGCAGGGAAAACTATGCCTTGTTCTAAAGCTCTTTGGGAACCGCTTGCGTAGCCCCACACAAACTGGGGGCTGCAGGCTTTTCTCGCGCTTTCATCCTCAGAAGAACCCTTTCGCAATTGGCGCCGCGCCAGGCCCAAAAATGGCCATATGTCTGGAGACTGGTCCCACGCCCAAAGAGCCAGCAGGGAAAACTATGCCTTGTTCTAAAGCTCTTTGGGAACCGCTTGCGTAGCCCCACACACCTAGGGGCTGCAGGCTTTCCTGCTGCCTTCAGCCTCAAAAGCACGCTTTCCCACTTGGCGCCGCGCCAGGCCCAAAAATGGCCATATGGCTGGAGATTGGTCCCACGCCCAAAGAGCCAGCAGGGAAAACTATGCCTTGTTCTAAAGCTCTTGGGGAACCGCTTGCGTAGCCACACACACCTGGGGGCTGCAGGCTTTCCTGCTGCCTTCAGCCTCAAAACCACCCTTTCACTCTTGGTGCCGCGCCAGGCCCAAAAATGGCCATATGGCTGGAGACTGGTCCCACGCCCAAAGAGCCAGCAGGGAAAACTATGCCTTGTTCTAAAGCTCTTTGGGAACCGCTTGCGTAGCCCCACACACCTGGGGGCTGCAGGCTTTTCTCGCGCTTTCAGCCTCAGAAGAACCCTTTCCCACTTGGCGCCGCGCCAGGCCCAAAAATGGCCATATGGCTGGAGACTGGTCCCACGCCCAAAGAGCCAGCAGGGAAAACTATGCCTTGTTCTAAAGCTCTTTGGGAACCGCTTGCGTAGCCCCACACACCTGGGGGCTGCAGGCTTTCCTGCTCTCTTCAGCCTCAAAAGCACCCTTTCCAACTTGGCGCCGCGCCAGGTCCAAAAATGGCCATATGGCTGGAGACTGGTCCCACGCCCAAAGAGCCAGCAGGGAAAACTATGCCTTGTTGTAAAGCTCTTTGGGAACCGCGTGCGTAGCCCCACACACCTGGGGGCTGCAGGCTTTCCTGCTCTCTTCAGCCTCAAAACCACCCTTTCCCAATTGGCGCCGCGCCAGGCCCAAAAATGGCCATATGGCTGGAGACTGGTCCCACGCCCAAAGAGCCAGCAGGGAAAACTATCCCTTGTTGTAAAGCTCTTTGGGAACCGCTTGCGTAGCCCCACACAAACTGGGGGCTGCAGGCTTTTCTCGCGATTTCAGCCTCAGAAGAACCCTTTCGCACTTGGCGCCGTGCCAGGCCCAAAAATGGCCATATGTCTGGAGACTGGTCCCACGCCCAAAGAGCCAGCAGGGAAAACTATGCCTTGTTCTAAAGCTCTTTGGGAACCGCTTGCGTAGCCCCACACAAACTGGGGGCTGCAGGCTTTTCTCGCGCTTTCAGCCTCAGAAGAACCCTTTCCCACATGGCGTCACGCCAGGCACAAAAATGGCCATATGTCTGGAGACTGGTCCCACGCCCAAAGAGCCAGCAGGGAAAACTATGCCTTGTTGTAAAGCTCTTTGGGAACCGCTTGCGTAGCCCCACACACCTGGGGGCTGCAGGCTTTCCTGCTCTCTTCAGCCTCAAAACCACCCTTTCCCACTTGGCGCCGCGCCAGGCCCAAAAATGGCGATATGGCTGGAGACTGGTCCCACGCCCAAAGAGCCAGCAGGGAAAACTATGCCTTGTTCTAAAGCTCTTTGGGAACCGCTTGCGTAGCCCCACACACCTGGGGGCTGCAGGCTTTTCTCGCGCTTTCAGCCTCAGAAGAACCCTTTCCCACTTGGTGCCGCGCCAGGCACAAAAATGGCCATATGGCTGGAGACTGGTCCCACGCCCAAAGAGCCAGCAGGGAAAACTATGCCTTTTTGTAAAGCTCTTTGGGAACCGCTTGCGTAGCCCCACACACCTGGGGGCTGCAGGCTTTCCTGCTGCCTTCAGCCTCAAAACCACCCTTTCCCACATGGCGTCACGCCAGGCACAAAAATGGCCATATGTCTGGAGACTGGTCCCACGCCCAAAGAGCCAGCAGGGAAAACTATGCCTTGTTCTAAAGCTCTTTGGGAACCGCTTGCGTAGCCCCACACACCTGGGGGCTGCAGGCTTTTCTCGCGCTTTCAGCCTCAGAAGAACCCTTTCCCACTTGGTGCCGCGCCAGGCACAAAAATTGCCATATGTCTGGAGATTGGTCCCACGCCCAAAGAGCCAGCAGGGAAAACTATGCCTTGTTCTAAAGCTCTTTGGGAACCGCTTGCGTAGCCCCACACACCTGGGGGCTGCAGGCTTTCCTGCTCTCTTCAGCCTCAAAAGCACGCTTTCCCACTTGGCGCCGTGCCAGGAACAAAAATGGCCATATGTCTGGAGATTGGTTCCACGCCCAAAGAGCCAGCAGGGAAAACTATGCCTTGTTCTAAAGCTCTTTGGGAACCGCTTGCGTAGCCCTACACACGTGGGGGCTGCAGGCTTTCCTGCTGCCTTCAGCCTCAAAAGCACCCTTTCCCACTTGGCGCCGCGCCAGGCCCAAAAATGGCCATATGTCTGGAGACTGGTCCCACGCCCAAAGAGCCAGCAGGGAAAACTATGCCTTGTTCTAAAGCTCTTTGGGAACGGCTTGCGTAGCCCCACACACCTAGGGGCTGCAGGCTTTCCTGCTGCCTTCAGCCTCAAAACCACCCTTTCCCACATGTCGTCACGCCAGGCCCAAAAATGGCCATATGTCTGGAGACTGGTCCCACGCCCAAAGAGCCAGCAGGGAAAACTATGCCTTGTTGTAAAGCTCTTTGGGAACCGCTTGCGTAGCCCCACACAAACTGGGGGCTGCAGGCTTTTCTCGCGCTTTCAGCCTCAGAAGAACCCTTTCCCACTTGGCGCCGCGCCAGGCCCAAAAATGGCCATATGTCTGGAGACTGGTCCCACGCCCAAAGAGCCAGCAGGGAAAACTATGCCTTGTTCTAAAGCTCTTTGGGAACCGCTTGCGTAGCCCCACACAAACTGGGGGCTGCAGGCTTTTCTCGCGCTTTCAGCCTCAGAAGAACCCTTTCCCACTTGGTGCCGCGCCAGGCACAAAAATGGCCATATGGCTGGAGACTGGTCCAGCGCCCAAAGAGCCAGCAGGGAAAACTATGCCTTGTTGTAAAGCTCTTTGGGAACCGCTTGCGTAGCCCCACACACCTGGGGGCTGCAGGCTTTCCTGCTGCCTTCAGCCTCAAAACCACCCTTTCCCACATGGCGTCACGCCAGGCACAAAAATGGCCATATGTCTGGAGACTGGTCCCACGCCCAAAGAGCCAGCAGGGAAAACTATGCCTTGTTCTAAAGCTCTTTGGGAACCGCTTGCGTAGCCCCACACACCTGGGGGCTGCAGGCTTTTCTCGCGCTTTCAGCCTCAGAAGAACCCTTTCCCACTTGGTGCCGCGCCAGGCACAAAAATTGCCATATGTCTGGAGATTGGTCCCACGCCCAAAGAGCCAGCAGGGAAAACTATGCCTTGTTCTAAAGCTCTTTGGGAACCGCTTGCGTAGCCCCACACACCTGGGGGCTGCAGGCTTTCCTGCTCTCTTCAGCCTCAAAAGCACGCTTTCTGACTTGGCGCCGTGCCAGGAACAAAAATGGCCATATGTCTGGAGATTGGTTCCACGCCCAAAGAGCCAGCAGGGAAAACTATGCCTTGTTCTAAAGCTCTTTGGGAACCGCTTGCGTAGCCCTACACACGTGGGGGCTGCAGGCTTTCCTGCTGCCTTCAGCCTCAAAAGCACCCTTTCCCACTTGGCGCCGCGCGAGGCCCAAAAATGGCCATATGTCTGGAGACTGGTCCAGCGCCCAAAGAGCCAGCAGGGAAAACTATGCCTTGTTCTAAAGCTCTTTGGGAACCGCTTGCGTAGCCCTACAGACCTGGGGGCTGCAGGCTTTCCTGCTGCCTTCAGCCTCAAAACCACCCTTTCCCACATGTCGTCACGCCAGGCACAAAAATGGCCATATGTCTGGAGACTGGTCCCACGCCCAAAGAGCCAGCAGGGAAAACTATGCCTTGTTCTAAAGCTCTTTGGGAACCGCTTGCGTAGCCCCACACACCTGGGGGCTGCAGGCTTTTCTCGCGCTTTCAGCCTCAGAAGAACCCTTTCGCAATTGGCGCCGCGCCAGGCCCAAAAATGGCCATATGTCTGGAGACTGGTCCCACGCCCAAAGAGCCAGCAGGGAAAACTATGCCTTGTTCTAAAGCTCTTTGGGAACCGCTTGCGTAGCCCCACACAAACTGGGGGCTGCAGGCTTTTCTCGCGCTTTCAGCCTCAGAAGAACCCTTTCCCACTTGGTGCCGCGCCAGGCACAAAAATGGCCATATGTCTGGAGATTTGTTCCACGCCCAAAGAGCCAGCAGGGAAAACTATGCCTTGTTCTAAAGCTCTTTGGGAACCGCTTGCGTAGCCCCACACACCTGGGGGCTGCAGGCTTTCCTGCTCTCTTCAGCCTCAAAAGCACCCTTTCCCACTTGGCGCCGCGCCAGGCCCAAAAATGGCCATATGGCTGGAGACTGGTCCCACGCCCAAAGAGCCAGCAGGGAAAACTATGCCTTGTTCTAAAGCTCTTTGGGAACCGCTTGCGTAGCCCCACACAAACTGGGGGCTGCAGGCTTTTCTCGCGCTTTCAGCCTCAGAAGAACCCTTTCGCACATGGCGTCACGCCAGGCCCAAAAATGGCCATATGTCTGGAGGTTGGTCCCACGCCCAAAGAGCCAGCAGGGAAAACTATGCCTTGTTCTAAAGCTCTTTGGGAACCGCTTGCGTAGCCCCACACACCTGGGGGCTGCAGGCTTTCCTGCTCTCTTCAGCCTCAGAAGAACCCTTTCCCACTTGGCGCCGCGCCAGGCCCAAAAATGGCCATATGTCTGGAGATTGGTCCCACGCCCAAAGAGCCAGCAGGGAAAACTATGCCTTGTTCTAAAGCTCTTGGGGAACCGCTTGCGTAGCCCCACACACCTGGGGGCTGCAGGCTTTCCTGCTGCCTTCAGCCTCAAAAGCACGCTTTCCCACTTGGCGCCGCGCCAGGCCCAAAAATGGCCATATGTCTGGAGACTGGTCCAGCGCCCAAAGAGCCAGCAGGGAAAACTATGCCTTGTTCTAAAGCTCTTTGGGAACGGCTTGCGTAGCCCCACACACCTGGGGGCTGCAGGCTTTCCTGCTGCCTTCAGCCTCAAAACCACCCTTTCCCACATGTCGTCACGCCAGGCACAAAAATGGCCATATGTCTGGAGACTGGTCCCACGCCCAAAGAGCCAGCAGGGAAAACTATGCCTTGTTCTAAAGCTCTTTGGGAACCGCTTGCGTAGCCCCACACAAACTGGGGGCTGCAGGCTTTTCTCGCGCTTTCAGCCTCAGAAGTACCCTTTCGCAATTGGCGCCCCGCCAGGCACAAAAATGGCCATATGTCTGGAGACTGGTCCCACGCCCAAAGAGCCAGCAGGGAAAACTATGCCTTGTTCTAAAGCTCTTTGGGAACCGCTTGCGTAGCCCCACACAAACTGGGGGCTGCAGGCTTTTCTCGCGCTTTCAGCCTCAGAAGAACCCTTTCCCACTTGGTGCCGCGCCAGGCACAAAAATGGCCATATGTCTGGAGGTTGGTCCCACGCCCAAAGAGCCAGCAGGGAAAACTATGCCTTGTTCTAAAGCTCTTTGGGAACCGCTTGCGTAGCCCCACACACCTGGGGGCTGCAGGCTTTCCTGCTCTCTTCAGCCTCAGAAGAACCCTTTCCCACTTGGCGCCGCGCCAGGCCCAAAAATGGCCATATGTCTGGAGATTGGTCCCACGCCCAAAGAGCCAGCAGGGAAAACTATGTCTTGTTCTAAAGCTCTTTGGGAACCGCTTGCGTAGCCCCACACACCTGGGGGCTGCAGGCTTTCCTGCTGCCTTCAGCCTCAAAAGCACGTATTCCCACTTGGCGCCGCGCCAGGCCCAAAAATGGCCATATGGCTGGAGACTGGTCCCACGCCCAAAGAGCCAGCAGGGAAAACTATGCCTGGTTCTAAAGCTCTTTGGGAACCGCTTGCGTAGCCCCACACAAACTGGGGGCTGCAGGCTTTTCTCGCGCTTTCAGCCTCAGAAGAACCCTTTCCCACTTGGCGCCGCGCCAGGCCCAAAAATGGCCATATGTCTGGAGACTGGTCCCACGCCCAAAGAGCCAGCAGGGAAAACTATGCCTTGTTCTAAAGCTCTTTGGGAACCGCTTGCGTAGCCCCACAGACCTGGGGGCTGCAGGCTTTCCTGCTCTCTTCAGCCTCAAAAGCACGCTTTCCCATTTGGCGCCGCGCCAGGCCCAAAAATGGCCATATGTCTGGAGACTGGTCCCACGCCCAAAGAGCCAGCAGGGAAAACTATGCCTTGTTCTAAAGCTCTTTGGGAACCGCTTGCGTAGCCCCACACACCTGGGGGCTGCAGGCTTTCCTGCTGCCTTCTGCCTCAAAACCACCATTTCCCACTTCGCGTCGCGCCATGCCCAAAAATAGCCATATGGCTGGAGACTGGTCCCACGCCCAAAGAGCCAGCAGGGAAAACTATGCCTTGTTCTAAAGCTCTTTGGGAACCGCTTGCGTAGCCCCACACACCTGGGGGCTGCAGGCTTTCCTGCTGCCTTCAGCCTCAAAAGCACCCTTTCCCACTTGGCGCCGCGCCAGGCCCAAAAATGGCCATATGTCTGGAGACTGGTCCAGCGCCCAAAGAGCCAGCAGGGAAAACTATGCCTTGTTCTAAAGCTCTTTGGGAACGGCTTGCGTAGCCCTACACACCTGGGGGCTGCAGGCTTTCCTGCTGCCTTCAGCCTCAAAACCACCCTTTCCCACATGTCGTCACGCCAGGCACAAAAATGGCCATATGTCTGGAGATTGGTCCCACGCCCAAAGAGCCAGCAGGGAAAACTATGCCTTGTTCTAAAGCTCTTTGGGAACCGCTTGCGTAGCCCCACACAAACTGGGGGCTGCAGGCTTTTCTCGCGCTTTCAGCCTCAGAAGAACCCTTTCGCAATTGGCGCCGCGCCAGGCCCAAAAATGGCCATATGTCTGGAGACTGGTCCCACGCCCAAAGAGCCAGCAGGGAAAACTATGCCTTGTTCTAAAGCTCTTGTGGAACCGCTTGCGTAGCCCCACACAAACTGGGGGCTGCAGGCTTTTCTCGCGCTTTCAGCCTCAGAAGAACCCTTTCCCACTTGGTGCCGCGCCAGGCACAAAAATGGCCATATGTCTGGAGATTTGTTCCACGCCCAAAGAGCCAGCAGGGAAAACTATGCCTTGTTCTAAAGCTCTTTGGGAACCGCTTGCGTAGCCCCACACACCTGGGGGCTGCAGGCTTTCCTGCTCTCTTCAGCCTCAAAAGCACCCTTTCCCACTTGGCGCCGCGCCAGGCCCAAAAATGGCCATATGTCTGGAGACTGGTCCCACGCCCAAAGAGCCAGCAGGGAAAACTATGCCTTGTTCTAAAGCTCTTTGGGAACCGCTTGCGTAGCCCCACACAAACTGGGAGCTGCAGGCTTTTCTCGCGCTTTCAGCCTCAGAAGAACCCTTTCGCACATGGCGTCACGCCAGGCCCAAAAATGGCCATATGTCTGGAGGTTGGTCCCACGCCCAAAGAGCCAGCAGGGAAAACTATGCCTTGTTCTAAAGCTCTTTGGGAACCGCTTGCGTAGCCCCACACACCTGGGGGCTGCAGGCTTTCCTGCTCTCTTCAGCCTCAGAAGAACCCTTTCCCACTTGGCGCCGCGCCAGGCCCAAAAATGGCCATATGTCTGGAGATTGGTCCCACGCCCAAAGAGCCAGCAGGGAAAACTATGCCTTGTTCTAAAGCTCTTGGGGAACCGCTTGCGTAGCCCCACACACCTGGGGGCTGCAGGCTTTCCTGCTGCCTTCAGCCTCAAAAGCACCCTTTCCCACTTGGCGCCGCGCCAGGCCCAAAAATGGCCATATGGCTGGAGACTGGTCCCACGCCCAAAGAGCCAGCAGGGAAAACTATGCCTGGTTCTAAAGCTCTTTGGGAACCGCTTGCGTAGCCCCGCACAAACTGGGGGCTGCAGGCTTTTCTCGCGCTTTCAGCCTCAGAAGAACCCTTTCCCACTTGGCGCCGCGCCAGGCCCAAAAATGGCCATATGTCTGGAGACTGGTCCCACGCCCAAAGAGCCAGCAGGGAAAACTATGCCTTGTTCTAAAGCTCTTTGGGAACGGCTTGCGTAGCCCCACACACCTGGGGGCTGCAGGCTTTCCTGCTCTCTTCAGCCTCAAAAGCACGCTTTCCCATTTGGCGCCGCGCCAGGCCCAAAAATGGCCATATGTCTGGAGACTGGTCCCACGCCCAAAGAGCCAGCAGGGAAAACTATGCCTTGTTCTAAAGCTCTTTGGGAACCGCTTGCGTAGCCCCACACAAACTGGGGGCTGCAGGCTTTTCTCGCGCTTTCAGCCTCAGAAGAACCCTTTCGCACATGGCGTCACGCCAGGCACAAAAATGGCCATATGTCTGGAGGTTGGTCCCACGCCCAAAGAGCCAGCAGGGAAAACTATGCCTTGTTCTAAAGCTCTTTGGGAACCGCTTGCGTAGCCCCACAGACCTGGGGGCTGCAGGCTTTCCTGCTCTCTTCAGCCTCAGAAGAACCCTTTCCCACTTGGCGCCGCGCCAGGCCCAAAAATGGCCATATGTCTGGAGATTGGTCCCACGCCCAAAGAGCCAGCAGGGAAAACTATGCCTTGTTCTAAAGCTCTTTGGGAACCGCTTGCGTAGCCCCACACACCTGGGGGCTGCAGGCTTTCCTGCTGCCTTCAGCCTCAAAAGCACGCTTTCCCACTTGGCGCCGCGCCAGGCACAAAAATGGCCATATGTCTGGAGACTGGTCCCACGCCCAAAGAGCCAGCAGGGAAAACTATGCCTGGTTCTAAAGCTCTTTGGGAACCGCTTGCGTAGCCCCGCACAAACTGGGGGCTGCAGGCTTTTCTCGCGCTTTCAGCCTCAGAAGAACCCTTTCCCACTTGGCGCCGCGCCAGGCCCAAAAATGGCCATATGTCTGGAGGTTGGTCCCACGCCCAAAGAGCCAGCAGGGAAAACTATGCCTTGTTCTAAAGCTCTTTGGGAACGGCTTGCGTAGCCCCACACACCTGGGGGCTGCAGGCTTTCCTGCTCTCTTCAGCCTCAAAAGCACGCTTTCCCATTTGGCGCCGCGCCAGGCCCAAAAATGGCCATATGTCTGGAGACTGGTCCCACGCCCAAAGAGCCAGCAGGGAAAACTATGCCTTGTTCTAAAGCTCTTTGGGAACCGCTTGCGTAGCCCCACACACCTGGGGGCTGCAGGCTTTCCTGCTCTCTTCAGCCTCAAAACCACCATTTCCCACTTCGCGTCGCGCCGTGCCCAAAAATAGCCATATGGCTGGAGACTGGTCCCACGCCCAAAGAGCCAGCAGGGAAAACTATGCCTTGTACTAAAGCTCTTTGGGAACCGCTTGCGTAGCCCCACACACCTGGGGGCTGCAGGCTTTCCTGCTGCCTTCAGCCTCAAAAGCACGCTTTCCCACTTGGCGCCGCGCCAGGCCCAAAAATGGCCATATGTCTGGAGACTGGTCCCACGCCCAAAGAGCCAGCAGGGAAAACTATGCCTTGTTCTAAAGCTCTTTGGGAACCGCTTGCGTAGCCCCACACACCTGGGGGCTGCAGGCTTTCCTGCTGCCTTCAGCCTCAAAACCACCCTTTCCGACTTGGCGTCACGCCAGGCACAAAAATGGCCATATGTCTGGAGACTGGTCCCACGCCCAAAGAGCCAGCAGGGAAAACTATGCCTTGTTCTAAAGCTCTTTGGGAACGGCTTGCGTAGCCCCACACACCTGGGGGCTGCAGGCTTTCCTGCTGCCTTCAGCCTCAAAACCACCCTTTCCCACTTGGCGCCGCGCCAGGCCCAAAAATGGCCATATGTCTGGAGATTGGTCCCACGCCCAAAGAGCCAGCAGGGAAAACTATGCCTTGTTCTAAAGCTCTTGGAGAACCGCTTGCGTAGCCCCACACAAACTGGGGGCTGCAGGCTTTTCTCGCGCTTTCAGCCTCAGAAGAACCCTTTCGCAATTGGCGCCGCGCCAGGCCCAAAAATGGCCATATGTCTGGAGGTTGGTCCCACGCCCAAAGAGCCAGCAGGGAAAACTATGCCTTGTTCTAAAGCTCTTTGGGAACTTCTTGCGTAGCCCCACAGACCTGGCGGCTGCAGGCTTTCCTGCTGCCTTCAGCCTCAAAACCACCCTTTCCCACTTGGCGCCGCGCCAGGCCCAAAAATGGCCATATGGCTGGAGACTGGTCCCACGCCCAAAGAGCCAGCAGGGAAAACTATGCCTTGTTCTAAAGCTCTTTGGGAACCGCTTGCGTAGCCCCACAGACCTGGGGGCTGCAGGCTTTCCTGCTGCCTTCTGCCTCAAAACCACCCTTTCCCACTTCGCGCCGCGCCATGCCCAAAAATAGCCATATGGCTGGAGACTGGTCCCACGCCCAAAGAGCCAGCAGGGAAAACTATGCCTTGTACTAAAGCTCTTTGGGAACCGCTTGCGTAGCCCCACACACCTGGGGGCTGCAGGCTTTCCTGCTGCCTTCAGCCTCAAAACCACCCTTTCCCACATGGCGTCACGCCAGGCACAAAAATGGCCATATGTCTGGAGACTGGTCCCACGCCCAAAGAGCCAGCAGGGAAAACTATGCCTTGTTCTAAAGCTCTTTGGGAACGGCTTGCGTAGCCCCACACACCTGGGGGCTGCAGGCTTTCCTGCTGCCTTCAGCCTCAAAACCACCCTTTCCCACTTGGCGCCGCGCCAGGCCCAAAAATGGCCATATGTCTGGAGATTGGTCCCACGCCCAAAGAGCCAGCAGGGAAAACTATGCCTTGTTCTAAAGCTCTTTGGGAACCGCTTGCGTAGCCCCACACAAACTGGGGGCTGCAGGCTTTTCTCGCGCTTTCAGCCTCAGAAGAAGCCTTTCGCAATTGGCGCCGCGCCAGGCCCAAAAATGGCCATATGTCTTGAGGTTGGTCCCACGCCCAAAGAGCCAGCAGGGAAAACTATGCCTTGTTCTAAAGCTCTTTGGGAACTTCTTGCGTAGCCCCACAGACCTGGGGGCTGCAGGCTTTCCTGCTGCCTTCAGCCTCAAAACCACCCTTTCCCACTTGGCGCCGCGCCAGGCCCAAAAATGGCCATATGGCTGGAGACTGGTCCCACGCCCAAAGAGCCAGCAGGGAAAACTATGCCTTGTTCTAAAGCTCTTTGGGAACCGCTTGCGTAGCCCCACACACCTGGGGGCTGCAGGCTTTCCTGCTGCCTTCTGCCTCAAAACCACCCTTTCCAACTTCGCGCCGCGCCATGCCCAAAAATAGCCATATGGCTTGAGACTGGTCCCACGCCCAAAGAGCCAGCAGGGAAAACTATGCCTTGTTCTAAAGCTCTTTGGGAACCGCTTGCGTAGCCCCACACACCTGGGGGCTGCAGGCTTTCCTGCTGCCTTCAGCCTCAAAACCACCCTTTCCCACATGGCGTCACGCCAGGCACAAAAATGGCCATATGTCTGGAGACTGGTCCCACGCCCAAAGAGCCAGCAGGGAAAACTATGCCTTGTTCTAAAGCTCTTTGGGAACCGCGTGCGTAGCCCCACACACCTGGGGGCTGCAGGCTTCCCTGCTCTCTTCAGCCTCAAAACCACCCTTTCCCACTTGGTGCCGCGCCAGGCACAAAAATGGCCATATGTCTGGAGACTGGTCCCACGCCCAAAGAGCCAGCAGGGAAAACTATGCCTTGTTCTAAAGCTCTTTGGGAACCGCTTGCGTAGCCCCACACACCTGGGGGCTGCAGGCTTTCCTGCTCTCTTCAGCCTCAAAAGCACCATTTCCCACTTGGCGCCGCGCCAGGCCCAAAAATGGCCATATGGCTGGAGACTGGTCCCACGCCCAAAGAGCCAGCAGGGAAAACTATGCCTTGTTCTAAAGCTCTTTGGGAACCACTTGCGTAGCCCCACACAAACTGGGGGCTGCAGGCTTTTCTCGCGCTTTCAGCCTCAGAAGAACCCTTTCCCACTTGGCGCCGCGCCAGGCCCAAAAATGGCCATATGTCTGGAGATTTGTTCCACGCCCAAAGAGCCAGCAGGGAAAACTATGCCTTGTTCTAAAGCTCTTTGGGAACCGCTTGCGTAGCCCCACACACCTGGGGGCTGCAGGCTTTCCTGCTCTCTTCAGCCTCAAAACCACCCTTTCCCACTTGGCGCCGCGCCAGGCACAAAAATGGCCATATGGCTGGAGACTGGTCCCACGCCCAAAGAGCCAGCAGGGAAAACTATGCCTTGTTCTAAAGCTCTTTGGGAACCGCTTGCGTAGCCCCACACAAACTGGGGGCTGCAGGCTTTTCTCGCGCTTTCAGCCTCAGAAGAACCCTTTCGCACATGGCGTCACGCCAGGCACAAAAATGGCCATATGTCTGGAGGCTGGTCCCACGCCCAAAGAGCCAGCAGGGAAAACTATGCCTTGTTCTAAAGCTCTTGGGGAACCGCTTGCGTAGCCCCACAGACCTGGGGGCTGCAGGCTTTCCTGTTCTCTTCAGCCTCAAAAGCACGCTTTCCCACTTGGCGCCGCGCCAGGCCCAAAAATGGCCATATGGCTGGAGATTGGTCCCACGCCCAAAGAGCCAGCAGGGAAAACTATGCCTTGTTCTAAAGCTCTTTGGGAACCGCTTGCGTAGCCCCACACACCTGGGGGCTGCAGGCTTTCCTGCTGCCTTCAGCCTCAAAACCACCCTTTCACACTTGGTGCCGCGCCAGGCCCAAAAATGTCCATATGGCTGGAGACTGGTCCCACGCCCAAAGAGCCAGCAGGGAAAACTATGCCTTGTTCTAAAGCTCTTGGGGAACCGCTTGCGTAGCCCCACACAAACTGGGGGCTGCAGGCTTTTCTCGCGCTTTCAGCCTCAGAAGAACCCTTTCGCACTTGGCGCCGCGCCAGGCACAAAAATGGCCATATGGCTGGAGACTGGTCCCACGCCCAAAGAGCCAGCAGGGAAAACTATGCCTTGTTGTAAAGCTCTTTGGGAACCGCTTGCGTAGCCCCACACAAACTGGGGGCTGCAGGCTTTTCTAGCGCTTTCAGCCTCAGAAGAACCCTTTCTCACTTGGCGCCGCGCCAGGCCCAAAAATGGCCATATGTCTGGAGACTGGTCCCACGCCCAAAGAGCCAGCAGGGAAAACTATGCCTTGTTGTAAAGCTCTTTGGGAACCGCTTGCGTAGCCCCACACACCTGGGGGCTGCAGGCTTTCCTGCTCTCTTCAGCCTCAAAAGCACGCTTTCCCACTTGGCGCCGCGCCAGGCCCAAAAATGGCCATATGGCTGGAGACTGGTCCCACGCCCAAAGAGCCAGCAGGGAAAACTATGCCTTGTTCTAAAGCTCTTTGGGAACCGCTTGCGTAGCCCCACACAAACTGGGGGCTGCAGGCTTTTCTCGCGCTTTCAGCCTCAGAAGAACCCTTTCCCACTTGGCGCCGCGCCAGGCCCAAAAATGGCCATATGTCTGGAGACTGGTCCCACGCCCAAAGAGCCAGCAGGGAAAACTATGCCTTGTTGTAAAGCTCTTTGGGAACCGCTTGCGTAGCCCCACACACCTGGGGGCTGCAGGCTTTCCTGCTCTCTTCAGCCTCAGAAGAACCCTTTCCCACTTGGTGCCGCGCCAGGCCCAAAAATGGCCACATGTCTGGAGACTGGTCCCACGCCCAAAGAGCCAGCAGGGAAAACTATGCCTTGTTCTAAAGCTCTTTGGGAACCGCTTGCGTAGCCCCACACACCTGGGGGCTGCAGGCTTTCCTGCTGCCTTCAGCATCAAAACCACCCTTTCCCACATGGCGTCACGCCAGGCACAAAAATGGCCATATGTCTGGAGACTGGTCCCACGCCCAAAGAGCCAGCAGGGAAAACTATGCCTTGTTCTAAAGCTCTTTGGGAACCGCTTGCGTAGCGCCACACACCTGGGGGCTGCAGGCTTTCCTGCTGCCTTCAGCCTCAAACCACCCTTTCCCACATGGCATCACGCCAGCCCCAAAAATGGCCATATGTCTGGAGATTGGTCCCACGCCCAAAGAGCCAGCAGGGAAAACTATGCCTTGTTCTAAAGCTCTTTGGGAACCGCTTGCGTAGCCCCACACACCTGGGGGCTGCAGGCTTTCCTGCTCTCTTCAGCCTCAGAAGAACCCTTTCGCACTTGGCGCCGCGCCAGGCCCAAAAATGGCCATATGTCTGGAGATTGGTTCCACGCCCAAAGAGCCAGCAGGGAAAACTATGCCTTGTTGTAAAGCTCTTTGGGAACCGCTTGCGTAGCCCCACACACCTGGGGGCTGCAGGCTTTCCTGCTCTCTTCAGCCTCAGAAGAACCCTTTCCCACTTGGCGCCGCGCCAGGCCCAAAAATGGCCATATGTCTGGAGATTTGTTCCACGCCCAAAGAGCCAGCAGGGAAAACTATGCCTTGTTCTAAAGCTCTTTGGGAACCGCTTGCGTAGCCCCACACAACTGGGGGCTGCAGGCTTTCCTGCTCTCTTCAGCCTCAGAAGAACCCTTTCGCACTTGGCGCCGCGCCAGGCCCAAAAATGGCCATATGTCTGGAGATTTGTTCCACGCCCAAAGAGCCAGCAGGGAAAACTATGCCTTCTTCTAAAGCTCTTTGGGAACGGCTTGCGTAGCCCCACACACGTGGGGGCTGCAGGCTTTCCTGCTCTCTTCAGCCTCAGAAGAACCCTTTCGCACTTGGCGCCGCGCCAGGCCCAAAAATGGCCATATGTCTGGAGATTTGTTCCACGCCCAAAGAGCCAGCAGGGAAAACTATGCCTTGTTGTAAAGCTCTTTGGGAACCGCTTGCGTAGCCCCACACACCTGGGGGCTGCAGGCTTTCCTGCTCTCTTCAGCCTCAAAAGCACCCTTTCCCACTTGGCGCCGCGCCAGGCCCAAAAATGGCCATATGGCTGGAGACTGGTCCCACGCCCAAAGAGCCAGCAGGGAAAACTATGCCTTGTTCTAAAGCTCTTTGGGAACCGCTTGCGTAGCCCCACACACCTGGGGGCTGCAGGCTTTCCTGCTCTCTTCAGCCTCAGAAGAACCCTTTCCCACTTGGCCCCGTGCCAGGCAGAAAAATGGCCATATGTCTGGAGACTGTTCCCTTTCCCAAAGAGCCAGCAGGGAAAACTATGCCTTGTTCTAAAGCTCTTTGGGAACCGCTTGCGTAGCCCCACAGACCTGGGGGCTGCAGGCTTTCCTGCTCTCTTCAGCCTCAAAAGCACGCTTTCCCACTTGGCGCCGCGCCAGGCCCAAAAATGGCCATATGGCTGGAGATTGGTCCCACGCCCAAAGAGCCAGCAGGGAAAACTATGCCTTGTTCTAAAGCTCTTTGGGAACCGCTTGCGTAGCCCCACACACCTGGGGGCTGCAGGCTTTCCTGCTGCCTTCAGCCTCAAAACCACCCTTTCACACTTGGTGCCGCGCCAGGCCCAAAAATGTCCATATGGCTGGAGACTGGTCCCACGCCCAAAGAGCCAGCAGGGAAAACTATGCCTTGTTGTAAAGCTCTTTGGGAACCGCTTGCGTAGCCCCACACAAACTGGGGGCTGCAGGCTTTTCTCGCGCTTTCAGCCTCAGAAGAACCCTTTCGCACTTGGCGCCGCGCCAGGCACAAAAATGGCCATATGTCTGGAGACTGGTCCCACGCCCAAAGAGCCAGCAGGGAAAACTATGCCTTGTTCTAAAGCTCTTTGGGAACCGCTTGCGTAGCCCCGCACAAACTGGGGGCTGCAGGCTTTTCTCGCGCTTTCAGCCTCAGAAGAACCCTTTCCCACTTGGCGCCGCGCCAGGCCCAAAAATGGCCATATGTCTGGAGACTGGTCCCACGCCCAAAGAGCCAGCAGGGAAAACTATGCCTTGTTGTAAAGCTCTTTGGGAACCGCTTGCGTAGCCCCACAGACCTGGGGGCTGCAGGCTTTCCTGCTCTCTTCAGCCTCAGAAGAACCCTTTCCCACTTGGTGCCGCGCCAGGCCCAAAAATGGCCATATGTCTGGAGACTGGTCCCACGCCCAAAGAGCCAGCAGGGAAAACTATGCCTTGTTCTAAAGCTCTTTGGGAACCGCTTGCGTAGCCCCACACACCTGGGGGCTGCAGGCTTTCCTGCTGCCTTCAGCATCAAAACCACCCTTTCCCACATGGCGTCACGCCAGGCACAAAAATGGCCATATGTCTGGAGACTGGTCCCACGCCCAAAGAGCCAGCAGGGAAAACTATGCCTTGTTCTAAAGCTCTTGGGGAACCGCTTGCGTAGCCCCACACACCTGGGGGCTGCAGGCTTTCCTGCTGCCTTCAGCCTCAAAACCACCCTTTCCCACATGGCATCACGCCAGCCCCAAAAATGGCCATATGTCTGGAGATTGGTCCCACGCCCAAAGAGCCAGCAGGGAAAACTATGCCTTGTTCTAAAGCTCTTTGGGAACCGCTTGCGTAGCCCTACACACCTGGGGGCTGCAGGCTTTCCTGCTCTCTTCAGCCTCAGAAGAACCCTTTCGCACTTGGCGCCGCGCCAGGCACAAAAATGGCCATATGTCTGGAGATTGGTTCCACGCCCAAAGAGCCAGCAGGAAAAACTATGCCTTGTTGTAAAGCTCTTTGGTAACCGCTTGCGTAGCCCCACACACCTGGGGGCTGCAGGCTTTCCTGCTCTCTTCAGCCTCAGAAGAAACCTTTCGCACTTGGCGCCGCGCCAGGCCCAAAAATGGCCATATGTCTGGAGATTTGTTCCACGCCCAAAGAGCCAGCAGGGAAAACTATGCCTTGTTCTAAAGCTCTTTGGGAACGGCTTGCGTAGCCCCACACAACTGGGGGCTGCAGGCTTTCCTGCTGCCTTCAGCCTCAAAACCACCCTTTCCCACTTGGCGCCGCGCCAGGCCCAAAAATGGCCATATGTCTGGAGATTTGTTCCACGCCCAAAGAGCCAGCAGGGAAAACTATGCCTTCTTCTAAAGCTCTTTGGGAACGGCTTGCGTAGCCCCACACACGTGGGGGCTGCAGGCTTTCCTGCTCTCTTCAGCCTCAGAAGAACCCTTTCGCACTTGGCGCCGCGCCAGGCCCAAAAATGGCCATATGTCTGGAGATTTGTTCCACGCCCAAAGAGCCAGCAGGGAAAACTATGCCTTGTTCTAAAGCTCTTTGGGAACCGCTTGCGTAGCCCCACACACCTGGGGGCTGCAGGCTTTCCTGCTCTCTTCAGCCTCAAAAGCACGCTTTCCGACTTGGCGCCGCGCCAGGCACAAAACTGGACATATGTCTGGAGATTGGTTCCACGCCCAAAGAGCCAGCAGGGAAAACTATGCCTTTGTCGTGGTTTAGCCTCAGATGGCAACAAAGAACCACGTGCCGCTCGCACGTGCCTTCCTAATACAGGAAGGATCGTAAGAAAAGGCAAGACTCTTGGGTTGGGACAAAGGCAGTTTATCAGAACAGCAAAGGGAACAGGCAAACAACAACAATAACAACACGGATAGGGGAATATACAAACGCGATTACGGAACCGCCGCTCCCCGCCGCTCCGCTCGCCGACCGGCCAGACCCGGGAGGCCCCAGCCCGCTTTTAAGCAGCAACTTCCTGCCCCCTCCCCCGGCAGCTCAGGGTGGGCGTGGCTCACATGGCATGGAATACCAGGGAAAATTAACCCTATCCCCACCGGAACCAGGACATTATCCACCCCTTATTCCATACCATCTATGCCATGCCCAGCAGGTTCCAATGAATTGCCACCACTTTCCCCTGTTATATATATATATACACACATATAATGCCCTTAGTTTATGGGCCATCCCTCCAAAGTGTCCGTTGAGTTCTTTTAATCCACGGCTTTGGGCTCCATCTGTTAGAACAGTCTCTCAGGGCAGGTGAGATGCTGGGTGGTGCTGGTCTGTTGCATGCTGTATTTTCCGGAGCTTGTGACTGGTGCACCTGGTGTGGCTCATGCACGCGGTCCGTGGGCTGAAGATGTAGATCTTGAGGAAACTGCTGGGCGCCAGCTGCTGAGATCATTTCTTATCCCATCATCCCTGTGTCTTACTTGTAGTACAACTGATAGCAATTATAGCAATGAGGACATACAGTGACAGTGTTACTTAGCAATTAACAGCACACAATCTGATTCATTGGCTATTCTCGCCCAAAATCAGATCCCCATGAGGTACACATTGGACTTCCCCATCCTGCCGCATCACCCACCAAGTGCACCCAGGTCCTTGGGCAAAAGCAATCCCACGGATGGGTTTGCCTTTGCCTGAGGCAGGACTAACCCAGACTGTCTTCCCTAGCATATTCTTCATATGCACTACGGGGACTTTATCCCCTTCTACAGTACGTGGAACTTTTGATTGGGCAGGGCCAGCCCGATTGTTAGATCCCCTGGTGTTAACTAGCCAGGTAGCTTTTGCTAAATGTGTATCCCAGTGTTTGAAAGTCCCACCACCCATTGCTCTCAGTGTAGTTTTTAACAGTCCATTGTATCGTTCTATCTTCCCAGAGGCTGGTGCGTGATAGGGGATGTGATACACCCACTCGATACCATGCTCTTTGGCCCAGGTGTCTATGAGGCTATTTCGGAAATGAGTCCCGTTGTCCGACTCAATTCTCTCTGGGGTACCATGTCGCCACAGGACTTGCTTTTCAAGGCCCAGGATAGTGTTCCGGGCAGTGGCATGGGGCACAGGGTATGTTTCCAGCCATCCAGTGGTTGCTTCCACCATTGTGAGCACATAGCGCTTGCCTTGACGGGTTTGTGGCAGTGTGATATAATCAATCTGCCAGGCCTCCCCATATTTGTATTTCAGCCATCGCCCTCCATACCAAAGAGGCTTCAAACGCTTGGCTTGTTTGATCGCAGCGCATGTCTCACATTCATGGATGACCTGTGCAATAGTGTCCATGGTCAAGTCCACCCCTCGGTCACGAGCCCATCTATATGTCGCATCTCTCCCTTGATGGCCTGAGGAGTCATGGGCCCACCGAGCTATGAATAGTTCACCCTTACGTTGCCAGTCCAGATCCACCTGAGCCACTTCAATCCTAGTGGCCCGATCCACCTGCTGGTTGTTCTGATGTTCCTCCGTGGCCCGATTCTTCGGTACATGGGCATCTACATGGCGTACTTTCACAACCAGGTTCTCTATCCGGGCAGCAATATCTTGCCATAGGTCAGCAGCCCAGATGGGTTTGCCTCTGCGCTGCCAGTTGCCCTGCTTCCACTGCTGTAACCACCCCCACAGAGCATTTGCCACCATCCATGAGTCAGTGTAGAGATAAAGTACTGGCCATTTTTCTCGCTCAGCAATGTCCAAAGCCAGCTGAATAGCCTTCACCTCTGCAAACTGGCTCGATTCACCCTGTCCCTCACTGGCTTCTGCAACCCGTCGTGTAGGACTCCACACAGCAGCCTTCCACTTTCGATGCTTTCCCACAATACGGCAGGACCCATCAGTGAACAGGGCATATTTCTTCTCATTTTCTGGCAGTTTATTATATGGTGGGGCCTCTTCTGCACGCGTCACCTCCTCCTCTGGTGACATTCCGAAATCCTTGCCTTCTGGCCAGTCCATGATCACTTCCAGAATTCCTGGGCGACTGGGGTTTCCCATTCGAGTTCGCTGCGTGATCAGTGCAATCCACTTACTCCATGTAGCATCGGTTGCATGATGTGTGGTGGGGACCCTTTCTTTGAACATCCAACCCAGCACCGGCAGTCGAGGTGCTAAGAGGAGCTGTGCTTCTGTACCAACTACTTCCGAAGCAGCTCGAACCCCTTCATATGCTGCCAATATCTCTTTTTCTGTTGGAGTGTAGCGGGCTTCGGATCCTCTGTATCCACGACTCCAAAACCCTAGGGGTCGACCTCGAGTCTCCCCTGGTGCTTTCTGCCAGAGGCTCCAGGTAGGGCCGTTCTCCCCGGCTGCGGTATAGAGCACATTTTTAACATCTTGTCCTGCCCGGACTGGCCCCAGGGCCACTGCATGGACTATTTCCTGTTTGATTTGTTCAAAAGCTTGTCGTTGCTCAGGACCCCATTTAAAATCATTCTTCTTCCGGGTTACTTGATACAGAGGGCTTACAATTTGACTGTAATCTGGGATATGCATTCTCCAAAAACCCACAATACCTAAGAAAGCCTGTGTTTCCTTTTTACTAGTTGGTGGAGACATAGCTGCTATTTTGTTGATCACATCCATTGGAATCTGACGGCGTCCATCTTGCCATTTTATTCCTAAAAACTGGATCTCCTGCGCAGGTCCCTTGACCGTACTTCGCTTTATAGCAAAACCAGCGTTCAGAAGGATTTGGACTATTTTACTCCCTTTCTCAAAAACTTCTTCTGCTGTGTTTCCCCATACAATGATGTCATCAATGTACTGCAGATGTTCTGGAGCTTCACCCTGTTCCAGTGCAGTCTGGATCAGTCCATGGCAAATGGTGGGGCTGTGTTTCCACCCCTGGGGCAGTCGATTCCAGGTGTATTGGACGCCCCTCCAAGTGAAAGCAAACTGTGGCCTGCACTCTGCTGCCAAAGGGATTGAGAAGAATGCATTCGCTATATCAATCGTGGCATACCACTTGGCTGCCTTGGACTCCAGTTCGTACTGCAGTTCTAGCATGTCCGGCACGGCAGCACTCAGCGGTGGCGTGACTTCATTCAGACCACGATAGTCTACAGTTAGCCTCCACTCTCCATTAGATTTTCGCACCGGCCATATGGGACTGTTAAAGGGGGAGCGAGTCTTGCTGATCACTCCTTGAACCTCTAGTTGACGAATCAGCTCATGGATGGGAATCAGAGAGTCTCGGTTAGTGCGATACTGCCGCCGATGCACCGTTGTGGTAGCAATCGGCACCTGTTGTTCTTCGACCCTCAACAACCCCACAACAGAAGAATCCTCCGAGAGACCAGGCAAGGCAGACAACTGTTTAACTTCCTCTGTCTCCAAAGCAGCTATGCCAAAGGCCCAGCGGTACCCTTTTGGGTCCTTAAAATACCCTCTCCTGAGGTAATCTATACCAAGAATGCATGGAGCCTCTGGGCCAGTCACAATGGGATGCTTTTGCCACTCATTCCCAGTTAGGCTCACTTCTGCCTCCAGTACAGTCAACTCTTGGGATCCCCCTGTCACCCCAGAAATACAAATGGGTTCTGCCCCTCTATAGCTTGATGGTATTAAAGTACACTGCGCACCCGTGTCCACTAGAGCCTTATACTCCTGTGGGTCTGATGTGCCAGGCCATCGAATCCACACCGTCCAATAAACCCGGTTGTCCCTTTCCTCCACCTGGCCGGAGGCAGGGCCCCCCTAATACTCGTCATAGTATCCATTACTCACTTCTTGCAGAAATGACTTGGAAGTTCCTTCAAGAGGATCAGAAGCAAGATCAGGCCTTCTGCTTTGTCTGGGGAACGGCCCACTGGAAACTGGGGCGGCACTTTTCCTGGAGGGATCCCCTTTTGTGGTTGTCCTTCCTTGCAACTCCTGTACCCGTGTCCGCAGGATCGAAGTAGGTCGTCCATCCCACTTCCTCATGTCCTCTCCGTGGTCCTGCAGGTAGAACCACAGGGTGCCTCGTGGTGTGTACCCTCTGTACTCTCTCTCTTGAGTGGGGAAATGCCTGCTTCTAATAGCTGAGATGCTGGCCCGTGCAGGTGGGGAGTAGAACATATTCTCTTCAAGTTGCTGGACCTTCCGCGACAGTTTCTCCACAGCTGAGACAAGGGGGGAAGAGAGACTTTCTTCATATCGCCGGAGCCGGCCAGCTACCTCATCCACCGTTAGTCCCTCTTCACCTTTCCATTCCATTACTGCCAGGGAGTTGGCATATGACGATGGTGCGCTCCGTACAAACTTCCGCCACATGGGCCTTGTGCATCGCACCTCATCAGGGTCCGTGGGTAAGTCGGCATTGTCCAAGTCATAATAAATCATCTCCCGCACGGCTAATTCTCTCAGGTACTGGATACCTCTTTCCATGGTAGTCCACTTGCTTGGCTGACATACAACATCCTCACTGAAGGGGTACCTCTCCCTCACGCCTAACAGGAGTCGTTTCCAGAGGCTGAGGGCTTGGGTCTTTTTCCCAATCGCCTTGTCAATGCCGCCTTCCCTAGACAGGGATCCCAGCTGCCTGGCCTCCCTACCCTCTAATTCCAGGCTACTGGCCCCATTATCCCAGCACCGGAGCAGCCAGGTGACAATGTGCTCTCCTGAAAGTCGGCTGAAATCTTTTCGCATATCCCGCAGCTCACTCAAGGATAGGGATCGAGTAATTATCTCTGGTTCTGCCTCTTCCTCCTGCTCTCGTGATGGCCCTGGTTCATCATCATCTCTTACTAAGCGAACTGATTTCTTTGTGTACTTCTTCTTCTGTATGGGGGCAACTGATACCGGCACGGGTTGGTTCCCTGGTTCAGTGGCAGTGGCTACCACGGGGGTTGCAGTAGCCGCAGTGTCCGCCGCAGGGGTTGCAGTAGCCGCAGTGTCCGCCGCAGGGGTTGCAGTAGCCGCAGTGTCCGCCGCAGCCGCAGGGGCCGCCGCAGGGGCCGCCGCAGGGGCTGCAGCAGCCGCAGGGGCTGCAGCAGGGGCTGCAGCAGCCGCAGGGGCTGCCGGTCTGGTTTCCATCTCTTCCCCTTGAGGGTGCTGCATAATTCTGAGCAGTGCCTGGTAGATACTGGCCAGGGCCCAGCACAGCGCGGTGAGTTGTGCCTCTCTAGAATAGCCACAGCATTTTCCCTTCAAATATTCTACCACTTTATCAGGGTCCTGTAATTGTTCAGGGGTGAAGTCCCAGACCATTGGAGGTGAGTAGTTCTCTAGGTACCTGCCCATGCTCTCCCACATGCCATGCCACCCCTGACTATCCAGCCTCGGAGCAGATCTCCGGGTGGTAGTCTTAAATAGTTGCTTAACCCTAAACAAGACCTGGAACGTATTCAGGAGACATAGCACTAGGAACACACTAGTTTGAGTATCCCAAGGATATTCAAGATTCTCAAAAGCTGTCATACCTGACCCGAAGGAGAAAAGGGAGGCAAAAGGGCTGGGGAAACTATTAACAAATTCTGAGAGACAGTGTCCAATGTACGGACAGGACAACAAAACCACATAAACACCCCAAAATAGCCATCTGAACAGTGATGTTATCATATCATAAACAGATATCGCACAGGACAGCAGAATGATAATCCTCATCCCTCTTCCAGACATGGTAAACAGCATCGCAGGGAGTACATAAGCCATATAGGAATTTATGTAACACAGCCATGAGAACAAACTAAGCAACATGATGACCAGTGACTACTTACCTAATAAAATAAATGCATACAAAAAACCAAAACCGTTTTTTCCACGTTCTAGTTGGATTCTATCGTTATCTCAACCCTTCAAGCCCCACGTTGGGCGCCAAAAAGGACTGTCGTGGTTTAGCCTCAGATGGCAGCAAAGAACCACGTGCCGCTCGCACGTGCCTTCCTAATACAGGAAGGATCGTAAGAAAAGGCAAGACTCTTGGGTTGGGACAAAGGCAGTTTAACAGAACAGCAAAGGGAACAGGCAAACAACAACAATAACAACACGGATAGGGGAATATACAAACGCGATTACGGAACCGCCGCTCCCCGCCGCTCCGCTCGCCGACCGGCCAGACCCGGGAGGCCCCAGCCCGCTTTTAAGCAGCAACTTCCTGCCCCCTCCCCCGGCAGCTAAGGGTGGGCGTGGCTCACATGGCATGGAATACCAGGGAAAATTAACCCTATCCCCACCGGAACCAGGACAGCCTTGTTGTAAAGCTCTTTGGGAACCGCTTGCGTAGCCCCACACACCTGGGGGCTGCAGGCTTTCCTGCTCGCTTCAGCCTCAAAAGCACCCTTTCCCACTTGGCGCCGCGCCAGGCCCAAAAATGGCCATATGGCTGGAGACTGGTCCCACGCCCAAAGAGCCAGCAGGGAAAACTATGCCTTGTTCTAAAGCTCTTTGGGAACCGCTTGCGTAGCCCCACACAAACTGGGGGCTGCAGGCTTTTCTCGCGCTTTCAGCCTCAGAAGAACCCTTTCCCACTTGGTGCCGCGCCAGGCCCAAAAATGGCCATATGTCTGGAGATTTGTTCCACGCCCAAAGAGCCAGCAGGGAAAACTATGCCTTGTTCTAAAGCTCTTTGGGAACCGCTTGCGTAGCCCCACAGACCTGGGGGCTGCAGGCTTTCCTGCTGCCTTCAGCCTCAAAACACCCCTTTCCCACTTGGCGCCGCGCCAGGCACAAAAATGGCCATATGGCTGGAGACTGGTCCCACGCCCAAAGAGCCAGCAGGGAAAACTATGCCTTGTTCTAAAGCTCTTTGGGAACCGCTTGCGTAGCCCCACACAAACTGGGGGCTGCAGGCTTTTCTCGCGCTTTCAGCCTCAGAAGAACCCTTTCGCACATGGCGTCACGTCAGGCACAAAAATGGCCATATGTCTGGAGGTTGGTCCCACGCCCAAAGAGCCAGCAGGGAAAACTATGCCTTGTTCTAAAGCTCTTTGGGAACCGCTTGCGTAGCCCCACACACCTGGGGGCTGCAGGCTTTCCTGCTCTCTTCAGCCTCAAAAGCACGCTTTCCCACTTGGCGCCGCGCCAGGCCCAAAAATGGCCATATGGCTGGAGATTGGTCCCACGCCCAAAGAGCCAGCAGGGAAAACTATGCCTTGTTCTAAAGCTCTTTGGGAACCGCTTGCGTAGCCCCACACACCTGGGGGCTGCAGGCTTTCCTGCTGCCTTCAGCCTCAAAACCACCCTTTCCCACTTGGTGCCGCGCCAGGCCCAAAAATGGCCATATGGCTGGAGACTGGTCCCACGCCCAAAGAGCCAGCAGGGAAAACTATGCCTTGTTCTAAAGCTCTTTGGGAACCGCTTGCGTAGCCCCACACACTGGGGGCTGCAGGCTTTCCTGCTGCCTTCAGCCTCAAAACCACCCTTTCCCACATGGCATCACGCCAGCCCCAAAAATGGCCATATGTCTGGAGATTGGTCCCACGCCCAAAGAGCCAGCAGGGAAAACTATGCCTTGTTCTAAAGCTCTTTGGGAACCGCTTGCGTAGCCCCACACACCTGGGGGCTGCTGGCTTTCCTGCTCTCTTCAGCCTCAGAAGAACCCTTTCGCACTTGGCGCCGCGCCAGGCCCAAAAATGGCCATATGTCTGGAGATTGGTTCCACGCGCAAAGAGCCAGCAGGGAAAACTATGCCTTGTTCTAAAGCTCTTTGGGAACCGCTTGCGTAGCCCCACACAACTGGGGGCTGCAGGCTTTCCTGCTCTCTTCAGCCTCAGAAGAACCCTTTCGCACTTGGCGCCGCGCCAGGCCCAAAAATGGCCATATGTCTGGAGATTTGTTCCACGCCCAAAGAGCCAGCAGGGAAAATTATGCCTTCTTCTAAAGCTCTTTGGGAACGGCTTGCGTAGCCCCACACACGTGGGGGCTGCAGGCTTTCCTGCTCTCTTCAGCCTCAGAAGAACCCTTTCGCACTTGGCGCCGCGCCAGGCCCAAAAATGGCCATATGTCTGGAGATTGGTTCCACGCCTAAAGAGCCAGCAGGGAAAACTATGCCTTGTTCTAAAGCTCTTTGGGAACCGCTTGCGTAGCCCCACACACCTGGGGGCTGCAGGCTTTCCTGCTCTCTTCAGCCTCAAAAGCACGCTTTCCGACTTGGCGCCGCGCCAGGCACAAAACTGGACATATGTCTGGAGATTGGTTCCACGCCCAAAGAGCCAGCAGGGAAAACTATGCCTTGTTCTAAAGCTCTTTGGGAACCGCTTGCGTAGCCCCACACACGTGGGGGCTGCAGGCTTTCCTGCTGCCTTCAGCCTCAAAACCACCCTTT
The DNA here is from genome assembly GCF_963924245.1 of Chroicocephalus ridibundus. NCBI lineage: Eukaryota > Metazoa > Chordata > Aves > Charadriiformes > Laridae > Chroicocephalus > Chroicocephalus ridibundus. The sequence continues at coordinate 108,298 of NW_026961800.1, forward strand.
CCCACTTGGCGCCGCGCCAGGCCCAAAAATGGCCATATGTCTGGAGACTGGTCCCACGCCCAAAGAGCCAGCAGGGAAAACTATGCCTTGTTCTAAAGCTCTTTGGGAACCGCTTGCGTAGCCCCACACACCTGGGGGCTGCAGGCTTTCCTGCTGCCTTCAGCCTCAAAAGCACCCTTTCCCACTTGGCGTCGCGCTAGGCCCAAAAATGGCCATATGTCTGGAGATTGGTCCCGCGCCCAAAGAGCCAGCAGGGAAAACTATGCCTTGTTCTAAAGCTCTTGGGGAACCGCTTGCATAGCCCCACACACGTGGGGGCTGCAGGCTTTTCTCGCGCTTTCAGCCTCAGAAGAACCCTTTCCCACTTGGCGCCGCGCCAGGCACAAAAATGGCCATATGTCTGGAGACTGGTCCCACGCCCAAAGAGCCAGCAGGGAAAACTATGCCTTGTTCTAAAGCTCTTTGGGAACCGCTTGCGTAGCCCCACACACCTGGGGGCTACAGGCTTTCCTGCTGCCTTCAGCCTCAAAACCACCCTTTCGCAATTGGCGCCGCACCAGGCCCAAAAATGGCCATATGTCTGGAGACTGGTCCCACGCCCAAAGAGCCAGCAGGGAAAACTATGCCTTGTTCTAAAGCTCTTTGGGAACCGCTTGCGTAGCCCCACACACCTGGGGGCTGCAGGCTTTCCTGCTGCCTTCAGCCTCAAAACCACCCTTTCCCACATGGCGTCACGCCAGGCACAAAAATGGCCATATGTCTGGAGACTGGTCCCACGCCCAAAGAGCCAGCAGGGAAAACTATGCCTTGTTCTAAAGCTCTTTGGGAACCGCTTGCGTAGCCCCACACACCTGGGGGCTGCAGGCTTTCCTGCTGCTTTCAGCCTCAAAAGCACGCTTTCCCACTTGGCGCCGCGCCAGGCACAAAAATGGCCATATGTCTGGAGATTGGTCCCACGCCCAAAGAGCCAGCAGGGAAAACTATGCCTTGTTCTAAAGCTCTTGGGGAACCGCTTGCGTAGCCCCACACAAACTGGGGGCTGCAGGCTTTTCTCGCGCTTTCAGCCTCAGAAGAACCCTTTCGCAATTGGCGCCGCGCCAGGCCCAAAAATGGCCATATGTCTGGAGACTGGTCCCACGCCCAAAGAGCCAGCAGGGAAAACTATGCCTTGTTCTAAAGCTCTTTGGGAACTTCTTGCGTAGCCCCACAGACCTGGCGGCTGCAGTCTTTCCTGCTGCCTTCAGCCTCAAAACCACCATTTCCCACTTGGCGCCGCGCCAGGCCCAAAAATGGCCATATGTCTGGAGACTGGTCCCACGCCCAAAGAGCCAGCACGGAAAACTATGCCTTGTTCTAATGCTCTTTGGGAACCACTTGCGTAGCCCTACACACCTGGGGGCTGCAGGCTTTCCTGCTGCCTTCAGCCTCAAAACCACCCTTTCCCACTTGGCGCCGCGCCAGGCACAAAAATGGCCATATGGCTGGAGACTGGTCCCACGCCCAAAGAGCCAGCAGGGAAAACTATGCCTTGTTCTAAAGCTCTTTGGGAACCGCTTGCGTAGCCCCACACACCTGGGGGCTGCAGGCTTTCCTGCTGCTTTCAGCCTCAAAAGCACGCTTTCCCACTTGGCGCCGCGCCAGGCACAAAAATGGCCATATGTCTGGAGATTGGTCCCACGCCCAAAGAGCCAGCAGGGAAAACTATGCCTTGTTGTAAAGCTCTTTGGGAACCGCTTGCGTAGCCCCACACAAACTGGGGGCTGCAGGCTTTTCTAGCGCTTTCAGCCTCAGAAGAACCCTTTCGCAATTGGCGCCGCGCCAGGCCCAAAAATGGCCATATGGCTGGAGACTGGTCCCACGCCCAAAGAGCCAGCAGGGAAAACTATGCCTTGTTCTAAAGCTCTTTGGGAACCACTTGCGTAGCCCTACACACCTGGGGGCTGCAGGCTTTCCTGCTGCCTTCAGCCTCAAAACCACCCTTTCCCACTTGGCGCCGCGCCAGGCACAAAAATGGCCATATGGCTGGAGACTGGTCCCACGCCCAAAGAGCCAGCAGGGAAAACTATGCCTTGTTCTAAAGCTCTTTGGGAACCGCTTGCGTAGCCCCACACACCTGCAGGCTGCAGGCTTTCCTGCTGCCTTCAGCCTCAAAACCACGCTTTCCCACTTGGCGCCGCGCCAGGCACAAAAATGGCCATATGTCTGGAGACTGGTCCCACGCCCAAAGAGCCAGCAGGGAAAACTATGCCTTGTTCTAAAGCTCTTTGGGAACCGCTTGCGTAGCCCCACACACCTGGGGGCTGCAGGCTTTCCTGCTGCCTTCAGCCTCAAAACCACCCTTTCCCACTTGGCGCCGCGCCAGGCACAAAAATGGCCATATGGCTGGAGACTGGTCCCACGCCCAAAGAGCCAGCAGGGAAAACTATGCCTTGTTCTAAAGCTCTTTGGGAACCGCTTGCGTAGCCCCACACACGTGGGGGCTGCAGGCTTTCCTGCTGCCTTCAGCCTCAAAAGCACGCTTTCCCACTTGGCGCCGCGCCAGGCCCAAAAATGGCCATATGTCTGGAGACTGGTCCCACGCCCAAAGAGCCAGCAGGGAAAACTATGCCTTGTTCTAAAGCTCTTGGGGAACCGCTTGCGTAGCCCCACACAAACTGGGGGCTGCAGGCTTTTCTCGCGCTTTCAGCCTCAGAAGAACCCTATCGCAATTGGCGCCGCGCCAGGCCCAAAAATGGCCATATGTCTGGAGGTTGGTCCCACGCCCAAAGAGCCAGCAGGGAAAACTATGCCTTGTTCTAAAGCTCTTTGGGAACTTCTTGCGTAGCCCCACAGACCTGGCGGCTGCAGGCTTTCCTGCTGCCTTCAGCCTCAAAACCACCCTTTCCCACTTGGCGCCGCGCCAGGCCCAAAAATGGCCATATGGCTGGAGACTGGTCCCACGCCCAAAGAGCCAGCAGGGAAAACTATGCCTTGTTCTAAAGCTCTTTGGGAACCGCTTGCGTAGCCCCACACACCTGGGGGCTGCAGGCTTTCCTGCTGCCTTCTGCCTCAAAACCACCATTTCCCACTTGGCGCCGCGCCATGCCCAAAAATGGCCATATGGCTGGAGACTGGTCCCACGCCCAAAGAGCCAGCAGGGAAAACTATGCCTTGTTCTAAAGCTCTTTGGGAACCGCTTGCGTAGCCCCACACACGTGGGGGCTGCAGGCTTTCCTGCTGCCTTCAGCCTCAAAAGCACGCTTTCCCACTTGGCGCCGCGCCAGGCCCAAAAATGGCCATATGTCTGGAGACTGGTCCCACGCCCAAAGAGCCAGCAGGGAAAACTATGCCTTGTTCTAAAGCTCTTGGGGAACCGCTTGCGTAGCCCCACACACCTGGGGGCTGCAGGCTTTCCTGCTGCCTTCAGCCTCAAAACCACCCTTTCCCACTTGGCGCCGCGCCAGGCACAAAAATGGCCATATGTCTGGAGACTGGTCCCACGCCCAAAGAGCCAGCAGGGAAAACTATGCCTTGTTCTAAAGCTCTTTGGGAACCGCTTGCGTAGCCCCACACACCTGGGGGCTGCAGGCTTTCCTGCTCTCTTCAGCCTCAAAACCACCCTTTCCCACTTGGCGCCGCGCCAGGCCCAAAAATGGCCATATGTCTGGAGATTGGTCCCACGCCCAAAGAGCCAGCAGGGAAAACTATGCCTTGTTCTAAAGCTCTTGGGGAACCGCTTGCGTAGCCCCACACAAACTGGGGGCTGCAGGCTTTTCTCGCGCTTTCAGCCTCAGAAGAACCCTATCGCAATTGGCGCCGCGCCAGGCCCAAAAATGGCCATATGTCTGGAGGTTGGTCCCACGCCCAAAGAGCCAGCAGGGAAAACTATGCCTTGTTCTAAAGCTCTTTGGGAACTTCTTGCGTAGCCCCACAGACCTGGCGGCTGCAGGCTTTCCTGCTGCCTTCAGCCTCAAAACCACCCTTTCCCACTTGGCGCCGCGCCAGGCCCAAAAATGGCCATATGGCTGGAGACTGGTCCCACGCCCAAAGAGCCAGCAGGGAAAACTATGCCTTGTTCTAAAGCTCTTTGGGAACCGCTTGCGTAGCCCCACACACCTGGGGGCTGCAGGCTTTCCTGCTGCCTTCTGCCTCAAAACCACCATTTCCCACTTGGCGCCGCGCCAGGCCCAAAAATGGCCATATGGCTGGAGACTGGTCCCACGCCCAAAGAGCCAGCAGGGAAAACTATGCCTTGTTCTAAAGCTCTTTGGGAACCGCTTGCGTAGCCCCACACACCTGGGGGCTGCAGGCTTTCCTGCTGCCTTCAGCCTCAAAACCACCCTTTCCCACTTGGCGTCACGCCAGGCACAAAAATGGCCATATGTCTGGAGACTGGTCCCACGCCCAAAGAGCTAGCAGGGAAAACTATGCCTTGTTCTAAAGCTCTTTGGGAACTGCTTGCGTAGCCCCACAGACCTGGGGGCTGCAGGCTTTCCTGCTCTCTTCAGACTCAAAACCACCCTTTCCCACTTGGCGCCGCGCCAGGCCCAAAAATGGCCATATGTCTGGAGATTGGTCCCACGCCCAAAGAGCCAGCAGGGAAAACTATGCCTTGTTCTAAAGCTCTTGGGGAACCGCTTGCGTAGCCCCACACACCTGCGGGCTGCAGGCTTTTCTCGCGCTTTCAGCCTCAGAAGAACCCTTTCGCACTTGGCGCCGCACCAGGCCCAAAAATGGCCATATGTCTGGAGACTGGTCCCACGCCCAAAGAGCCAGCAGGGAAAACTATGCCTTGTTCTAAAGCTCTTTGGGAACCGCTTGCGTAGCCCCACACACCTGGGGGCTGCAGGCTTTCCTGCTGCCTTCAGCCTCAAAACCACCCTTTCCCACTTGGCGCCGCGCCAGGCCCAAAAATGGCCATATGTCTGGAGACTGGTCCCACGCCCAAAGAGCCAGCAGGGAAAACTATGCCTTGTTCTAAAGCTCTTTGGGAACCACTTGCGTAGCCCTACACACCTGGGGGCTGCAGGCTTTCCTGCTGCCTTCAGCCTCAAAACCACCCTTTCCCACTTGGCGCCGCGCCAGGCACAAAAATGGCCATATGGCTGGAGACTGGTCCCACGCCCAAAGAGCCAGCAGGGAAAACTATGCCTTGTTCTAAAGCTCTTTGGGAACCGCTTGCGTAGCCCCACACACCTGGGGGCTGCAGGCTTTCCTGCTCTCTTCAGCCTCAGAAGAACCCTTTTGCACTTGGCGCCACGCCAGGCACAAAAATGGCCATATGTCTGGAGATTTGTTCCACGCCCAAAGAGCCAGCAGGGAAAACTATGCCTTGTTCTAAAGCTCTTTGGGAACGGCTTGCGTAGCCCCACACACCTGGGGGCTGCAGGCTTTCCTGCTCTCTTCAGCCTCAAAAGCACGCTTTCCCACTTGGCGCCGCGCCAGCCCCAAAAATGGCCATATGTCTGGAGATTGGTCCCACGCCCAAAGAGCCAGCAGGGAAAACTATGCCTTGTTCTAAAGCTCTTTGGGAACGGCTTGCGTAGCCCCACACACGTGGGGGCTGCAGGCTTTCCTGCTGCCTTCAGCCTCAAAAGCACGCTTTCCCACTTGGCGCCGCGCCAGGCCCAAAAATGGCCATATGTCTGGAGACTGGTCCCACGCCCAAAGAGCCAGCAGGGAAAACTATGCCTTGTTCTAAAGCTCTTGGGGAACCGCTTGCGTAGCCCCACACACCTGGGGGCTGCAGGCTTTCCTGCTGCCTTCTGCCTCAAAACCACCATTTCCCACTTCGCGCCGCGCCATGCCCAAAAATAGCCATATGGCTGGAGACTGGTCCCACGCCCAAAGAGCCAGCAGGGAAAACTATGCCTTGTACTAAAGCTCTTTGGGAACCGCTTGCGTAGCCCCACACACCTGGGGGCTGCAGGCTTTCCTGCTGCCTTCAGCCTCAAAACCACCCTTTCCCACTTGGCGTCACGCCAGGCACAAAAATGGCCATATGTCTGGAGACTGGTCCCACGCCCAAAGAGCCAGCAGGGAAAACTATGCCTTGTTCTAAAGCTCTTTGGGAACGGCTTGCGTAGCCCCACACACCTGGGGGCTGCAGGCTTTCCTGCTGCCTTCAGCCTCAAAACCACCCTTTCCCACTTGGCGCCGCGCCAGGCCCAAAAATGGCCATATGGCTGGAGATTGGTCCCACGCCCAAAGAGCCAGCAGGGAAAACTATGCCTTGTTCTAAAGCTCTTGGGGAACCGCTTGCGTAGCCCCACACACCTGCGGGCTGCAGGCCTTTCTCGCGCTTTCAGCCTCAGAAGAACCCTTTCCCACTTGGCGCCGCGCTAGGCCCAAAAATGGCCATATGTCTGGAGACTGGTCCCACGCCCAAAGAGCCAGCAGGGAAAACTATGCCTTGTTCTAAAGCTCTTTGGGAACCGCTTGCGTAGCCCCACACACCTGGGGGCTGCAGGCTTTCCTGCTGCCTTCAGCCTCAAAACCACCCTTTCCCACTTGGCGTCGCGCCAGGCCCAAAAATGGCCATATGTCTGGAGACTGGTCCCACGCCCAAAGAGCCAGCACGGAAAACTATGCCTTGTTCTAAAGCTCTTTGGGAACCACTTGCGTAGCCCTACACACCTGGGGGCTGCAGGCTTTCCTGCTGCCTTCAGCCTCAAAACCACCCTTTCCCACTTGGCGCCGCGCCAGGCACAAAAATGGCCATATGGCTGGAGACTGGTCCCACGCCCAAAGAGCCAGCAGGGAAAACTATGCCTTGTTCTAAAGCTCTTTGGGAACCGCTTGCGTAGCCCCACACACCTGGGGGCTGCAGGCTTTCCTGCTCTCTTCAGCCTCAGAAGAACCCTTTTGCACTTGGCGCCACGCCAGGCACAAAAATGGCCATATGTCTGGAGATTTGTTCCACGCCCAAAGAGCCAGCAGGGAAAACTATGCCTTGTTCTAAAGCTCTTTGGGAACGGCTTGCGTAGCCCCACACACCTGGGGGCTGCAGGCTTTCCTGCTCTCTTCAGCCTCAAAAGCACGCTTTCCCACTTGGCGCCGCGCCAGGCACAAAAATGGCCATATGTCTGGAGATTGGTCCCACGCCCAAAGAGCCAGCAGGGAAAACTATGCCTTGTTCTAAAGCTCTTGGGGAACCGCTTGCGTAGCCCCACACAAACTGGGGGCTGCAGGCTTTTCTCGTGCTTTCAGCCTCAGAAGAACCCTTTCGCAATTGGCGCCGCGCCAGGCCCAAAAATGGCCATATGTCTGGAGGTTGGTCCCACGCCCAAAGAGCCAGCAGGGAAAACTATGCCTTGTTCTAAAGCTCTTTGGGAACGGCTTGCGTAGCCCCACACACCTGGGGGCTGCAGGCTTTCCTGCTGCCTTCAGCCTCAAAAGCACCCTTTCCCACTTGGCGCCGCGCCAGGCCCAAAAATGGCCATATGGCTGGAGACTGGTCCCACGCCCAAAGAGCCAGCAGGGAAAACTATGCCTTGTTCTAAAGCTCTTTGGGAACCGCTTGCGTAGCCCCACAGACCTGGGGGCTGCAGGCTTTCCTGCTGCCTTCAGCCTCAAAACCACCCTTTCCCACTTGGCGTCACGCCAGGCACAAAAATGGCCATATGTCTGGAGACTGGTCCCACGCCCAAAGAGCCAGCAGGGAAAACTATGCCTTGTTGTAAAGCTCTTTGGGAACCGCTTGCGTAGCCCCACACACCTGGGGGCTGCAGGCTTTCCTGCTCTCTTCAGCCTAAAAAGCACGCTTTCCCACTTGGCGCCGCGCCAGGCCCAAAAATGGCCATATGTCTGGAGATTGGTCCCACGCCCAAAGAGCCAGCAGGGAAAACTATGCCTTGTTCTAAAGCTCTTTGGGAACCGCTTGCGTAGCCCCACACACCTGGGGGCTGCAGGCTTTCCTGCTGCCTTCAGCCTCAAAACCACCCTTTCCCACTTGGCGCCGTGCCAGGCCCAAAAATGGCCATATGGCTGGAGACTGGTCCCACGCCCAAAGAGCCAGCAGGGAAAACTATGCCTTGTTCTAAAGCTCTTTGGGAACCGCTTGCGTAGCCCCACACAAACTGGGGGCTGCAGGCTTTTCTCGCGCTTTCAGCCTCCGAAGAACCCTTTCGCACTTGGCGCCGCGCCAGGCCCAAAAATGGCCATATGTCTGGAGACTGGTCCCACGCCCAAAGAGCCAGCAGGGAAAACTATGCCTTGTTCTAAAGCTCTTTGGGAACCGCTTGCGTAGCCCTACAGACCTGGGGGCTGCAGGCTTTCCTGCTGCCTTCAGCCTCAAAACCACCCTTTCCCACATGGCGTCACGCCAGGCACAAAAATGGCCATATGTCTGCAGACTGGTCCCACGCCCAAAGAGCCAGCAGGGAAAAATATGCCTTGTTCTAAAGCTCTTTGGGAACCGCTTGCGTAGCCCCACACACCTGGGGGCTGCAGGCTTTCCTGCTCTCTTCAGCATCAGAAGAACCCTTTTGCACTTGGTGCCACGCCAGGCACAAAAATGGCCATATGTCTGGAGATTTGTTCCACGCCCAAAGAGCCAGCAGGGAAAACTATGCCTTGTTCTAAAGCTCTTTGGGAACCGCTTGCGTAGCCCCACAGACCTGGGGGCTGCAGGCTTTCCTGCTCTCTTCAGCCTCAAAAGCACGCTTTCCCACTTGGCGCCGCGCCAGGCACGAAAATGGCCATATGTCTGGAGATTGGTCCCACGCCCAAAGAGCCAGCAGGGAAAACTATGCCTTGTTCTAAAGCTCTTGGGGAACCGCTTGCGTAGCCCCACACACCTGGGGGCTGCAGGCTTTCCTGCTGCCTTCAGCCTCAAAACCACCCTTTCCCACTTGGCGCCGCGCCAGGCCCAAAAATGGCTATATGGCTGGAGACTGGTCCCACGCCCAAAGAGCCAGCAGGGAAAACTATGCCTTGTTCTAAAGCTCTTTGGGAACCGCTTGCGTAGCCCCACACACCTGGGGGCTGCAGGCTTTCCTGCTCTCTTCAGCCTCAGAAGAACCCTTTCGCACTTGGCGCCACGCCAGGCCCAAAAATGGCCATATGTCTGGAGATTTGTTCCACGCCCAAAGAGCCAGCAGGGAAAACTATGCCTTGTTCTAAAGCTCTTTGGGAACCGCTTCAATAACCCCACACACCTGGGGGCTGCAGGCTTTCCTGCTCTCTTCAGCCTCAGAAGAACCCTTTCGCACTTGGCGCCACGCCAGGCACAAAAATGGCCGTATGTCTGGAGACTGGTCCCTTTCCCAAAGAGCCAGCAGGGAAAACTATGCCTTGTTCTAAAGCTCTTTGGGAACGGCTTGCGTAGCCCCACACACCTGGGGGCTGCAGGCTTTCCTGCTCTCTTCAGCCTCAAAAGCACGCTTTCCCACTTGGCGCCGCGCCAGGCACAAAAATGGCCATATGTCTGGAGATTGGTCCCACGCCCAAAGAGCCAGCAGGGAAAACTATGCCTTGTTCTAAAGCTCTTTGGGAACCGCTTGCGTAGCCCCACACACCTGGGGGCTGCAGGCTTTCCTGCTGCCTTCAGCCTCAAAACCACCCTTTCCCACTTGGCGCCGCGCCAGGCCCAAAAATGGCCATATGTCTGGATATTGGTTGCTTTCCCAAAGAGCCAGCAGGGAAAACTATGCCTTGTTCTAAAGCTCTTTGGGAACCGCTTGCGTAGCCCCACACACGTGGGGGCTGCAGGCTTTCCTCGCGCTTTCAGCCTCAAAAGCACGCTTTCCCACTTGGCCCTGTGCCAGGCACAAAAATGGCCATATGGCTGGAGACTGGTCCCACGCCCAAAGAGCCAGCAGGGAAAACTATGCCTTGTTCTAAAGCTCTTTGGGAACCGCTTGCGTAGCCCCACAGACCTGGGGGCTGCAGGCTTTCCTGCTCTCTTCAGCCTCAGAAGAACCCTTTCGCACTTGGCGCCACGCCAGGACCAAAAATGGCCATATGTCTGGAGATTTGTTCCACGCCCAAAGAGCCAGCAGGGAAAACTATGCCTTGTTCTAAAGCTCTTTGGGAACCGCTTGCGTAGCCCCACACACCTGGGGGTTGCAGGCTTTCCTGCTCTCTTCAGCCTCAAAAGCACGCTTTCCCACTTGGCGCCGCGCCAGGCACAAAAATGGCCATATGTCTGGAGATTGGTCCCACGCCCAAAGAGCCAGCAGGGAAAACTATGCCTTGTTCTAAAGCTCTTTGGGAACCGCTTGCGTAGCCCCACAGACCTGGGGGCTGCAGGCTTTCCTGCTGCCTTCAGCCTCAAAACCACCCTTTCCCACTTGGCGCCGCGCCAGGCCCAAAAATGGCCATATGTCTGGATATTGGTCCCTTTCCCAAAGAGCCAGCAGGGAAAACTATGCCTTGTTCTAAAGCTCTTTGGGAACCGCTTGCGTAGCCCCACACACCTGGGGGCTGCAGGCTTTCCTCGCGCTTTCAGCCTCAAAAGCACGCTTTCCCACTTGGCCCTGTGCCAGGCACAAAAATGGCCATATGTCTGGAGACTGGTCCCTTTCCCAAAGAGCCAGCAGGGAAAACTATGCCTTGTTCTAAAGCTCTTTGGGAACCGCTTGCGTAGCCCCCAGACCTGCAGGCTGCAGGCTTTCCTGCTCTCTTCAGCCTCAAAAGCACGCTTTCCCACTTGGCGCCGCGCCAGGCCCAAAAATGGCCATATGTCTGGAGACTGGTCCCACGCCCAAAGAGCCAGCAGGGAAAACTATGCCTTGTTGTAAAGATCTTTGGGAACCGCTTGCGTAGCCCCACACACCTGGGGGCTGCAGGCTTTCCTGCTCTCTTCAGCCTCAGAAGAACCCTTTCGCACTTGGCGCCACGCCAGGCCCAAAAATGGCCATATGTCTGGAGATTTGTTCCACGCCCAAAGAGCCAGCAGGGAAAACTATGCCTTGTTCTAAAGCTCTTTGGGAACGGCTTGCGTAGCCCCACACACCTGGGGGCTGCAGGCTTTCCTGCTCTCTTCAGCCTCAAAAGCACGCTTTCCCACTTGGCGCCGCGCCAGGCACAAAAATGTCCATATGTCTGGAGACTGGTCCCACGCCCAAAGAGCCAGCAGGGAAAACTATGCCTTGTTCTAAAGCTCTTTGGGAACCGCTTGCGTAGCCCCACACAAACTGGGGGCTGCAGGCTTTTCTCGCGCTTTCAGCCTCAGAAGAACCCTTTCCCACTTGGTGCCGCGCCAGGCCCAAAAATGGCCATATGTCTGGAGACTGGTCCCACGCCCAAAGAGCCAGCAGGGAAAACTATGCCTTGTTCTAAAGCTCTTTGGGAACCGCTTGCGTAGCCCCACACACCTGGGGGCTGCAGGCTTTCCTGCTGCCTTCAGCCTCAAAACCACCCTTTCCCACATGGCATCACGCCAGGCACAAAAATGGCCATATGTCTGGAGACTGGTCCCACGCCCAAAGAGTCAGCAGGGAAAACTATGCCTTGTTCTAAAGCTCTTGGGGAACCGCTTGCGTAGCCCCACACACCTGGGGGCTGCAGGCTTTTCTCGCGCTTTCAGCCTCAGAAGAACCCTTTCCCACTTGGTGCCGCGCCAGGCACACAAATGTCCGTATGTCTGGAGATTTGTTCCACGCCCAAAGAGCCAGCAGGGAAAACTATGCCTTGTTCTAAAGCTCTTTGGGAACGGCTTGCGTAGCCCCACACACCTGGGGGCTGCAGGCTTTCCTTCTCTCTTCAGCCTCAAAAGCACCCTTTCCCACTTGGCGCCGCGCCAGGCACAAAAATGGCCATATGGCTGGAGACTGGTCCCACGCCCAAAGAGCCAGCAGGGAAAACTATGCCTTGTTCTAAAGCTCTTTGGGAACCGCTTGCGTAGCCCCACACACCTGGGGGCTGCAGGCTTTCCTGCTGCCTTCAGCCTCAAAACCACCCTTTCCCACTTCGCGCCGCGCCAGGCCCAAAAATGGCCATATGTCTGGAGACTGGTCCCACGCCCAAAGAGCCAGCAGGGAAAACTATGCCTTGTTCTAAAGCTCTTTGGGAACCGCTTGCGTAGCCCCACACACCTGGGGGCTGCAGGCTTTCCTGGTCTCTTCAGCCTCAGAAGTACCCTTTCGCACTTGGCGCCACGCCAGGCCCAAAAATGGCCGTATGTCTGGAGATTTGTTCCACGCCCAAAGAGCCAGCAGGGAAAACTATGCCTTGTTCTAAAGCTCTTTGGGAACGGCTTGAGTAGCCCCACACACCTGGGGGCTGCAGGCTTTCCTGCTCTCTTCAGCCTCAAAAGCACGCTTTCCCACTTGGCGCCGCGCCAGGCACAAAAATAGCCATATGGCTGGAGACTGGTCCCACGCCCAAAGAGCCAGCAGGGAAAACTATGCCTTGTTCTAAAGCTCTTTGGGAACCGCTTGCGTAGCCCCACACAAACTGGGGGCTGCAGGCTTTTCTCGCGCTTTCAGCCTCAGAAGAAGCCTTTCCCACTTGGTGCCGCGCCAGGCACAAAAATGGCCATATGTCTCGAGACTGGTCCCACGCCCAAAGAGCCAGCAGGGAAAACTATGCCTTGTTGTAAAGCTCTTTGGGAACCGCTTGCGTAGCCCCACACACCTGGGGGCTGCAGGCTTTCCTGCTCTCTTCAGCCTCAGAAGAACCCTTTCGCACTTGGCGCCATGCCAGGCACAAAAATGGCCGTATGTCTGGAGATTTGTTCCACGCCCAAAGAGCCAGCAGGGAAAACTATGCCTTGTTCTAAAGCTCTTTGGGAACGGCTTGCGTAGCCCCACACACCTGGGGGCTGCAGGCTTTCCTGCTCTCTTCAGCCTCAAAAGCACGCTTTCCCACTTGGCGCCGCGCCAGGCACAAAAATGGCCATATGGCTGGAGACTGGTCCCACACCCAAAGAGCCAGCAGGGACAACTATGCCTTGTTCTAAAGCTCTTTGGGAACCGCTTGCGTAGCCCCACACAAACTGGGGGCTGCAGGCTTTTCTCGTGCTTTCAGCCTCAGAAGAACCCTTTCCCACTTGGTGCCGCGCCAGGCACAAAAATGGCCATATGTCTGGAGACTGGTCCCACGCCCAAAGAGCCAGCAGGGAAAACTATGCCTTGTTCTAAAGCTCTTTGGGAACCGCTTGCGTAGCTCCACACACCTGGGGGCTGCAGGCTTTCCTGCTGCCTTCAGCCTCAAAACCACCCTTTCCCACATGGCATCACGCCAGGCACAAAAATGGCCATATGTCTGGAGACTGGTCCCACGCCCAAAGAGCCAGCAGGGAAAACTGTGCCTTGTTCTAAAGCTCTTTGGGAACCGCTTGCGTAGCCCCACACACCTGGGGGCTGCAGGCTTTTCTCGCGCTTTCAGCCTCAGAAGAACCCTTTCCCACTTGGTGCCGCGCCAGGCCCAAAAATGGCCATATGGCTGGAGACTGGTCCCACGCCCAAAGAGCCAGCAGGGAAAACTATGCCTTGTTGTAAAGCTCTTTGGGAACCGCTTGCGTAGCCCCACACACCTGGGGGCTGCAGGCTTTCCTGCTGCCTTCAGCCTCAAAACCACCCTTTCCCACATGGCGTCACGCCAGGCCCAAAAATGGCCATATGTCTGGAGATTTGTTCCACGCCCAAAGAGCCAGCAGCGAAAACTATGCCTTGTTCTAAAGCTCTTTGGGAACCGCTTGCGTAGCCCCACATACCTGGGGGCTGCAGGCTTTCCTTCTCTCTTCAGCCTCAGAAGAACCCTTTCGCACTTGGCGCCGCGCCAGGCCCAAAAATGGCCATATGTCTGGAGATTTGTTCCACGCCCAAAGAGCCAGCAGGGAAAACTATGCCTTCTTCTAAAGCTCTTTGGGAACGGCTTGCGTAGCCCCACACACCTGGGGGCTGCAGGCTTTCCTGCTCTCTTCAGCCTCAGAAGAACCCTTTCGCACTTGGCGCCGCGCCAGGCCCAAAAATGGCCATATGTCTGGAGATTTGTTCCACGCCCAAAGAGCCAGCAGGGAAAACTATGCCTTGTTGTAAAGCTCTTTGGGAACCGCTTGCGTAGCCCCACACACCTGGGGGCTGCAGGCTTTCCTGCTCTCTTCAGCCTCAAAAGCACGCTTTCCGACTTGGCGCCGCGCCAGGCCCAAAAATAGCCATATGGCTGGAGACTGGTCCCACGCCCAAAGAGCCAGCAGGGAAAACTATGCCTTGTTCTAAAGCTCTTTGGGAACCACTTGCGTAGCCCTACAGACCTGGGGACTGCAGGCTTTCCTGCTGCCTTCAGCCTCAAAACCACCCTTTCCCACATGGCGTCACGCCAGGCCCAAAAATGGCCATATGTCTGGAGACTGGTCCCACGCCCAAAGAGCCAGCAGGGAAAACTATGCCTTGTTCTAAAGCTCTTTGGGAACCGCTTGCGTAGCCCCACACACCTGGGGGCTGCAGGCTTTCCTGCTGCTTTCAGCCTCAAAAGCACGCTTTCCAACTTGGCGCCGCGCCAGGCACAAAAATGGCCATATGTCTGGAGGTTGGTCCCACGCCCAAAGAGCCAGCAGGGAAAACTATGCCTTGTTCTAAAGCTCTTTGGGAACCGCTTGCGTAGCCCCACAGACCTGGCGGCTGCAGGCTTTCCTGCTGCCTTCAGCCTCAAAACCACCCTTTCCCACTTGGCGCCGTGCCAGGCCCAAAAATGGCCATATGGCTGGAGACTGGTCCCACGCCCAAAGAGCCAGCAGGGAAAACTATGCCTTGTTCTAAAGCTCTTTGGGAACCGCTTGCGTAGCCCCACACAAACTGGGGGCTGCAGGCTTTCCTGCTGCCTTCTGCCTCAAAACCACCATTTCCCACTTCGCGCCCCGCCATGCCCAGAAATAGCCATATGGCTGGAGACTGGTCCCACGCCCAAAGAGCCAGCAGGGAAAACTATGCCTTGTACTAAAGCTCTTTGGGAACCGCTTGCGTAGCCCCACACACCTGGGGGCTGCAGGCTTTCCTGCTGCCTTCAGCCTCAAAAGCACGCTTTCCCACTTGGCGCCGCGCCAGGCCCAAAAATGGCCATATGTCTGGAGACTGGTCCCACGCCCAAAGAGCCAGCAGGGAAAACTATGCCTTGTTCTAAAGCTCTTGGGGAACCGCTTGCGTAGCCCCACACACCTGGGGGCTGCAGGCTTTCCTGCTGCCTTCAGCCTCAAAACCACCCTTTCCCACTTGGGGTCACGCCAGGCACAAAAATGGCCATATGTCTGGAGATTTGTTCCACGCCCAAAGAGCCAGCAGGGAAAACTATGCCTTGTTCTAAAGCTCTTTGGGAACCGCTTGCGTAGCCCCACACACCTGGGGGCTGCAGGCTTTCCTGCTCTCTTCAGCCTCAAAAGCACGCTTTCCCACTTGGCGCCGCACCAGGCACAAAAATGGCCATATGTCTGGAGGTTGGTCCCACGCCCAAAGAGCCAGCAGGGAAAACTATGCCTTGTTCTAAAGCTCTTTGGGAACCGCTTGCGTAGCCCCACACACCTGGGGGCTGCAGGCTTTCCTGCTGCCTTCTGCCTCAAAACCACCCTTTCCCACTTCGCGCCGCGCCATGCCCAAAAATAGCCATATGGCTGGAGACTGGTCCCACGCCCAAAGAGACAGCAGGGAAAACTATGCCTTGTTCTAAAGCTCTTTGGGAACCGCTTGCGTAGCCCCACACACCTGGGGGCTGCAGGCTTTTCTCGCGCTTTCAGCCTCATAAGAACCCTTTCGCAATTGGCGCCGCGCCAGGCCCAAAAATGGCCATATGTCTGGAGACTGGTCCCACGCCCAAAGAGCCAGCAGGGAAAACTATGCCTTGTTCTAAAGCTCTTTGGGAACCGCTTGCGTAGCGCCACACACCTGGGGGCTGCAGGCTTTCCTGCTGCCTTCAGCCTCAAAACCACCCTTTCCCACTTGGCGCCGCGCCAGGCCCAAAAATGGCCATATGTCTGGAGACTGGTCCCTTTCCCAAAGAGCCAGCAGGGAAAACTATGCCTTGTTCTAAAGCTCTTTGGGAACCGCTTGCGTAGCCCCACACACGTGGGGGCTGCAGGCTTTCCTGCTGCCTTCTGCCTCAAAACCACCATTTCCCACTTCGCGCCGCGCCATGCCCAAAAATAGCCATATGGCTGGAGACTGGTCCCACGCCCAAAGAGCCAGCAGGGAAAACTATGCCTTGTTCTAAAGCTCTTTGGGAACGGCTTGCGTAGCCCCACACACCTGGGGGCTGCAGGCTTTCCTGCTCTCTTCAGCCTCAGAAGAACCCTTTCCCACTTGGCGCCACGCCAGGCCCAAAAATGGCCATATGTCTGGAGATTTGTTCCACGCCCAAAGAGCCAGCAGGGAAAACTATGCCTTGTTCTAAAGCTCTTTGGGAACGGCTTGCGTAGCCCCACACACCTGGGGGCTGCAGGCTTTTCTGCTGCCTTCAGCCTCAAAAGCACGCTTTCCCACTTGGCGCCGCGCCAGGCCCAAAAATGGCCATATGTCTGGAGATTGGTCCCACGCACAAAGAGCCAGCAGGGAAAACTATGCCTTGTTCTAAAGCTCTTGGGGAACCGCTTGCGTAGCCCCACACAAACTGGGGGCTGCAGTCTTTTCTCGCGCTTTCAGCCTCATAAGAACCCTTTCGCAATTGGCGCCGCGCCAGGCCCAAAAATGGCCATATGTCTGGAGGTTGGTCCCAAGCCCAAAGAGCCAGCAGGGAAAACTATGCCTTGTTCTAAAGCTCTTTGGGAACCGCTTGCGTAGCCCCACACACCTGGGGGCTGCAGGCTTTCCTGCTGCCTTCAGCCTCAAAACCACCCTTTCCCACTTGGCGCCGCGCCAGGCACAAAAATGGCCATATGTCTGGAGACTGGTCCCACGCCCAAAGAGCCAGCAGGGAAAACTATGCCTTGTTCTAAAGCTCTTTGGGAACCGCTTGCGTAGCCCCACACACCTGGGGGCTGCAGGCTTTCCTGCTGCTTTCTGCCTCAAAACCACCCTTTCACACTTGCTGCCGCGCCAGGCACAAAAATGGCCATATGTCTGGAGACTGGTCCCACGCCCAAAGAGCCAGCAGGGAAAACTATGCCTTGTTCTAAAGCTCTTTGGGAACCGCTTGCGTAGCCCCACACACCTGGGGGCTGCAGGCTTTTCTCGCGCTTTCAGCCTCCGAAGAACCCTTTCCCACTTGGCGCCACGCCAGGCCCAAAAATGGCCATATGTCTGGAGATTGGTCCCACGCCCAAAGAGCCAGCAGGGAAAACTATGCCTTGTTCTAAAGCTCTTTGGGAACGGCTTGCGTAGCCCTACACACCTGGGGGCTGCAGGCTTTCCTGCTGCCTTCAGGCTCAAAACCACCCTTTCCCACTTGGCGCCGCGCCAGGCACAAAAATGGCCATATGGCTGGAGACTGGTCCCACGCCCAAAGAGCCAGCAGGGAAAACTATGCCTTGTTCTAAAGCTCTTTGGGAACCGCTTGCGTAGCCCCACACACCTGGGGGCTGCAGGCTTTCCTGCTCTCTTCAGCCTCAGAAGAACCCTTTCCCACTTGGCGCCACGCCAGGCCCAAAAATGGCCATATGTCTGGAGATTTGTTCCACGCCCAAAGAGCCAGCAGGGAAAACTATGCCTTGTTCTAAAGCTCTTTGGGAACGGCTTGCGTAGCCCCACACACCTGGGGGCTGCAGGCTTTCCTGCTCTCTTCAGCCTCAAAAGCACCCTTTCTCACTTGGCGCCGCGCCAGGCCCAAAAATGGCCATATGTCTGGAGATTGGTCCCACGCCCAAAGAGCCAGCAGGGAAAACTATGCCTTGTTCTAAAGCTCTTTGGGAACCGCTTGCGTAGCCCCACACACCTGGGGGCTGCAGGCTTTCCTGCTGCCTTCAGCCTCAAAACCACCCTTTCCCACTTGGCGCCGCGCCAGGCCCAAAAATGGCCATATGTCTGGAGACTGGTCCCACGCCCAAAGAGCCAGCAGGGAAAACTATGCCTTGTTCTAAAGCTCTTTGGGAACCGCTTGCGTAGCCCCACACACATGGGGGCTGCAGGCTTTCCTGCTGCCTTCTGCCTCAAAACCACCATTTCCCACTTCGCGCCGCGCCATGCCCAAAAATAGCCATATGGCTGGAGACTGGTCCCACGCCCAAAGAGCCAGCAGGGAAAACTATGCCTTGTTCTAAAGCTCTTTGGGAACGGCTTGCGTAGCCCCACACACCTGGGGGCTGCAGGCTTTCCTGCTCTCTTCAGCCTCAGAAGAACCGTTTCGCACTTGGCGCCACGCCAGGCCCAAAAATGGCCATATGTCTGGAGATTTGTTCCACGCCCAAAGAGCCAGCAGGGAAAACTATGCCTTGTTCTAAAGCTCTTGGGGAACCGCTTGCGTAGCCCCACACAAACTGGGGGCTGCAGGCTTTTCTCGCGCTTTCAGCCTCATAAGAACCCTTTCGCAATTGGCGCCGCGCCAGGCCCAAAAATGGCCATAAGTCTGGAGGTTGGTCCCACGCCCAAAGAGCCAGCAGGGAAAACTATGCCTTGTTCTAAAGCTCTTTGGGAACCGCTTGCGTAGCCCCACACACCTGGGGGCTGCAGGCTTTCCTGCTGCCTTCAGCCTCAAAACCACCCTTTCCCACTTGGCGCCGCGCCAGGCACAAAAATGGCCATATGTCTGGAGACTGGTCCCTTTCCCAAAGAGCCAGCAGGGAAAACTATGCCTTGTTCTAAAGCTCTTTGGGAACCGCTTGCGTAGCCCCACACAAACTGGGGGCTGCAGGCTTTTCTCGCGCTTTCAGCCTCAGAAGAACCCTTTCTCACTTGGCGCCGCGCCAGGCCCAAAAATGGCCATATGTCTGGAGACTGGTCCCACGCCCAAAGAGCCAGCAGGGAAAACGATGCCTTGTTCTAAAGCTCTTTGGGAACCGCTTGCGTAGCCCCACACACCTGGGGGCTGCAGGCTTTCCTGCTCTCTTCAGCCTCAAAAGCACGCTTTCCCACTTGGCGCCGCGCCAGGCCCAAAAATGGCCATATGTCTGGAGACTGGTCCCACGCCCAAAGAGCCAGCAGGGAAAACTATGCCTTCTTCTAAAGCTCTTTGGGAACCGCTTGCGTAGCCCCACACACCTGGGGGCTGCAGGCTTTCCTGCTGCCTTCAGCCTCAAAACCACCCTTTCCCACTTGGCGCCGCGCCAGGCACAAAAATGGCCATATGTCTGGAGATTGGTCCCACGCCCAAAGAGCCAGCAGGGAAAACTATGCCTTGTTCTAAAGCTCTTTGGGAACCGCTTGCGTAGCCCCACACACCTGGGGGCTGCAGGATTTTCTCGCGCTTTCAGCCTCAGAAGAACCCTTTCGCACTTGGCACCGCGCCAGGCCCAAAAATGGCCATATGGCTGGAGACTGGTCCCACGCCCAAAGAGCCAGCAGGGAAAACTATGCCTTGTTCTAAAGCTCTTTGGGAACCGCTTGCGTAGCCCCACACACCTGGGGGCTGCAGGCTTTCCTGCTCTCTTCAGCCTCAGAAGAACCCTTTCCCACTTGGCGCCACGCCAGGCACAAAAATGGCCATATGTCTGGAGATTTGTTCCACGCCCAAAGAGCCAGCAGGGAAAAATATGCCTTGTTCTAAAGCTCTTTGGGAACCGCTTGCGTAGCCCCACACACCTGGGGGCTGCAGGCTTTCCTGCTCTCTTCAGCTTCAGAAGAACCCTTTCCCACTTGGCGCCGCGCCAGGCCCAAAAATGGCCATATGTCTGGAGACTGGTCCCACGCCCAAAGAGCCAGCAGGGAAAACTATGCCTTGTTCTAAAGCTCTTTGGGAACCGCTTGCGTAGCCCCACACACCTGGGGGCTGCAGGCTTTCCTGCTGCCTTCAGCCTCAAAAGCACCCTTTCCCACTTGGCGCCGCGCCAGGCACAAAAATGGCCATATGGCTGGAGACTGGTCCCACGCCCAAAGAGCCAGCAGGGAATACTATGCCTTGTTCTAAAGCTCTTGGGGAACCGCTTGCGTAGCCCCACACACATGGGGGCTGCAGGATTTTCTCGCGCTTTCAGCCTCAGAAGAACCCTTTCGCACTTGGCGCCGCGCCAGGCCCAAAAATGGCCATATGTCTGGAGACTGGTCCCTTTCCCAAAGAGCCAGCAGGGAAAACTATGCCTTGTTCTAAAGCTCTTTGGGAACCACTTGCGTAGCCCTACAGACCTGGGGGCTGCAGGCTTTCCTGCTGCCTTCAGCCTCAAAACCACCCTTTCCCACATGGCGTCACGCCAGGCACAAAAATGGCCATATGTCTGCAGACTGGTCCCACGCCCAAAGAGCCAGCAGGGAAAAATATGCCTTGTTCTAAAGCTCTTTGGGAACCGCTTGCGTAGCCCCACACACCTGGGGGCTGCAGGCTTTCCTGCTCTCTTCAGCATCAGAAGAACCCTTTTGCACTTGGTGCCACGCCAGGCACAAAAATGGCCATATGTCTGGAGATTTGTTCCACGCCCAAAGAGCCAGCAGGGAAAACTATGCCTTGTTCTAAAGCTCTTTGGGAACCGCTTGCGTAGCCCCACACACCTGGGGGCTGCAGGCTTTCCTGCTCTCTTCAGCCTCAAAAGCACGCTTTCCCACTTGGCGCCGCGCCAGGCACAAAAATGGCCATATGTCTGGAGATTGGTCCCACGCCCAAAGAGCCAGCAGGGAAAACTATGCCTTGTTCTAAAGCTCTTTGGGAACCGCTTGCGTAGCCCCACACACCTGGGGGCTGCAGGTTTTCCTGCTGCCTTCAGCCTCAAAAGCACCCTTTCCCACTTGGCGCCGCACCAGGCCCAAAAATAGCCATATGGCTGGAGACTGGTCCCACGCCCAAAGAGCCAGCAGGGAAAAATATGCCTTGTTCTAAAGCTCTTTGGGAACCGCTTGCGTAGCCCCACACACCTGGGGGCTGCAGGCTTTCCTGCTGCCTTCAGCCTCAAAACCACCCTTTCCCACTTGGCGTCACGCCAGGCACAAAAATGGCCATATGTCTGGAGACTGGTCCCACGCCCAAAGAGCCAGCAGGGAAAACTATGCCTTGTTCTAAAGCTCTTTGGGAACGGCTTGCGTAGCCCTACACACCTGGGGGCTGCAGGCTTTCCTGCTGCCTTCAGCCTCAAAACCACCCTTTCCCACTTGGCGCCGCGCCAGGCATAAAAATGGCCTTATGGCTGGAGACTGGTCCCACGCCCAAAGAGCCAGCAGGGAAAACTATGCCTTGTTCTAAAGCTCTTTGGGAACCGCTTGCGTAGCCCCGCACACCTGGGGGCTGCAGGCTTTCCTGCTCTCTTCAGCCTCAGAAGAACCCTTTCCCACTTGGCGCCACGCCAGGCCCAAAAATGGCCATATGTCTGGAGATTTGTTCCACGCCCAAAGAGCCAGCAGGGAAAACTATGCCTTGTTCTAAAGCTCTTTGGGAACCGCTTGCGTAGCCCCACACACCTGGGGGCTGCAGGCTTTCCTGCTCTCTTCAGCCTCAAAAGCACCCTTTCCCACTTGGCGCCGCGCCAGGCCCAAAAATGGCCATATGTCTGGAGATTGGTCCCACGCCCAAAGAGCCAGCAGGGAAAACTATGCCTTGTTCTAAAGCTCTTTGGGAACCGCTTGCGTAGCCCCACACACCTGGGGGCTGCAGGCTTTCCTGCTGCCTTCAGCCTCAAAACCACCCTTTCCCACTTGGCGCCGCGCCAGGCCCAAAAATGGCCATATGGCTGGAGACTGGTCCCACGCCCAAAGAGCCAGCAGGGAAAACTATGCCTTGTTCTAAAGCTCTTTGGGAACCGCTTGCGTAGCCCCACACACATGGGGGCTGCAGGATTTCCTGCTGCCTTCTGCCTCAAAACCACCATTTCCCACTTCGCGCCGCGCCATGCCCAAAAATAGCCATATGGCTGGAGACTGGTCCCACGCCCAAAGAGCCAGCAGGGAAAACTATGCCTTGTTCTAAAGCTCTTTGGGAACGGCTTGCGTAGCCCCACACACCTGGGGGCTGCAGGCTTTCCTGCTCTCTTCATCCTCAGAAGAACCCTTTCGCACTTGGCGCCACGCCAGGCCCAAAAATGGCCATATGTCTGGAGATTTGTTCCACGCCCAAAGAGCCAGCAGGGAAAACTATGCCTTGTTCTAAAGCTCTTGGGGAACCGCTTGCGTAGCCCCACACAAACTGGGGGCTGCAGGCTTTCCTGCTCTCTTCAGCCTCATAAGAACCCTTTCGCAATTGGCGCCGCGCCAGGCCCAAAAATGGCCATATGTCTGGAGGTTGGTCCCACGCCCAAAGAGCCAGCAGGGAAAACTATGCCTTGTTCTAAAGCTCTTTGGGAACCGCTTGCGTAGCCCCACACACCTGGGGTCTGCAGGCTTTCCTGCTGCCTTCAGCCTCAAAAGCACCCTTTCCCACTTGGCGCCGCGCCAGGCCCAAAAATGGCCATATGGCTGGAGACTGGTCCCACGCCCAAAGAGCCAGCAGGGAAAACTATGCCTTGTTCTAAAGCTCTTGGGGAACCGCTTGCGTAGCCCCACACACCTGGGGGCTGCAGGATTTTCTCGCGCTTTCAGCCTCAGAAGAACCCTTTCGCAATTGGCGCCGCGCCAGGCCCAAAAATGGCCATATGTCTGGAGACTGGTCCCACGCCCAAAGAGCCAGCAGGGAAAACTATGCCTTGTTCTAAAGCTCTTTGGGAACCACTTGCGTAGCCCTACAGACCTGGGGGCTGCAGGCTTTCCTGCTGCCTTCAGCCTCAAAACCACCCTTTCCCACATGGCGTCACGCCAGGCACAAAAATGGCCATATGTCTGCAGACTGGTCCCACGCCCAAAGAGCCAGCAGGGAAAAATATGCCTTGTTCTAAAGCTCTTTGGGAACCGCTTGCGTAGCCCCACACACATGGGGGCTGCAGGCTTTCCTGCTCTCTTCAGCATCAGAAGAACCCTTTTGCACTTGGTGCCACGCCAGGCACAAAAATGGCCATATGTCTGGAGACTGGTGCCACGCCCAAAGAGCCAGCAGGGAAAACTATGCCTTGTTCTAAAGCTCTTTGGGAACCGCTTGCGTAGCCCCACACACCTGGGGGCTGCAGGCTTTCCTGCTCTCTTCAGCCTCAAAAGCACGCTTTCCCACTTGGCGCCGCGCCAGGCACAAAAATGGCCATATGTCTGGAGATTGGTCCCACGCCCAAAGAGCCAGCAGGGAAAACTATGCCTTGTTCTAAAGCTCTTTGGGAACCGCTTGCGTAGCCCCACACACCTGGGGGCTGCAGGCTTTCCTGCTGCCTTCAGCCTCAAAACCACCCTTTCCCACTTGGCGCCGCGCCATGCCCAAAAATAGACATATGGCTGGAGACTGGTCCCACGCCCAAAGAGCCAGCAGGGAAAAATATGCCTTGTTCTAAAGCTCTTTGGGAACCGCTTGCGTAGCCCCACACACCTGGGGGCTGCAGGCTTTCCTGCTGCCTTCAGCCTCAAAACCACCCTTTCCCACTTGGCGTCACGCCAGGCACAAAAATGGCCATATGTCTGGAGACTGGTCCCACGCCCAAAGAGCCAGCAGGGAAAACTATGCCTTGTTCTAAAGCTCTTTGGGAACGGCTTGCGTAGCCCTACACACCTGGGGGCTGCAGGCTTTCCTGCTGCCTTCAGCCTCAAAACCACCCTTTCCCACTTGGCGCCGCGCCAGGCACAAAAATGGCCATATGGCTGGAGACTGGTCCCACGCCCAAAGAGCCAGCAGGGAAAACTATGCCTTGTTCTAAAGCTCTTTGGGAACCGCTTGCGTAGCCCCGCACACCTGGGGGCTGCAGGCTTTCCTGCTCTCTTCAGCCTCAGAAGAACCCTTTCCCACTTGGCGCCACGCCAGGCCCAAAAATGGCCATATGTCTGGAGATTTGTTCCACGCCCAAAGAGCCAGCAGGGAAAACTATGCCTTGTTCTAAAGCTCTTTGGGAACCGCTTGCGTAGCCCCACACACCTGGGGGCTGCAGGCTTTCCTGCTCTCTTCAGCCTCAAAAGCACCCTTTCTCACTTGGCGCCGCGCCAGGCCCAAAAATGGCCATATGGCTGGAGACTGGTGCCACGCCCAAAGAGCCAGCAGGGAAAACTATGCCTTGTTCTAAAGCTCTTTGGGAACCGCTTGCGTAGCCCCACACACCTGGGGGCTGCAGGCTTTCCTGCTCTCTTCAGCCTCAAAAGCACGCTTTCCCACTTGGCGCCGCGCCAGGCCCAAAAATGGCCATATGTCTGGAGACTGGTCCCACGCCCAAAGAGCCAGCAGGGAAAAATATGCCTTGTTCTAAAGCTCTTTGGGAACCGCTTGCGTAGCCCCACACACCTGGGGGCTGCAGGCTTTCCTGCTGCCTTCAGCCTCAAAACCACCCTTTCCCACTTGGCGCCGCGCCAGGCACAAAAATGGCCATATGGCTGGAGACTGGTCCCACGCCCAAAGAGCCAGCAGGGAAAACTATGCCTTGTTCTAAAGCTCTTTGGGAACCGCTTGCGTAGCCCCACACAAACTGGGGGCTGAAGGCTTTTCTCGCGCTTTCAGCCTCAGAAGAACCCTTTCGCAATTGGCGCCGCGCCAGGCCCAAAAATGGCCATATGTCTGGAGACTGGTCCCACGCCCAAAGAGCCAGCAGGGAAAACTATGCCTTGTTCTAAAGCTCTTTGGGAACCGCTTGCGTAGCCCCACACACCTGGGGGCTGCAGGCTTTCCTGCTGCTTTCAGCCTCAAAAGCACCCTTTCCCACTTGGCGCCGCGCCAGGCCCAAAAATGGCCCTATGGCTGGAGACTGGTCCCACGCCCAAAGAGCCAGCAGGGAAAACTATGCCTTGTTCTAAAGCTCTTTGGGAACCTCTTGCGTAGCCCCACACACCTGGGGGCTGCAGGCTTTCCTGCTGCCTTCAGCCTCAAAACCACCCTTTCCCACTTGGTGCCGCGCGAGGCCCAAAAATGGCCATATGTCTGGAGACTGGTCCCACGCCCAAAGAGCCAGCAGGGAAAACTATGCCTTGTTCTAAAGCTCTTTGGGAACCACTTGCGTAGCCCCACACAAACTGGGGGCTGCAGGCTTTTCTCGCGCTTTCAGCCTCAGAAGAACCCTTTCTCACTTGGCGCCACGCCAGGCCCAAAAATGGCCATATGTCTGGAGACTGGTCCCACGCCCAAAGAGCCAGCAGGGAAAACTATGCCTTGTTCTAAAGCTCTTTGGGAACCGCTTGCGTAGCCCCACACACCTGGGGGCTGCAGGCTTTCCTGCTCTCTTCAGCCTCAAAAGCACGCTTTCCCACTTGGCGTCACGCCAGGCACAAAAATGGCCATATGTCTGGAGACTGGTCCCACGCCCAAAGAGCCAGCAGGGAAAACTATGCCTTGTTCTAAAGCTCTTTGGGAACGGCTTGCGTAGCCCCACACACCTGGGGGCTGCAGGCTTTCCTGCTGCCTTCAGCCTCAAAAGCACCCTTTCCCACTTGGCGCCGCGCCAGGCACAAAAATGGCCATATGTCTGGAGGTTGGTCCCACGCCCAAAGAGCCAGCAGGGAAAACTATGCCTTGTTCTAAAGCTCCTGGGGAACCGCTTGCGTAGCCCCACACAAACTGGGGGCTGCAGGCTTTTCTCGCGCTTTCAACCTCAGAAGAACCCTTTCGCAATTGGCGCCGCGCCAGGCCCAAAAATGGCCATATGTCTGGAGACTGGTGCCACGCCCAAAGAGCCAGCAGGGAAAACTATGCCTTGTTCTAAAGCCCTTTGGGAACCGCTTGCGTAGCCCCACACACCTGGGGGCTGCAGGCTTTCCTGCTGCCTTCAGCCTCAAAACTACCCTTTCCCACTTGGCGCCGCGCCAGGCACAAAAATGGCCATATGGCTGGAGACTGGTCCCACGCCCAAAGAGCCAGCAGGGAAAACTATGCCTTGTTCTAAAGCTCTTTGGGAACCGCTTGCGTAGCCCCACACAAACTGGTGGCTGCAGGCTTTTCTCGCGCTTTCAGCCTCAGAAGAACCCTTTCTCACTTGGCGCCACGCCAGGCCCAAAAATGGCCATATGTCTGGAGACTGGTCCCACGCCCAAAGAGCCAGCAGGGAAAACTATGCCTTGTTCTAAAGCTCTTTGGGAACCGCTTGCGTAGCCCCACACAAACTGGGGGCTGCAGGCTTTTCTCGCGCTTTCAGCCTCAGAAGAACCCTTTCTCACTTGGCGCCACGCCAGGCCCAAAAATGGCCATATGTCTGGAGACTGGTCCCACGCCCAAAGAGCCAGCAGGGAAAACTATGCCTTGTTCTAAAGCTCTTTGGGAACCGCTTGCGTAGCCCCACACACCTGGGGGCTGCAGGCTTTCCTGCTGCCTTCAGCCTCAAAAGCACGCTTTCCCACTTGGCGCCGCGCCAGGCCCAAAAATGGCCATATGTCTGGAGGTTGGTCCCACGCCCAAAGAGCCAGCAGGGAAAACTATGCCTTGTTCTAAAGCTCTTGGGGAACCGCTTGCGTAGCCCCACACAAACTGGGGGCTGCAGGCTTTTCTCGCGCTTTCAGCCTCAGAAGAACCCTTTCGCAATTGGCGCCGCGCCAGGCCCAAAAATGGCCATATGTCTGGAGATTGGTCCCACGCCCAAAGAGCCAGCAGGGAAAACTATGCCTTGTTCTAAAGCTCTTTGGGAACCGCTTGCGTAGCCCCACACACCTGGGGGCTGCAGGCTTTCCTGCTGCTTTCAGCCTCAAAAGCACCCTTTCCCACTTGGCGCCGCGCCAGGCCCAAAAATGGCCATATGGCTGGAGACTGGTCCCACGCCCAAAGAGCCAGCAGGGAAAACTATGCCTTGTTCTAAAGCTCTTTGGGAACCGCTTGCGTAGCCCCACACACCTGGGGGCTGCAGGCTTTCCTGCTGCCTTCAGCCTCAAAAACACCCTTTCCCACATGGCGTCACGCCAGGCCCAAAAATGGCCATATGGCTGGAGACTGGTCCCACGCCCAAAGAGCCAGCAGGGAAAACTATGCCTTGTTCTAAAGCTCTTTGGGAACCGCTTGCGTAGCCCCACACACCTGGGGGCTGCAGGCTTTCCTGCTCTCTTCAGCCTGAAAAGCACGCTTTCCCACTTGGCGCCGCGCCAGGCCCAAAAATGGCCATATGGCTGGAGACTGGTCCCACGCCCAAAGAGCCAGCAGGGAAAACTATGCCTTGTTCTAAAGCTCTTTGGGAACCGCTTGCGTAGCCCCACACAAACTGGGGGCTGCAGGCTTTTCTCGCGCTTTCAGCCTCAGAAGAACCCTTTCTCACTTGGCGCCACGCCAGGCCCAAAAATGGCCATATGTCTGGAGACTGGTCCCACGCCCAAAGAGCCAGCAGGGAAAACTATGCCTTGTCCTAAAGCTCTTTGGGAACCGCTTGCGTAGCCCCACACACCTGGGGGCTGCAGGCTTTCCTGCTCTCTTCAGCCTCAAAAGCACGCTTTCCCACTTGGCGCCGCGCCAGGCCCAAAAATGGCCATATGTCTGGAGACTGGTCCCACGCCCAAAGAGCCAGCAGGGAAAAATATGCCTTGTTCTAAAGCTCTTTGAGAATGGCTTGCGTAGCCCCACACACCTGGGGGCTGCAGGCTTTCCTGCTGCCTTCAGCCTCAAAAGCACCCTTTCCCACTTGGCGTCACGCCAGGCACAAAAATGGCCATATGTCTGGAGACTGGTCCCACGCCCAAAGAGCCAGCAGGGAAAACTATGCCTTGTTCTAAAGCTCTTTGGGAACGGCTTGCGTAGCCCCACACACCTGGGGGCTGCAGGCTTTCCTGCTGCCTTCAGCCTCAAAAGCACGCTTTCCCACTTGGCGCCGCGCCAGGCCCAAAAATGGCCATATGTCTGGAGGTTGGTCCCACGCCCAAAGAGCCAGCAGGGAAAACTATGCCTTGTTCTAAAGCTCTTGGGGAACCGCTTGCGTAGCCCCACACAAACTGGGGGCTGCAGGCTTTTCTCGCGCTTTCAGCCTCAGAAGAACCCTTTCGCAATTGGCGCCGCGCCAGGCCCAAAAATGGCCATATGTCTGGAGACTGGTGCCACGCCCAAAGAGCCAGCAGGGAAAATTATGCCTTGTTCTAAAGCCCTTTCGGAACCGCTTGCGTAGCCCCACACACCTGGGGGCTGCAGGCTTTCCTGCTGCCTTCAGCCTCAAAACCACCCTTTCCCACTTGGCGCCGCGCCAGGCCCAAAAATGGCCATATGTCTGGAGATTGGTCCCACGCCCAAAGAGCCAGCAGGGAAAATTATGCCTTGTTCTAAAGCTCTTTGGGAACCGCTTGCGTAGCCCCACACACCTGGGGGCTGCAGGCTTTCCTGCTGCCTTCAGCCTCAAAACCACCCTTTCCCACTTGGCGCCGCGCCAGGCCCAAAAATGGCCATATGTCTGGAGACTGGTCCCACGCCCAAAGAGCCAGCAGGGAAAACTATGCCTTGTTCTAAAGCTCTTTGGGAACCGCTTGCGTAGCCCCACACAAACTGGGGGCTGCAGGCTTTTCTCGCGCTTTCAGCCTCAGAAGAACCCTTTCTCACTTGGCGCCGCGCCAGGCCCAAAAATGGCCATATGTCTGGAGACTGGTCCCACGCCCAAAGAGCCAGCAGGGAAAACTATGCCTTGTTCTAAAGCTCTTTGGGAACCGCTTGCGTAGCCCCACACACCTGGGGGCTGCAGGCTTTCCTGCTCTCTTCAGCCTCAAAAGCACGCTTTCCCACTTGGCGCCGCGCCAGGCCCAAAAATGGCCATATGTCTGGAGACTGGTCCCACGCCCAAAGAGCCAGCAGGGAAAAATATGCCTTGTTCTAAAGCTCTTTGGGAACCGCTTGCGTAGCCCCACACACCTGGGGGCTGCAGGCTTTCCTGCTGCCTTCAGCCTCAAAACCACCCTTTCCCACTTGGCGCCGCGCCAGGCCCAAAAATGGCCATATGGCTGGAGACTGGTCCCACGCCCAAAGAGCCAGCAGGGAAAACTATGCCTTGTTCTAAAGCTCTTTGGGAACCGCTTGCGTAGCCCCACACACCTGGGGGCTGCAGGCTTTCCTGCTGCCTTCAGCCTCAAAACCACCCTTTCCCACATGGCGTCACGCCAGGCCCAAAAATGGCCATATGTCTGGAGACTGGTCCCACGCCCAAAGAGCCAGCAGGGAAAACTATGCCTTGTTCTAAAGCTCTTTGGGAACCGCTTGCGTAGCCCCACACAAACTGGGGGCTGCAGGCTTTTCTCGCGCTTTCAGCCTCAGAAGAACCCTTTCGCACTTGGCGCCGCGCCAGGCCCAAAAATGGCCATATGTCTGGAGACTGGTCCCACGCCCAAAGAGCCAGCAGGGAAAATTATGCCTTGTTCTAAAGCTCTTTGGGAACCGCTTGCGTAGCCCCACGGACCTGGGGGCTGCAGGCTTTCCTGCTGCCTTCAGCCTCAAAACCACCCTTTCCCACTTGGCGCCGCGCCAGGCACAAAAATGGCCATATGGCTGGAGACTGGTCCCACGCCCAAAGAGCCAGCAGGGAAAACTATGCCTTGTTCTAAAGCTCTTTGGGAACCGCTTGCGTAGCCCCACACAAACTGGGGGCTGCAGGCTTTTCTCGCGCTTTCGGCCTCAGAAGAACCCTTTCTCACTTGGCGCCGCGCCAGGCCCAAAAATGGCCATATGGCTGGAGACTGGTCCCACGCCCAAAGAGCCAGCAGGGAAAACTATGCCTTGTTCTAAAGCTCTTTGGGAACCGCTTGCGTAGCCCCACACACCTGGGGGCTGCAGGCTTTCCTGCTGCCTTCAGCCTCAAAACCACCCTTTCCCACTTGGCGCCGCGCCAGGCACAAAAATGGCCATATGGCTGGAGACTGGTCCCACGCCCAAAGAGCCAGCAGGGAAAACTATGCCTTGTTCTAAAGCTCTTTGGGAACCGCTTGCGTAGCCCCACACAAACTGGGGGCTGCAGGCTTTTCTCGCGCTTTCAGCCTCAGAAGAACCCTTTCTCACTTGGCGCCACGCCAGGCCCAAAAATGGCCATATGTCTGGAGACTGGTCCCACGCCCAAAGAGCCAGCAGGGAAAACTATGCCTTGTTCTAAAGCTCTTTGGGAACCGCTTGCGTAGCCCCACACACCTGGGGGCTGCAGGCTTTCCTGCTGCCTTCAGCCTCAAAAGCACGCTTTCCCACTTGGCGCCGCGCCAGGCCCAAAAATGGCCATATTTCTGGAGACTGGTCCCACGCCCAAAGAGCCAGCAGGGAAAAATATGCCTTGTTCTAAAGCTCTTTGGGAACCGCTTGCGTAGCCCCACACACCTGGGGGCTGCAGGCTTTCCTGCTGCCTTCAGCCTCAAAAGCACCCTTTCCCACTTGGCGTCACGCCAGGCCCAAAAATGGCCATATGTCTGGAGACTGGTGCCACGCCCAAAGAGCCAGCAGGGAAAACTATGCCTTGTTCTAAAGCTCTTTGGGAACGGCTTGCGTAGCCCCACACACCTGGGGGCTGCAGGCTTTCCTGCTGCCTTCAGCCTCAAAAGCACGCTTTCCCACTTGGCGCCGCGCCAGGCCCAAAAATGGCCATATGTCTGGAGATTGGTCCCACGCCCAAAGAGCCAGCAGGGAAAACTATGCCTTGTTCTAAAGCTCTTTGGGAACCGCTTGCGTAGCCCCACACAAACTGGGGGCTGCAGGCTTTTCTCGCGCTTTCAGCCTCAGAAGAACCCTTTCGCAATTGGCGCCGCGCCAGGCCCAAAAATGGCCATATGTCTGGAGGTTGGTCCCACGCCCAAAGAGCCAGCAGGGAAAACTATGCCTTGTTCTAAAGCTCTTTGGGAACCGCTTGCGTAGCCCCACACACCTGGGGGCTGCAGGCTTTCCTGCTGCCTTCAGCCTCAAAACCACCCTTTCCCACTTGGCGTCATGCCAGTCACAACAATGGCCATATGTCTGGAGACTGGTGCCACGCCCAAAGAGCCAGCAGGGAAAACTATGCCTTGTTCTAAAGCTCTTTGGGAACCGCTTGCGTAGCCCCACACACCTGGGGGCTGCAGGCTTTCCTGCTGCCTTCAGCCTCAAAACCACCCTTTCCCACTTAGCGTCACGCCAGGCACAAAAATGGCCATATGTCTGGATATTTGTTCCACGCCCAAAGAGCCAGCAGGGAAAACGATGCCTTGTTCTAAAGCTCTTTGGGAACCGCTTGCGTAGCCCCACACACCTGGGGGCTGCAGGCTTTCCTGCTGCCTTCAGCCTCAAAAGCACGCTTTCCCTCTTGGCGCCACGCCAGGCCCAAAAATGGCCATATGTCTGGAGATTTGTTCCACGCCCAAAGAGCCAGCAGGGAAAACTATGCCTTGTTCTAAAGCTCTTTGGGAACCGCTTGCGTAGCCCCACACACACCTGGGGGCTGCAGGCTTTCCTGCTGCCTTCAGCCTCAAAAACACCCTTTCCCACTTGGCGCCGCGCCAGGCACAAAAATGGGCATATGTCTGGAGATTGGTCCCACGCCCAAAGAGCCAGCAGGGAAAACTATGCCTTGTTCTAAAGCTCTTTGGGAACCGCTTGCGTAGCCCCACACAAACTGGGGGCTGCAGGCTTTTCTCGCGCTTTCAGCCTCAGAAGAACCCTTTCTCACTTGGCGCCGCGCCAGGCGCAAAAATGGCCATATGTCTGGAGACTGGTCCCACGCCCAAAGAGCCAGCAGGGAAAACTATGCCTTGTTCTAAAGCTCTTTGGGAACGGCTTGCGTAGCCCCACACACCTGGGGGCTGCAGGCTTTTCTCGCGCTTTCAGACTCAGAAGAACCCTTTCGCACTTGGCGCCGCGCCAGGCCCAAAAATGGCCATATGTCTGGAGACTGGTCCCACGCCCAAAGAGCCAGCAGGGAAAACTATGCCTTGTTCTAAAGCTCTTTGGGAACCACTTGCGTAGCCCTACAGACCTGGGGGCTGCAGGCTTTCCTGCTGCCTTCAGCCTCAAAACCACCCTTTCCCACATGGCGTCACGCCAGGCACAAAAATGGCCATATGTCTGGAGACTGGTCCCACGCCCAAAGAGCCAGCAGGGAAAACTATGCCTTGTTCTAAAGCTCTTGGGGAACCGCTTGCGTAGCCCAACACAAACTGGGGGCTGCAGGCTTTTCTCGCGCTTTCAGCCTCAGAAGAACCCTTTCGCAATTGGCGCCGCGCCAGGCCCAAAAATGGCCATATGTCTGGAGGTTGGTCCCACGCCCAAAGAGCCAGCAGGGAAAACTATGCCTTGTTCTAAAGCTCTTTGGGAACCGCTTGCGTAGCCCCACACACCTGGGGGCTGCAGGCTTTCCTGCTGCCTTCAGCCTCAAAACCACCCTTTCCCACTTGGCGTCATGCCAGTCACAACAATGGCCATATGTCTGGAGACTGGTGCCACGCCCAAAGAGCCAGCAGGGAAAACTATGCCTTGTTCTAAAGCTCTTTGGGAACCGCTTGCGTAGCCCCACACACCTGGGGGCTGCAGGCTTTCCTGCTGCCTTCAGCCTCAAAACCACCCTTTCCCACTTAGCGTCACGCCAGGCACAAAAATGGCCATATGTCTGGATATTTGTTCCACGCCCAAAGAGCCAGCAGGGAAAACGATGCCTTGTTCTAAAGCTCTTTGGGAACCGCTTGCGTAGCCCCACACACCTGGGGGCTGCAGGCTTTCCTGCTGCCTTCAGCCTCAAAAGCACGCTTTCCCTCTTGGCGCCACGCCAGGCCCAAAAATGGCCATATGTCTGGAGATTTGTTCCACGCCCAAAGAGCCAGCAGGGAAAACTATGCCTTGTTCTAAAGCTCTTTGGGAACCGCTTGCGTAGCCCCACACACACCTGGGGGCTGCAGGCTTTCCTGCTGCCTTCAGCCTCAAAAACACCCTTTCCCACTTGGCGCCGCGCCAGGCACAAAAATGGCCATATGTCTGGAGATTGGTCCCACGCCCAAAGAGCCAGCAGGGAAAACTATGCCTTGTTCTAAAGCTCTTTGGGAACCGCTTGCGTAGCCCCACACAAACTGGGGGCTGCAGGCTTTTCTCGCGCTTTCAGCCTCAGAAGAACACTTTCTCACTTGGCGCCGCGCCAGGCCCAAAAATGGCCATATGTCTGGAGACTGGTCCCACGCCCAAAGAGCCAGCAGGGAAAACTATGCCTTGTTCTAAAGCTCTTTGGGAACCGCTTGCGTAGCCCCACACACCTGGGGGCTGCAGGCTTTCCTGCTCTCTTCAGCCTCAGAAGAACCCTTTCCCACTTGGCGCCGCGCCAGGCCCAAAAATGGCCATATGTCTGGAGACTGGTCCCACGCCCAAAGAGCCAGCAGGGAAAACTATGCCTTGTTCTAAAGCTCTTTGGGAACCGCTTGCGTAGCCCCACACACCTGGGGGCTGCAGGCTTTCCTGCTGCCTTCAGCCTCAAAACCACCCTTTCCCACTTGGCGCCGCACCAGGCCCAAAAATGGCCATATGTCTGGAGACTGGTCCCACGCCCAAAGAGCCAGCAGGGAAAACTATGCCTTGTTCTAAAGCTCTTTGGGAACCGCTTGCGTAGCCCCCAGACCTGCAGGCTGCAGGCTTTCCTGCTCTCTTCAGTCTCAGAAGAACCCTTTTGCACTTGGCGCCGCGCCAGGCCCAAAAATGGCCATATGTCTGGAAATTGGTCCCTTTCCCAAAGAGCCAGCAGGGAAAACTATGCCTTGTTCTAAAGCTCTTTGGGAACGGCTTGCGTAGCCCCACAGACTTGGGGGCTGCAGGCTTTCCTGCTCTCTTCAGCCTCAAAAGCACGCTTTCCCACTTGGCGCCGCGCCATGCCCAAAAATGGCCATATGTCTGGAGACTGGTCCCACGCCCAAAGAGCCAGCAGGGAAAACTATGCCTTGTTCTAAAGCTCTTTGGGAACCGCTTGCGTAGCCCCACACACCTGGGGGCTGCAGGCTTTCCTGCTGCCTTCAGCCTCAAAACCACCCTTTCCCACATGGCGTCACGCCAGGCACAAAAATGGCCATATGTCTGGAGGTTGGTCCCACGCCCAAAGAGCCAGCAGGGAAAACTATGCCTTGTTCTAAAGCTCTTTGGGAACCGCTTGCGTAGCCCCACACACCT
Organism: Chroicocephalus ridibundus; assembly: GCF_963924245.1. Classification (NCBI taxonomy): domain Eukaryota; kingdom Metazoa; phylum Chordata; class Aves; order Charadriiformes; family Laridae; genus Chroicocephalus; species Chroicocephalus ridibundus. The sequence goes on from NW_026961800.1 coordinate 142,303, forward strand.
GGGGGCTGCAGGCTTTCCTGCTGCCTTCAGCCTCAGAAGAACCCTTTTGCACTTGGCGCCGCGCCAGGCCCAAAAATGGCCATATGTCTGGAGATTGGTCCCACGCCCAAAGAGCCAGCAGGGAAAACTATGCCTTGTTCTAAAGCTCTTTGGGAACCGCTTGCGTAGCCCCACACACCTGGGGGCTGCAGGCTTTCCTGCTGCCTTCAGCCTCAAAAGCACGCTTTCCCACTTGGCGCCGCGCCAGGCACAAAAATGACCATATGTCTGGAGATTGGTCCCTTTCCCAAAGAGCCAGCAGGGAAAACTATGCCTTGTTCTAAAGCTCTTTGGGAACCGCTTGCGTAGCCCCAGACACCTGGGGGCTGCAGGCTTTCCTGCTGCCTTCAGCCTCAGAAGAACCCTTTCGCACTTGGCGCTGCGCCAGGCCCAAAAATATCCATATGTCTGGAGATTGGTTCCACGCCCAAAGAGCCAGCAGGGAAAACTATGCCTTGTTCTAAAGCTCTTTGGGAACCGCTTGCGTAGCCCCACACACCTGGGGGCTGCAGGCTTTCCTGCTGCCTTCAGCCTCAAAACCACCCTTTCCCACATGGCGTCACGCCAGGCACAAAAATGGCCATATGTCTGGAGGTTGGTCCCACGCCCAAAGAGCCAACAGGGAAAACTATGCCTTGTTCTAAAGCTCTTTGGGAACCGCTTGCGTAGCCCCACACACCTGGGGGCTGCAGGCTTTCCTGCTCTCTTCAGCCTCAGAAGAACCCTTTCGCACTTGGCGCCGCGCCAGGCGCAAAAATGGCCATATGTCTGGAGGTTGGTCCCACACCCAAAGAGCCAGCAGGGAAAACTATGCCTTGTTCTAAAGCTCTTTGGGAACGGCTTGCGTAGCCCCACACACCTGGGGGCTGCATGCTTTCCTGCTCTCTTCAGCCTCAGAAGAACCCTTTCGCACTTGGCGCCGCGCCAGGCACAAAAATGGCCATATGTCTGGAGATTTGTTCCACGCCCAAAGAGCCAGCAGGGAAAACTATGCCTTGTTCTAAAGCTCTTTGGGAACCGCTTGCGTAGCCCCACACACCTGGGGGCTGCAGGCTTTCCTGCTCTCTTCAGCCTCAGAAGAACCCTTTCGCACTTGGCGCCGCGCCAGGCCCAAAAATGGCCATATGTCTGGAGACTGGTCCCACGCCCAAAGAGCCAGCAGGGAAAACTATGCCTTGTTCTAAAGCTCTTTGGGAACCGCTTGCGTAGCCCCCAGACCTGCAGGCTGCAGGCTTTCCTGCTCTCTTCAGCCTCAGAAGAACCCTTTTGCACTTGGCGCCGCGCCAGGCCCAAAAATGGCCATATGTCTGGAGATTGGTCCCTTTCCCAAAGAGCCAGCAGGGAAAACTATGCCTTGTTCTAAAGCTCTTTGGGAACGGCTTGCGTAGCCCCACAGACTTGGGGGCTGCAGGCTTTCCTGCTCTCTTCAGCCTCAAAAGCACGCTTTCCCACTTGGCGCCGTGCCATGCCCAAAAATGGCCATATGTCTGGAGACTGGTCCCACGCCCAAAGAGCCAGCAGGGAAAACTATGCCTTGTTCTAAAGCTCTTTGGGAACCGCTTGCGTAGCCCCACACACCTGGGGGCTGCAGGCTTTCCTGCTGCCTTCAGCCTCAAAACCACCCTTTCCCACATGGCGTCACGCCAGGCACAAAAATGGCCATATGTCTGGAGGTTGGTCCCACGCCCAAAGAGCCAGCAGGGAAAACTATGCCTTGTTCTAAAGCTCTTTGGGAACGGCTTGCGTAGCCCCACACACCTGGGGGCTGCAGGCTTTCCTGCTGCCTTCAGCCTCAGAAGAACCCTTTTGCACTTGGCGCCGCGCCAGGCCCAAAAATGGCCATATGTCTGGAGATTGGTCCCACGCCCAAAGAGCCAGCAGGGAAAACTATGCCTTGTTCTAAAGCTCTTTGGGAACCGCTTGCGTAGCCCCACACACCTGGGGGCTGCAGGCTTTCCTGCTGCCTTCAGCCTCAAAAGCACGCTTTCCCACTTGGCGCCGCGCCAGGCACAAAAATGACCATATGTCTGGAGATTGGTCCCTTTCCCAAAGAGCCAGCAGGGAAAACTATGCCTTGTTCTAAAGCTCTTTGGGAACCGCTTGCGTAGCCCCAGACACCTGGGGGCTGCAGGCTTTCCTGCTGCCTTCAGCCTCAGAAGAACCCTTTCGCACTTGGCGCTGCGCCAGGCCCAAAAATATCCATATGTCTGGAGATTGGTTCCACGCCCAAAGAGCCAGCAGGGAAAACTATGCCTTGTTCTAAAGCTCTTTGGGAACCGCTTGCGTAGCCCCACACACCTGGGGGCTGCAGGCTTTCCTGCTGCCTTCAGCCTCAAAACCACCCTTTCCCACATGGCGTCACGCCAGGCACAAAAATGGCCATATGTCTGGAGGTTGGTCCCACGCCCAAAGAGCCAACAGGGAAAACTATGCCTTGTTCTAAAGCTCTTTGGGAACCGCTTGCGTAGCCCCACACACCTGGGGGCTGCAGGCTTTCCTGCTCTCTTCAGCCTCAGAAGAACCCTTTCGCACTTGGCGCCGCGCCAGGCGCAAAAATGGCCATATGTCTGGAGGTTGGTCCCACACCCAAAGAGCCAGCAGGGAAAACTATGCCTTGTTCTAAAGCTCTTTGGGAACGGCTTGCGTAGCCCCACACACCTGGGGGCTGCATGCTTTCCTGCTCTCTTCAGCCTCAGAAGAACCCTTTCGCACTTGGCGCCGCGCCAGGCACAAAAATGGCCATATGTCTGGAGATTTGTTCCACGCCCAAAGAGCCAGCAGGGAAAACTATGCCTTGTTCTAAAGCTCTTTGGGAACCGCTTGCGTAGCCCCACACACCTGGGGGCTGCAGGCTTTCCTGCTCTCTTCAGCCTCAGAAGAACCCTTTTGCACTTGGCGCCGCGCCAGGCCCAAAAATGGCCATATGTCTGGAGATTTGTTCCACGCCCAAAGAGCCAGCAGGGAAAACTATGCCTTGTTCTAAAGCTCTTTGGGAACGGCTTGCGTAGCCCCACACACCTGGGGGCTGCAGGCTTTCCTGCTCTCTTCAGCCTCAAAAGCACGCTTTCCCACTTGGCGCCGCGCCAGGCACAAAAATGGCCATATGTCTGGAGACTGGTCCCACGCCTAAAGAGCCAGCAGGGAAAACTATGCCTTGTTCTAAAGCTCTTTGGGAACCGCTTGCGTAGCCCCACACACCTGGGGGCTGCAGGCTTTCCTGCTGCCTTCAGCCTCAAAAGCACGCTTTCCCACTTGGCGCCGCGCCAGGCACAAAAATGACCATATGTCTGGAGATTGGTCCCTTTCCCAAAGAGCCAGCAGGGAAAACTATGCCTTGTTCTAAAGCTCTTTGGGAACCGCTTGCGTAGCCCCAGACACCTGGGGGCTGCAGGCTTTCCTGCTGCCTTCAGCCTCAGAAGAACCCTTTCACACTTGGCGCTGCGCCAGGCCCAAAAATATCCATATGTCTGGAGATTGGTTCCACGCCCAAAGAGCCAGCAGGGAAAACTATGCCTTGTTCTAAAGCTCTTTGGGAACCGCTTGCGTAGCCCCACACACCTGGGGGCTGCAGGCTTTCCTGCTGCCTTCAGCCTCAAAACCACCCTTTCCCACATGGCGTCACGCCAGGCACAAAAATGGCCATATGTCTGGAGGTTGGTCCCACGCCCAAAGAGCCAACAGGGAAAACTATGCCTTGTTCTAAAGCTCTTTGGGAACCGCTTGCGTAGCCCCACACACCTGGGGGCTGCAGGCTTTCCTGCTCTCTTCAGCCTCAGAAGAACCCTTTCGCACTTGGCGCCGCGCCAGGCGCAAAAATGGCCATATGTCTGGAGGTTGGTCCCACACCCAAAGAGCCAGCAGGGAAAACTATGCCTTGTTCTAAAGCTCTTTGGGAACGGCTTGCGTAGCCCCACACACCTGGGGGCTGCATGCTTTCCTGCTCTCTGCAGCCTCAGAAGAACCCTTTCGCACTTGGCGCCGCGCCAGGCACAAAAATGGCCATATGTCTGGAGATTTGTTCCACGCCCAAAGAGCCAGCAGGGAAAACTATGCCTTGTTCTAAAGCTCTTTGGGAACGGCTTGCGTAGCCCCACACACCTGGGGGCTGCAGGCTTTCCTGCTCTCTTCAGCCTCAGAAGAACCCTTTTGCACTTGGCGCCGCGCCAGGCCCAAAAATGGCCATATGTCTGGAGATTTGTTCCACGCCCAAAGAGCCAGCAGGAAAAACTATGCCTTGTTCTAAAGCTCTTTGGGAACGGCTTGCGTAGCCCCACACACCTGGGGGCTGCAGGCTTTCCTGCTGCCTTCAGCCTCAAAACCACCCTTTCCCACATGGCGTCACGCCAGGCACAAAAATGGCCATATGTCTGGAGACTGGTCCCACGCCCAAAGAGCCAGCAGGGAAAACTATGCCTTGTTCTAAAGCTCTTTGGGAACCGCTTGCGTAGCCCCACACACCTCGGGGCTGCAGGCTTTCCTGCTGCCTTCAGCCTCAGAAGAACCCTTTTGCACTTGGCGCCGCGCCAGGCCCAAAAATGGCCATATGTCTGGAGATTGGTTCCACGCCCAAAGAGCCAGCAGGGAAAACTATGCCTTGTTCTAAAGCTCTTTGGGAACCGCTTGCGTAGCCCCACACACCTGGGGGCTGCAGGCTTTCCTGCTGCCTTCAGCCTCAAAAGCACCCTTTCCCACATGGCGTCACGCCAGGCAAAAAAATGGCCATATGTCTGGAGGTTGGTCCCACGCCCAAAGAGCCAGCAGGGAAAACTATGCCTTGTTCTAAAGCTTTTTGGGAACCGCTTGCGTAGCCCCACACACCTGGGGGCTGCAGGCTTTCCTGCTCTCTTCAGCCTCAGAAGAACCCTTTCGCACTTGGCGCCACGCCAGGCGCAAAAATGGCCATATGTCTGGAGGTTGGTCCCACACCCAAAGAGCCAGCAGGGAAAACTATGCCTTGTTCTAAAGCTCTTTGGGAACGGCTTGCGTAGCCCCACACACCTGGGGGCTGCAGGCTTTCCTGCTCTCTTCAGCCTCAGAAGAACCCTTTTGCACTTGGCGCCGCGCCAGGCCCAAAAATGGCCATATGTCTGGAGATTTGTTCCACGCCCAAAGAGCCAGCAGGGAAAACTATGCCTTGTTCTAAAGCTCTTTGGGAACGGCTTGCGTAGCCCCACACACCTGGGGGCTGCAGGCTTTCCTGCTCTCTTCAGCCTCAAAAGCACGCTTTCCCACTTGGCGCCGCGCCAGGCACAAAAATGGCCATATGTCTGGAGACTGGTCCCACGCCCAAAGAGCCAGCAGGGAAAACTATGCCTTGTTCTAAAGCTCTTTGGGAACCGCTTGCGTAGCCCCACACACCTGGGGGCTGCAGGCTTTCCTGCTGCCTTCAGCCTCAAAACCACCCTTTCCCACTTGGCGCCGCGCCAGGCCCAAAAATGGCCATATGTATGGAGACTGGTCCCACGCCCAAAGAGCCAGCAGGGAAAACTATGCCTTGTTCTAAAGCTCTTTGGGAACCGCTTGCGTAGCCCCACACACCTGGGGGCTGCAGGCTTTCCTGCTGCCTTCAGCCTCAAAACCACCCTTTCCCACATGGCGTCACGCCAGGCACAAAAATGGCCATATGTCTGGAGGTTGGTCCCACGCCCAAAGAGCCAGCAGGGAAAACTATGCCTTGTTCTAAAGCTCTTTGGGAACCGCTTGCGTAGCCCCACACACCTCGGGGCTGCAGGCTTTCCTGCTGCCTTCAGCCTCAGAAGAACCCTTTTGCACTTGGCGCCGCGCCAGGCCCAAAAATGGCCATATGTCTGGAGATTGGTTCCACGCCCAAAGAGCCAGCAGGGAAAACTATGCCTTGTTCTAAAGCTCTTTGGGAACCGCTTGCGTAGCCCCACACACCTGGGGGCTGCAGGCTTTCCTGCTGCCTTCAGCCTCAAAAGCACGCTTTCCCACTTGGCGCCGCGCCAGGCACAAAAATGACCATATGTCTGGAGATTGGTCCCTTTCCCAAAGAGCCAGCAGGGAAAACTATGCCTTGTTCTAAAGCTCTTTGGGAACCGCTTGCGTAGCCCCACACACCTGGGGGCTGCAGGCTTTCCTGCTCTCTTCAGCCTCAGAAGAACCCTTTCGCACTTGGCGCTGCGCCAGGCCCAAAAATAGCCATATGTCTGGAGATTGGTTCCACGCCCAAAGAGCCAGCAGGGAAAACTATGCCTTGTTCTAAAGCTTTTTGGGAACGGCTTGCGTAGCCCCACACACCTGGGGGCTGCAGGCTTTCCTGCTCTCTTCAGCCTCAAAAGCACCCTTTCCCACTTGGCGCCGCGCTAAGCCCAAAAATGGCCATATGTCTGGAGATTGGTCCCACGCCCAAAGAGCCAACAGGGAAAACTATGCCTTGTTCTAAAGCTCTTTGGGAACCGCTTGCGTAGCCCCACACACCTGGGGGCTGCAGGCTTTCCTGCTGCCTTCAGCCTCTAAACCACCCTTTCCCACATGGCGTCACGCCAGGCAAAAAAATGGCCATATGTCTGGAGGTTGGTCCCACGCCCAAAGAGCCAGCAGGGAAAACTATGCCTTGTTCTAAAGCTCTTTGGGAACCGCTTGCGTAGCCCCACACACCTGGGGGCTGCAGGCTTTCCTGCTCTCTTCAGCCTCAGAAGAACCCTTTCGCACTTGGCGCCGCGCCAGGCGCAAAAATGGCCATATGTCTGGAGGTTGGTCCCACACCCAAAGAGCCAGCAGGGAAAACTATGCCTTGTTCTAAAGCTCTTTGGGAACGGCTTGCGTAGCCCCACACACCTGGGGGCTGCAGGCTTTCCTGCTCTCTTCAGCCTCAAAAGCACGCTTTCCCACTTGGCGCCGCGCCAGGCCCAAAAATGGCCATATGTCTGGAGGTTGGTCCCACGCCCAAAGAGCCACCAGGGAAAACTATGCCTTGTTCTAAAGCTCTTTGGGAACGGCTTGCGTAGCCCCACACACCTGGGGGCTGCAGGCTTTCCTGCTCTCTTCAGCCTCAGAAGAACCCTTTTGCACTTGGCGCCGCGCCAGGCCCAAAAATGGCCATATGTCCGGAGATTGATTCCACGCCCAGAGAGCCAGCAGGGAAAACTATGCCTTGTTCTAAAGCTCTTTGGGAACGGCTTGCGTAGCCCCACACACCTGGGGGCTGCAGGCTTTCCTGCTCTCTTCAGCCTCAAAACCACCCTTTCCCACTTGGCGCCGCGCCAGGCCCAAAAATGGCCATATGGCTGGAGACTGGTCCCACGCCTAAAGAGCCAGCAGGGAAAACTATGCCTTGTTCTAAAGCTCTTTGGGAACCGCTTGCGTAGCCCCACACACCTGGGGGCTGCAGGCTTTCCTGCTGCCTTCAGCCTCAAAAGCACGCTTTCCCACTTGGCGCCGCGCCAGGCACAAAAATGACCATATGTCTGGAGATTGGTCCCTTTCCCAAAGAGCCAGCAGGGAAAACTATGCCTTGTTCTAAAGCTCTTTGGGAACCGCTTGCGTAGCCCCAGACACCTGGGGGCTGCAGGCTTTCCTGCTGCCTTCAGCCTCAGAAGAACCCTTTCACACTTGGCGCTGCGCCAGGCCCAAAAATATCCATATGTCTGGAGATTGGTTCCACGCCCAAAGAGCCAGCAGGGAAAACTATGCCTTGTTCTAAAGCTCTTTGGGAACCGCTTGCGTAGCCCCACACACCTGGGGGCTGCAGGCTTTCCTGCTGCCTTCAGCCTCAAAACCACCCTTTCCCACATGGCGTCACGCCAGGCACAAAAATGGCCATATGTCTGGAGGTTGGTCCCACGCCCAAAGAGCCAACAGGGAAAACTATGCCTTGTTCTAAAGCTCTTTGGGAACCGCTTGCGTAGCCCCACACACCTGGGGGCTGCAGGCTTTCCTGCTCTCTTCAGCCTCAGAAGAACCCTTTCGCACTTGGCGCCGCGCCAGGCGCAAAAATGGCCATATGTCTGGAGGTTGGTCCCACACCCAAAGAGCCAGCAGGGAAAACTATGCCTTGTTCTAAAGCTCTTTGGGAACGGCTTGCGTAGCCCCACACACCTGGGGGCTGCATGCTTTCCTGCTCTCTGCAGCCTCAGAAGAACCCTTTCGCACTTGGCGCCGCGCCAGGCACAAAAATGGCCATATGTCTGGAGATTTGTTCCACGCCCAAAGAGCCAGCAGGGAAAACTATGCCTTGTTCTAAAGCTCTTTGGGAACGGCTTGCGTAGCCCCACACACCTGGGGGCTGCAGGCTTTCCTGCTCTCTTCAGCCTCAGAAGAACCCTTTTGCACTTGGCGCCGCGCCAGGCCCAAAAATGGCCATATGTCTGGAGATTTGTTCCACGCCCAAAGAGCCAGCAGGAAAAACTATGCCTTGTTCTAAAGCTCTTTGGGAACGGCTTGCGTAGCCCCACACACCTGGGGGCTGCAGGCTTTCCTGCTGCCTTCAGCCTCAAAACCACCCTTTCCCACATGGCGTCACGCCAGGCACAAAAATGGCCATATGTCTGGAGACTGGTCCCACGCCCAAAGAGCCAGCAGGGAAAACTATGCCTTGTTCTAAAGCTCTTTGGGAACCGCTTGCGTAGCCCCACACACCTCGGGGCTGCAGGCTTTCCTGCTGCCTTCAGCCTCAGAAGAACCCTTTTGCACTTGGCGCCGCGCCAGGCCCAAAAATGGCCATATGTCTGGAGATTGGTTCCACGCCCAAAGAGCCAGCAGGGAAAACTATGCCTTGTTCTAAAGCTCTTTGGGAACCGCTTGCGTAGCCCCACACACCTGGGGGCTGCAGGCTTTCCTGCTGCCTTCAGCCTCAAAAGCACCCTTTCCCACATGGCGTCACGCCAGGCAAAAAAATGGCCATATGTCTGGAGGTTGGTCCCACGCCCAAAGAGCCAGCAGGGAAAACTATGCCTTGTTCTAAAGCTTTTTGGGAACCGCTTGCGTAGCCCCACACACCTGGGGGCTGCAGGCTTTCCTGCTCTCTTCAGCCTCAGAAGAACCCTTTCGCACTTGGCGCCACGCCAGGCGCAAAAATGGCCATATGTCTGGAGGTTGGTCCCACACCCAAAGAGCCAGCAGGGAAAACTATGCCTTGTTCTAAAGCTCTTTGGGAACGGCTTGCGTAGCCCCACACACCTGGGGGCTGCAGGCTTTCCTGCTCTCTTCAGCCTCAGAAGAACCCTTTTGCACTTGGCGCCGCGCCAGGCCCAAAAATGGCCATATGTCTGGAGATTTGTTCCACGCCCAAAGAGCCAGCAGGGAAAACTATGCCTTGTTCTAAAGCTCTTTGGGAACGGCTTGCGTAGCCCCACACACCTGGGGGCTGCAGGCTTTCCTGCTCTCTTCAGCCTCAAAAGCACGCTTTCCCACTTGGCGCCGCGCCAGGCACAAAAATGGCCATATGTCTGGAGACTGGTCCCACGCCCAAAGAGCCAGCAGGGAAAACTATGCCTTGTTCTAAAGCTCTTTGGGAACCGCTTGCGTAGCCCCACACACCTGGGGGCTGCAGGCTTTCCTGCTGCCTTCAGCCTCAAAACCACCCTTTCCCACTTGGCGCCGCGCCAGGCCCAAAAATGGCCATATGTATGGAGACTGGTCCCACGCCCAAAGAGCCAGCAGGGAAAACTATGCCTTGTTCTAAAGCTCTTTGGGAACCGCTTGCGTAGCCCCACACACCTGGGGGCTGCAGGCTTTCCTGCTGCCTTCAGCCTCAAAACCACCCTTTCCCACATGGCGTCACGCCAGGCACAAAAATGGCCATATGTCTGGAGGTTGGTCCCACGCCCAAAGAGCCAGCAGGGAAAACTATGCCTTGTTCTAAAGCTCTTTGGGAACCGCTTGCGTAGCCCCACACACCTCGGGGCTGCAGGCTTTCCTGCTGCCTTCAGCCTCAGAAGAACCCTTTTGCACTTGGCGCCGCGCCAGGCCCAAAAATGGCCATATGTCTGGAGATTGGTTCCACGCCCAAAGAGCCAGCAGGGAAAACTATGCCTTGTTCTAAAGCTCTTTGGGAACCGCTTGCGTAGCCCCACACACCTGGGGGCTGCAGGCTTTCCTGCTGCCTTCAGCCTCAAAAGCACGCTTTCCCACTTGGCGCCGCGCCAGGCACAAAAATGACCATATGTCTGGAGATTGGTCCCTTTCCCAAAGAGCCAGCAGGGAAAACTATGCCTTGTTCTAAAGCTCTTTGGGAACCGCTTGCGTAGCCCCACACACCTGGGGGCTGCAGGCTTTCCTGCTCTCTTCAGCCTCAGAAGAACCCTTTCGCACTTGGCGCTGCGCCAGGCCCAAAAATAGCCATATGTCTGGAGATTGGTTCCACGCCCAAAGAGCCAGCAGGGAAAACTATGCCTTGTTCTAAAGCTTTTTGGGAACGGCTTGCGTAGCCCCACACACCTGGGGGCTGCAGGCTTTCCTGCTCTCTTCAGCCTCAAAAGCACCCTTTCCCACTTGGCGCCGCGCTAAGCCCAAAAATGGCCATATGTCTGGAGATTGGTCCCACGCCCAAAGAGCCAACAGGGAAAACTATGCCTTGTTCTAAAGCTCTTTGGGAACCGCTTGCGTAGCCCCACACACCTGGGGGCTGCAGGCTTTCCTGCTGCCTTCAGCCTCTAAACCACCCTTTCCCACATGGCGTCACGCCAGGCAAAAAAATGGCCATATGTCTGGAGGTTGGTCCCACGCCCAAAGAGCCAGCAGGGAAAACTATGCCTTGTTCTAAAGCTCTTTGGGAACCGCTTGCGTAGCCCCACACACCTGGGGGCTGCAGGCTTTCCTGCTCTCTTCAGCCTCAGAAGAACCCTTTCGCACTTGGCGCCGCGCCAGGCGCAAAAATGGCCATATGTCTGGAGGTTGGTCCCACACCCAAAGAGCCAGCAGGGAAAACTATGCCTTGTTCTAAAGCTCTTTGGGAACGGCTTGCGTAGCCCCACACACCTGGGGGCTGCAGGCTTTCCTGCTCTCTTCAGCCTCAAAAGCACGCTTTCCCACTTGGCGCCGCGCCAGGCCCAAAAATGGCCATATGTCTGGAGGTTGGTCCCACGCCCAAAGAGCCACCAGGGAAAACTATGCCTTGTTCTAAAGCTCTTTGGGAACGGCTTGCGTAGCCCCACACACCTGGGGGCTGCAGGCTTTCCTGCTCTCTTCAGCCTCAGAAGAACCCTTTTGCACTTGGCGCCGCGCCAGGCCCAAAAATGGCCATATGTCCGGAGATTGATTCCACGCCCAGAGAGCCAGCAGGGAAAACTATGCCTTGTTCTAAAGCTCTTTGGGAACGGCTTGCGTAGCCCCACACACCTGGGGGCTGCAGGCTTTCCTGCTCTCTTCAGCCTCAAAACCACCCTTTCCCACTTGGCGCCGCGCCAGGCCCAAAAATGGCCATATGGCTGGAGACTGGTCCCACGCCCAAAGAGCCAGCAGGGAAAACTATGCCTTGTTCTAAAGCTCTTTGGGAACCGCTTGCGTAGCCCCACACACGTGGGGGCTGCAGGCTTTCCTGCTGCCTTCAGCCTCAAAACCACCCTTTCCCACTTGGCGCCGCGCCAGGCCCAAAAATGGCCATATGTATGGAGACTGGTCCCACGCCCAAAGAGCCAGCAGGGAAAACTATGCCTTGTTCTAAAGCTCTTGGGGAACCGCTTGCGTAGCCCCACACACCTGGGGGCTGCAGGCTTTCCTGCTCTCTTCAGCCTCAGAAGAACGCTTTCGCACTTGGCACCGCGCCAGGCCCAAAAATGGCCATATGTCTGGAGATTGGTCCCACGCCCAAAGAGCCAGCAGGGAAAACTATGCCTTGTTCTAAAGCTCTTTGGGAACCGCTTGCGTAGCCCCACACACCTGGGGGCTGCAGGCTTTCCTGCTGCCTTCAGCCTCAAAAGCACCCTTTCCCACTTGGCGCCGCACCAGGCCCAAAAATGGCCATATGTCTGGAGATTGGTCCCACGCCCAAAGAGCCAGCAGGGAAAACTATGCCTTGTTCTAAAGCTCTTTGGGAACGGCTTGCGTAGCCCCACACACCTGGGGGCTGCAGGCTTTCCTGCTCTCTTCAGCCTCAGAAGAACCCTTTTGCACTTGGCGCCGCGCCAGGCCCAAAAATGGCCATATGTCTGGAGATTTGTTCCACGCCCAAAGAGCCAGCAGGAAAAACTATGCCTTGTTCTAAAGCTCTTTGGGAACGGCTTGCGTAGCCCCACACACCTGGGGGCTGCAGGCTTTCCTGCTGCCTTCAGCCTCAAAACCACCCTTTCCCACATGGCGTCACGCCAGGCACAAAAATGGCCATATGTCTGGAGGTTGGTCCCACGCCCAAAGAGCCAGCAGGGAAAACTATGCCTTGTTCTAAAGCTCTTTGGGAACCGCTTGCGTAGCCCCACACACCTCGGGGCTGCAGGCTTTCCTGCTGCCTTCAGCCTCAGAAGAACCCTTTTGCACTTGGCGCCGCGCCAGGCCCAAAAATGGCCATATGTCTGGAGATTGGTTCCACGCCCAAAGAGCCAGCAGGGAAAACTATGCCTTGTTCTAAAGCTCTTTGGGAACCGCTTGCGTAGCCCCACACACCTGGGGGCTGCAGGCTTTCCTGCTGCCTTCAGCCTCAAAACCACCCTTTCCCACATGGCGTCACGCCAGGCAAAAAAATGGCCATATGTCTGGAGGTTGGTCCCACGCCCAAAGAGCCAGCAGGGAAAACTATGCCTTGTTCTAAAGCTTTTTGGGAACCGCTTGCGTAGCCCCACACACCTGGGGGCTGCAGGCTTTCCTGCTCTCTTCAGCCTCAGAAGAACCCTTTCGCACTTGGCGCCACGCCAGGCGCAAAAATGGCCATATGTCTGGAGGTTGGTCCCACACCCAAAGAGCCAGCAGGGAAAACTATGCCTTGTTCTAAAGCTCTTTGGGAACGGCTTGCGTAGCCCCACACACCTGGGGGCTGCAGGCTTTCCTGCTCTCTTCAGCCTCAGAAGAACCCTTTTGCACTTGGCGCCGCGCCAGGCCCAAAAATGGCCATATGTCTGGAGATTTGTTCCACGCCCAAAGAGCCAGCAGGGAAAACTATGCCTTGTTCTAAAGCTCTTTGGGAACGGCTTGCGTAGCCCCACACACCTGGGGGCTGCAGGCTTTCCTGCTCTCTTCAGCCTCAAAAGCACGCTTTCCCACTTGGCGCCGCGCCAGGCACAAAAATGGCCATATGTCTGGAGACTGGTCCCACGCCCAAAGAGCCAGCAGGGAAAACTATGCCTTGTTCTAAAGCTCTTTGGGAACCGCTTGCGTAGCCCCACACACCTGGGGGCTGCAGGCTTTCCTGCTGCCTTCAGCCTCAAAACCACCCTTTCCCACTTGGCGCCGCGCCAGGCCCAAAAATGGCCATATGTATGGAGACTGGTCCCACGCCCAAAGAGCCAGCAGGGAAAACTATGCCTTGTTCTAAAGCTCTTTGGGAACCGCTTGCGTAGCCCCACACACCTGGGGGCTGCAGGCTTTCCTGCTGCCTTCAGCCTCAAAACCACCCTTTCCCACATGGCGTCACGCCAGGCCCAAAAATGGCCATATGTCTGGAGGTTGGTCCCACGCCCAAAGAGCCAGCAGGGAAAACTATGCCTTGTTCTAAAGCTCTTTGGGAACCGCTTGCGTAGCCCCACACACCTCGGGGCTGCAGGCTTTCCTGCTGCCTTCAGCCTCAGAAGAACCCTTTTGCACTTGGCGCCGCGCCAGGCCCAAAAATGGCCATATGTCTGGAGATTGGTTCCACGCCCAAAGAGCCAGCAGGGAAAACTATGCCTTGTTCTAAAGCTCTTTGGGAACCGCTTGCGTAGCCCCACACACCTGGGGGCTGCAGGCTTTCCTGCTGCCTTCAGCCTCAAAAGCACGCTTTCCCACTTGGCGCCGCGCCAGGCACAAAAATGACCATATGTCTGGAGATTGGTCCCTTTCCCAAAGAGCCAGCAGGGAAAACTATGCCTTGTTCTAAAGCTCTTTGGGAACCGCTTGCGTAGCCCCACACACCTGGGGGCTGCAGGCTTTCCTGCTCTCTTCAGCCTCAGAAGAACCCTTTCGCACTTGGCGCTGCGCCAGGCCCAAAAATAGCCATATGTCTGGAGATTGGTTCCACGCCCAAAGAGCCAGCAGGGAAAACTATGCCTTGTTCTAAAGCTCTTTGGGAACGGCTTGCGTAGCCCCACACACCTGGGGGCTGCAGGCTTTCCTGCTCTCTTCAGCCTCAAAAGCACCCTTTCCCACTTGGCGCCGCGCTAAGCCCAAAAATGGCCATATGTCTGGAGATTGGTCCCACGCCCAAAGAGCCAACAGGGAAAACTATGCCTTGTTCTAAAGCTCTTTGGGAACCGCTTGCGTAGCCCCACACACCTGGGGGCTGCAGGCTTTCCTGCTGCCTTCAGCCTCTAAACCACCCTTTCCCACATGGCGTCACGCCAGGCAAAAAAATGGCCATATGTCTGGAGGTTGGTCCCACGCCCAAAGAGCCAGCAGGGAAAACTATGCCTTGTTCTAAAGCTCTTTGGGAACCGCTTGCGTAGCCCCACACACCTGGGGGCTGCAGGCTTTCCTGCTCTCTTCAGCCTCAGAAGAACCCTTTCGCACTTGGCGCCGCGCCAGGCGCAAAAATGGCCATATGTCTGGAGGTTGGTCCCACACCCAAAGAGCCAGCAGGGAAAACTATGCCTTGTTCTAAAGCTCTTTGGGAACGGCTTGCGTAGCCCCACACACCTGGGGGCTGAAGGCTTTCCTGCTCTCTTCAGCCTCAAAAGCACGCTTTCCCACTTGGCGCCGCGCCAGGCCCAAAAATGGCCATATGTCTGGAGGTTGGTCCCACGCCCAAAGAGCCACCAGGGAAAACTATGCCTTGTTCTAAAGCTCTTTGGGAACGGCTTGCGTAGCCCCACACACCTGGGGGCTGCAGGCTTTCCTGCTCTCTTCAGCCTGAGAAGAACCCTTTTGCACTTGGCGCCGCGCCAGGCCCAAAAATGGCCATATGTCCGGAGATTGATTCCACGCCCAGAGAGCCAGCAGGGAAAACTATGCCTTGTTCTAAAGCTCTTTGGGAACGGCTTGCGTAGCCCCACACACCTGGGGGCTGCAGGCTTTCCTGCTCTCTTCAGCCTCAAAAGCACGCTTTCCCACTTGGCGCCGCGCCATGCCCAAAAATGGCCATATGTCTGGAGACTGGTCCCACGCCCAAAGAGCCAGCAGGGAAAACTATGCCTTGTTCTAAAGCTCTTTGGGAACCGCTTGCGTAGCCCCACACACGTGGGGGCTGCAGGCTTTCCTGCTGCCTTCAGCCTCAAAACCACCCTTTCCCACTTGGCGCCGCGCCAGGCCCAAAAATGGCCATATGTATGGAGACTGGTCCCACGCCCAAAGAGCCAGCAGGGAAAACTATGCCTTGTTCTAAAGCTCTTGGGGAACCGCTTGCGTAGCCCCACACACCTGGGGGCTGCAGGCTTTCCTGCTCTCTTCAGCCTCAGAAGAACGCTTTCGCACTTGGCACCGCGCCAGGCCCAAAAATGGCCATATGTCTGGAGATTGGTCCCACGCCCAAAGAGCCAGCAGGGAAAACTATGCCTTGTTCTAAAGCTCTTTGGGAACCGCTTGCGTAGCCCCACACACCTGGGGGCTGCAGGCTTTCCTGCTGCCTTCAGCCTCAAAAGCACCCTTTCCCACTTGGCGCCGCACCAGGCCCAAAAATGGCCATATGTCTGGAGATTGGTCCCACGCCCAAAGAGCCAGCAGGGAAAACTATGCCTTGTTCTAAAGCTCTTTGGGAACCGCTTGCGTAGCCCCACACACCTGGGGGCTGCAGGCTTTCCTGCTGCCTTCAGCCTCAGAAGAACCCTTTCGCACTTGGCGCCGCGCCAGGCACAAAAATGGCCATATGTCTGGAGACTGGTCCCACGCCCAAAGAGCCAGCAGGGAAAACTATGCCTTGTTCTAAAGCTCTTGGGGAACCGCTTGCGTAGCCCCACACACCTGGGGGCTGCAGGCTTTCCTGCTCTCTTCAGCCTCAGAAAAACCCTTTCGCACTTGGCGCCGCGCCAGGCCCAAAAATGGCCATATGTCTGGAGATTGGTCCCACGCCCAAAGAGCCAGCAGGGAAAACTATGCCTTGTTCTAAAGCTCTTTGGGAACCGCTTGCGTAGCCCCACACACCTGGGGGCTGCAGGCTTTCCTGCTGCCTTCAGCCTCAAAACCACCCTTTCCCACATGGCGTCACGCCAGGCACAAAAATGGCCATATGTCTGGAGGTTGGTCCCACGCCCAAAGAGCCAGCAGGGAAAACTATGCCTTGTTCTAAAGCTCTTTGGGAACGGCTTGCGTAGCCCCACAGACCTGGGGGCTGCAGGATTTCCTGCTCTCTTCAGACTCAAAAGCACGCTTTCCCACTTGGCGCCGCGCCAGGCACAAAAATGGCCATATGTCTGGAGATTGGTCCCACGCCCAAAGAGCCAGCAGGGAAAACTATGCCTTGTTCTAAAGATCTTTGGGAACCGCTTGCGTAGCCCCACACACCTGGGGGCTGCAGGCTTTTCTCGCGCTTTCAGCCTCAGAAGAACCCTTTCGCACTTGGCGCCGCGCCAGGCCCAAAAATGGCCATATGTCTGGAGACTGGTCCCACGCCCAAAGAGCCAGCAGGGAAAACTATGCCTTGTTCTAAAGCTCTTTGGGAACCGCTTGCGTAGCCCCACACACCTGGGGGCTGCAGGCTTTCCTGCTGCCTTCAGCCTCAAAACCACCCTTTCCCACATGGCGTCACGCCAGGCACAAAAATGGCCATATGTCTGGAGGTTGGTCCCACGCCCAAAGAGCCAGCAGGGAAAACTATGCCTTGTTCTAAAGCTCTTTGGGAACCGCTTGCGTAGCCCCACACACCTCGGGGCTGCAGGCTTTCCTGCTGCCTTCAGCCTCAGAAGAACCCTTTTGCACTTGGCGCCGCGCCAGGCCCAAAAATGGCCATATGTCTGGAGATTGGTTCCACGCCCAAAGAGCCAGCAGGGAAAACTATGCCTTGTTCTAAAGCTCTTTGGGAACCGCTTGCGTAGCCCCACACACCTGGGGGCTGCAGGCTTTCCTGCTGCCTTCAGCCTCAAAAGCACGCTTTCCCACTTGGCGCCGCGCCAGGCACAAAAATGACCATATGTCTGGAGATTGGTCCCTTTCCCAAAGAGCCAGCAGGGAAAACTATGCCTTGTTCTAAAGCTCTTTGGGAACCGCTTGCGTAGCCCCACACACCTGGGGGCTGCAGGCTTTCCTGCTCTCTTCAGCCTGAGAAGAACCCTTTTGCACTTGGCGCCGCGCCAGGCCCAAAAATGGCCATATGTCCGGAGATTGATTCCACGCCCAGAGAGCCAGCAGGGAAAACTATGCCTTGTTCTAAAGCTCTTTGGGAACGGCTTGCGTAGCCCCACACACCTGGGGGCTGCAGGCTTTCCTGCTCTCTTCAGCCTCAAAAGCACGCTTTCCCACTTGGCGCCGCGCCATGCCCAAAAATGGCCATATGTCTGGAGACTGGTCCCACGCCCAAAGAGCCAGCAGGGAAAACTATGCCTTGTTCTAAAGCTCTTTGGGAACCGCTTGCGTAGCCCCACACACGTGGGGGCTGCAGGCTTTCCTGCTGCCTTCAGCCTCAAAACCACCCTTTCCCACTTGGCGCCGCGCCAGGCCCAAAAATGGCCATATGTATGGAGACTGGTCCCACGCCCAAAGAGCCAGCAGGGAAAACTATGCCTTGTTCTAAAGCTCTTGGGGAACCGCTTGCGTAGCCCCACACACCTGGGGGCTGCAGGCTTTCCTGCTCTCTTCAGCCTCAGAAGAACGCTTTCGCACTTGGCACCGCGCCAGGCCCAAAAATGGCCATATGTCTGGAGATTGGTCCCACGCCCAAAGAGCCAGCAGGGAAAACTATGCCTTGTTCTAAAGCTCTTTGGGAACCGCTTGCGTAGCCCCACACACCTGGGGGCTGCAGGCTTTCCTGCTGCCTTCAGCCTCAAAAGCACCCTTTCCCACTTGGCGCCGCACCAGGCCCAAAAATGGCCATATGTCTGGAGATTGGTCCCACGCCCAAAGAGCCAGCAGGGAAAACTATGCCTTGTTCTAAAGCTCTTTGGGAACCGCTTGCGTAGCCCCACACACCTGGGGGCTGCAGGCTTTCCTGCTGCCTTCAGCCTCAGAAGAACCCTTTCGCACTTGGCGCCGCGCCAGGCACAAAAATGGCCATATGTCTGGAGACTGGTCCCACGCCCAAAGAGCCAGCAGGGAAAACTATGCCTTGTTCTAAAGCTCTTGGGGAACCGCTTGCGTAGCCCCACACACCTGGGGGCTGCAGGCTTTCCTGCTCTCTTCAGCCTCAGAAAAACCCTTTCGCACTTGGCGCCGCGCCAGGCCCAAAAATGGCCATATGTCTGGAGATTGGTCCCACGCCCAAAGAGCCAGCAGGGAAAACTATGCCTTGTTCTAAAGCTCTTTGGGAACCGCTTGCGTAGCCCCACACACCTGGGGGCTGCAGGCTTTCCTGCTGCCTTCAGCCTCAAAACCACCCTTTCCCACATGGCGTCACGCCAGGCACAAAAATGGCCATATGTCTGGAGGTTGGTCCCACGCCCAAAGAGCCAGCAGGGAAAACTATGCCTTGTTCTAAAGCTCTTTGGGAACGGCTTGCGTAGCCCCACAGACCTGGGGGCTGCAGGATTTCCTGCTCTCTTCAGACTCAAAAGCACGCTTTCCCACTTGGCGCCGCGCCAGGCACAAAAATGGCCATATGTCTGGAGATTGGTCCCACGCCCAAAGAGCCAGCAGGGAAAACTATGCCTTGTTCTAAAGATCTTTGGGAACCGCTTGCGTAGCCCCACACACCTGGGGGCTGCAGGCTTTTCTCGCGCTTTCAGCCTCAGAAGAACCCTTTCGCACTTGGCGCCGCGCCAGGCCCAAAAATGGCCATATGTCTGGAGACTGGTCCCACGCCCAAAGAGCCAGCAGGGAAAACTATGCCTTGTTCTAAAGCTCTTTGGGAACCGCTTGCGTAGCCCCACACACCTGGGGGCTGCAGGCTTTCCTGCTGCCTTCAGCCTCAAAACCACCCTTTCCCACATGGCGTCACGCCAGGCACAAAAATGGCCATATGTCTGGAGGTTGGTCCCACGCCCAAAGAGCCAGCAGGGAAAACTATGCCTTGTTCTAAAGCTCTTTGGGAACCGCTTGCGTAGCCCCACACACCTCGGGGCTGCAGGCTTTCCTGCTGCCTTCAGCCTCAGAAGAACCCTTTTGCACTTGGCGCCGCGCCAGGCCCAAAAATGGCCATATGTCTGGAGATTGGTTCCACGCCCAAAGAGCCAGCAGGGAAAACTATGCCTTGTTCTAAAGCTCTTTGGGAACCGCTTGCGTAGCCCCACACACCTGGGGGCTGCAGGCTTTCCTGCTGCCTTCAGCCTCAAAAGCACGCTTTCCCACTTGGCGCCGCGCCAGGCACAAAAATGACCATATGTCTGGAGATTGGTCCCTTTCCCAAAGAGCCAGCAGGGAAAACTATGCCTTGTTCTAAAGCTCTTTGGGAACCGCTTGCGTAGCCCCACACACCTGGGGGCTGCAGGCTTTCCTGCTCTCTTCAGCCTCAGAAGAACCCTTTCGCACTTGGCGCTGCGCCAGGCCCAAAAATAGCCATATGTCTGGAGATTGGTTCCACGCCCAAAGAGCCAGCAGGGAAAACTATGCCTTGTTCTAAAGCTCTTTGGGAACGGCTTGCGTAGCCCCACACACCTGGGGGCTGCAGGCTTTCCTGCTCTCTTCAGCCTCAAAAGCACCCTTTCCCACTTGTCGCCGCGCTAAGCCCAAAAATGGCCATATGTCTGGAGATTGGTCCCACGCCCAAAGAGCCAACAGGGAAAACTATGCCTTGTTCTAAAGCTCTTTGGGAACCGCTTGCGTAGCCCCACACACCTGGGGGCTGCAGGCTTTCCTGCTGCCTTCAGCCTCTAAACCACCCTTTCCCACATGGCGTCACGCCAGGCAAAAAAATGGCCATATGTCTGGAGGTTGGTCCCACGCCCAAAGAGCCAGCAGGGAAAACTATGCCTTGTTCTAAAGCTCTTTGGGAACCGCTTGCGTAGCCCCACACACCTGGGGGCTGCAGGCTTTCCTGCTCTCTTCAGCCTCAGAAGAACCCTTTCGCACTTGGCGCCGCGCCAGGCGCAAAAATGGCCATATGTCTGGAGGTTGGTCCCACACCCAAAGAGCCAGCAGGGAAAACTATGCCTTGTTCTAAAGCTCTTTGGGAACGGCTTGCGTAGCCCCACACACCTGGGGGCTGAAGGCTTTCCTGCTCTCTTCAGCCTCAAAAGCACGCTTTCCCACTTGGCGCCGCGCCAGGCCCAAAAATGGCCATATGTCTGGAGGTTGGTCCCACGCCCAAAGAGCCACCAGGGAAAACTATGCCTTGTTCTAAAGCTCTTTGGGAACGGCTTGCGTAGCCCCACACACCTGGGGGCTGCAGGCTTTCCTGCTCTCTTCAGCCTGAGAAGAACCCTTTTGCACTTGGCGCCGCGCCAGGCCCAAAAATGGCCATATGTCCGGAGATTGATTCCACGCCCAGAGAGCCAGCAGGGAAAACTATGCCTTGTTCTAAAGCTCTTTGGGAACGGCTTGCGTAGCCCCACACACCTGGGGGCTGCAGGCTTTCCTGCTCTCTTCAGCCTCAAAAGCACGCTTTCCCACTTGGCGCCGCGCCATGCCCAAAAATGGCCATATGTCTGGAGACTGGTCCCACGCCCAAAGAGCCAGCAGGGAAAACTATGCCTTGTTCTAAAGCTCTTTGGGAACCGCTTGCGTAGCCCCACACACCTGGGGGCTGCAGGCTTTCCTGCTGCCTTCAGCCTCAAAACCACCCTTTCCCACTTGGCGCCGCGCCAGGCCCAAAAATGGCCATATGTATGGAGACTGGTCCCACGCCCAAAGAGCCAGCAGGGAAAACTATGCCTTGTTCTAAAGCTCTTGGGGAACCGCTTGCGTAGCCCCACACACCTGGGGGCTGCAGGCTTTCCTGCTCTCTTCAGCCTCAGAAGAACGCTTTCGCACTTGGCACCGCGCCAGGCCCAAAAATGGCCATATGTCTGGAGATTGGTCCCACGCCCAAAGAGCCAGCAGGGAAAACTATGCCTTGTTCTAAAGCTCTTTGGGAACCGCTTGCGTAGCCCCACACACCTGGGGGCTGCAGGCTTTCCTGCTGCCTTCAGCCTCAAAAGCACCCTTTCCCACTTGGCGCCGCACCAGGCCCAAAAATGGCCATATGTCTGGAGATTGGTCCCACGCCCAAAGAGCCAGCAGGGAAAACTATGCCTTGTTCTAAAGCTCTTTGGGAACCGCTTGCGTAGCCCCACACACCTGGGGGCTGCAGGCTTTCCTGCTGCCTTCAGCCTCAGAAGAACCCTTTCGCACTTGGCGCCGCGCCAGGCACAAAAATGGCCATATGTCTGGAGACTGGTCCCACGCCCAAAGAGCCAGCAGGGAAAACTATGCCTTGTTCTAAAGCTCTTGGGGAACCGCTTGCGTAGCCCCACACACCTGGGGGCTGCAGGCTTTCCTGCTCTCTTCAGCCTCAGAAAAACCCTTTCGCACTTGGCGCCGCGCCAGGCCCAAAAATGGCCATATGTCTGGAGATTGGTCCCACGCCCAAAGAGCCAGCAGGGAAAACTATGCCTTGTTCTAAAGCTCTTTGGGAACCGCTTGCGTAGCCCCACACACCTGGGGGCTGCAGGCTTTCCTGCTGCCTTCAGCCTCAAAACCACCCTTTCCCACATGGCGTCACGCCAGGCCCAAAAATGGCCATATGTCTGGAGGTTGGTCCCACGCCCAAAGAGCCAGCAGGGAAAACTATGCCTTGTTCTAAAGCTCTTTGGGAACGGCTTGCGTAGCCCCACAGACCTGGGGGCTGCAGGATTTCCTGCTCTCTTCAGACTCAAAAGCACGCTTTCCCACTTGGCGCCGCGCCAGGCACAAAAATGGCCATATGTCTGGAGATTGGTCCCACGCCCAAAGAGCCAGCAGGGAAAACTATGCCTTGTTCTAAAGATCTTTGGGAACCGCTTGCGTAGCCCCACACACCTGGGGGCTGCAGGCTTTTCTCGCGCTTTCAGCCTCAGAAGAACCCTTTCGCACTTGGCGCCGCGCCAGGCCCAAAAATGGCCATATGTCTGGAGACTGGTCCCACGCCCAAAGAGCCAGCAGGGAAAACTATGCCTTGTTCTAAAGCTCTTTGGGAACCGCTTGCGTAGCCCTACAGACCTGGGGGCTGCAGGCTTTTCTCGCGCTTTCAGCCTCAGAAGAACCCTTTCGCACTTGGCGCCGCGCCAGGCCCAAAAATGGCCATATGTCTGGAGACTGGTCCCACGCCCAAAGAGCCAGCAGGGAAAACTATGCCTTGTTCTAAAGCTCTTTGGGAACGGCTTGCGTAGCCCTACAGACCTGGGGGCTGCAGGCTTTCCTGCTGCCTTCAGCCTCAAAACCACCCTTTCCCACTTGGCGCCGCACCAGGCCCAAAATAGCCATATTTCTGGAGACTGGTCCCACGCCCAAAGAGCCAGCAGGGAAAACTATGCCTTGTTCTAAAGCTCTTTGGGAACCGCTTGCGTGGCCCCACACACCTGGGGGCTGCAGGCTTTCCTGCTCTCTTCAGCCTCAGAAGAACCCTTTCGCACTTGGCGCCATGCCAGGCCCAAAAATGGCCATATGTCTGGAGATTTGTTCCACGCCCAAAGAGCCAGCAGGGAAAACTATGCCTTGTTCTAAAGCTCTTTGGGAACGGCTTGCGTAGCCCCACACACCTGGGGGCTGCAGGCTTTCCTGCTGCCTTCAGCCTCAAAACACCCCTTTCCCACTTGGCGCCGCGCCAGGCACAAAAATGGCCATATGTCTGGAGATTGGTCCCACGCCCAAAGAGCCAGCAGGGAAAACTATGCCTTGTTCTAAAGCTCTTTGGGAACCGCTTGCGTAGCCCCACACACCTGGGGGCTGCAGGCTTTTCTCGCGCTTTCAGCCTCAGAAGAACCCTTTCGCACTTGGCGCCGCGCCAGGCCCAAAAATGGCCATATGTCTGGAGACTGGTCCCACGCCCAAAGAGCCAGCAGGGAAAACTATGCCTTGTTCTAAAGCTCTTTGGGAACCGCTTGCGTAGCCCCACACACCTGGGGGCTGCAGGCTTTTCTCGCGCTTTCAGCCTCAGAAGAACCCTTTCGCACTTGGCGCCGCGCCAGGCCCAAAAATGGCCATATGTCTGGAGACTGGTCCCACGCCCAAAGAGCCAGCAGGGAAAACTATGCCTTGTTGTAAAGCTCTTTGGGAACCGCTTGCGTAGCCCCACAGACCTGGGGGCTGCAGGCTTTCCTGCTCTCTTCAGCCTGAGAAGAACCCTTTTGCACTTGGCGCCGCGCCAGGCCCAAAAATGGCCATATGTCCGGAGATTGATTCCACGCCCAGAGAGCCAGCAGGGAAAACTATGCCTTGTTCTAAAGCTCTTTGGGAACGGCTTGCGTAGCCCCACACACCTGGGGGCTGCAGGCTTTCCTGCTCTCTTCAGCCTCAAAAGCACGCTTTCCCACTTGGCGCCGCGCCATGCCCAAAAATGGCCATATGTCTGGAGACTGGTCCCACGCCCAAAGAGCCAGCAGGGAAAACTATGCCTTGTTCTAAAGCTCTTTGGGAACCGCTTGCGTAGCCCCACACACCTGGGGGCTGCAGGCTTTCCTGCTGCCTTCAGCCTCAAAACCACCCTTTCCCACTTGGCGCCGCGCCAGGCCCAAAAATGGCCATATGTATGGAGACTGGTCCCACGCCCAAAGAGCCAGCAGGGAAAACTATGCCTTGTTCTAAAGCTCTTGGGGAACCGCTTGCGTAGCCCCACACACCTGGGGGCTGCAGGCTTTCCTGCTCTCTTCAGCCTCAGAAGAACGCTTTCGCACTTGGCACCGCGCCAGGCCCAAAAATGGCCATATGTCTGGAGATTGGTCCCACGCCCAAAGAGCCAGCAGGGAAAACTATGCCTTGTTCTAAAGCTCTTTGGGAACCGCTTGCGTAGCCCCACACACCTGGGGGCTGCAGGCTTTCCTGCTGCCTTCAGCCTCAAAAGCACCCTTTCCCACTTGGCGCCGCACCAGGCCCAAAAATGGCCATATGTCTGGAGATTGGTCCCACGCCCAAAGAGCCAGCAGGGAAAACTATGCCTTGTTCTAAAGCTCTTTGGGAACCGCTTGCGTAGCCCCACACACCTGGGGGCTGCAGGCTTTCCTGCTGCCTTCAGCCTCAGAAGAACCCTTTCGCACTTGGCGCCGCGCCAGGCACAAAAATGGCCATATGTCTGGAGACTGGTCCCACGCCCAAAGAGCCAGCAGGGAAAACTATGCCTTGTTCTAAAGCTCTTGGGGAACCGCTTGCGTAGCCCCACACACCTGGGGGCTGCAGGCTTTCCTGCTCTCTTCAGCCTCAGAAAAACCCTTTCGCACTTGGCGCCGCGCCAGGCCCAAAAATGGCCATATGTCTGGAGATTGGTCCCACGCCCAAAGAGCCAGCAGGGAAAACTATGCCTTGTTCTAAAGCTCTTTGGGAACCGCTTGCGTAGCCCCACACACCTGGGGGCTGCAGGCTTTCCTGCTGCCTTCAGCCTCAAAACCACCCTTTCCCACATGGCGTCACGCCAGGCCCAAAAATGGCCATATGTCTGGAGGTTGGTCCCACGCCCAAAGAGCCAGCAGGGAAAACTATGCCTTGTTCTAAAGCTCTTTGGGAACGGCTTGCGTAGCCCCACAGACCTGGGGGCTGCAGGATTTCCTGCTCTCTTCAGACTCAAAAGCACGCTTTCCCACTTGGCGCCGCGCCAGGCACAAAAATGGCCATATGTCTGGAGATTGGTCCCACGCCCAAAGAGCCAGCAGGGAAAACTATGCCTTGTTCTAAAGATCTTTGGGAACCGCTTGCGTAGCCCCACACACCTGGGGGCTGCAGGCTTTTCTCGCGCTTTCAGCCTCAGAAGAACCCTTTCGCACTTGGCGCCGCGCCAGGCCCAAAAATGGCCATATGTCTGGAGACTGGTCCCACGCCCAAAGAGCCAGCAGGGAAAACTATGCCTTGTTCTAAAGCTCTTTGGGAACCGCTTGCGTAGCCCTACAGACCTGGGGGCTGCAGGCTTTTCTCGCGCTTTCAGCCTCAGAAGAACCCTTTCGCACTTGGCGCCGCGCCAGGCCCAAAAATGGCCATATGTCTGGAGACTGGTCCCACGCCCAAAGAGCCAGCAGGGAAAACTATGCCTTGTTCTAAAGCTCTTTGGGAACGGCTTGCGTAGCCCTACAGACCTGGGGGCTGCAGGCTTTCCTGCTGCCTTCAGCCTCAAAACCACCCTTTCCCACTTGGCGCCGCACCAGGCCCAAAATAGCCATATTTCTGGAGACTGGTCCCACGCCCAAAGAGCCAGCAGGGAAAACTATGCCTTGTTCTAAAGCTCTTTGGGAACCGCTTGCGTGGCCCCACACACCTGGGGGCTGCAGGCTTTCCTGCTCTCTTCAGCCTCAGAAGAACCCTTTCGCACTTGGCGCCATGCCAGGCCCAAAAATGGCCATATGTCTGGAGATTTGTTCCACGCCCAAAGAGCCAGCAGGGAAAACTATGCCTTGTTCTAAAGCTCTTTGGGAACGGCTTGCGTAGCCCCACACACCTGGGGGCTGCAGGCTTTCCTGCTGCCTTCAGCCTCAAAACACCCCTTTCCCACTTGGCGCCGCGCCAGGCACAAAAATGGCCATATGTCTGGAGATTGGTCCCACGCCCAAAGAGCCAGCAGGGAAAACTATGCCTTGTTCTAAAGCTCTTTGGGAACCGCTTGCGTAGCCCCACACACCTGGGGGCTGCAGGCTTTTCTCGCGCTTTCAGCCTCAGAAGAACCCTTTCGCACTTGGCGCCGCGCCAGGCCCAAAAATGGCCATATGTCTGGAGACTGGTCCCACGCCCAAAGAGCCAGCAGGGAAAACTATGCCTTGTTCTAAAGCTCTTTGGGAACCGCTTGCGTAGCCCCACACACCTGGGGGCTGCAGGCTTTTCTCGCGCTTTCAGCCTCAGAAGAACCCTTTCGCACTTGGCGCCGCGCCAGGCCCAAAAATGGCCATATGTCTGGAGACTGGTCCCACGCCCAAAGAGCCAGCAGGGAAAACTATGCCTTGTTGTAAAGCTCTTTGGGAACCGCTTGCGTAGCCCCACAGACCTGGGGGCTGCAGGCTTTCCTGCTGCCTTCAGCCTGAAAACCACCCTTTCCCACTTGGCGCCGCGCCAGGCCCAAAAATAGCCATATGTCTGGAGACTGGTCCCACGCCCAAAGAGCCAGCAGGGAAAACTATGCCTTGTTCTAAAGCTCTTTGGGAACGGCTTGCGTAGCCCCACACACCTGGGGGCTGCAGGCTTTCCTTCTCTCTTCAGCCTCAAAAGCACGCTTTCCCACTTGGCGCTGCGCCAGGCACAAAAATGGCCATATGTCTGGAGATTGGTCCCACGCCCAAAGAGCCAGCAGGGAAAACTATGCCTTGTTGTAAAGCTCTTTGGGAACCGCTTGCGTAGCCCCACACAAAATGGGGGCTGCAGGCTTTTCTCGCGCTTTCAGCCTCAGAAGAACCCTTTCGCAATTGGTGCCGCGCCAGGCCCAAAAATGGCCATATGTCTGGAGGTTGGTCCCACGCCCAAAGAGCCAGCAGGGAAAACTATGCCTTGTTCTAAAGCTCTTTGGGAACCTCTTGCGTAGCCCCACAGACCTGGGGGCTGCAGGCTTTCCTGCTGCTTTCAGCCTCAAAACCACCCTTTCCCACTTGGCGCCGCGCCAGGCCCAAAAATGGCCATATGGCTGGAGACTGGTCCCACGCCCAAAGAGCCAGCAGGGAAAACTATGCCTTGTTCTAAAGCTCTTTGGGAAGCGCTTGCGTAGCCCCACACAAACTGGGGGCTGCAGGCTTTCCTGCTGCCTTCTGCCTCAAAACTACCATTTCCCAGTTGGCGCCGCGCCAGGCACAAAAATAGCCATATGTCTGGAGACTGGTCCCACGCCCAAAGAGCCAGCAGGGAAAACTATGCCTTGTTCTAAAGCTCTTTGGGAACCGCTTGCGTAGCCCCACACACCTGGGGGCTGCAGGCTTTCCTGCTGCCTTCAGCCTCAAAACACCCCTTTCCCACTTGGCGCCGCGCCAGGCACAAAAATGGCCATATGTCTGGAGATTGGTCCCACGCCCAAAGAGCCAGCAGGGAAAACTATGCCTTGTTCTAAAGCTCTTTGGGAACCGCTTGCGTAGCCCCACACACCTGGGGGCTGCAGGCTTTTCTCGCGCTTTCAGCCTCAGAAGAACCGTTTCGCACTTGGCGCCGCGCCAGGCCCAAAAATGGCCATATGTCTGGAGACTGGTCCCACGCCCAAAGAGCCAGCAGGGAAAACTATGCCTTGTTCTAAAGCTCTTGGGGAACCGCTTGTGTAGCCTCACACACCTGGGGGCTACAGGCTTTCCTGCTGCCTTCAGCCTCAAAACCACCCTTTCCCACTTGGCGCCGCGCCAGGCCCAAAAATGGCCATATGGCTGGAGACTGGTCCCACGCCCAAAGAGCCAGCAGGGAAAACTATGCCTTGTTCTAAAGCTCTTTGGGAAGCGCTTGCGTAGCCCCACACAAACTGGGGGCTGCAGGCTTTCCTGCTGCCTTCTGCCTCAAAACCACCATTTCCCAGTTGGCGCCGCGCCAGGCACAAAAATAGCCATATGTCTGGAGACTGGTGCCACGCCCAAAGAGCCAGCAGGGAAAACTATGCCTTGTTCTAAAGCTCTTTGGGAACCGCTTGCGTAGCCCCACAGACCTGGGGGCTGCAGGCTTTCCTGCTGCCTTCAGCCTCAAAACCACCCTTTCCCACTTGGCGTCACGCCAGGCACAAAAATGGCCATATGTCTGGAGACTGGTCCCACGCCCAAAGAGCCAGCAGGGAAAACTATGCCTTGTTCTAAAGCTCTTTGGGAACCGCTTGCGTAGCCCCACACACCTGGGGGCTGCAGGCTTTCCTGCTGCCTTCAGCCTCAAAACACCCCTTTCCCACTTGGCGCCGCGCCAGGCCCAAAAATGGCCATATGTCTGGAGACTGGTCCCACGCCCAAAGAGCCAGCAGGGAAAACTATGCCTTGTTCTAAAGCTCTTTGGGAACCGCTTGCGTAGCCCCACACACCTGGGGGCTGCAGGCTTTTCTCGCGCTTTCAGCCTCAGAAGAACCCTTTCGCACTTGGCGCCGCGCCAGGCCCAAAAATGGCCATATGTCTGGAGACTGGTCCCACGCCCAAAGAGCCAGCAGGGAAAACTATGCCTTGTTCTAAAGCTCTTTGGGAACCGCTTGCGTAGCCACACACACGGGGGGGCTACAGGCTTTCCTGCTGCCTTCAGCCTCAAAACCACCCTTTCCCACTTGGCGCCGCACCAGGCCCAAAAATAGCCATATTTCTGGAGACTGGTCCCACGCCCAAAGAGCCAGCAGGGAAAACTATGCCTTGTTCTAAAGCTCTTGGGGAACCGCTTGCGTAGCCCCACAGACCTGGGGGCTGCAGGCTTTCCTGCTGCCTTCAGCCTCAAAACCACCCTTTCCCACTTGGCGCCGCGCCAGGCCCAAAAATAGCCATATGTCTGGAGACTGGTGCCACGCCCAAAGAGCCAGCAGGGAAAACTATGCCTTGTTCTAAAGCTCTTTGGGAACCACTTGCGTAGCCCTACAGACCTGGGGGCTGCAGGCTTTCCTGCTGCCTTCAGCCTCAAAACCACCTTTTCCCACATGGCGTCACGCCAGGCCCAAAAATGGCCATATGTCTGGAGACTGGTCCCACGCCCAAAGAGCCAGCAGGGAAAACTATGCCTTCTTCTAAAGCTCTTTGGGAACCGCTTGCGTAGCCCCACACACCTGGGGGCTGCAGGCTTTCCTGCTGCCTTCAGCCTCAAAACACCCCTTTCCCACTTGGCGCCGCGCCAGGCACAAAAATGGCCATATGTCTGGAGATTGGTCCCACGCCCAAAGAGCCAGCAGGGAAAACTATGCCTTGTTCTAAAGCTCTTTGGGAACCGCTTGCGTAGCCCCACACACCTGGGGGCTGCAGGCTTTTCTCGCGCTTTCAGCCTCAGAAGAACCCTTTCGCAATTGGCGCCGCGCCAGGCCCAAAAATGGCCATATGTCTGGAGACTGGTCCCACGCCCAAAGAGCCAGCAGGGAAAACTATGCCTTGTTCTAAAGCTCTTTGGGAACCGCTTGCGTAGCCCCACACACCTGGGGGCTGCAGGCTTTTCTCGCGCTTTCAGCCTCAGAAGAACCCTTTCACACTTGGCGCCGCGCCAGGCCCAAAAATGGCCATATGTCTGGAGACTGGTCCCACGCCCAAAGAGCCAGCAGGGAAAACTATGCCTTGTTCTAAAGCTCTTGGGGAACCGCTTGCGTAGCCCCACACACCTGGGGGCTACAGGCTTTCCTGCTGCCTTCAGCCTCAAAACCACCCTTTCCCACTTGGCGCCGCACCAGGCCCAAAAATAGCCATATTTCTGGAGACTGGTCCCACGCCCAAAGAGCCAGCAGGGAAAACTATGCCTTGTTCTAAAGCTCTTTGGGAACGGCTTGCGTAGCCCCACACACCTGGGGGCTGCAGGCTTTCCTTCTCTCTTCAGCCTCAAAAGCACGCTTTCCCACTTGGCGCTGCGCCAGGCACAAAAATGGCCATATGTCTGGAGATTGGTCCCACGCCCAAAGAGCCAGTAGGGAAAACTATGCCTTGTTGTAAAGCTCTTTGGGAACCGCTTGCGTAGCCCCACACAAACTGGGGGCTGCAGGCTTTTCTCGCGCTTTCAGCCTCAGAAGAACCCTTTCGCAATTGGTGCCGCGCCAGGCCCAAAAATGGCCATATGTCTGGAGGTTGGTCCCACGCCCAAAGAGCCAGCAGGGAAAACTATGCCTTGTTCTAAAGCTCTTGGGGAACCTCTTGCGTAGCCCCACAGACCTGGGGGCTGCAGGCTTTCCTGCTGCCTTCAGCCTCAAAACCACACTTTCCCACTTGGCGCCGCGCCAGGCCCAAAAATGGCCATATGGCTGGAGACTGGTCCCACGCCCAAAGAGCCAGCAGGGAAAACTATGCCTTGTTCTAAAGCTCTTTGGGAAGCGCTTGCGTAGCCCCACACAAACTGGGGGCTGCAGGCTTTCCTGCTGCCTTCTGCCTCAAAACCACCATTTCCCAGTTGGCGCCGCGCCAGGCACAAAAATAGCCATATGGCTGGAGACTGGTCCCACGCCCAAAGAGCCAGCAGGGAAAACTATGCCTTGTTCTAAAGCTCTTTGGGAACCGCTTGCGTAGCCCCACAGACCTGGGGGCTGCAGGCTTTCCTGCTGCCTTCAGCCTCAAAACCACCCTTTCCCACGTGGCGTCACGCCAGGCACAAAAATGGCCATATGTCTGGAGACTGGTCCCACGCCCAAAGAGCCAGCAGGGAAAACTATGCCTTGTTCTAAAGCTCTTTGGGAACCGCTTGCGTAGCCCCACACACCTGGGGGCTGCAGGCTTTCCTGCTGCCTTCAGCCTCAAAACACCCCTTTCCCACTTGGCGCCGCGCCAGGCCCAAAAATGGCCATATGTCTGGAGACTGGTGCCACGCCCAAAGAGCCAGCAGGGAAAACTATGCCTTGTTCTAAAGCTCTTTGGGAACCGCTTGCGTAGCCCCACACACCTGGGGGCTGCAGGCTTTTCTCGCACTTTCAGCCTCAGAAGAACCCTTTCGCACTTGGCGCCGCGCCAGGCCCAAAAATGGCCATATGTCTGGAGAATGGTCCCACGCCCAAAGAGCCAGCAGGGAAAACTATGCCTTGTTCTAAAGCTCTTTGGGAACCGCTTGCGTAGCCCCACACACCTGGGGGCTGCAGGCTTTTCTCGCGCTTTCAGCCTCAGAAGAACCCTTTCGCACTTGGCGCCGCGCCAGGCCCAAAAATGGCCATATGTCTGGAGACTGGTCCCACGCCCAAAGAGCCAGCAGGGAAAACTATGCCTTGTTCTAAAGCTCTTGGGGAACCGCTTGCGTAGCCCCACACACCTGGGGGCTACAGGCATTCCTGCTGCCTTCAGCCTCAAAACCACCCTTTCCCACTTGGCGCCGCACCAGGCCCAAAAATAGCCATATTTCTGGAGACTGGTCCCACGCCCAAAGAGCCAGCAGGGAAAACTATGCCTTGTTCTAAAGCTCTTGGGGAACCGCTTGCGTAGCCCCACAGACCTGGGGGCTGCAGGCTTTCCTGCTGCCTTCAGCCTCAAAACCACCCTTTCCCACTTGGCGCCGCGCCAGGCCCAAAAATAGCCATATGTCTGGAGACTGGTGCCACGCCCAAAGAGCCAGCAGGGAAAACTATGCCTTGTTCTAAAGCTCTTTGGGAACCACTTGCGTAGCCCCACACACCTGGGGGCTGCAGGCTTTTCTCGCGCTTTCAGCCTCAGAAGAACCCTTTCGCACTTGGCGCCGCGCCAGGCCCAAAAATGGCCATATGTCTGGAGACTGGTCCCACGCCCAAAGAGCCAGCAGGGAAAACTATGCCTTGTTCTAAAGCTCTTTGGGAACCGCTTGCGTAGCCCCACACACCTGGGGGCTGCAGGCTTTTCTCGTGCTTTCAGCCTCAGAAGAACCCTTTCGCACTTGGCGCCGCGCCAGGCCCAAAAATGGCCATATGTCTGGAGACTGGTCCCACGCCCAAAGAGCCAGCAGGGAAAACTATGCCTTGTTCTAAAGCTCTTGGGGAACCGCTTGCGTAGCCCCACACACCTGGGGGCTGCAGGCTTTCCTGCTGCCTTCAGCCTCAAAACCACCCTTTCCCACTTGGCGCCGCACCAGGCCCAAAAATAGCCATATTTCTGGAGACTGGTCCCACGCCCAAAGAGCCAGCAGGGAAAACTATGCCTTGTTCTAAAGCTCTTGGGGAACCGCTTGCGTAGCCCCACAGACCTGGGGGCTGCAGGCTTTCCTGCTGCCTTCAGCCTCAAAACCACCCTTTCCCACTTGGCGCCGCGCCAGGCCCAAAAATAGCCATATGTCTGGAGACTGGTGCCACGCCCAAAGAGCCAGCAGGGAAAACTATGCCTTCTTCTAAAGCTCTTTGGGAACCGCTTGCGTAGCCCCACACACCTGGGGGCTGCAGGCTTTCCTGCTGCCTTCAGCCTCAAAACACCCCTTTCCCACTTGGCGCCGCGCCAGGCACAAAAATGGCCATATGTCTGGAGATTGGTCCCACGCCCAAAGAGCCAGCAGGGAAAACTATGCCTTGTTCTAAAGCTCTTTGGGAACCGCTTGCGTAGCCCCACACACCTGGGGGCTGCAGGCTTTTCTCGCGCTTTCAGCCTCAGAAGAACCCTTTCACACTTGGCGCCGCGCCAGGCCCAAAAATGGCCATATGTCTGGAGACTGGTCCCACGCCCAAAGAGCCAGCAGGGAAAACTATGCCTTGTTCTAAAGCTCTTGGGGAACCGCTTGCGTAGCCCCACACACCTGGGGGCTACAGGCTTTCCTGCTGCCTTCAGCCTCAAAACCACCCTTTCCCACTTGGCGCCGCACCAGGCCCAAAAATAGCCATATTTCTGGAGACTGGTCCCACGCCCAAAGAGCCAGCAGGGAAAACTATGCCTTGTTCTAAAGCTCTTTGGGAACGGCTTGCGTAGCCCCACACACCTGGGGGCTGCAGGCTTTCCTTCTCTCTTCAGCCTCAAAAGCACGCTTTCCCACTTGGCGCTGCGCCAGGCACAAAAATGGCCATATGTCTGGAGATTGGTCCCACGCCCAAAGAGCCAGTAGGGAAAACTATGCCTTGTTGTAAAGCTCTTTGGGAACCGCTTGCGTAGCCCCACACAAACTGGGGGCTGCAGGCTTTTCTCGCGCTTTCAGCCTCAGAAGAACCCTTTCGCAATTGGTGCCGCGCCAGGCCCAAAAATGGCCATATGTCTGGAGGTTGGTCCCACGCCCAAAGAGCCAGCAGGGAAAACTATGCCTTGTTCTAAAGCTCTTGGGGAACCTCTTGCGTAGCCCCACAGACCTGGGGGCTGCAGGCTTTCCTGCTGCCTTTAGCCTCAAAACCACACTTTCCCACTTGGCGCCGCGCCAGGCCCAAAAATGGCCATATGGCTGGAGACTGGTCCCACGCCCAAAGAGCCAGCAGGGAAAACTATGCCTTGTTCAAAAGCTCTTTGGGAAGCGCTTGCGTAGCCCCACACAAACTGGGGGCTGCAGGCTTTCCTGCTGCCTTCTGCCTCAAAACCACCATTTCCCAGTTGGCGCCGCGCCAGGCACAAAAATAGCCATATGGCTGGAGACTGGTCCCACGCCTAAAGAGCCAGCAGGGAAAACTATGCCTTGTTCTAAAGCTCTTTGGGAACCGCTTGCGTAGCCCTACAGACCTGGGGGCTGCAGGCTTTCCTGCTGCCTTCAGCCTCAAAACCACCCTTTCCCACGTGGCGTCACGCCAGGCACAAAAATGGCCATATGTCTGGAGACTGGTCCCACGCCCAAAGAGCCAGCAGGGAAAACTATGCCTTGTTCTAAAGCTCTTTGGGAACCGCTTGCGTAGCCCCACACACCTGGGGGCTGCAGGCTTTCCTGCTGCCTTCAGCCTCAAAACACCCCTTTCCCACTTGGCGCCGCGCCAGGCCCAAAAATGGCCATATGTCTGGAGACTGGTGCCACGCCCAAAGAGCCAGCAGGGAAAACTATGCCTTGTTCTAAAGCTCTTTGGGAACCGCTTGCGTAGCCCCACACACCTGGGGGCTGCAGGCTTTTCTCGCGCTTTCAGCCTCAGAAGAACCCTTTCGCACTTGGCGCCGCGCCAGGCCCAAAAATGGCCATATGTCTGGAGAATGGTCCCACGCCCAAAGAGCCAGCAGGGAAAACTATGCCTTGTTCTAAAGCTCTTTGGGAACCGCTTGCGTAGCCCCACACAC
This sequence comes from Chroicocephalus ridibundus, assembly GCF_963924245.1. Classification (NCBI taxonomy): domain Eukaryota; kingdom Metazoa; phylum Chordata; class Aves; order Charadriiformes; family Laridae; genus Chroicocephalus; species Chroicocephalus ridibundus. The sequence goes on from NW_026961800.1 coordinate 176,325, forward strand.
CTGGGGGCTGCAGGCTTTTCTCGCGCTTTCAGCCTCAGAAGAACCCTTTCGCACTTGGCGCCGCGCCAGGCCCAAAAATGGCCATATGTCTGGAGACTGGTCCCACGCCCAAAGAGCCAGCAGGGAAAACTATGCCTTGTTCTAAAGCTCTTGGGGAACCGCTTGCGTAGCCCCACACACCTGGGGGCTACAGGCATTCCTGCTGCCTTCAGCCTCAAAACCACCCTTTCCCACTTGGCGCCGCACCAGGCCCAAAAATAGCCATATTTCTGGAGACTGGTCCCACGCCCAAAGAGCCAGCAGGGAAAACTATGCCTTGTTCTAAAGCTCTTGGGGAACCGCTTGCGTAGCCCCACAGACCTGGGGGCTGCAGGCTTTCCTGCTGCCTTCAGCCTCAAAACCACCCTTTCCCACTTGGCGCCGCGCCAGGCCCAAAAATAGCCATATGTCTGGAGACTGGTGCCACGCCCAAAGAGCCAGCAGGGAAAACTATGCCTTGTTCTAAAGCTCTTTGGGAACCACTTGCGTAGCCCCACACACCTGGGGGCTGCAGGCTTTTCTCGCGCTTTCAGCCTCAGAAGAACCCTTTCGCACTTGGCGCCGCGCCAGGCCCAAAAATGGCCATATGTCTGGAGACTGGTCCCACGCCCAAAGAGCCAGCAGGGAAAACTATGCCTTGTTCTAAAGCTCTTTGGGAACCGCTTGCGTAGCCCCACACACCTGGGGGCTGCAGGCTTTTCTCGCGCTTTCAGCCTCAGAAGAACCCTTTCGCACTTGGCGCCGCGCCAGGCCCAAACATGGCCATATGTCTGGAGACTGGTCCCACGCCCAAAGAGCCAGCAGGGAAAACTATGCCTTGTTCTAAAGCTCTTGGGGAACCGCTTGCGTAGCCCCACACACCTGGGGGCTACAGGCTTTCCTGCTGCCTTCAGCCTCAAAACCACCCTTTCCCACTTGGCGCCGCACCAGGCCCAAAAATAGCCATATTTCTGGAGACTGGTCCCACGCCCAAAGAGCCAGCAGGGAAAACTATGCCTTGTTCTAAAGCTCTTGGGGAACCGCTTGCGTAGCCCCACAGACCTGGGGGCTGCAGGCTTTCCTGCTGCCTTCAGCCTCAAAACCACCCTTTCCCACTTGGCGCCGCGCCAGGCCCAAAAATAGCCATATGTCTGGAGACTGGTGCCACGCCCAAAGAGCCAGCAGGGAAAACTATGCCTTGTTCTAAAGCTCTTTGGGAACCACTTGCGTAGCCCTACAGACCTGGGGGCTGCAGGCTTTCCTGCTGCCTTCAGCCTCAAAACCACCTTTTCCCACATGGCGTCACGCCAGGCCCAAAAATGGCCATATGTCTGGAGACTGGTCCCACGCCCAAAGAGCCAGCAGGGAAAACTATGCCTTCTTCTAAAGCTCTTTGGGAACCGCTTGCGTAGCCCCACACACCTGGGGGCTGCAGGCTTTCCTGCTGCCTTCAGCCTCAAAACACCCCTTTCCCACTTGGCGCCGCGCCAGGCACAAAAATGGCCATATGTCTGGAGATTGGTCCCACGCCCAAAGAGCCAGCAGGGAAAACTATGCCTTGTTCTAAAGCTCTTTGGGAACCGCTTGCGTAGCCCCACACACCTGGGGGCTGCAGGCTTTTCTCGCGCTTTCAGCCTCAGAAGAACCCTTTCGCAATTGGCGCCGCGCCAGGCCCAAAAATGGCCATATGTCTGGAGACTGGTCCCACGCCCAAAGAGCCAGCAGGGAAAACTATGCCTTGTTCTAAAGCTCTTTGGGAACCGCTTGCGTAGCCCCACACACCTGGGGGCTGCAGGCTTTTCTCGCGCTTTCAGCCTCAGAAGAACCCTTTCCCACTTGGCGCCGCGCCAGGCCCAAAAATGGCCATATGTCTGGAGACTGGTCCCACGCCCAAAGAGCCAGCAGGGAAAACTATGCCTTGTTCTAAAGCTCTTGGGGAACCGCTTGCGTAGCCCCACACACCTGGGGGCTACAGGCTTTCCTGCTGCCTTCAGCCTCAAAACCACCCTTTCCCACTTGGCGCCGCACGAGGCCCAAAAATAGCCATATTTCTGGAGACTGGTCCCACGCCCAAAGAGCCAGCAGGGAAAACTATGCCTTGTTCTAAAGCTCTTTGGGAACGGCTTGCGTAGCCCCACACACCTGGGGGCTGCAGGCTTTCCTTCTCTCTTCAGCCTCAAAAGCACGCTTTCCCACTTGGCGCTGCGCCAGGCACAAAAATGGCCATATGTCTGGAGATTGGTCCCACGCCCAAAGAGCCAGCAGGGAAAACTATGCCTTGTTGTAAAGCTCTTTGGGAACCGCTTGCGTAGCCCCACACAAACTGGGGGCTGCAGGCTTTTCTCGCGCTTTCAGCCTCAGAAGAACCCTTTCGCAATTGGTGCCGCGCCAGGCCCAAAAATGGCCATATGTCTGGAGGTTGGTCCCAAACCCAAAGAGCCAGCAGGGAAAACTATGCCTTGTTCTAAAGCTCTTGGGCAACCTCTTGCGTAGCCCCACAGACCTGGGGGGTGCAGGCTTTCCTGCTGCCTTCAGCCTCAAAACCACCCTTTCCCACTTGGCGCCGCGCCAGGCCCAAAAATGGCCATATGGCTGGAGACTGGTCCCACGCCCAAAGAGCCAGCAGGGAAAACTATGCCTTGTTCTAAAGCTCTTTGGGAACCGCTTGCGTAGCCCCACACACCTGGGGGCTGCAGGCTTTTCTCGCGCTTTCAGCCTCAGAAGAACCCTTTCCCACTTGGCGCCGCGCCAGGCCCAAAAATGGCCATATGTCTGGAGACTGGTCCCACGCCCAAAGAGCCAGCAGGGAAAACTATGCCTTGTTCTAAAGCTCTTGGGGAACCGCTTGCGTAGCCTCACACACCTGGGGGCTGCAGGCTTTTCTCGCGCTTTCAGCCTCAGAAGAACCCTTTCGCACTTGGCGCCACGCCAGGCCCGAAAATGGCCATATGTCTGGAGACTGGTCCCACGCCCAAAGAGCCAGCAGGGAAAACTATGCCTTGTTCTAAAGCTCTTGGGGAACCGCTTGCGTAGCCCCACACACCTGGGTGCTACAGGCTTTCCTGCTGCCTTCAGCCTCAAAACCACCCTTTCCCACTTGGCGCCGCGCCAGGCCCAAAAATAGCCATATGGCTGGAGACTGGTCCCACGCCCAAAGAGCCAGCAGGGAAAACTATGCCTTGTTCTAAAGCTCTTTGGGAACCACTTGCGTAGCCCTACAGATCTGGGGGCTGCAAGCTTTCCTGCTGCCTTCAGCCTCAAAACCACCCTTTCCCACATGGCGTCACGCCAGGCATAAAAATGGCCATATGTCTGGAGATTGGTCCCACGCCCAAAGAGCCAGCAGGGAAAACTATGCCTTGTTCTAAAGCTCTTTGGGAACCGCTTGCGTAGCCCCACACACCTGGGGGCTGCAGGCTTTCCTGCTCTCTTCAGCCTCAGAAGAACCCTTTCGCACTTGGCGCCACGCCAGGCCCAAAAATGGCCATATGTCTGGAGATTTGTTCCACGCCCAAAGAGCCAGCAGGGAAAACTATGCCTTGTTCTAAAGCTCTTTGGGAACGGCTTGCGTAGCCCCACACACCTGGGGGCTGCAGGCTTTCCTGCTCTCTTCAGCCTCAAAAGCACGCTTTCCCACTTGGCGCCGCGCCAGGCACAAAAATGGCCATATGTCTGGAGATTGGTCCCACGCCCAAAGAGCCAGCAGGGAAAACTATGCCTTGTTCTAAAGCTCTTTGGGAACCGCTTGCGTAGCCCCACACACCTGGGGGCTGAAGGCTTTTCTCGCGCTTTCAGCCTCAGAAGAACCCTTTCGCACTTGGCGCCGCGCCAGGCCCAAAAATGGCCATATGTCTGGAGACTGGTCCCACACCCAAAGAGCCAGCAGGGAAAACTATGCCTTGTTCTAAAGCTCTTTGGGAACCGCTTGCGTAGCCCCACACACCTGGGGGCTGCAGGCTTTCCTGCTCTCTTCAGCCTCAGAAGAACCCTTTCCCACTTGGCGCCACGCCAGGCACAAAAATGGCCATATGTCTGGAGATTTGTTCCACGCCCAAAGAGCCAGCAGGGAATACTATGCCTTGTTCTAAAGCTCTTTGGGAACGGCTTGCGTAGCCCCACACACCTGGGGGCTGCAGGCTTTCCTGCTCTCTTCAGCCTCAAAAGCACGCTTTCCCACTTGGCGCCGCGCCAGGCACAAAAATGGCCATATGTCTGGAGATTGGTCCCACGCCCAAAGAGCCAGCAGGGAAAACTATGCCTTGTTCTAAAGCTCTTTGGGAACCGCTTGCGTAGCCCCACACACCTGGGGGCTGCAGGCTTTCCTGCTGCCTTCAGCCTCAAAACCACCCTTTCCCACTTGGCGCCGCGCCAGGCCCAAAAATGGCCATATGTCTGGAGATTGGTCCCACGCCCAAAGAGCCAGCAGGGAAAACTATGCCTTGTTCTAAAGCTCTTTGGGAACCGCTTGCGTAGCCCCACACACCTGGGGGCTGCAGGCTTTTCTCGCGCTTTCAGCCTCAGAAGAACCCTTTCGCACTTGGCGCCGCGCCTGGCCCAAAAATGGCCATATGTCTGGAGACTGGTCCCACGCCCAAAGAGCCAGCAGGGAAAACTATGCCTTGTTCTAAAGCTCTTTGGGAACCGCTTGCGTAGCCCCACACACCTTGGGTCTACATGCTTTCCTGCTCTCTTCAGCCTCAGAAGAACCCTTTCGCACTTGGCGCCGCGCCAGGCCCAAAAATGGCCATATGTCGGGAGATTGGTTCCACGCCCAAAGAGCCAGCAGGGAAAACTATGCCTTGTTCTAAAGCTCTTTGGGAACCGCTTGCGTAGCCCCACACACCTGGGGGCTGCAGGCTTATCTGCTGCCTTCAGCCTCAAAAGCACGCTTTCCCACTTGGCGCCGCGCCAGGCCCAAAAATGGCCATATGTCTGGAGACTGGTCCCACGCCCAAAGAGCCAGCAGGGAAAACTATGCCTTGTTCTAAAGCTCTTTGGGAACTGCTTGCGTAGCCCCACACACCTGGGGGCTGCAGGCTTTCCTGCTGCCTTCCGCCTCAAAACCACCCTTTCCCACATGGCGTCACGCCAGGCACAAAAATGGCCATATGTCTGGAGACTGGTCCCACGCCCAAAGAGCCAGCAGGGAAAACTATGCCTTGTTCTAAAGCTCTTGGGGAACCGCTTGCGTAGCCCCACACACCTGGGGGCTGCAGGCTTTCCTGCTCTCTTCAGCCTCAGAAGAACCCTTTCGCACTTGGCGCCGCGCCAGCCCCAAAAATGGCCATATGTTTGGAGATTGGTCCCACGCCCAAAGAGCCAGCAGGGAAAACTATGCCTTGTTCTAAAGCTCTTTGGGAACCGCTTGCGTAGCCCCACACACCTGGGGGCTGCAGGCTTTCCTGCTGCCTTCAGCCTCAAAAGCACCCTTTCCCACTTGGCGCCGCGCCAGGCCCAAAAATGGCCATATGTCTGGAGACTGGTCCCACGCCCAAAGAGCCAGCAGGGAAAACTATGCCTTGTTCTAAAGCTCTTTGGGAACCGCTTGCGTAGCCCCACACACCTGGGGGCTGCAGGCTTTCCTGCTCTCTTCAGCCTCAGAAGAACCCTTTCGCACTTGGCGCCACGCCAGGCACAAAAATGGCCATATGTCTGGAGATTTGTTCCACGCCCAAAGAGCCAGCAGGGAATACTATGCCTTGTTCTAAAGCTCTTTGGGAACGGCTTGCGTAGCCCCACACACCTGGGGGCTGCAGACTTTCCTGCTCTCTTCAGCCTCAAAAGCACGCTTTCCCACTTGGCCCCGTACCAGGCACAAAAATGGCCATATGTCTGGAGATTGGTCCCACGCCCAAAGAGCCAGCAGGGAAAACTATGCCTTGTTCTAAAGCTCTTTGGGAACGGCTTGCGTAGCCCCACACATCTGGGGGCTGCAGGCTTTCCTGCTGCCTTCTGCCTCAAAACCACCATTTCCCACTTCGCGCTGCGCCATGCCCAAAAATAGCCATATGGCTGGAGACTGGTCCCACGCCCAAAGAGCCAGCAGGGAAAACTATGCCTTGTTCTAAAGCTCTTTGGGAACCGCTTGCGTAGCCCCACACACCTGGGGGCTGCAGGCTTTCCTGCTGCCTTCAGCCTCAAAACCACCCTTTCCCACTTGGCGTCACGCCAGGCCCAAAAATTGCCATATGTCTGGAGACTGGTCCCACGCCGAAAGAGCCAGCAGGGAAAACTATGCCTTGTTCTAAAGCTCTTTGGGAACGGCTTGCCTAGCCCCACACACCTGGGGGCTGCAGGCTTTCCTGCTCTCTTCAGCCTCAGAAGAACCCTTTCCCACTTGGCGCCGCGCCAGGCCCAAAAATGGCCATATGTCTGGAGACTGGTGCCACGCCCAAAGAGCCAGCAGGGAAAACTATGCCTTGTTCTAAAGCTCTTTGGGAACGGCTTGCGTAGCCCCACACACCTGGGGGCTGCAGGCTTTCCTGCTCTCTTCAGCCACAAAAGCACGCTTTCCCACTTGGCGCCGCGCCAGGCAGAAAAATGGCCATATGTCTGGAGATTGGTCCCACGCCCAAAGAGCCAGCAGGGAAAACTATGCCTTGTTCTAAAGCTCTTTGGGAACCGCTTGCGTAGCCCCACACACCTGGGGGCTGCAGGCTTATCTGCTGCCTTCAGCCTCAAAAGCACGCTTTCCCACTTGGCGCCGCGCCAGGCCCAAAAATGGCCATATGTCTGGAGACTGGTCCCACGCCCAAAGAGCCAGCAGGGAAAACTATGCCTTGTTCTAAAGCTCTTTGGGAACTGCTTGCGTAGCCCCACACACCTGGGGGCTGCAGGCTTTCCTGCTGCCTTCCGCCTCAAAACCACCCTTTCCCACATGGCGTCACGCCAGGCACAAAAATGGCCATATGTCTGGAGACTGGTCCCACGCCCAAAGAGCCAGCAGGGAAAACTATGCCTTGTTCTAAAGCTCTTGGGGAACCGCTTGCGTAGCCCCACACACCTGGGGGCTGCAGGCTTTCCTGCTCTCTTCAGCCTCAGAAGAACCCTTTCGCACTTGGCGCCGCGCCAGCCCCAAAAATGGCCATATGTTTGGAGATTGGTCCCACGCCCAAAGAGCCAGCAGGGAAAACTATGCCTTGTTCTAAAGCTCTTTGGGAACCGCTTGCGTAGCCCCACACACCTGGGGGCTGCAGGCTTTCCTGCTGCCTTCAGCCTCAAAAGCACCCTTTCCCACTTGGCGCCGCGCCAGGCCCAAAAATGGCCATATGTCTGGAGATTGGTCCCACGCCCAAAGAGCCAGCAGGGAAAACTATGCCTTGTTCTAAAGCTCTTTGGGAACCGCTTGCGTAGCCCCACACACCTGGGGGCTGCAGGCTTTCCTGCTCTCTTCAGCCTCAGAAGAACCCTTTCGCACTTGGCGCCACGCCAGGCACAAAAATGGCCATATGTCTGGAGATTTGTTCCACGCCCAAAGAGCCAGCAGGGAATACTATGCCTTGTTCTAAAGCTCTTTGGGAACGGCTTGCGTAGCCCCACACACCTGGGGGCTGCAGGCTTTCCTGCTCTCTTCAGCCTCAAAAGCACGCTTTCCCACTTGGCCCCGTACCAGGCACAAAAATGGCCATATGTCTGGAGATTGGTCCCACGCCCAAAGAGCCAGCAGGGAAAACTATGCCTTGTTCTAAAGCTCTTTGGGAACGGCTTGCGTAGCCCCACACATCTGGGGGCTGCAGGCTTTCCTGCTGCCTTCTGCCTCAAAACCACCATTTCCCACTTCGCGCTGCGCCATGCCCAAAAATAGCCATATGGCTGGAGACTGGTCCCACGCCCAAAGAGCCAGCAGGGAAAACTATGCCTTGTTCTAAAGCTCTTTGGGAACCGCTTGCGTAGCCCCACACACCTGGGGGCTGCAGGCTTTCCTGCTGCCTTCAGCCTCAAAACCACCCTTTCCCACTTGGCGTCACGCCAGGCCCAAAAATTGCCATATGTCTGGAGACTGGTCCCACGCCGAAAGAGCCAGCAGGGAAAACTATGCCTTGTTCTAAAGCTCTTTGGGAACGGCTTGCCTAGCCCCACACACCTGGGGGCTGCAGGCTTTCCTGCTCTCTTCAGCCTCAGAAGAACCCTTTCCCACTTGGCGCCGCGCCAGGCCCAAAAATGGCCATATGTCTGGAGACTGGTGCCACGCCCAAAGAGCCAGCAGGGAAAACTATGCCTTGTTCTAAAGCTCTTTGGGAACGGCTTGCGTAGCCCCACACACCTGGGGGCTGCAGGCTTTCCTGCTCTCTTCAGCCACAAAAGCACGCTTTCCCACTTGGCGCCGCGCCAGGCAGAAAAATGGCCATATGTCTGGAGATTGGTCCCACGCCCAAAGAGCCAGCAGGGAAAACTATGCCTTGTTCTAAAGCTCTTTGGGAACCGCTTGCGTAGCCCCACACACCTGGGGTCTGCAGGCTTTTCTCGCGCTTTCAGCCTCAGAAGAACCCTTTCGCACTTGGCGCCGCGCCAGGCCCAAAAATGGCCATATGTCTGGAGACTGGTCCCACGCCCAAAGAGCCAGCAGGGAAAACTATGCCTTGTTCTAAAGCTCTTTGGGAACCACTTGCGTAGCCCTACAGACCTGGGGGCTGCAGGCTTTCCTGCTGCCTTCAGCCTCAAAACCACCCTTTCCCACTTGGCGCCGCGCCAGGCCCAAAAATGGCCATATGGCTGGAGACTGGTCCCACGCCCAAAGAGCCAGCAGGGAAAACTATGCCTTGTTCTAAAGCTCTTTGGGAACCGCTTGCGTAGCCCCACACAAACTGGGGGCTGCAGGCTTTCCTGCTGCCTTCTGCCTCAAAACCACCATTTCCCACTTAGCGCCGCGCCATGCCCAAAAATAGCCTTATGGCTGGAGACTGGTCCCACGCCCAAAGAGCCAGCAGGGAAAACTATGCCTTGTTCTAAAGCTCTTTGGGAACCGGTTGCGTAGCCCCACACACCTGGGGGCTGCAGGCTTTCCTGCTCTCTTCAGCCTCAGAAGAACCCTTTCGCACTTGGCGCCGCGCCAGGCCCAAAAATGGCGATATGTCTGGAGACTGGTCCCACGCCCAAAGAGCCAGCAGGGAAAACTATGCCTTGTTCTAAAGCTCTTTGGGAACCGCTTGCGTAGCCCCACACACCTGGGGGCTACAGGCTTTCCTGCTGCCTTCAGCCTCAAAACCACCCTTTCCCACTTGGCGCCGCGCCAGGCCCAAAAATGGCCATATGTCTGGAGACTGGTCCCACGCCCAAAGAGCCAGCAGGGAAAACTATGCCTTGTTCTAAAGCTCTTTGGGAGCCACTTGCGTAGCCCTACAGACCTGGGGGCTGCAGGATTTCCTGCTGCCTTCAGCCTCAAAACCACCCTTTCCCACTTGGCGCCGCGCCAGGCCCAAAAATGGACATATGGCTGGAGACTGGTCCCACGCCCAAAGAGCCAGCAGGGAAAACTATGCCTTGTTCTAAAGCTCTTTGGGAACCGCTTGCGTAGCCCCACACAAACTGGGGGCTGCAGGCTTTCCTGCTGCCTTCTGCCTCAAAACCACCATTTCCCACTTAGCGCCGCGCCATGCCCAAAAATAGCCTTATGGCTGGAGACTGGTCCCACGCCCAAAGAGCCAGCAGGGAAAACTATGCCTTGTTCTAAAGCTCTTTGGGAACCGGTTGCGTAGCCCCACACACCTGGGGGCTGCAGGCTTTCCTGCTCTCTTCAGCCTCAGAAGAACCCTTTCGCACTTGGCGCCGCGCCAGGCCCAAAAATGGCGATATGTCTGGAGACTGGTCCCACGCCCAAAGAGCCAGCAGGGAAAACTATGCCTTGTTCTAAAGCTCTTTGGGAACCGCTTGCGTAGCCCCACACACCTGGGGGCTACAGGCTTTCCTGCTGCCTTCAGCCTCAAAACCACCCTTTCCCACTTGGCGCCGCGCCAGGCCCAAAAATGGCCATATGTCTGGAGACTGGTCCCACGCCCAAAGAGCCAGCAGGGAAAACTATGCCTTGTTCTAAAGCTCTTTGGGAACCACTTGCGTAGCCCTACAGACCTGGGGGCTGCAGGATTTCCTGCTGCCTTCAGCCTCAAAACCACCCTTTCCCACATGGCGTCTCGCCAGGCACAAAAATTGCCATATGTCTGGAGACTGGTCCCACGCCCAAAGAGCCAGCAGGGAAAACTATGCCTTGTTCTAAAGCTCTTTGGGAACCGCTTGCGTAGCCCCACACACCTGGGGGCTGCAGTCTTTCCTGCTGCCTTCAGCCTCAAAACACCCCTTTCCCACTTGGCGCCGCGCCAGGCCCAAAAATGGCCATATGTCTGGAGACTGGTCCCACGCCCAAAGAGCCAGCAGGGAAAACTATGCCTTGTTCTAAAGCTCTTTGGGAACCACTTGCGTAGCCCTACAGACCTGGGGGCTGCAGGATTTCCTGCTGCCTTCAGCCTCAAAACCACCCTTTCCCACATGGCGTCTCGCCAGGCACAAAAATTGCCATATGTCTGGAGACTGGTCCCACGCCCAAAGAGCCAGCAGGGAAAACTATGCCTTGTTCTAAAGCTCTTTGGGAACCGCTTGCGTAGCCCCACACACCTGGGGGCTGCAGGCTTTCCTGCTCTCTTCAGCCTCAGAAGAACCCTTTCGCACTTGGCGCCACGCCAGGCACAAAAATGGCCATATGTCTGGAGATTTGTTCCACGCCCAAAGAGCCAGCAGGGAATACTATGCCTTGTTCTAAAGCTCTTTGGGAACGGCTTGCGTAGCCCCACACACCTGGGGGCTGCAGACTTTCCTGCTCTCTTCAGCCTCAAAAGCACGCTTTCCCACTTGGCCCCGTACCAGGCACAAAAATGGCCATATGTCTGGAGATTGGTCCCACGCCCAAAGAGCCAGCAGGGAAAACTATGCCTTGTTCTAAAGCTCTTTGGGAACCGCTTGCGTAGCCCCACACACCTGGGGGCTGCAGGCTTTCCTGCTGCCTTCAGCCTCAAAACCACCCTTTCCCACTTGGCGTCACGCCAGGCCCAAAAATTGCCATATGTCTGGAGACTGGTCCCACGCCCAAAGAGCCAGCAGGGAAAACTATGCCTTGTTCTAAAGCTCTTTGGGAACGGCTTGCGTAGTCCCACACACCTGGGGGCTGCAGGCTTTCCTGCTCTCTTCAGCCTCAGAAGAACCCTTTCGCACTTGGCGCCACGCCAGGCCCAAAAATGGCCATATGTCTGGAGATTTGTTCCACGCTCAAAGAGCCAGCAGGGAAAACTATGCCTTGTTCTAAAGCTCTTGGGGAACCGCTTGCGTAGCCCCACACACCTGGGGGCTGCAGGCTTTCCTGCTCTCTTCAGCCTCAAAAGCACCCTTTCCCACTTGGCGCCGCGCCAGGCACAAAAATGGCCATATGTCTGGAGACTGGTCCCACGCCCAAAGAGCCAGCAGGGAAAACTATGCCTTGTTCTAAAGCTCTTTGGGAACCGCTTGCGTAGCCCCACACACCTGGGGGCTGCAGGCTTTCCTGCTCTCTTCAGCCTCAGAAGAACCCTTTCGCACTTGGCGCCACGCCAGGCAAAAAAATGGCCATATGTCTGGAGATTTGTTCCACGCCCAAAGAGCCAGCAGGGAAAACTATGCCTTGTTCTAAAGCTCTTTGGGAACCGCTTGCGTAGCCCCACACACCTGGGGGCTGCAGGCTTTCCTGCTCTCTTCAGCCTCAAAAGCACGCTTTCCCACTTGGCGCTGCGCCAGGCACAAAAATGGCCATATGTCTGGAGATTGGTCCCACGCCCAAAGAGCCAGCAGGGAAAACTATGCCTTGTTCTAAAGCTCTTTGGGAACCGCTTGCGTAGCCCCACACACCTGGGGGCTGCAGGCTTTCCTGCTGCCTTCAGCCTCAAAACCACCCTTTCCCACTTGGCGCCGCGCCAGGCCCAAAAATGGCCATATGTCTGGAGATTGGTCCCACGCACAAAGAGCCAGCAGGGAAAACTATGCTTTGTTCTAAAGCTCTTGGGGAACCGCTTGCGTAGCCCCACACAAACAGGGGGCTGCAGGCTTTTCTCGCGCTTTCAGCCTCAGAAGAACCCTTTCGCAATTGGCGCCACGCCAGGCCCAAAAATGGCCATATGTCTGGAGACTGGTCCCACGCCCAAAGAGCCAGCAGGGAAAACTATGCCTTGTTCTAAAGCTCTTTGGGAACCGCTTGCGTAGCCCCACACACCTGGGGGCTGCAGGCTTTCCTGCTGCCTTCAGCCTCAAAACACCCCTTTCCCACTTGGCGCCGCGCCAGGCCCAAAAATAGCCATATGTCTGGAGACTGGTCCCACGCCCAAAGAGCCAGCAGGGAAAACTATGCCTTGTTCTAAAGCTCTTTGGGAATGGCTTGCGTAGCCCCACACACCTGGGGGCTGCAGGCTTTTCTCGCGCTTTCAGCCTCAGAAGAACCCTTTCGCACTTGGCGCCGCGCCAGGCCCAAAAATGGCCATATGTCTGGAGACTGGTCCCACACCCAAAGAGCCAGCAGGGAAAACTATGCCTTGTTCTAAAGCTCTTTGGGAACCGCTTGCGTAGCCCCACACACCTGGGGGCTACAGGCTTTCCTGCTGCCTTCAGCCTCAAAACCACCCTTTCCCACTTGGCGCCGCACCAGGCCCAATAATAGCCATATTTCTGGAGACTGGTCCCACGCCCAAAGAGCCAGCAGGGAAAACTATGCCTTGTTCTAAAGCTCTTTGGGAACCGCTTGCGTAGCCCCACACACCTGGGGGCTGCAGGCTTTCCTGCTGCCTTCAGCCTCAAAACCACCCTTTCCCACTTGGCGCCGCGCCAGGCCCAAAAATAGTCATATGGCTGGAGACTGGTCCCACGCCCAAAGAGCCAGCAGGGAAAACTATGCCTTGTTCTAAAGCTCTTTGGGAACCACTTGCGTAGCCCTACAGACCTGGGGACTGCAGGCTTTCCTGCTGCCTTCAGCCTCAAAACCACCCTTTCCCACATGGCGTCACGCCAGGCCCAAAAATGGCCAAATGTCTGGAGACTGGTCCCACGCCCAAAGAGCCAGCAGGGAAAACTATGCCTTGTTCTAAAGCTCTTTGGGAACGGCTTGCGTAGCCCCACACACCTGGGGGCTGCAGGCTTTCCTGCTCTCTTCAGCCTCAGAAGAACCCTTTCGCACTTGGCGCCACGCCAGGCCCAAAAATGGCCATATGTCTGGAGATTTGTTCCACGCCCAAAGAGCCAGCAGGGAAAACTATGCCTTGTTCTAAAGCTCTTTGGGAACCGCTTGCGTAGCTCCACACACCTGGGGGCTGCAGGCTTTCCTGCTGCCTTCAGCCTCAAAACCACCCTTTCCCACTTGGCGCCGCGCCAGGCCCAAAAATGGCCATATGTCTGGAGATTTGTTCCACGCCCAAAGAGCCAGCAGGGAAAACTATGCCTTGTTCTAAAGCTCTTTGGGAACCGCTTGCGTAGCCCCACACAAACTGGGGGCTGCAGGCTTTTCTCGCGCTTTCAGCCTCAGAAGAACCCTTTCGCACTTGGCGCCGCGCCAGGCCCAAAAATGGCCATATGTCTGGAGGTTGGCCCCACGCCCAAAGAGCCAGCAGGGAAAACTATGCCTTGTTCTAAAGCTCTTTGGGAACCGCTTGCGTAGCCCCACACACCTGGGGGCTGCAGGCTTTCCTGCTGCCTTCAGCCTCAAAACCACCCTTTCCCACTTGGCGTCACGCCAGGCACAAAAATGGCCATATGTCTGGAGACTGGTCCCACGCCCAAAGAGCCAGCAGGGAAAACTATGCCTTGTTCTAAAGCTCTTTGGGAACGGCTTGCGTAGCCCCACACACCTGGGGGCTGCAGGCTTTCCTGCTCTCTTCAGCCTCAGAAGAACCCTTTCGCACTTGGCGCCACGCCAGGCCCAAAAATGGCCATATGTCTGGAGATTTGTTCCACGCCCAAAGAGCCAGCAGGGAAAACTATGCCTTGTTGTAAAGCTCTTGGGGAACCGCTTGCGTAGCCCCACACACCTGGGGGCTGCAGGCTTTCCTGCTCTCTTCAGCCTCAAAAGCACCCTTTCCCACTTGGCGCCGCGCCAGGCACAAAAATGGCCATATGTCTGGAGACTGGTCCCACGCCCAAAGAGCCAGCAGGGAAAACTATGCCTTGTTCTAAAGCTCTTTGGGAACCGCTTGCGTAGCCCCACACACCTGGGGGCTGCAGGCTTTCCTGCTCTCTTCAGCCTCAGAAGAACCCTTTCGCACTTGGCGCCACGCCAGGCAAAAAAATGGCCATATGTCTGGAGGTTTGTTCCACGCCCAAAGAGCCAGCAGGGAAAACTATGCCTTGTTCTAAAGCTCTTTGGGAACCGCTTGCGTAGCCCCACACACCTGGGGGCTGCAGGCTTTCCTGCTCTCTTCAGCCTCAAAAGCACGCTTTCCCACTTGGCGCTGCGCCAGGCACAAAAATGGCCATATGTCCGGAGACTGGTCCCACGCCCAAAGAGCCAGCAGGGAAAACTATGCCTTGTTCTAAAGCTCTTTGGGAACGGCTTGCGTAGCCCCACACACCTGGGGGCTGCAGGCTTTCCTGCTGCCTTCAGCCTCAAAACCACCCTTTCGCACTTGGCGCCACGCCAGGCCCAAAAATGGCCATATGTCTGGAGATTTGTTCCACGCCCAAAGAGCCAGCAGGGAAAACTATGCCTTGTTCTAAAGCTCTTTGGGAACCGCTTGCGTAGCCCCACAGACCTGGGGGCTGCAGGCTTTCCTGCTCTCTTCAGCCTCAAAAGCACCCTTTCCCACTTGGCGCCGCGCCAGGCACAAAAATGGCCATATGTCTGGAGACTGGTCCCACGCCCAAAGAGCCAGCAGGGAAAACTATGCCTTGTTCTAAAGCTCTTTGGGAACCGCTTGCGTAGCCCCACACACCTGGGGGCTGCAGGCTTTCCTGCTCTCTTCAGCCTCAGAAGAACCCTTTCGCACTTGGCGCCACGCCAGGCAAAAAAATGGCCATATGTCTGGAGATTTGTTCCACGCCCAAAGAGCCAGCAGGGAAAACTATGCCTTGTTCTAAAGCTCTTTGGGAACCGCTTGCGTAGCCCCACACACCTGGGGGCTGCAGGCTTTCCTGCTCTCTTCAGCCTCAAAAGCACGCTTTCCCACTTGTCGCTGCGCCAGGCACAAAAATGGCCATATGTCCGGAGATTGGTCCCACGCCCAAAGAGCCAGCAGGGAAAACTATGCCTTGTTCTAAAGCTCTTTGGGAACCGCTTGCGTAGCCCCACACACCTGGGGGCTGCAGGCTTTCCTGCTGCCTTCAGCCTCAAAAGCACCCTTTCCCACTTGGCGCCGCGCCAGGCCCAAAAATAGTCATATGGCTGGAGACTGCTCCCACGCCCAAAGAGCCAGCAGGGAAAACTATGCCTTGTTCTAAAGCTCTTTGGGAACCACTTGCGTAGCCCTACAGACCTGGGGACTGCAGGCTTTCCTGCTGCCTTCAGCCTCAAAAGCACCCTTTCCCACATGGCGTCACGCCAGGCCCAAAAATGGCCAAATGTCTGGAGACTGGTCCCACGCCCAAAGAGCCAGCAGGGAAAACTATGCCTTGTTCTAAAGCTCTTTGGGAACCGCTTGCGTAGCCCCACAGACCTGGGGGCTGCAGGCTTTCCTGCTGCCTTCTGCCTCAAAACCACCATTTCCCACTTCGCGCCGCGCCATGCCCAAAAATAGCCATATGGCTGAAGACTGGTCCCACGCCCAAAGAGCCAGCAGGGAAAATTATGCCTTGTTCTAAAGCTCTTTGGGAACGGCTTGCGTAGCCCCACACACCTGGGGGCTGCAGGCTTTCCTGCTCTCTTCAGCCTCAGAAGAACCCTTTCGCACTTGGCGCCACGCCAGGCCCAAAAATGGCCATATGTCTGGAGATTTGTTCCACGCCCAAAGAGCCAGCAGGGAAAACTATGCCTTGTTCTAAAGCTCTTTGGGAACCGCTTGCGTAGCTCCACACACCTGGGGGCTGCAGGCTTTCCTGCTGCCTTCAGCCTCAAAACCACCCTTTCCCACTTGGCGCCGCGCCAGGCCCAAAAATGGCCATATGTCTGGAGATTGGTCCCACGCCCAAAGAGCCAGCAGGGAAAACTATGCCTTGTTCTAAAGCTCTTTGGGAACCGCTTGCGTAGCCCCACACAAACTGGGGGCTGCAGGCTTTTCTCGCGCTTTCAGCCTCAGAAGAACCCTTTCGCAATTGTCGCCGCGCCAGGCCCAAAAATGGCCATATGTCTGGAGGTTGGCCCCACGCCCAAAGAGCCAGCAGGGAAAACTATGCCTTGTTCTAAAGCTCTTTGGGAACCGCTTGCGTAGCCCCACACACCTGGGGGCTGCAGGCTTTCCTGCTGCCTTCAGCCTCAAAACCACCCTTTCCCACTTGGCGTCACGCCAGGCACAAAAATGGCCATATGTCTGGAGACTGGTCCCACGCCCAAAGAGCCAGCAGGGAAAACTATGCCTTGTTCTAAAGCTCTTTGGGAACGGCTTGCGTAGCCACACACACCTGGGGGCTGCAGGCTTTCCTGCTCTCTTCAGCCTCAGAAGAACCCTTTCGCACTTGGCGCCACGCCAGGCCCAAAAATGGCCATATGTCTGGAGATTTGTTCCACGCCCAAAGAGCCAGCAGGGAAAACTATGCCTTGTTCTAAAGCTCTTTGGGAACCGCTTGCGTAGCCCCACACACCTGGGGGCTGCAGGCTTTCCTGCTCTCTTCAGCCTCAGAAGAACCCTTTCGCACTTGGCGCCACGCCAGGCAAAAAAATGGCCATATGTCTGGAGATTTGTTCCACGCCCAAAGAGCCAGCAGGGAAAACTATGCCTTGTTCTAAAGCTCTTTGGGAACCGCTTGCGTAGCCCCACAAACCTGGGGGCTGCAGGCTTTCCTGCTCTCTTCAGCCTCAAAAGCACGCTTTCCCACTTGGCGCTGCGCCAGGCACAAAAATGGCCATATGTCCGGAGACTGGTCCCACGCCCAAAGAGCCAGCAGGGAAAACTATGCCTTGTTCTAAAGCTCTTTGGGAACCGCTTGCGTAGCTCCACACACCTGGGGGCTGCAGGCTTTCCTGCTGCCTTCAGCCTCAAAACCACCCTTTCCCACTTGGCGCCGCGCCAGGCCCAAAAATGGCCATATGTCTGGAGATTTGTTCCACGCCCAAAGAGCCAGCAGGGAAAACTATGCCTTGTTCTAAAGCTCTTTGGGAACCGCTTGCGTAGCCCCACACACCTGGGGGCTGCAGGCTTTCCTGCTCTCTTCAGCCTCAAAAGCACCCTTTCCCACTTGGCGCCGCGCCAGGCACAAAAATGGCCATATGTCTGGAGACTGGTCCCACGCCCAAAGAGCCAGCAGGGAAAACTATGCCTTGTTCTAAAGCTCTTTGGGAACCGCTTGCGTAGCCCCACACACCTGGGGGCTGCAGGCTTTCCTGCTGCCTTCAGCCTCAGAAGAACCCTTTCGCACTTGGCGCCGCGCCAGGCACAAAAATGGCCATATGTCTGGAGATTTGTTCCACGCCCAAAGAGCCAGCAGGGAAAACTATGCCTTGTTCTAAAGCTCTTTGGGAACGGCTTGCGTAGCCCCACACACCTGGGGGCTGCAGGCTTTCCTGCTCTCTTCAGCCTCAAAAGCACGCTTTCCCACTTGGCGCCGCGCCAGGCCCAAAAATGGCCATATGTCTGGAGACTGGTCCCACGCCCAAAGAGCCAGCAGGGAAAACTATGCCTTGTTCTAAAGCTCTTTGGGAACCGCTTGCGTAGCCCCACACACCTGGGGGCTGCAGCCTTTCCTGCTGCCTTCAGCCTCAAAAGCACCCTTTCCCACTTGGCGCCGTGCCAGGCCCAAAAATAGTCATATGGCTGGAGACTGCTCCCACGCCCAAAGAGCCAGCAGGGAAAACTATGCCTTGTTCTAAAGCTCTTTGGGAACCACTTGCGTAGCCCTACAGACCTGGGGACTGCAGGCTTTCCTGCTGCCTTCAGCCTCAAAACCACCCTTTCCCACATGGCGTCACGCCAGGCCCAAAAATGGCCAAATGTCTGGAGACTGGTCCCACGCCCAAAGAGCCAGCAGGGAAAACTATGCCTTGTTCTAAAGCTCTTTGGGAACCGCTTGCGTAGCCCCACAGACCTGGGGGCTGCAGGCTTTCCTGCTGCCTTCTGCCTCAAAACCACCATTTCCCACTTCGCGCCGCGCCATGCCCAAAAATAGCCATATGGCTGAAGACTGGTCCCACGCCCAAAGAGCCAGCAGGGAAAACTATGCCTTGTTCTAAAGCTCTTTGGGAACGGCTTGCGTAGCCCCACACACCTGGGGGCTGCAGGCTTTCCTGCTCTCTTCAGCCTCAGAAGAACCCTTTCGCACTTGGCGCCACGCCAGGCCCAAAAATGGCCATATGTCTGGAGATTTGTTCCACGCCCAAAGAGCCAGCAGGGAAAACTATGCCTTGTTCTAAAGCTCTTTGGGAACCGCTTGCGTAGCTCCACACACCTGGGGGCTGCAGGCTTTCCTGCTGCCTTCAGCCTCAAAACCACCCTTTCCCACTTGGCGCCGCGCCAGGCCCAAAAATGGCCATATGTCTGGAGATTGGTCCCACGCCCAAAGAGCCAGCAGGGAAAACTATGCCTTGTTCTAAAGCTCTTGGGGAACCGCTTGCGTAGCCCCACACAAACTGGGGGCTGCAGGCTTTTCTCGCGCTTTCAGCCTCAGAAGAACCCTTTCGCAATTGTCGCCGCGCCAGGCCCAAAAATGGCCATATGTCTGGAGGTTGGCCCCACGCCCAAAGAGCCAGCAGGGAAAACTATGCCTTGTTCTAAAGCTCTTTGGGAACCGCTTGCGTAGCCCCACAGACCTGGGGGCTGCAGGCTTTCCTGCTGCCTTCAGCCTCAAAACCACCCTTTCCCACTTGGCGTCACGCCAGGCACAAAAATGGCCATATGTCTGGAGACTGGTCCCACGCCCAAAGAGCCAGCAGGGAAAACTATGCCTTGTTCTAAAGCTCTTTGGGAACGGCTTGCGTAGCCACACACACCTGGGGGCTGCAGGCTTTCCTGCTCTCTTCAGCCTCAGAAGAACCCTTTCGCACTTGGCGCCACGCCAGGCCCAAAAATGGCCATATGTCTGGAGATTTGTTCCACGCCCAAAGAGCCAGCAGGGAAAACTATGCCTTGTTCTAAAGCTCTTTGGGAACCGCTTGCGTAGCCCCACACACCTGGGGGCTGCAGGCTTTTCTCGCGCTTTCAGCCTCAGAAGAACCCTTTCGCACTTGGCGCCACGCCAGGCAAAAAAATGGCCATATGTCTGGAGATTTGTTCCACGCCCAAAGAGCCAGCAGGGAAAACTATGCCTTGTTCTAAAGCTCTTTGGGAACCGCTTGCGTAGCCCCACACACCTGGGGGCTGCAGGCTTTCCTGCTCTCTTCAGCCTCAAAAGCACGCTTTCCCACTTGGCGCTGCGCCAGGCACAAAAATGGCCATATGTCCGGAGATTGGTCCCACGCCCAAAGAGCCAGCAGGGAAAACTATGCCTTGTTCTAAAGCTCTTTGGGAACCGCTTGCGTAGCCCCACACACCTGGGGGCTGCAGGCTTTCCTGCTGCCTTCAGCCTCAAAACCACCCTTTCCCACTTGGCGCCGCGCCAGGCACAAAAATGGCCATATGTCTGGAGGTTGGTCCCACGCCCAAAAAGCCAGCAGGGAAAACTATGCCTTGTTCTAAAGCTCTTTGGGAACCGCTTGCGTAGCCCCACACACCTGTGGGCTGCACGCTTTCCTGCTGCCTTCAGCCTCAAAACCACCCTTTCCCACTTGGCGTCACGCCAGGCACAAAAATGGCCATATGTCTGGAGACTGGTCCCACGCCCAAAGAGCCAGCAGGGAAAACTATGCCTTGTTCTAAAGCTCTTTGGGAACCGCTTGCGTAGCCCCACACACCTGGGGGCTGCAGGCTTTTCTCGCGCTTTCAGCCTCAGAAGAACCCTTTCGCACTTGGCGCCGCGCCAGGCCCAAAAATGGCCATATGTCTGGAGACTGGTCCCACGCCCAAAGAGCCAGCAGGGAAAACTATGCCTTGTTCTAAAGCTCTTGGGGAACCGCTTGCGTAGCCCCACACACCTGGGGGCTGCAGGCTTTTCTCGCGCTTTCAGCCTCAGAAGAACCCTTTCGCACTTGGCGCCGCGCCAGGCCCAAAAATGGCCATATGTCTGGAGGTTGGTCCCACGCCCAAAGAGCCAGCAGGGAAAACTATGCCTTGTTCTAAAGCTCTTTGGGAACCGCTTGCGTAGCCCCACACACCTGGGGGCTGCAGGCTTTCCTGCTGCCTTCAGCCTCAAAACCACCCTTTCCCACTTGGCGTCACGCCAGGCACAAAAATGGCCATATGTCTGGAGACTGGTCCCACGCCCAAAGAGCCAGCAGGGAAAACTATGCCTTGTTCTAAAGCTCTTTGGGAACCGCTTGCGTAGCCCCACACACCTGGGGGCTGCAGGCTTTCCTGCTGCCTTCAGCCTCAAAACCACCCTTTCCCACTTGGCGTCACGCCAGGCACAAAAATGGCCATATGTCTGGAGATTTGTTCCACGCCCAAAGAGCCAGCAGGGAAAACTATGCCTTGTTCTAAAGCTCTTTGGGAACCGCTTGCGTAGCCCCACACAAACTGGGGGCTGCAGGCTTTTCTCGCGCTTTCAGCCTCAGAAGAACCCTTTCGAAATTGGCGCTGCGCCAGGCCCAAACATGGCCATATGTCTGGAGGTTGGTCCCACGCCCAAAGAGCCAGCAGGGAAAACTATGCCTTGTTCTAAAGCTCTTTGGGAACCGCTTGCGTAGCCCCACACACCTGGGGGCTGCAGGCTTTCCTGCTGCCTTCAGCCTCAAAACCACCCTTTCCCACTTGGCGCCGCGCCAGGCCCAAAAATGGCCATATGTCTGGAGAACGGTCCCACGCCCAAAGAGCCAGCAGGGAAAACTATGCCTTGTTCTAAAGCTCTTTGGGAACCGCTTGCGTAGCCCCACACACCTGGGGGCTGCAGGCTTTCCTGCTGCCTTCAGCCTCAAAACCACCCTTTCCCACTTGGCGTCACGCCAGGCACAAAAATGGCCATATGTCTGGAGACTGGTCCCACGCCCAAAGAGCCAGCAGGGAAAACTATGCCTTGTTCTAAAGCTCTTTGGGAACCGCTTGCGTAGCCCCACACACCTGGGGGCTGCAGGCTTTTCTCGCGCTTTCAGCCTCAGAAGAACCCTTTCGCACTTGGCGCCGCGCCAGGCCCAAAAATGGCGATATGTCTGGAGACTGGTCCCACGCCCAAAGAGCCAGCAGGGAAAACTATGCCTTGTTCTAAAGCTCTTTGGGAACCGCTTGCGTAGCCCCACACACCTGGGGGCTGCAGGCTTTTCTCGCGCTTTCAGCCTCAGAAGAACCCTTTCGCACTTGGCGCCGCGCCAGGCCCAAAAATGGCCATCTGTCTGGAGATTGGTCCCACGCCCAAAGAGCCAGCAGGGAAAACTATGCCTTGTTCTAAAGCTCTTTGGGAACCGCTTGCGTAGCCCTACAGACCTGGGGGCTGCAGGCTTTCCTGCTGCCTTCAGCCTCAAAACCACCCTTTCCCACATGGCGTCACGCCAGGCCCAAAAATGGCCAAATGTCTGGAGACTGGTCCCACGCCCAAAGAGCCAGCAGGGAAAACTATGCCTTGTTCTAAAGCTCTTTGGGAACCGCTTGCGTAGCCCCACAGACCTGGGGGCTGCAGGCTTTCCTGCTGCCTTCTGCCTCAAAACCACCCTTTCCCACTTCGCGCCGCGCCATGCCCAAAAATGGCCATATGTCTGGAGATTTGTCCCACGCCCAAAGAGCCAGCAGGGAAAACTATGCCTTGTTCTAAAGCTCTTTGGGAACGCTTGCGTAGCCCCACACACCTGGGGGCTGCAGGCTTTCCTGCTGCCTTCAGCCTCAAAACCACCCTTTCCCACTTGGCGTCACGCCAGGCACAAAAATGGCCATATGTCTGGAGACTGGTCCCACGCCCAAAGAGCCAGCAGGGAAAACTATGCCTTGTTCTAAAGCTCTTTGGGAACCGCTTGCGTAGCCCCACACACCTGGGGGCTGCAGGCTTTCCTGCTGCCTTCAGCCTCAAAACAACCCTTTCCCACTTGGCGCCGCGCCAGGCACAAAAATGGCCATATGTCTGGAGATTGGTCCCACGCCCAAAGAGCCAGCAGGGAAAACTATGCCTTGTTCTAAAGCTCTTTGGGAACCGCTTGCGTAGCCCCACACACCTGGGGGCTGCAGGCTTTTCTCGCGCTTTCAGCCTCAGAAGAACCCTTTCGCACTTGGCGCCGCGCCAGGCCCAAAAATGGCCATATGTCTGGAGGTTGGTCCCACGCCCAAAGAGCCAGCAGGGAAAACTATGCCTTGTTCTAAAGCTCTTTGGGAACCGCTTGCGTAGCCCCACACACCTGGGGGCTGCAGGCTTTCCTGCTGCCTTCAGCCTCAAAACCACCCTTTCCCACTTGGCGTCACGCCAGGCACAAAAATGGCCATATGTCTGGAGACTGGTCCCACGCCCAAAGAGCCAGCAGGGAAAACTATGCCTTGTTCTAAAGCTCTTTGGGAACCGCTTGCGTAGCCCCACACACCTGGGGGCTGCAGGCTTTCCTGCTGCCTTCAGCCTCAAAACCACCCTTTCCCACTTGGCGTCACGCCAGGCACAAAAATGGCCATATGTCTGGAGATTTGTTCCACGCCCAAAGAGCCAGCAGGGAAAACTATGCCTTGTTCTAAAGCTCTTTGGGAACCGCTTGCGTAGCCCCACACAAACTGGGGGCTGCAGGCTTTTCTCGCGCTTTCAGCCTCAGAAGAACCCTTTCGCAATTGGCGCTGCGCCAGGCCCAAACATGGCCATATGTCTGGAGGTTGGTCCCACGCCCAAAGAGCCAGCAGGGAAAACTATGCCTTGTTCTAAAGCTCTTTGGGAACCGCTTGCGTAGCCCCACACACCTGGGGGCTGCAGGCTTTCCTGCTGCCTTCAGCCTCAAAACCACCCTTTCCCACTTGGCGCCGCGCCAGGCCCAAAAATGGCCATATGTCTGGAGAACGGTCCCACGCCCAAAGAGCCAGCAGGGAAAACTATGCCTTGTTCTAAAGCTCTTTGGGAACCGCTTGCGTAGCCCCACACACCTGGGGGCTGCAGGCTTTCCTGCTGCCTTCAGCCTCAAAACCACCCTTTCCCACTTGGCGTCACGCCAGGCACAAAAATGGCCATATGTCTGGAGACTGGTCCCACGCCCAAAGAGCCAGCAGGGAAAACTATGCCTTGTTCTAAAGCTCTTTGGGAACCGCTTGCGTAGCCCCACACACCTGGGGGCTGCAGGCTTTTCTCGCGCTTTCAGCCTCAGAAGAACCCTTTCGCACTTGGCGCCGCGCCAGGCCCAAAAATGGCGATATGTCTGGAGACTGGTCCCACGCCCAAAGAGCCAGCAGGGAAAACTATGCCTTGTTCTAAAGCTCTTTGGGAACCGCTTGCGTAGCCCCACACACCTGGGGGCTGCAGGCTTTTCTCGCGCTTTCAGCCTCAGAAGAACCCTTTCGCACTTGGCGCCGCGCCAGGCCCAAAAATGGCCATCTGTCTGGAGATTGGTCCCACGCCCAAAGAGCCAGCAGGGAAAACTATGCCTTGTTCTAAAGCTCTTTGGGAACCGCTTGCGTAGCCCTACAGACCTGGGGGCTGCAGGCTTTCCTGCTGCCTTCAGCCTCAAAACCACCCTTTCCCACATGGCGTCACGCCAGGCCCAAAAATGGCCAAATGTCTGGAGACTGGTCCCACGCCCAAAGAGCCAGCAGGGAAAACTATGCCTTGTTCTAAAGCTCTTTGGGAACCGCTTGCGTAGCCCCACAGACCTGGGGGCTGCAGGCTTTCCTGCTGCCTTCTGCCTCAAAACCACCCTTTCCCACTTCGCGCCGCGCCATGCCCAAAAATGGCCATATGTCTGGAGATTTGTCCCACGCCCAAAGAGCCAGCAGGGAAAACTATGCCTTGTTCTAAAGCTCTTTGGGAATGCTTGCGTAGCCCCACACACCTGGGGGCTGCAGGCTTTCCTGCTGCCTTCAGCCTCAAAACCACCCTTTCCCACTTGGCGTCACGCCAGGCACAAAAATGGCCATATGTCTGGAGACTGGTCCCACGCCCAAAGAGCCAGCAGGGAAAACTATGCCTTGTTCTAAAGCTCTTTGGGAACGGCTTGCGTAGCCCCACACACCTGGGGGCTGCAGGCTTTCCTGCTGCCTTCAGCCTCAAAACAACCCTTTCCCACTTGGCGCCGCGCCAGGCACAAAAATGGCCATATGTCTGGAGATTGGTCCCACGCCCAAAGAGCCAGCAGGGAAAACTATGCCTTGTTCTAAAGCTCTTTGGGAACCGCTTGCGTAGCCCCACACACCTGGGGGCTGCAGGCTTTTCTCGCGCTTTCAGCCTCAGAAGAACCCTTTCGCACTTGGCGCCGCGCCAGGCCCAAAAATGGCGATATGTCTGGAGACTGGTCCCACGCCCAAAGAGCCAGCAGGGAAAACTATGCCTTGTTCTAAAGCTCTTTGGGAACCGCTTGCGTAGCCCCACATACCTGGGGGCTGCAGGCTTTCCTGCTGCCTTCAGCCTCAAAACCACCCTTTCCCACTTGGCGCCGCGCCAGGCCCAAAAATGGCCATATGTCTGAGGACTGGTCCCACGCCCAAAGAGCCAGCAGGGAAAACTATGCCTTGTTCTAAAGCTCTTTGGGAACCACTTGCGTAGCCCTACAGACCTGGGGGCTACAGGATTTCCTGCTGCCTTCAGCCTCAAAACCACCCTTTCCCACATGGCTTCTCGCCAGGCACAAAAATGGCCATATGTCTGCAGACTGGTCCCACGCCCAAAGAGCCAGCAGGGAAAACTATGCCTTGTTCTAAAGCTCTTTGGGAACGGCTTGCGTAGCCCCACAGACCTGGGGGCTGCAGGCTTTCCTGCTCTCTTCAGCCTCAAAAGCACGCTTTTCCACTTGGCGCCACGCCAGGCACAAAAATGGCCATATGTCTGGAGATTGGTCCCACGCCCAAAGAGCCAGCAGGGAAAACTATGCCTTGTTCTAAAGCTCTTTGGGAACCGCTTGCGTAGCCCCACACATCTGGGGGCTGCAGGCTTTCCTGCTGCCTTCTGCCTCAAAACCACCATTTCCCACTTCGCGCCGCGCCATGCCCAAAAATAGCCATATGGCTGGAGACTGGTCCCACGCCCAAAGAGCCAGCAGGGAAAACTATGCCTTGTTCTAAAGCTCTTTGGGAACCGCTTGCGTAGCCCCACACACCTGGGGGCTGCAGGCTTTCCTGCTGCCTTCAGCCTCAAAACCACCCTTTCCCACTTGGCGTCACGCCAGGCACAAAAATTGCCGTATGTCTGGAGACTGGTCCCACGCCCAAAGAGCCAGCAGGGAAAACTATGCCTTGTTCTAAAGCTCTTTGGGAACGGCTTGCGTAGCCCCACACACCTGGGGGCTGCAGGCTTTCCTGCTCTCTTCAGCCTCAGAAGAACCCTTTCGCACTTGGCGCCACGCCAGGCAAAAAAATGGCCATATGTCTGGAGATTTGTTCCACGCTCAAAGAGCCAGCAGGGAAAACTATGCCTTGTTCTAAAGCTCTTTGGGAACCGCTTGCGTAGCCCCACAGACCTGGTGGCTGCAGGCTTTCCTGCTCTCTTCAGCCTCAAAAGCACCCTTTCCCACTTGGCGCCGCGCCAGGCCCAAAAATGGCCATATGTCTGGAGACTGGTCCCACGCCCAAAGAGCCAGCAGGGAAAACTATGCCTTGTTCTAAAGCTCTTTGGGAACGGCTTGCGTAGCCCCACACACCTGGGGGCTGCAGGCTTTCCTGCTCTCTTCAGCCTCAGAAGAACCCTTTCCCACTTGGCGCCGCGCCAGGCCCAAAAATAGTCATATGGCTGGAGACTGCTCCCACGCCCAAAGAGCCAGCAGGGAAAACTATGCCTTGTTCTAAAGCTCTTTGGGAACCACTTGCGTAGCCCTACAGACCTGGGGGCTGCAGGCTTTCCTGGGACCAATCTCCAGACATATGGCCATTTTTGGGCCTGGCGCGGCGCCAAGTGGGAAAGGGTGGTTTTGAGGCTGAAGGCAGCAGGAAAGCCTGCAGCCCCCAGGTGTGTGGGGCTACGCAAGCGGTTCCCAAAGAGCTTTAGAACAAGGCATAGTTTTCCCTGCTGGCTCTTTGGGCGTGGGACCAATCTCCGGACATATGGCCATTTTTGTGCCTGGCGCAGCGCCAAGTGGGAAAGCGTGCTTTTGAGGCTGAAGAGAGCAGGAAAGCCTGCAGCCCCCAGGTGTGTGGGGCTACGCAAGCGGTTCCCAAAGAGCTTTAGAACAAGGCATAGTTTTCCCTGCTGGCTCTTTGGGCGTGGAACAAATCTCCAGACATATGGCCATTTTTTTGCCTGGCGTGGCGCAAAGTGCGAAAGGGTTCTTCTGAGGCTGAAGAGAACAGGAAAGCCTGCAGCCCCCAGGTGTGTGGGGCTACGCAAGCCGTTCCCAAAGAGCTTTAGAACAAGGCATAGTTTTCCCTGCTGGCTCTTTGGGCGTGGGACCAGTCTCCAGACATATGGCCATTTTTGTGCCTGGCGTGACGCCAAGTGGGAAAGGGTGGTTTTGAGGCTGAAGGCAGCAGGAAAGCCTGCAGCCCCCAGGTGTGTGGGGCTACGCAAGCCGTTCCCAAAGAGCTTTAGAACAAGGCATAGTTTTCCCTGCTGGCTCTTTGGGCGTGGGACCAGTCTCCAGCCATATGGCTATTTTTGGGCATGGCGCGGCGAGAAGTGGGAAATGGTGGTTTTGAGGCAGAAGGCAGCAGGAAAGGCTGCAGCCCCCTGTTTGTGTGGGGCTACGCAAGCGGTTCCCAAAGAGCTTTAGAACAAGGCATAGTTTTCCCTGCTGGCTCTTTGGGCGTGGGACCAGTCTCCAGACATATGGCCATTTTTGGGCCTGGCGCGGCGCCAAGTGGGAAAGTGTGGTTTTGAGGCTGAAGGCAGCAGGAAAGCCTGCAGCCCCCAGGTGTGTGGGGCTACGCAAGAGGTTCCCAAAGAGCTTTAGAACAAGGCATAGTTTTCCCTGCTGGCTCTTTGGGCGTGGGACCAGTCTCCAGACATATGGCCATTTTTGTGCCTGGCGTGACGCCAAGTGGGAAAGGGTGGTTTTGAGGCTGAAGGCAGCAGGAAAGCCTGCAGCCCCCAGGTGTGTGGGGCTACGCAAGCCGTTCCCAAAGAGCTTTAGAACAAGGCATAGTTTTCCCTGCTGGCTCTTTGGGCGTGGGACCAGTCTCCAGCCATATGGCTATTTTTGGGCATGGCGCGGCGAGAAGTGGGAAATGGTGGTTTTGAGGCAGAAGGCAGCAGGAAAGGCTGCAGCCCCCTGTTTGTGTGGGGCTACGCAAGCGGTTCCCAAAGAGCTTTAGAACAAGGCATAGTTTTCCCTGCTGGCTCTTTGGGCGTGGGACCAGTCTCCAGACATATGGCCATTTTTGGGCCTGGCGCGGCGCCAAGTGGGAAAGTGTGGTTTTGAGGCTGAAGGCAGCAGGAAAGCCTGCAGCCCCCAGGTGTGTGGGGCTACGCAAGAGGTTCCCAAAGAGCTTTAGAACAAGGCATAGTTTTCCCTGCTGGCTCTTTGGGCGTGGGACCAGTCTCCAGACATATGGCCATTTTTGGGCCTGGCGCGGCGCCAAGTGCGAAAGGGTTCTTCTGAGGCTGAAAGCGCGAGAAAAGCCTGCAGCCCCCAGGTGTGTGGGGCTACGCAAGCGGTTCCCCAAGAGCTTTAGAACAAGGCATAGTTTTCCCTGCTGGCTCTTTGGGCGTGGGACCAGTCTCCAGACATATGGCCATTTTTGGGCCTGGCGCGGCGCCAAGTGCGAAAGGGTTCTTCTGAGGCTGAAAGCGCGAGAAAAGCCTGCAGCCCCCAGGTGTGTGGGGCTACGCAAGCGGTTCCCAAAGAGCTTTAGAACAAGGCATAGTTTTCCCTGCTGGCTCTTTGGGCGTGGGACCAGTCTCCAGACATATGGCCATTTTTGTGCCTGGCGTGACGCCAAGTGGGAAAGGGTGGTTTTGAGGCTGAAGGCAGCAGGAAAGCGTGCAGCCCCCAGGTGTGTGGGGCTACGCAAGCGGTTCCCAAAGAGCTTTAGAACAAGGCATAGTTTTCCCTGCTGGCTCTTTGGGCGTGGGACCAACCTCCAGACATATGGCCATTTTTGGGCCTGGCGCGGCGCCAATTGTGAAAGGGTTCTTCTGAGGCTGAAAGCGCGAGAAAAGCCTGCAGCCCCCAGTTTGTGTGGGGCTACGCAAGCGGTTCCCAAAGAGCTTTAGAACAAGGCATAGTTTTCCCTGCTGGCTCTTTGGGCGTGGGACCAATCTCCAGACATATGGCCATTTTTGGGCCTGGCGCGGCGCCAAGTGGGAAAGGGTGGTTTTGAGGCTGAAGGCAGCAGGAAAGCCTGCAGCCCCCAGGTGTGTGGGGCTACGCAAGCGGTTCCCAAAGAGCTTTAGAACAAGGCATAGTTTTCCCTGCTGGCTCTTTGGGCGTGGGACCAATCTCCGGACATATGGCCATTTTTGTGCCTGGCGCAGCGCCAAGTGGGAAAGCGTGCTTTTGAGGCTGAAGAGAGCAGGAAAGCCTGCAGCCCCCAGGTGTGTGGGGCTACGCAAGCGGTTCCCAAAGAGCTTTAGAACAAGGCATAGTTTTCCCTGCTGGCTCTTTGGGCGTGGGGCCAACCTCCAGACATATGGCCATTTTTGGGCCTGGCGCGGCGCCAATTGCGAAAGGGTTCTTCTGAGGCTGAAAGCGCGAGAAAAGCCTGCAGCCCCCAGTTTGTGTGGGGCTACGCAAGCGGTTCCCCAAGAGCTTTAGAACAAGGCATAGTTTTCCCTGCTGACTCTTTGGGCGTGGGACCAATCTCCAGACATATGGCCATTTTTGGGCCTGGCGCGGCGCCAAGTGGGAAAGGGTGGTTTTGAGGCTGAAGGCAGCAGGAAAGCCTGCAGCCCCCAGGTGTGTGGAGCTACGCAAGCGGTTCCCAAAGAGCTTTAGAACAAGGCATAGTTTTCCCTGCTGGCTCTTTGGGCGTGGAACAAATCTCCAGACATATGGCCATTTTTGGGCCTGGCGTGGCGCCAAGTTCGAAAGGGTTCTTCGGAGGCTGAAGAGAGCAGGAAAGCCTGCAGCCCCCAGGTGTGTGGGGCTACGCAAGCCGTTCCCAAAGAGCTTTAGAACAAGGCATAGTTTTCCCTGCTGGCTCTTTGGGCGTGGGACCAACCTCCAGACATATGGCCATTTTTGTGCCTGGCGCAGCGCCAAGTGGGAAAGGGTGGTTTTGAGGCTGAAGGCAGCAGGAAAGCCTGCAGCCCCCAGGTGTGTGGGGCTACGCAAGAGGTTCCCAAAGAGCTTTAGAACAAGGCATAGTTTTCCCTGCTGGCTCTTTGGGCGTGGGACCAGTCTCCAGCCATATGGCTATTTTTGGGCATGGCGCGGCGCGTAGTGGGAAATGGTGGTTTTGAGGCAGAAGGCAGCAGGAAAGCCTGCAGCCCCCAGGTCTGTGGGGCTACGCAAGTGGTTCCCAAAGAGCTTTAGAACAAGGCATAGTTTTCCCTGCTGGCTCTTTGGGCGTGGGACCAGTCTCCAGACATTTGGCCATTTTTGGGCCTGGCGTGACGCCATGTGGGAAAGGGTGGTTTTGAGGCTGAAGGCAGCAGGAAAGCCTGCAGTCCCCAGGTCTGTAGGGCTATGCAAGTGGTTCCCCAAGAGCTTTAGAACAAGGCATAGTTTTCCCTGCTGGCTCTTTGGGCGTGGTAGCAGTCTCCAGCCATATGACTATTTTTGGGCCTGGCGCGGCGCCAAGTGGGAAAGGGTGCTTTTGAGGCTGAAGGCAGCAGGAAAGCCTGCAGCCCCCAGGTCTGTGGGGCTACGCAAGCGGTTCCCAAAGAGCTTTAGAACAAGGCATAGTTTTCCCTGCTGGCTCTTTGGGCGTGGGACCAGTCTCCAGAAATATGGCCATTTTTGTGCCTGGCGTGACGCCAAGTGGGAAAGGGTGGTTTTGAGGCTGAAGGCAGCAGGAAAGCCTGCAGCACCCAGGTGTGTGGGGCTACGCAAGAGGTTCCCAAAGAGCTTTAGAACAAGGCATAGTTTTCCCTGCTGGCTCTTTGGGCGTGGGACCAGTCTCCAGACATATGGCCATTTTTGGGCCTGGCGCGGCGCCAATTGCGAAAGGGTTCTTCTGAGGCTGAAAGCGCGAGAAAAGCCTGCAGCCCCCAGTTTGTGTGGGGCTACGCAAGCGGTTCCCAAAGAGCTTTAGAACAAGGCATAGTTTTCCCTGCTGGCTCTTTGGGCGTGGGACCAATCTCCAGACATATGGCCATTTTTGGGCCTGGCGCGGCGCCAAGTGGGAAAGGGTGGTTTTGAGGCTGAAGGCAGCAGGAAAGCCTGCAGCCCCCAGGTGTGTGGGGCTACGCAAGCGGTTCCCAAAGAGCTTTAGAACAAGGCATAGTTTTCCCTGCTGGCTCTTTGGGCGTGGGACCAATCTCCAGACATATGGCCATTTTTGTGCCTGGCGCAGCGCCAAGTGGGAAAGCGTGCTTTTGAGGCTGAAGAGAGCAGGAAAGACTGCAGCCCCCAGGTGTGTGGGGCTACGCAAGCGGTTCCCAAAGAGCTTTAGAACAAGGCATAGTTTTCCCTGCTGGCTCTTTGGGCGTGGAACAAATCTCCAGACATATGGCCATTTTTTTGCCTGGCGTGGCGCCAAGTGCGAAAGGGTTCTTCTGAGGCTGAAGAGAGCAGGAAAGCCTGCAGCCCCCAGGTGTGTGGGGCTACGCAAGCGGTTCCCAAAGAGCTTTAGAACAAGGCATAGTTTTCCCTGCTGGCTCTTTGGGCGTGGGACCAGTCTCCAGACATATGGCCATTTTTGGGCCTGGCGCGGCGCCAAGTGGGAAAGGGTGCTTTTGAGGCTGAAGAGAGCAGGAAAGCCTGCAGCCCCCAGGTGTGTGGGGCTACGCAAGCGGTTCCCAAAGAGCTTTAGAACAAGGCATAGTTTTCCCTGCTGGCTCTTTGAGCGTGGAACAAATCTCCAGACATATGGCCATTTTTGGGCCTGGCGTGGCGCCAAGTGCGAAAGGGTTCTTCTGAGGCTGAAGAGAGCAGGAAAGCCTGCAGCCCCCAGGTGTGTGGGGCTACGCAAGCCGTTCCCAAAGAGCTTTAGAACAAGGCATAGTTTTCCCTGCTGGCTCTTTGGGCGTGGGACCAGTCTCCAGACATATGGCAATTTTTGTGCCTGGCGTGACGCCAAGTGGGAAAGGGTGGTTTTGAGGCTGAAGGCAGCAGGAAAGCCTGCAGCCCCCAGGTGTGTGGGGCTACGCAAGCGGTTCCCCAAGAGCTTTAGAACAAGGCATAGTTTTCCCTGCTGGCTCTTTGGGCGTGGGACCAGTCTCCAACCATATGGCTATTTTTGGGCATGGCGCGGCGCGAAGTGGGAAATGGTGGTTTTGAGGCAGAAGGCAGCAGGAAAGCCTGCAGCCCCCAGATGTGTGGGGCTACGCAAGCGGTTCCCAAAGAGCTTTAGAACAAGGCATAGTTTTCCCTGCTGGCTCTTTGGGCGTGGGACCAATCTCCAGACATATGGCCATTTTTGGGCCTGGCGCGGCGCCAATTGCGAAAGGGTTCTTCTGAGGCTGAAAGCGCGAGAAAAGCCTGCAGCCCCCAGTTTGTGTGGGGCTACGCAAGCGGTTCCCCAAGAGCTTTAGAACAAGGCATAGTTTTCCCTGCTGACTCTTTGGGCGTGGGACCAATCTCCAGACATATGGCCATTTTTGGGCCTGGCGCGGCGCCAAGTGGGAAAGGGTGGTTTTGAGGCTGAAGGCAGCAGGAAAGCCTGCAGCCCCCAGGTGTGTGGAGCTACGCAAGCGGTTCCCAAAGAGCTTTAGAACAAGGCATAGTTTTCCCTGCTGGCTCTTTGGGCGTGGAACAAATCTCCAGACATATGGCCATTTTGGGCCTGGCGTGGCGCCAAGTTCTAAAGGGTTCTTCGGAGGCTGAAGAGAGCAGGAAAGCCTGCAGCCCCCAGGTGTGTGGGGCTACGCAAGCCGTTCCCAAAGAGCTTTAGAACAAGGCATAGTTTTCCCTGCTGGCTCTTTGGGCGTGGGACCAACCTCCAGACATATGGCCATTTTTGTGCCTGGCGTGACGCCAAGTGGGAAAGGGTTCTTCTGAGGCTGAAGAGAGCAGGAAAGCCTGCAGCCCCCAGGTGTGTGGGGCTACGCAAGCGGTTCCCAAAGAGCTTTAGAACAAGGCATAGTTTTCCCTGCTGGCTCTTTGGGCGTGGGACCAGTCTCCAGCCATATGGCTATTTTTGGGCATGGCGCGGCGCGTAGTGGGAAATGGTGGTTTTGAGGCAGAAGGCAGCAGGAAAGCCTGCAGCCCCCAGGTCTGTGGGGCTACGCAAGCGGTTCCCAAAGAGCTTTAGAACAAGGCATAGTTTTCCCTGCTGGCTCTTTGGGCGTGGGACCAGTCTCCAGACATTTGGCCATTTTTGGGCCTGGCGCGACGCCATGTGGGAAAGGGTGGTTTTGAGGCTGAAGGCAGCAGGAAAGCCTGCAGTCCCCAGGTCTGTAGGGCTATGCAAGTGGTTCCCCAAGAGCTTTAGAACAAGGCATAGTTTTCCCTGCTGGCTCTTTGGGCGTGGGAGCAGTCTCCAGCCATATGACTATTTTTGGGCCTGGCGCGGCGCCAAGTGGGAAAGGGTGCTTTTGAGGCTGAAGGCAGCAGGAAAGCCTGCAGCCCCCAGGTCTGTGGGGCTACGCAAGCGGTTCCCAAAGAGCTTTAGAACAAGGCATAGTTTTACCTGCTGGCTCTTTGGGCGTGGGACCAATCTCCAGACATATGGCCATTTTTGGGCCTGGCGCGGCGCCAAGTGCGAAAGGGTTCTTCTGAGGCTGAAGAGAGCAGGAAAGCCTGCAGCCCCCAGGTGTGTGGGGCTACGCAAGCGGTTCCCAAAGAGCTTTAGAACAAGGCATAGTTTTCCCTGCTGGCTCTTTGGGCGTGGGACCAGTCTCCAGACATATGGCCATTTTTGGGCCTGGCGTGACGCCAAGTGGGAAAGGGTGCTTTTGAGGCTGAAGGCAGCAGGAAAGCCTGCAGCCCCCAGGTGTGTGGGGCTACGCAAGCGGTTCCCAAAGAGCTTTAGAACAAGGCATAGTATTCCCTGCTGGCTCTTTGGGCGTGGAACAAATCTCCAGACATATGGCCATTTTTGGGCCTGGCGTGGCGCCAAGTGCGAAAGGGTGGTTTTGAGGCTGAAGGCAGCAGGAAAGCCTGTAGCCCCCAGGTGTGTGGGGCTACGCAAGCCGTTCCCAAAGAGCTTTAGAACAAGGCTTAGTTTTCCCTGCTGGCTCTTTGGGTGTGGGACCAGTCTCCAGACATATGGCCATTTTTGGGCCTGACGCGGCGCCAAGTGCGAAAGGGTTCTTCTGAGGCTGAAAGCGCGAGAAAAGCCTGCAGCCCCCAGGTGTGTGGGGCTACGCAAGCGGTTCCCCAAGAGCTTTAGAACAAGGCATAGTTTTCCCTGCTGGCTCTTTGGGCGTGGGACCAGTCTCCAGACATATGGCCATTTTTGGGCCTGGCGCGGCGCCAAGTGGGAAAGGGGTGTTTTGAGGCTGAAGGCAGCAGGAAAGCCTGCAGCCCCCAGGTGTGTGGGGCTACGCAAGCGGTTCCCAAAGAGCTTTAGAACAAGGCATAGTTTTCCCTGCTGGCTCTTTGGGCGTGGGACCAGTCTCCAGACATATGGCCATTTTTGTGCCTGGCGTGACGCCAAGTGGGAAAGGGTGGTTTTGAGGCTGAAGGCAGCAGGAAAGCCTGCAGCCCCCAGGTGTGTGGGGCTACGCAAGAGGTTCCCAAAGAGCTTTAGAACAAGGCATAGTTTTCCCTGCTGGCTCTTTGGGCGTGGGACCAGTCTCCAGACATATGGCCATTTTTGGGCCTGGCGCGGCGCCAATTGCGAAAGGGTTCTTCTGAGGCTGAAAGCGCGAGAAAAGCCTGCAGCCCCCAGTTTGTGTGGGGCTACGCAAGCGGTTCCCCAAGAGCTTTAGAACAAGGCATAGTTTTCCCTGCTGGCTCTTCGGGCGTTGGACCAATCTCCAGACATATGGCCATTTTTGTGCCTGGCGCAGCGCCAAGTGGGAAAGCGTGCTTTTGAGGCTGAAGAGAGCAGGAAAGCCTGCAGCCCCCAGGTGTGTGGGGCTACGCAAGCGGTTCCCAAAGAGCTTTAGAACAAGGCATAGTTTTCCCTGCTGGCTCTTTGGGCGTGGAACAAATCTCCAGACATATGGCCATTTTTTTGCCTGGCGTGGCGCCAAGTGCGAAAGGGTTCTTCTGAGGCTGAAGAGAGCAGGAAAGCCTGCAGCCCCCAGGTGTGTGGGGCTACGCAAGCGGTTCCCCAAGAGCTTTAGAACAAGGCATAGTTTTCCCTGCTGGCTCTTTGGGCGTGGGACCAGTCTCCAGACATATGGCCATTTTTGGGCCTGGCGCGGCGCCAAGTGGGAAAGGGTGGTTTTGAGGCTGAAGAGAGCAGGAAAGCCTGCAGCCCCCAGGTGTGTGGGGCTACGCAAGCGGTTCCCAAAGAGCTTTAGAACAAGGCATAGTTTTCCCTGCTGGCTCTTTGAGCGTGGAACAAATCTCCAGACATATGGCCATTTTTGGGCCTGGCGTGGCGCCAAGTGCGAAAGGGTTCTTCTGAGGCTGAAGAGAGCAGGAAAGCCTGCAGCCCCCAGGTGTGTGGGGCTACGCAAGCGGTTCCCAAAGAGCTTTAGAACAAGGCATAGTTTTCCCTGCTGGCTCTTTGGGCGTGGGACCAGTCTCCAGACATATGGCAATTTTTGTGCCTGGCGTGACGCCAAGTGGGAAAGGGTGGTTTTGAGGCTGAAGGCAGCAGGAAAGCCTGCAGCCCCCAGGTGTGTGGGGCTACGCAAGCGGTTCCCAAAGAGCTTTAGAACAAGGCATAGTTTTCCCTGCTGGCTCTTTGGGCGTGGGGCCAACCTCCAGACATATGGCCATTTTTGGGCCTGGCGCGGCGCCAATTGCGAAAGGGTTCTTCTGAGGCTGAAAGCGCGAGAAAAGCCTGCAGCCCCCAGTTTGTGTGGGGCTACGCAAGCGGTTCCCCAAGAGCTTTAGAACAAGGCATAGTTTTCCCTGCTGGCTCTTTGGGCGTGGGACCAATCTCCAGACATATGGCCATTTTTGGGCCTGGCGCGGCGCCAAGTGGGAAAGGGTGGTTTTGAGGCTGAAGGCAGCAGGAAAGCCTGCAGCCCCCAGGTGTGTGGAGCTACGCAAGCGGTTCCCAAAGAGCTTTAGAACAAGGCATAGTTTTCCCTGCTGGCTCTTTGGGCGTGGAGCAAATCTCCAGACATATGGCCATTTTTGGGCCTGGCGTGGCGCCAAGTGCGAAAGGGTTCTTCTGAGGCTGAAGAGAGCAGGAAAGCCTGCAGCCCCCAGGTGTGTGGGGCTACGCAAGCCGTTCCCAAAGAGCTTTAGAACAAGGCATAGTTTTCCCTGCTGGCTCTTTGGGCGTGGGACCAACCTCCAGACATATGGCCATTTTTGTGCCTGGCGTGACGCCAAGTGGGAAAGGGTGGTTTTGAGGCTGAAGGCAGCAGGAAAGCCTGCAGCCCCCAGGTGTTTGGGGCTACGCAAGAGGTTCCCAAAGAGCTTTAGAACAAGGCATAGTTTTCCCTGCTGGCTCTTTGGGCGTGGGACCAGTCTCCAGACATATGGCCATTTTTGGGCATGGCGCGGCGCGAAGTGGGAAATGGTGGTTTTGAGGCAGAAGGCAGCAGGAAAGCCTGCAGCCCCCAGGTGTGTGGGGCTACGCAAGCGGTTCCCAAAGAGCTTTAGAACAAGGCATAGTTTTCCCTGCTGGCTCTTTGGGCGTGGGACCAGTCTCCAGACATTTGGCCATTTTTGGGCCTGGCGTGACGCCATGTGGGAAAGGGTGGTTTTGAGGCTGAAGGCAGCAGGAAAGCCTGCAGCCCCCAGGTCTGTAGGGCTACGCAAGTGGTTCCCAAAGAGCTTTAGAACAAGGCATAGTTTTCCCTGCTGGCTCTTTGGGCGTGGGGCCAACCTCCAGACATATGGCCATTTTTGGGCCTGGCGCGGCGCCAATTGCGAAAGGGTTCTTCTGAGGCTGAAAGCGCGAGAAAAGCCTGCAGCCCCCAGTTTGTGTGGGGCTACGCAAGCGGTTCCCCAAGAGCTTTAGAACAAGGCATAGTTTTCCCTGCTGGCTCTTTGGGCGTGGGACCAATCTCCAGACATATGGCCATTTTTGGGCCTGGCGCGGCGCCAAGTGGGAAAGGGTGGTTTTGAGGCTGAAGGCAGCAGGAAAGCCTGCAGCCCCCAGGTGTGTGGAGATACGCAAGCGGTTCCCAAAGAGCTTTAGAACAAGGCATAGTTTTCCCTGCTGGCTCTTTGGGCGTGGAGCAAATCTCCAGACATATGGCCATTTTTGGGCCTGGCGTGGCGCCAAGTGCGAAAGGGTTCTTCTGAGGCTGAAGAGAGCAGGAAAGCCTGCAGCCCCCAGGTGTGTGGGGCTACGCAAGCCGTTCCCAAAGAGCTTTAGAACAAGGCATAGTTTTCCCTGCTGGCTCTTTGGGCGTGGGACCAACCTCCAGACATATGGCCATTTTTGTGCCTGGCGTGACGCCAAGTGGGAAAGGGTGGTTTTGAGGCTGAAGGCAGCAGGAAAGCCTGCAGCCCCCAGGTGTTTGGGGCTACGCAAGAGGTTCCCAAAGAGCTTTAGAACAAGGCATAGTTTTCCCTGCTGGCTCTTTGGGCGTGGGACCAGTCTCCAGACATATCGCCATTTTTGGGCCTGGCGCGGCGCCAAGTGCGAAAGGGTTCTTCTGAGGCTGAAAGCGCGAGAAAAGCCTGCAGCCCCCAGGTGTGTGGGGCTACGCAAGCGGTTCCCAAAGAGCTTTAGAACAAGGCATAGTTTTCCCTGCTGGCTCTTTGGGCGTGGGACCAGTCTCCAGCCATATGGCTATTTTTGGGCATGGCGCGGCGCTAAGTGGGAAATGGTGGTTTTGAGGCAGAAGGCAGCAGGAAAGCCTGCAGCCCCCAGTTTGTGTGGGGCTACGCAAGCGGTTCCCAAAGAGCTTTAGAACAAGGCATAGTTTTCCCTGCTGGCTCTTTGGGCGTGGGAGCAGTCTCCAGCCATATGACTATTTTTGGGCCTGGCGCGGCGCCAAGTGGGAAAGGGTGCTTTTGAGGCTGAAGGCAGCAGGAAAGCCTGCAGCCCCCAGGTCTGTGGGGCTACGCAAGCGGTTCCCAAAGAGCTTTAGAACAAGGCATAGTTTTCCCTGCTGGCTCTTTGGGCGTGGGACCAGTCTCCAGAAATATGGCTATTTTTGGGCCTGGTGCGGCGCCAAGTGGGAAAGGGTGGTTTTGAGGCTGAAGGCAGCAGGAAAGCCTGTAGCCCCCAGGTGTGTGGGGCTACGCAAGCGGTTCCCAAAGAGCTTTAGAACAAGGCATAGTTTTCCCTGCTGGCTCTTTGGGTGTGGGACCAGTCTCCAGACATATGGCCATTTTTGGGCCTGGCGCAGCGCCAAGTGGGAAAGCGTGCTTTTGAGGCTGAAAAGAGCAGGAAAGCCTGCAGCCCCCAGGTGTGTGGGGCTACGCAAGCGGTTCCCAAAGAGCTTTAGAACAAGGCATACTTTTCCCTGCTGGCTCTTTGGGCGTGGAACAAATCTCCAGACATATGGCCATTTTTTTGCCTGGCGTGGCGCCAAGTGCGAAAGGGTTCTTCTGAGGCTGAAGAGAGCAGGAAAGCCTGCAGCCCCCAGGTGTGTGGGGCTACGCAAGCGGTTCCCAAAGAGCTTTAGAACAAGGCATAGTTTTCCCTGCTGGCTCTTTGGGCGTGGGACCAGTCTCCAGACATATGGCCATTTTTGGGCCTGGCGCGGCGCCAAGTTGGAAAGGGTGCTTTTGAGGCTGAAGAGAGCAGGAAAGCCTGCAGCCCCCAGGTGTGTGGGGCTACGCAAGCGGTTCCCAAAGAGCTTTAGAACAAGGCATAGTTTTCCCTGCTGGCTCTTTGAGCGTGGAACAAATCTCCAGACATATGGCCATTTTTGGGCCTGGCGTGACGCCAAGTGGGAAAGGGTGGTTTTGAGGCTGAAGGCAGCAGGAAAGCCTGCAGCCCCCAGGTGTGTGGGGCTACGCAAGCGGTTCCCAAAGAGCTTTAGAACAAGGCATAGTTTTCCCTGCTGGCTCTTTGGGCGTGGGACCAGTCTCCAGCCATATGGCTATTTTTGGGCATGGCGCGGCGCGAAGTGGGAAATGGTGGTTTTGAGGCAGAAGGCAGCAGGAAAGCCTGCAGCCCCCAGATGTGTGGGGCTACGCAAGCGGTTCCCAAAGAGCTTTAGAACAAGGCATAGTTTTCCCTGCTGGCTCTTTGGGCGTGGGACCAATCTCCAGACATATGGCCATTTTTGTGCCTGGCGCGGCGCCAAGTGGGAAAGCGTGCTTTTGAGGCTGAAGAGAGCAGGAAAGTCTGCAGCCCCCAGGTGTGTGGGGCTACGCAAGCCGTTCCCAAAGAGCTTTAGAACAAGGCATAGTATTCCCTGCTGGCTCTTTGGGCGTGGAACAAATCTCCAGACATATGGCCATTTTTGTGCCTGGCGCGGCGCCAAGTGCGAAAGGGTTCTTCTGAGGCTGAAGAGAGCAGGAAAGCCTGCAGCCCCCAGGTGTGTGGGGCTACGCAAGCGGTTCCCAAAGAGCTTTAGAACAAGGCATAGTTTTCCCTGCTGGCTCTTTGGGCGTGGGACCAGTCTCCAGACATATCGCCATTTTTGGGCCTGGCGCGGCGCTAAGTGCGAAAGGGTTCTTCTGAGGCTGAAAGCGCGAGAAAAGCCTGCAGCCCCCAGGTGTGTGGGGCTACGCAAGCGGTTCCCAAAGAGCTTTAGAACAAGGCATAGTTTTCCCTGCTGGCTCTTTGGGCGTGGGACCAGTCTCCAGCCATATGGCTATTTTTGGGCATGGCGCGGCGCTAAGTGGGAAATGGTGGTTTTGAGGCAGAAGGCAGCAGGAAAGCCTGCAGCCCCCAGTTTGTGTGGGGCTACGCAAGCGGTTCCCAAAGAGCTTTAGAACAAGGCATAGTTTTCCCTGCTGGCTCTTTGGGCGTGGGACCAGTCTCCAGCCATATGGCCATTTTTGGGCCTGGCGCGGCGCCAAGTGGGAAAGGGTGGTTTTGAGGCTGAAGGCAGCAGGAAAGCCTGCAGCCGCCAGGTCTGTGGGGCTACGCAAGAGGTTCCCCAAGAGCTTTACAACAAGGCATAGTTTTCCCTGCTGGCTC
The DNA here is from genome assembly GCF_963924245.1 of Chroicocephalus ridibundus. NCBI lineage: Eukaryota > Metazoa > Chordata > Aves > Charadriiformes > Laridae > Chroicocephalus > Chroicocephalus ridibundus. The sequence goes on from NW_026961800.1 coordinate 215,774, forward strand.
TTTGGGCGTGGGACCAACCTCCAGACATATGGCCATTTTTGGGCCTGGTGCGGCGCCAATTGGGAAAGGGTTCTTCTGAGGCTGAAAGCGCGAGAAAAGCCTGCAGCCCCCAGTTTGTGTGGGGCTACGCAAGCGGTTCCCAAAGAGCTTTAGCACAAGGCATAGTTTTCCCTGCTGGCTCTTTGGGCGTGGGACCAGTCTCCAGACATATGGCCATTTTTGGGCCTGGCGCGGCGCCAAGTGGGAAAGGGTGGTTTTGAGGCTGAAGGCAGCAGGAAAGCCTGCAGCCCCCAGGTGTGTGGGGCTACGCAAGCGGTTCCCAAAGAGCTTTAGAACAAGGCATAGTTTTCCCTGCTGGCTCTTTGGGCGTGGAACAAATCTCCAGACATATGGCCATTTTTGTGCCTGGCGTGGCGCCAAGTGCGAAAGGGTTCTTCTGAGGCTGAAGACAGCAGGAAAGCCTGCAGCCCCCAGGTGTGTGGGGCTACGCAAGCGGTTCCCAAAGAGCTTTAGAACAAGGCATAGTTTTCCCTGCTGGCTCTTTGGGCGTGGGACCAGTCTCCAGACATATGGCCATTTTTGGGCCTGGCGTGACGCCATGTGGGAAAGGGTGGTTTTGAGGCTGAAGGCAGCAGGAAAGCCTGCAGCCCCCAGGTCTGTAGGGCTACGCAAGCGGTTCCCAAAGAGCTTTAGAACAAGGCATAGTTTTCCCTGCTGGCTCTTTGGGCGTGGGACCAATCTCCAGACATATGGCCATTTTTCTGCCTGGCGCGGCGCCAAGTGGGAAAGCGTGCTTTTGAGGCTGAAGAGAGCAGGAAAGCCTGCAGCCCCCAGGTGTGTGGGGCTACGCAAGCCGTTCCCAAAGAGCTTTAGAACAAGGCATAGTTTTCCCTGCTGGCTCTTTGGGCGTGGGACCAATCTCCAGCCATATGGCCATTTTTGGGCCTGGCGCGCGCCAAGTGCGAAAGGGTTCTTCTGAGGCTGAAGGCAGCAGGAAAGCCTGCAGCCCCCAGGTGTGTGGGGCTACGCAAGCGGTTCCCAAAGAGCTTTAGAACAAGGCATAGTTTTCCCTGCTGGCTCTTTGGGTGTGGGACCAACCTCCAGACATATGGCCATTTTTGTGCCTGGCGTGACGCCATGTGGGAAATGGTGGTTTTGAGGCTGAAGGCAGCAGGAAAGCCTGCAGCCCCCAGGTGTGTGGGGCTACGCAAGCGGTTCCCAAAGAGCTTTAGAACAAGGCATAGTTTTCCCTGCTGGCTCTTTGGGCGCGGGACCAATCTCCAGACATATGGCCATTTTTGGGCCTGGCACGGCGCCAAGTGGGAAAGGGTGCTTTTGAGGCTGAAGAGAGCAGGAAAGCCTGCAGCCCCCAGGTCTGTGGGGCTACGCAAGAGGTTCCCAAAGAGCTTTAGAACAAGGCATAGTTTTCCCTGCTGGCTCTTTGGGCGTGGGACCAACCTCCAGACATATGGCCATTTTTGGGCCTGGCGCGGCGCCAATTGCGAAAGGGTTCTTCTGAGGCTGAAAGCGCGAGAAAAGCCTGCAGCCCCCAGTTTGTGTGGGGCTACGCAAGCGGTTCCCAAAGAGCTTTAGAACAAGGCATAGTTTTCCCTGCTGGCTCTTTGGGCGTGGGACCAATCTCCAGACATATGGCCATTTTTGGGCCTGGCGCGGCGCCAAGTGGGAAAGGGTGGTTTTGAGGCTGAAGGCAGCAGGAAAGCCTGCAGCCCCCAGGTGTGTGGGGCTACGCAAGCGGTTCCCCAAGAGCTTTAGAACAAGGCATAGTTTTCCCTGCTGGCTCTTTGGGCGTGGGACCAATCTCCAAACATATGGCCATTTTTGGGCCTGGCGCGGCGCCAAGTGCGAAAGGGTTCTTCTGAGGCTGAAGAGAGCAGGAAAGCCTGCAGCCCCGAGGTGTGTGGGGCTACGCAAACGGTTCCCAAAGAGCTTTAGAACAAGGCATCGTTTTCCCTGCTGGCTCTTTGGGCGTGGGACCAGTTTCCAGACATATGGCCATTTTTGTGCCTGGCGTGACGCCATGTGGGAAAGGGTGGTTTTGAGGCAGAAGGCAGCAGGAAAGCCTGCAGCCACCAGGTCTGTGGGGCTACGCAAGCAGTTCCCAAAGAGCTTTAGAACAAGGCATAGTTTTCCCTGCTGGCTCTTTGGGCGTGGGACCAATCTCCAGACATATGGCCATTTTTGGGCCTGGCGCGGCGCCAATTGGGAAAGCGTGCTTTTGAGGCTGAAGGCAGCAGGAAAGCCTGCAGCCCCCAGGTGTGTGGGGCTACGCAAGCGGTTCCCAAAGAGCTTTAGAACAAGGCATAGTTTTCCCTGCTGGCTCTTTGGGCGTGGGACCATTCTCCAGACATATGGCCATTTTTGGGCCTGGCGCGGCGCCAAGTGTGAAAGGGTTCTTCTGAGGCTGAAAGCGCGAGAAAAGCCTGCAGCCCCCAGGTGTGTGGGGCTACGCAAGCGGTTCCCAAAGAGCTTTAGAACAAGGCATAGTTTTCCCTGCTGGCTCTTTGGGCGTGGGACCAATCTCCAGACATATGGCCATTTTTGTGCCTGGCGCGGCGCCAAGTGGGAAAGGGTGGTTTTGAGGCTGAAGGCAGCAGGAAAGCCTGCAGCCCCCAGGTCTGTGGGGCTACGCAAGCGGTTCCCAAAGAGCTTTAGAACAAGGCATAGTTTTCCCTGCTGGCTCTTTGGGCGTGGGACCAATCTCCAGACATATGGCCATTTTTGTGCCTGGCGCGGCGCCAAGTGGGAAAGGGTGGTTTTGAGGCTGAAGGCAGCAGGAAAGCCTGCAGCCCCCAGGTGTGTGGGGCTACGCAAGCGGTTCCCAAAGAGCTTTAGAACAAGGCATAGTTTTCCCTGCTGGCTCTTTGGGCGTGGAACAAATCTCCAGACATATGGCCATTTTTGGGCCTGGCGTGGCGCCAAGTGCGAAAGGGTTCTTCTGAGGCTGAAGAGAGCAGGAAAGCCTGCAGCCCCCAGGTGTGTGGGGCTATGCAAGCGGTTCCCAAAGAGCTTTAGAACAAGGCATAGTTTTCCCTGATGGCTCTTTGGGCGTGGGACCAGTCTCCAGACATATGGCCATTTTTGGGCCTGGCGCGGCGCCAAGTGCGAAAGGGTTCTTCTGAGGCTGAAAGCGCGAGAAAAGCCTGCAGCCCCCAGGTGTGTGAGGCTACGCAAGCGGTTCCCCAAGAGCTTTAGAACAAGGCATAGTTTTCCCTGCTGGCTCTTTGGGCGTGGGACCAGTCTCCAGACATATGGCCATTTTTGGGCCTGGCGCGGCGCCAAGTGCGAAAGGGTTCTTCTGAGGCTGAAAGCGCGAGAAAAGCCTGCAGCCCCCAGGTGTGTGGGGCTACGCAAGCGGTTCCCAAAGAGCTTTAGAACAAGGCATAGTTTTCCCTGCTGGCTCTTTGGGCGTGGAACCAGTCTCCAGACATATGGCTATTTTTGTGCCTGGCGCGGCGCCAAGTGGGAAAGGGGTGTTTTGAGGCTGAAGGCAGCAGGAAAGCCTGCAGCCCCCAGGTCTGTGGGGCTACGCAAGCGGTTCCCAAAGAGCTTTAGAACAAGGCATAGTTTTCCCTGCTGGCTCTTTGGGCGTGGGACCAGTCTCCAGACATATGGCCATTTTTGTGCCTGGCGTGACGCCAAGTGGGAAAGGGTGGTTTTGAGGCTGAAGGCAGCAGGAAAGCCTGCAGCCCCCAGGTGTGTGGGGCTACGCAAGCGGTTCCCAAAGAGCTTTAGAACAAGGCATAGTTTTCCCTGCTGGCTCTTTGGGCGTGGGACCAGTCTCCAGCCATATGGCTATTTTTGTGCCTGGCGCGGCGCCAACTGGGAAATGGTGGTTTTGAGGCAGAAGGCAGCAGGAAAGCCTGCAGCCCACAGTTTGTGTGGGGCTACGCAAGCGCTTCCCAAAGAGCTTTAGAACAAGGCATAGTTTTCCCTGCTGGCTCTTTGGGCGTGGGACCAGTCTCCAGACATATGGCCATTTTTGGGCCTGGCGCGGCGCCAAGTGGGAAAGTGTGGTTTTGAGGCTGAAGGCAGCAGGAAAGCCTGCAGCCCCCAGGTCTGTGGGGCTACGCAAGCGGTTCCCAAAGAGCTTTAGAACAAGGCATAGTTTTCCCTGCTGGCTCTTTGGGCGTGGGACCAACCTCCAGACATATGGCCATTTTTGGGCCTGGCGCGGCACCAATTGCGAAAGGGTTCTTCTGAGGCTGAAAGCGCGAGAAAAGCCTGCAGCCCCCAGTTTGTGTGGGGCTACGCAAGCGGTTCCCAAAGAGCTTTACAACAAGGCATAGTTTTCCCTGCTGGCTCTTTGGGCGTGGGACCAATCTCCAGACATATGGCCATTTTTGTGCCTGGCGCAGCGCCAAGTGGGAAAGCGTGCTTTTGAGGCTGAAGAGAGAAGGAAAGCCTGCAGCCCCCAGGTGTGTGGGGCTACGCAAGCCGTTCCCAAAGAGCTTTAGAACAAGGCATAGTTTTCCCTGCTGGCTCTTTGGGCGTGGGACCAGTCTCCAGAAATATGGCTATTTTTGGGCCTGGTGCGGCGCCAATTGGGAAAGGGTGGTTTTGAGGCTGAAGGCAGCAGGAAAGCCTGCAGCCCCCAGGTGTGTGGGGCTACGCAAGCGGTTCCCCAAGAGCTTTAGAACAAGGCATAGTTTTCCCTGCTGGCTCTTTGGGCGTGGGACCAGTCTCCAGACATATGGCCTTTTTTGGGCCTGGCGCGGCGCCAATTGCGAAAGGGTTCTTCTGAGGCTGAAAGCGCGAGAAAAGCCTGCAGCCCCCAGTTTGTGTGGGGCTACGCAAGCGGTTCCCCAAGAGCTTTAGAACAAGGCATAGTTTTCCCTGCTGGCTCTTTGGGCGTGGGACCAATCTCCAGACATATGGCCATTTTTGGGCCTGGCGCGGCGCCAAGTGGGAAAGGGTGGTTTTGAGGCTGAAGGCAGCAGGAAAGCCTGCAGCCCCCAGGTGTGTGGGTCTACGCAAGCGGTTCCCAAAGAGCTTTAGAACAAGGCATAGTTTTCCCTGCTGGCTCTTTGGGCGTGGGACCAATCTCCAGACATATGGCCATTTTTGTGCCTGGCGCAGCGCCAAGTGGGAAAGCGTGCTTTTGAGACTGAAGAGAGCAGGAAAGCCTGCAGCACCCAGGTGTGTGGGGCTACGCAAGCGGTTCCCAAAGAGCTTTAGAACAAGGCATAGTTTTCCCTGCTGGCTCTTTGGGCGTGGAACAAATCTCCAGACATATGGCCATTTTTTTGCCTGGCGTGGCGCCAAGTGCGAAAGGGTTCTTCTGAGGCTGAAGAGAGCAGGAAAGCCTGCAGCCCCCAGGTGTGTGGGGCTACGCAAGCGGTTCCCAAAGAGCTTTAGAACAAGGCATAGTTTTCCCTGCTGGCTCTTTGGGTGTGGGACCAGTCTCCAGACATATGGCCATTTTTGGGCCTGGCGCGGCGCCAAGTGGGAAAGGGTGCTTTTGAGGCTGAAGAGAGCAGGAAAGCCTGCAGCCCCCAGGTGTGTGGGGCTACGCAAGCGGTTCCCAAAGAGCTTTAGAACAAGGCATAGTTTTCCCTGCTGGCTCTTTGGGCGTGGGACCAGTCTCCAGCCATATGGCCATTTTTGAGCCTGGCGCGGCGCCAAGTGCGAAAGGGTTCTTCTGAGGCTGAAAGCGCGAGAAAAGCCTGCAGCCCCCAGGTCTGTGGGGCTACGCAAGCGGTTCCCAAAGAGCTTTAGAACAAGGCATAGTTTTCCCTGCTGGCTCTTTGGGCGTGGGACCAACCTCCAAACATATGGCCATTTTTGTGCCTGGCGTGACGCCAAGTGGGAAAGGGTGGTTTTGAGGCTGAAGGCAGCAGGAAAGCCTGCAGCCCCCAGGTCTGTGGGGCTACGCAAGCGGTTCCCAAAGAGCTTTAGAACAAGGCATAGTTTTCCCTGCTGGCTCTTTGGGCGTGGGACCAGTCTCCAGCCATATGGCTATTTTTGGGCATGGCGCGGCGCTAAGTGGGAAATGGTGGTTTTGAGGTAGAAGGCAGCAGGAAAGCCTGCAGCCCCCAGGTGTGTGGGGCTACGCAAGCGGTTCCCAAAGAGCTTTAGAACAAGGCATAGTTTTCCCTGCTGGCTCTTTGGGCGTGGGACCAACCTCCAGACATATGGCCATTTTTGTGCCTGGCGCGGCGCCAATTGGGAAAGGGTTCTTCTGAGGCTGAAAGCGCGAGAAAAGCCTGCAGCCCCCAGTTTGTGTGGGGCTACGCAAGCGGTTCCCAAAGAGCTTTAGAACAAGGCATAGTTTTCCCTGCTGGCTCTTTGGGCGTGGGACCAGTCTCCAGACATATGGCCATTTTTGGGCCTGGCGCGGCGCCAAGTGGGAAAGGGTGGTTTTGAGGCTGAAGGCAGCAGGAAAGCCTGCAGCCCCCAGGTGTGTGGGGCTACGCAAGCAGTTCCCAAAGAGCTTTAGAACAAGGCATAGTTTTCCCTGCTGTCTCTTTGGGCGTGGAACAAATCTCCAGACATATGGCCATTTTTGTGCCTAGCGTGGCGCCAAGTGCGAAAGGGTTCTTCTGAGGCTGAAGGCAGCAGGAAAGCCTGCAGCCCCCAGGTGTGTGGGGCTACGCAAGCGGTTCCCAAGGAGCTTTAGAACAAGGCATAGTTTTCCCTGCTGGCTCTTTGGGCGTGGGACCAGTCTCCAGACATATGGCCATTTTTGGGCCTGGCGCGGCGCCAAGTGCGAAAGGGTTCTTCTGAGGCTGAAAGCGCGAGAAAAGCCTGCAGCCCCCAGGTGTGTGGGGCTACGCAAGCGGTTCCCAAAGAGCTTTAGAACAAGGCATAGTTTTCCCTGCTGGCTCTTTGGGCGTGGGACCAATCTCCAGACATATGGCCATTTTTCTGCCTGGCGCGGCGCCATGTGGGAAATGGTGGTTTTGAGGCTGAAGGCAGCAGGAAAGCCTGCAGCCCCCAGGTGTGTGGGGCTACGCAAGCGGTTCCCAAAGAGCTTTAGAACAAGGCATAGTTTTCCCTGCTGGCTCTTTGGGCGCGGGACCAATCTCCAGACATATGGCCATTTTTGTGCCTGGCACGGCGCCAAGTGGGAAAGGGTGCTTTTGAGGCTGAAGAGAGCAGGAAAGCCTGCAGCCCCCAGGTCTGTGGGGCTACGCAAGAGGTTCCCAAAGAGCTTTAGAACAAGGCATAGTTTTCCCTGCTGGCTCTTTGGGCGTGGGACCAACCTCCAGACATATGGCCATTTTTGGGCCTGGCGCGGCGCCAATTGCGAAAGGGTTCTTCTGAGGCTGAAAGCGCGAAAAAAGCCTGCAGCCCCCAGTTTGTGTGGGGCTACGCAAGCGGTTCCCAAAGAGCTTTAGAACAAGGCATAGTTTTCCCTGCTGTCTCTTTGGGCGTGGAACAAATCTCCAGACATATGGCCATTTTTGTGCCTAGCGTGGCGCCAAGTGCGAAAGGGTTCTTCTGAGGCTGAAGGCAGCAGGAAAGCCTGCAGCCCCCAGGTGTGTGGGGCTACGCAAGCGGTTCCCAAGGAGTTTTAGAACAAGGCATAGTTTTCCCTGCTGGCTCTTTGGGCGTGGGACCAGTCTCCAGACATATGGCCATTTTTGGGCCTGGCGCGGCGCCAAGTGGGAAAGGGTGGTTTTGAGGCTGAAGGCAGCAGGAAAGCCTGCAGCCCCCAGGTGTGTGGGGCTACGCAAGCAGTTCCCAAAGAGCTTTAGAACAAGGCATAGTTTTCCCTGCTGTCTCTTTGGGCGTGGAACAAATCTCCAGACATATGGCCATTTTTGTGCCTAGCGTGGCGCCAAGTGCGAAAGGGTTCTTCTGAGGCTGAAGGCAGCAGGAAAGCCTGCAGCCCCCAGGTGTGTGGGGCTACGCAAGCGGTTCCCAAGGAGCTTTAGAACAAGGCATAGTTTTCCCTGCTGGCTCTTTGGGCGTGGGACCAGTCTCCAGACATATGGCCATTTTTGGGCCTGGCGCGGCGCCAAGTGCGAAAGGGTTCTTCTGAGGCTGAAAGCGCGAGAAAAGCCTGCAGCCCCCAGGTGTGTGGGGCTACGCAAGCGGTTCCCAAAGAGCTTTAGAACAAGGCATAGTTTTCCCTGCTGGCTCTTTGGGCGTGGGACCAATCTCCAGACATATGGCCATTTTTCTGCCTGGCGCGGCGCCATGTGGGAAATGGTGGTTTTGAGGCTGAAGGCAGCAGGAAAGCCTGCAGCCCCCAGGTGTGTGGGGCTACGCAAGCGGTTCCCAAAGAGCTTTAGAACAAGGCATAGTTTTCCCTGCTGGCTCTTTGGGCGCGGGACCAATCTCCAGACATATGGCCATTTTTGGGCCTGGCACGGCGCCAAGTGGGAAAGGGTGCTTTTGAGGCTGAAGAGAGCAGGAAAGCCTGCAGCCCCCAGGTCTGTGGGGCTACGCAAGAGGTTCCCAAAGAGCTTTAGAACAAGGCATAGTTTTCCCTGCTGGCTCTTTGGGCGTGGGACCAACCTCCAGACATATGGCCATTTTTGGGCCTGGCGCGGCGCCAATTGCGAAAGGGTTCTTCTGAGGCTGAAAGCGCGAAAAAAGCCTGCAGCCCCCAGTTTGTGTGGGGCTACGCAAGCGGTTCCCAAAGAGCTTTAGAACAAGGCATAGTTTTCCCTGCTGGCTCTTTGGGCGTGGGACCAATCTCCAGACATATGGCCATTTTTGGGCCTGGCGCGGCGCCAAGTGGGAAAGGGTGGTTTTGAGGCTGAAGGCAGCAGGAAAGCCTGCAGCCCCCAGGTGTGTGGGGCTACGCAAGCCGTTCCCAAAGAGCTTTAGAACAAGGCATAGTTTTCCCTGCTGGCTCTTTGGGCGTGGGACCAATCTCCAAACATATGGCCATTTTTGGTCCTGGCTCGGCGCCAAGTGCGAAAGGGTTCTTCTGAGGCTGAAGAGAGCAGGAAAGCCTGCAGCTCCGAGGTGTGTGGGGCTACGCAAACGGTTCCCAAAGAGCTTTAGAACAAGGCATCGTTTTCCCTGCTGGCTCTTTGGGCGTGGGACCAGTCTCCAGACATATGGCCATTTTTGTGCCTGGCGTGACGCCATGTGGGAAAGGGTGGTTTTGAGGCGGAAGGCAGCAGGAAAGCCTGCAGCGCCCAGGTGTGTGGGGCTACGCAAGCAGTTCCCAAAGAGCTTTAGAACAAGGCATAGTTTTCCCTGCTGGCTCTTTGGGCGTGGGACCAATCTCCAGACATATGGCCATTTTTGTGCCTGGCGCGGCGCCAATTGGGAAAGCGTGCTTTTGAGGCTGAAGGCAGCAGGAAAGCCTGCAGCCCCCAGGTGTGTGGGGCTACGCAAGCGGTTCCCAAAGAGCTTTAGAACAAGGCATAGTTTTCCCTGCTGGCTCATTGGGCGTGGAACCAATCTCCAGACATATGGCCATTTTTGGGCCTGGCGCGGCGCCAAGTGCGAAAGGGTTCTTCTGAGGCTGAAGAGAGCAGGAAAGCATGTAGACCCAAGGTGTGTGGGGCTACGCAAACGGTTCCCAAAGAGCTTTAGAACAAGGCATCGTTTTCCCTGCTGGCTCTTTGGGCGTGGGACCAGTCTCCAGACATATGGCCATTTTTGGGCCTGGCGTGACGCCATGTGGGAAAGGGTGGTTTTGAGGCTGAAGGCAGCAGGAAAGCTTGCAGCCCCCAGATCTGTAGGGCTACGCAAGTGGTTCCCAAAGAGCTTTAGAACAAGGCATAGTTTTCCCTGCTGGCTCTTTGGGCGTGGGACCAGTCTCCAGCCATATGGCTATTTTTGGGCCTGGCGCAGCGCCAAGTGGGAAAGGGTGGTTTTGAGGCTGAAGGCAGCAGGAAAGCCTGCAGCCCCCAGGTCTGTGGGGCTACGCAAGCGGTTCCCAAAGAGCTTTAGAACAAGGCATAGTTTTCCCTGCTGGCTCTTTGGGCGTGGGACCAGTCTCCAGAAATATGGCCATTTTTGGGCCTGGCGCGGCGCCAAGTGGGAAAGGGTGGTTTTGAGGCTGAAGGCAGCAGGAAAGCCTGTAGCCCCCAGGTGTGTGGGGCTACGCAAGCGTTTCCCCAAGAGCTTTAGAACAAGGCATAGTTTTCCCTGCTGGCTCTTTGGGCGTGGGACCAGTCTCCAGACATATGGCCATTTTTGGGCCTGGCGCGGCGCCAAGTGCGAAAGGGTTCTTCTGAGGCTGAAAGCGCGAGAAAAGCCTGCAGCACCCAGGTGTGTGAGGCTACGCAAGCGGTTCCCCAAGAGCTTTAGAACAAGGCATAGTTTTCCCTGCTGGCTCTTTGGGCGTGGGACCAGTCTCCAGACATATGGCCATTTTTGGGCCTGGCGCGGCGCCAAGTGCGAAAGGGTTCTTCTGAGGCTGAAAGCGCGAGAAAAGCCTGCAGCCCCCAGGTGTGTGGGGCTACGCAAGCGGTTCCCAAAGAGCTTTAGAACAAGGCATAGTTTTCCCTGCTGGCTCTTTGGGCGTGGAACCAATCTCCAGACATATGGCCATTTTTGTGCCTGGCGCGGCGCCAAGTGGGAAAGGGGTGTTTTGAGGCTGAAGGCAGCAGGAAAGCCTGCAGCCCCCAGGTCTGTGGGGCTACGCAAGCGGTTCCCAAAGAGCTTTAGAACAAGGCATAGTTTTCCCTGCTGGCTCTTTGGGCGTGGGACCAGTCTCCAGACATATGGCCATTTTTGTGCCTGGCGTGACGCCAAGTGGGAAAGGGTGGTTTTGAGGCTGAAGGCAGCAGGAAAGCCTGCAGCCCCCAGGTCTGTGGGGCTACGCAAGCGGTTCCCAAAGAGCTTTAGAACAAGGCATAGTTTTCCCTGCTGGCTCTTTGGGCGTGGGACCAGTCTCCAGCCATATGGCTATTTTTGGGCCTGGCGCGGCGCCAAGTGGGAAAGGGTGGTTTTGAGGCTGAAGGCAGCAGGAAAGCCTGCAGCCCCCAGGTGTGTGGGGCTACGCAAGAGGTTCCCAAAGAGCTTTAGAACAAGGTATAGTTTTCCCTGCTGGCTCTTTGGGCGTGGGACCAGTCTCCAGAAATATGGCCATTTTTGGGCCTGGCGCGGCGCCAAGTGGGAAAGGGTGGTTTTGAGGCTGAAGGCAGCAGGAAAGCCTGTAGCCCCCAGGTGTGTGGGGCTACGCAAGCGTTTCCCCAAGAGCTTTAGAACAAGGCATAGTTTTCCCTGCTGGCTCTTTGGGCGTGGGACCAGTCTCCAGACATATGGCCATTTTTGGGCCTGGCGCGGCGCCAAGTGCGAAAGGGTTCTTCTGAGGCTGAAAGCGCGAGAAAAGCCTGCAGCACCCAGGTGTGTGAGGCTACGCAAGCGGTTCCCCAAGAGCTTTAGAACAAGGCATAGTTTTCCCTGCTGGCTCTTTGGGCGTGGGACCAGTCTCCAGACATATGGCCATTTTTGGGCCTGGCGCGGCGCCAAGTGCGAAAGGGTTCTTCTGAGGCTGAAAGCGCGAGAAAAGCCTGCAGCCCCCAGGTGTGTGGGGCTACGCAAGCGGTTCCCAAAGAGCTTTAGAACAAGGCATAGTTTTCCCTGCTGGCTCTTTGGGCGTGGAACCAATCTCCAGACATATGGCCATTTTTGTGCCTGGCGCGGCGCCAAGTGGGAAAGGGGTGTTTTGAGGCTGAAGGCAGCAGGAAAGCCTGCAGCCCCCAGGTCTGTGGGGCTACGCAAGCGGTTCCCAAAGAGCTTTAGAACAAGGCATAGTTTTCCCTGCTGGCTCTTTGGGCGTGGGACCAACCTCCAGACATATGGCCATTTTTGGGCCTGGCGCGGCGCCAATTGCGAAAGGGTTCTTCTGAGGCTGAAAGCGCGAGAAAAGCCTGCAGCCCCCAGTTTGTGTGGGGCTACGCAAGCGGTTCCCAAAGAGCTTTAGAACAAGGCATAGTTTTCCCTGCTGGCTCTTTGGGCGTGGGACCAATCTCCAGACATATGGCCATTTTTGGGCCTGGCGCGGCGCCAAGTGGGAAAGGGTGGTTTTGAGGCTGAAGGCAGCAGGAAAGCCTGCAGCCCCCAGGTGTGTGGGGCTACGCAAGCCGTTCCCAAAGAGCTTTAGAACAAGGCATAGTTTTCCCTGCTGGCTCTTTGGGCGTGGGACCAATCTCCAAACATATGGCCATTTTTGGTCCTGGCTCGGCGCCAAGTGCGAAAGGGTTCTTCTGAGGCTGAAGAGAGCAGGAAAGCCTGCAGCCCCCAGGTGTGTGGGGCTACGCAAGCGGTTCCCAAAGAGCTTTAGAACAAGGCATAGTTTTCCCTGCTGGCTCTTTGGGCGTGGAACAAATCTCCAGCCATATGGCCATTTTTGGGCCTGGCGCGGCGCCAAGTGGGAAAGGGTGGTTTTGAGGCGGAAGGCAGCAGGAAAGCCTGCAGCGCCCAGGTGTGTGGGGCTACGCAAGCAGTTCCCAAAGAGCTTTAGAACAAGGCATAGTTTTCCCTGCTGGCTCTTTGGGCGTGGGACCAGTCTCCAGACATATGGCCATTTTTGTGCCTGGCGCGGCGCCAATTGGGAAAGCGTGCTTTTGAGGCTGAAGGCAGCAGGAAAGCCTGCAGCCCCCAGGTGTGTGGGGCTATGCAAGCGGTTCCCAAAGAGCTTTAGAACAAGGCATAGTTTTCCCTGCTGGCTCATTGGGCGTGGAACCAATCTCCAGACATATGGCCATTTTTGGGCCTGGCGCGGCGCCAAGTGCGAAAGGGTTCTTCTGAGGCTGAAGAGAGCAGGAAAGCATGTAGACCCAAGGTGTGTGGGGCTACGCAAACGGTTCCCAAAGAGCTTTAGAACAAGGCATCGTTTTCCCTGCTGGCTCTTTGGGCGTGGGACCAGTCTCCAGACATATGGCCATTTTTGGGCCTGGCGTGACGCCATGTGGGAAAGGGTGGTTTTGAGGCTGAAGGCAGCAGGAAAGCTTGCAGCCCCCAGATCTGTAGGGCTACGCAAGTGGTTCCCAAAGAGCTTTAGAACAAGGCATAGTTTTCCCTGCTGGCTCTTTGGGCGTGGGACCAGTCTCCAGCCATATGGCTATTTTTGGGCCTGGCGCGGCGCCAAGTGGGAAAGGGTGGTTTTGAGGCTGAAGGCAGCAGGAAAGCCTGCAGCCCCCAGGTCTGTGGGGCTACGCAAGCGGTTCCCAAAGAGCTTTAGAACAAGGCATAGTTTTCCCTGCTGGCTCTTTGGGCGTGGGACCAGTCTCCAGACATATGGCCATTTTTGGGCCTGGCGCGGCGCCAAGTGCGAAAGGGTTCTTCTGAGGCTGAAAGCGCGAGAAAAGCCTGCAGCACCCAGGTGTGTGAGGCTACGCAAGCGGTTCCCCAAGAGCTTTAGAACAAGGCATAGTTTTCCCTGCTGGCTCTTTGGGCGTGGGACCAGTCTCCAGACATATGGCCATTTTTGGGCCTGGCGCGGCGCCAAGTGCGAAAGGGTTCTTCTGAGGCTGAAAGCGCGAGAAAAGCCTGCAGCCCCCAGGTGTGTGGGGCTACGCAAGCGGTTCCCAAAGAGCTTTAGAACAAGGCATAGTTTTCCCTGCTGACTCTTTGGGCGTGGAACCAATCTCCAGACATATGGCCATTTTTGTGCCTGGCGCGGCGCCAAGTGGGAAAGGGGTGTTTTGAGGCTGAAGGCAGCAGGAAAGCCTGCAGCCCCCAGGTCTGTGGGGCTACGCAAGCGGTTCCCAAAGAGCTTTAGAACAAGGCATAGTTTTCCCTGCTGGCTCTTTGGGCGTGGGACCAGTCTCCAGACATATGGCCATTTTTGTGCCTGGCGTGACGCCAAGTGGGAAAGGGTGGTTTTGAGGCTGAAGGCAGCAGGAAAGCCTGCAGCCCCCAGGTCTGTGGGGCTACGCAAGCGGTTCCCAAAGAGCTTTAGAACAAGGCATAGTTTTCCCTGCTGGCTCTTTGGGCGTGGGACCAGTCTCCAGCCATATGGCTATTTTTGTGCCTGGCGCGGCGCCAACTGGGAAATGGTGGTTTTGAGGCAGAAGGCAGCAGGAAAGCCTGCAGCCCCCAGTTTGTGTGGGGCTACGCAAGCGGTTCCCAAAGAGCTTTAGAACAAGGCATAGTTTTCCCTGCTGGCTCTTTGGGCTTGGGACCAGTCTCCAGACATATGGCCATTTTTGGGCCTGGCGCGGCGCCAAGTGGGAAAGTGTGGTTTTGAGGCTGAAGGCAGCAGGAAAGCCTGCAGCCCCCAGGTCTGTGGGGCTACGCAAGAGGTTCCCAAAGAGCTTTAGAACAAGGCATAGTTTTCCCTGCTGGCTCTTTGGGCGTGGGACCAACCTCCAGACATATGGCCATTTTTGGGCCTGGCGCGGCACCAATTGCGAAAGGGTTCTTCTGAGGCTGAAAGCACGAGAAAAGCCTGCAGCCCCCAGTTTGTGTGGGGCTACGCAAGCGGTTCCCAAAGAGCTTTACAACAAGGCATAGTTTTCCCTGCTGGCTCTTTGGGCGTGGGACCAATCTCCAGACATATGGCCATTTTTGTGCCTGGCGCAGCGCCAAGTGGGAAAGCGTGCTTTTGAGGCTGAAGAGAGAAGGAAAGCCTGCAGCCCCCAGGTGTGTGGGGCTACGCAAGCCGTTCCCAAAGAGCTTTAGAACAAGGCATAGTTTTCCCTGCTGGCTCTTTGGGCGTGGGACCAGTCTTAGAAATATGGCTATTTTTGGGCCTGGTGCGGCGCCAAGTGGGAAAGGGTGGTTTTGAGGCTGAAGGCAGCAGGAAAGCCTGCAGCCCCCAGGTCTGTGGGGCTACGCAAGCGTTTCCCCAAGAGCTTTAGAACAAGGCATAGTTTTCCCTGCTGGCTCTTTGGGCGTGGGACCAGTCTCCAGACATATGGCCATTTTTGGGCCTGGCGCGGCGCCAAGTGCGAAAGGGTTCTTCTGAGGCTGAAAGCGCGAGAAAAGCCTGCAGCCCCCAGGTGTGTGGGGCTACGCAAGCGGTTCCCAAAGAGCTTTAGAACAAGGCATAGTTTTCCCTGCTGGCTCTTTGGGCGTGGGACCAGTCTCCAGACATATGGCCATTTTTGGGCCTGGCGCGGCGCCAAGTGCGAAAGGGTTCTTCTGAGGCTGAAAGCGCGAGAAAAGCCTGCAGCCCCCAGGTGTGTGGGGCTACGCAAGCGGTTCCCAAAGAGCTTTAGAACAAGGCATAGTTTTCCCTGCTGGCTCTTTGGGCGTGGGACCCATCTCCAGACATATGGCCATTTTTGTGCCTGGCGCGGCGCCAAGTGGGAAAGCGTGCTTTTGAGGCTGAAGGCAGCAGGAAAGCCTGCAGCCCCCAGGTGTGTGGGGCTACGCAAGCGTTTCCCAAAGAGCTTTAGAACAAGGCATAGTTTTCCCTGCTGGCTCTTTGGGCGTGGGACCAATCTCCAGACATATGGCCATTTTTGTGCCTGGCGCGGCGCCAAGTGGGAAAGCGTGCTTTTGAGGCTGAAGAGAGCAGGAAAGCCTGCAGCCCCAAGGTGTGTGGGGCTACGCAAGCCGTTCCCAAAGAGCTTTAGAACAAGGCATAGTTTTCCCTGGTGGCTCTTTGGGCGTGGAACAAATCTCCAGACATATGGCCATTTTTGTGCCTGGCGTGGCGCCAAGTGCGAAAGGGTTCTTCTGAGGCTGAAGAGAGCAGGAAAGCCTGCAGCCCCCAGGTGTGTGGGGCTACGCAAGCGGTTCCCAAAGAGCTTTAGAACAAGGCATAGTTTTCCCTGCTGGCTCTTTGGGCGTGGGACCAGTCTCCAGCCATATGGCTATTTTTGGGCCTGGCGCGGCGCCAAGTGGGAAAGGGTGGTTTTGAGGCTGAAGGCAGCAGGAAAGCCTGCAGCCCCCAGGTGTGTGGGGCTACGCAAGCGGTTCCCAAAGAGCTTTAGAACAAGGCATAGTTTTCCCTGCTGGCTCTTTGGGCGTGGGACCAGTCTCCAGAAATATGGCTATTTTTGGGCCTGGTGCGGCGCCAAGTGGGAAAGGGTGGTTTTGAGGCTGAAGGCAGCAGGAAAGCCTGTAGCCCCCAGGTGTGTGGGGCTACGCAAGCGTTTCCCCAAGAGCTTTAGAACAAGGCATAGTTTTCCCTGCTGGCTCTTTGGGCGTGGGACCAGTCTCCAGACATATGGCCATTTTTGGGCCTGGCGTGGCGCCAAGTGCGAAAGGGTTCTTCTGAGGCTGAAAGCGCGAGAAAAGCCTGCAGCCCCCAGGTGTGTGAGGCTACGCAAGCGGTTCCACAAGAGCTTTAGAACAAGGCATAGTTTTCCCTGCTGGCTCTTTGGGCGTGGGACCAGTCTCCAGACATATGGCCATTTTTGGGCCTGGCGCGGCGCCAAGTGCGAAACGGTTCTTCTGAGGCTGAAAGCGCGAGAAAAGCCTGCAGCCCCCAGGTGTGTGGGGCTACGCAAGCGGTTCCCAAAGAGCTTTAGAACAAGGCATAGTTTTCCCTGCTGGCTCTTTGGGCGTGGGACCAATCTCCAGACATATGGCCATTTTTGTGCCTGGCGCGGCGCCAAGTGGGAAAGGGGTGTTTTGAGGCTGAAGGCAGCAGGAAAGCCTGCAGCCCCCAGGTGTGTGGGGCTACGCAAGCGGTTCCCAAAGAGCTTTAGAAGAAGGCATAGTTTTCCCTGCTGGCTCTTTGGGCGTGGGACCAGTCTCCAGACATATGGCCATTTTTGGGCCTGGCGTGACGCCATGTGGGAAAAGGTGGTTTTGAGGCTGAAGGCAGCAGGAAAGCCTGCAGCCCCCAGGTCTGTAGGGCTACGCAAGTGGTTCCCAAAGAGCTTTAGAACAAGGCATAGTTTTCCCTGCTGGCTCTTTGGGCGTGGGACCAGTCTCCAGCCATATGGCTATTTTTGGGCCTGGCGCGGCGCCAAGTGGGAAAGGGTGGTTTTGAGGCTGAAGGCAGCAGGAAAGCCTGCAGCCCCCAGGTCTGTGGGGCTACGCAAGCGGTTCCCCAAGAGCTTTAGAACAAGGCATAGTTTTCCCTGCTGGCTCTTTGGGCGTGGGACCAGTCTCCAGAAATATGGCTATTTTTGGGCCTGGTGCGGCGCCAAGTGGGAAAGGGTGCTTTTGAGGCTGAAGGCAGCAGGAAAGCCTGTAGCCCCCAGGTGTGTGGGGCTACGCAAGCGGTTCCCAAAGAGCTTTAGAACAAGGCATAGTTTTCCCTGCTGGCTCTTTGGGCGTGGGACCAGTCTCCAGACATATGGCCATTTTTGGGCCTGGCGCGGCGCCAAGTGCGAAAGGGTTCTTCTGAGGCTGAAAGCGCGAGAAAAGCCTGCAGCCCCCAGGTGTGTGGGGCTACGCAAGCCGTTCCCAAAGAGCTTTAGAACAAGGCATAGTTTTCCCTGCTGGCTCTTTGGGCGTGGGACCAATCTCCAGACATATGGCCATTTTTGTGCCTGGCGCGGCGCCAAGTGGGAAAGGGGTGTTTTGAGGCTGAAGGCAGCAGGAAAGCCTGCAGCCCCCAGGTCTGTGGGGCTACGAAAGCGGTTTCCCAAAGAGCTTTAGAACAAGGCATAGTTTTCCCTGCTGGCTCTTTGGGCGTGGGACCAGTCTCCAGACATATGGCCATTTTTGGGCCTGGCGCGGCGCCACGTGGGAAAGGGTGGTTTTGAGGCTGAAGGCAGCAGGAAAGCCTGCAGCCCCCAGGTCTGTGAGGCTACGCAAGCGGTTCCCAAAGAGCTTTAGAACAAGGCATAGTTTTCCCTGCTGGCTCTTTGGGCGTGGGACCAGTCTCCAGACATATGGCTATTTTTGTGCCTGGCGCGGCGCCAACTGGGAAATGGTGGTTTAGAGGCAGAAGGCAGCAGGAAAGCCTGCAGCCCCCAGTTTGTGTGGGGCTACGCAAGTGCTTCCCAAAGAGCTTTAGAACAAGGCATAGTTTTCCCTGCTGGCTCTTTGGGCGTGGGACCAGTCTCCAGCCATATGGCCATTTTTGTGCCTGGCGCGGCGCCAAGTGGGAAAGGGTGGTTTTGAGGCTGAAGGCAGCAGGAAAGCCTGCAGCCCCCAGGTCTGTGGGGCTACGCAAGAGGTTCCCAAAGAGCTTTAGAACAAGGCATAGTTTTCCCTGCTGGCTCTTTGGGCGTGGGACCAGTCTCCAGACATATGGCCATTTTTGGGCCTGGCGCGGCACCAATTGCGAAAGGGTTCTTCTGAGGCTGAAAGCGCGAGAAAAGCCTGCAGCCCCCAGTTTGTGTGGGGCTACGCAAGCGGTTCCCAAAGAGCTTTACAACAAGGCATAGTTTTCCCTGCTGGCTCTTTGGGCGTGGGACCAATCTCCAGACATATGGCCATTTTTGTGCCTGGCGCAGCGCCAAGTGGGAAAGCGTGCTTTTGAGGCTGAAGGCAGCAGGAAAGCCTGCAGCCCCCAGGTCTGTGGGGCTACGCAAGAGGTTCCCAAAGAGCTTTAGAACAAGGCATAGTTTTCCCTGCTGGCTCTTTGGGCGTGGGACCAACCTCCAGACATATGGCCATTTTTGGGCCTGGCGCGGCACCAATTGCGAAAGGGTTCTTCTGAGGCTGAAAGCGCGAGAAAAGCCTGCAGCCCCCAGTTTGTGTGGGGCTACGCAAGCGGTTCCCAAAGAGCTTTACAACAAGGCATAGTTTTCCCTGCTGGCTCTTTGGGCGTGGAACCAATCTCCAGACATATGGCCATTTTTGTGCCTGGCGTGGCGCCAAGTGCGAAAGGGTTCTTCTGAGGCTGAAGGCAGCAGGAAAGCCTGCAGCCCCCAGGTGTGTGGGGCTACGCAAGCCGTTCCCAAAGAGCTTTAGAACAAGGCATAGTTTTCCCTGCTGGCTCTTTGGGCGTGGGACCAGTCTCCAGACATATGGCTATTTTTGGGCCTGGCGCGGCGCCAAGTGGGAAAGGGTGGTTTTGAGGCTGAAGGCAGCAGGAAAGCCTGCAGCCCCCAGGTGTGTGGGGCTACGCAAGCGGTTCCCAAAGAGCTTTAGAACAAGGCATAGTTTTCCCTGCTGGCTCTTTGGGCGTGGGACCAGTCTTCAGAAATATGGCTATTTTTGGGCCTGGTGCGGCGCCAAGTAGGAAAGGGTGGTTTTGAGGCTGAAGGCAGCAGGAAAGCCTGTAGCCCCCAGGTGTGTGGGGCTACGCAAGCGTTTCCCCAAGAGCTTTAGAACAAGGCATAGTTTTCCCTGCTGGCTCTTTGGGCGTGGGACCAGTCTCCAGACATATGGCCATTTTTGGGCCTGGCGCGGCGCCAATTGCGAAAGGGTTCTTCTGAGGCTGAAAGCGCGAGAAAAGCCTGCAGCCCCCAGTTTGTGTGGGGCTACGCAAGCGGTTCCCCAAGAGCTTTAGAACAAGGCATAGTTTTCCCTGCTGGCTCTTTGGGCGTGGGACCAATCTCCAGACATATGGCCATTTTTGTGCCTGGCGCAGCGCCAAGTGGGAAAGCGTGCTTTTGAGGCTGAAGAGAGAAGGAAAGCCTGCAGCCCCCAGGTGTGTGGGGCTACGCAAGCCGTTCCCAAAGAGCTTTAGAACAAGGCATAGTTTTCCCTGCTGGCTCTTTGGGCGTGGAACAAATCTCCAGACATATGGCCATTTTTGGGCCTGGCGTGGCGCCAAGAGCGAAAGGGTTCTTCTGAGGCTGAAGAGAGCAGGAAAGCCTGCAGCCCCCAGGTGTGTGGGGCCACGCAAGCGGTTCCCAAAGAGCTTTAGAACAAGGCATAGTTTTCCCTGCTGGCTCTTTGGGCGTGGGACCAGTCTCCAGAAATATGGCTATTTTTGGGCCTGGTGCGGCGCCAAGTGGGAAAGGGTGGTTTTGAGGCTGAAGGCAGCAGGAAAGCCTGCAGCCCCCAGGTCTGTGGGGCTACGCAAGCGGTTCCCAAAGAGCTTTAGAACAAGGCATAGTTTTCCCTGCTGGCTCTTTGGGCGTGGGACCAGTCTCCAGACATATGGCCATTTTTGTGCCTGGCGCGGCGCCAAGTCGGAAAGCGTGCTTTTGAGGCTGAAGAGAGCAGGAAAGACTGCAGCCCCCACGTGTGTGGGGCTACGCAAGCCGTTCCCAAAGAGCTTTAGAACAAGGCATAGTTTTCCCTGCTGGCTCTTTGGGCGTGGAACCAATCTCCAGCCATATGGCCATTTTTGTGCCTGGCGCAGCGCCAAGTGCGAAAGGGTTCTTCTGAGGCTGAAAGCGCGAGAAAAGCCTGCAGCCCCCAGGTGTGTGGGGCTACGCAAGCGGTTCCCAAAGAGCTTTAGAACAAGGCATAGTTTTCCCTGCTGGCTCTTTGGGCGTGGGACCAATCTCCAGACATATGGCCATTTTTGTGCCTGGCGCGGCGCCAAGTGGGAAAGGGGTGTTTTGAGGCTGAAGGCAGCAGGAAAGCCTGCAGCCCCCAGGTGTGTGGGGCTACGCAAGCGGTTCCCAAAGAGCTTTAGAACAAGGCATAGTTTTCCCTGCTGGCTCTTTGGGCGTGGGACCAGTCTCCAGACATATGGCCATTTTTGGGCCTGGCGCGGCGCCACGTGGGAAAGGGTGGTTTTGAGGCTGAAGGCAGCAGGAAAGCCTGCAGCCCCCAGGTCTGTGGGGCTACGCAAGCGGTTCCCAAAGAGCTTTAGAACAAGGCATAGTTTTCCCTGCTGGCTCTTTGGGCGTGGGACCAGTCTCCAGACATATGGCTATTTTTGTGCCTGGCGCGGCGCCAACTGGGAAATGGTGGTTTAGAGGCAGAAGGCAGCAGGAAAGCCTGTAGCCCCCAGTTTGTGTGGGGCTACGCAAGCGCTTCCCAAAGAGCTTTAGAACAAGGCATAGTTTTCCCTGCTGGCTCTTTGGGCGTGGGACCAGTCTCCAGCCATATGGCCATTTTTGGGCCAGGCGCGGCGCCAAGTGGGAAAGGGTGGTTTTGAGGCTGAAGGCAGCAGGAAAGCCTGCAGCCCCCAGGTGTGTGGGGCTACGCAAGAGGTTCCCAAAGAGCTTTAGAACAAGGCATAGTTTTCCCTGCTGGCTCTTTGGGCGTGGGACCAGCCTCCAGACATATGGCCATTTTTGGGCCTGGCGCGGCACCAATTGCGAAAGGGTTCTTCTGAGGCTGAAAGCGCGAGAAAAGCCTGCAGCCCCCAGTTTGTGTGGGGCTACGCAAGCGGTTCCCAAAGAGCTTTAGAACAAGGCATAGTTTTCCCTGCTGGCTCTTTGGGCGTGGGACCAATCTCCAGACATATGGCCATTTTTGTGCCTGGCGCAGCGCCAAGTGGGAAAGCGTGCTTTTGAGGCTGAAGAGAGAAGGAAAGCCTGCAGCCCCCAGGTGTGTGGGGCTACGCAAGCGGTTCCCAAAGAGCTTTAGAACAAGGCATAGTTTTCCCTGCTGGCTCTTTGGGCGTGGGACCAATCTCCAGACATATGGCCATTTTTGTGCCTGGCGTGGCGCCAAGTGCGAAAGGGTTCTTCTGAGGCTGAAGGCAGCAGGAAAGCCTGCAGCCCCAAGGTCTGTAGGGCTACGCAAGTGGTTCCCAAAGAGCTTTAGAACAAGGCATAGTTTTCCCTGCTGGCTCTTTGGGCGTGGGACCAGTCTCCAGCCATATGGCTATTTTTGGGCCTGGCGCGGCGCCAAGTGGGAAAGGGTGGTTTTGAGGCTGAAGAGAGCAGGAAAGCCTGCAGCCCCCAGGTCTGTGGGGCTACGCAAGCGGTTCCCAAAGAGCTTTAGAACAAGGCATAGTTTTCCCTGCTGGCTCTTTGGGCGTGGGACCAGTCTCCAGACATATGGCCATTTTTGGGCCTGGCGCAGCGCCAAGTGCGAAAGGGTTCTTCTGAGGCTGAAAGCGCGAGAAAAGCCTGCAGCCCCCAGGTGTGTGGGGCTACGCAAGCGGTTCCCAAAGAGCTTTAGAACAAGGCATAGTTTTCCCTGCTGGCTCTTTGGGCGTGGGACCAGTCTCCAGAAATATGGCTATTTTTGGGCCTGGTGCGGCGCCAAGTGGGAAAGGGTGGTTTTGAGGCTGAAGGCAGCAGGAAAGCCTGTAGCCCCCAGGTGTGTGGGGCTACGCAAGCGTTTCCCCAAGAGCTTTAGAACAAGGCATAGTTTTCCCTGCTGGCTCTTTGGGCGTGGGACCAGTCTCCAGACATATGGCCATTTTTGGGCCTGGTGTGGCGCCAAGTGCGAAAGGGTTCTTCTGAGGCTGAAAGCGCGAGAAAAGCCTGCAGCCCCCAGGTGTGTGAGGCTACGCAAGCGGTTCCACAAGAGCTTTAGAACAAGGCATAGTTTTCCCTGCTGGCTCTTTGGGCGTGGGACCAGTCTCCAGACATATGGCCATTTTTGGGCCTGGCGCGGCGCCAAGTGCGAAACGGTTCTTCTGAGGCTGAAAGCGCGAGAAAAGCCTGCAGCCCCCAGGTGTGTGGGGCTACGCAAGCGGTTCCCAAAGAGCTTTAGAACAAGGCATAGTTTTCCCTGCTGGCTCTTTGGGCGTGGGACCAATCTCCAGACATATGGCCATTTTTGTGCCTGGCGCGGCGCCAAGTGGGAAAGGGGTGTTTTGAGGCTGAAGGCAGCAGGAAAGCCTGCAGCCCCCAGGTGTGTGGGGCTACGCAAGCGGTTCCCAAAGAGCTTTAGAAGAAGGCATAGTTTTCCCTGCTGGCTCTTTGGGCGTGGGACCAGTCTCCAGACATATGGCCATTTTTGGGCCTGGCGTGACGCCATGTGGGAAAAGGTGGTTTTGAGGCTGAAGGCAGCAGGAAAGCCTGCAGCCCCCAGGTCTGTAGGGCTACGCAAGTGGTTCCCAAAGAGCTTTAGAACAAGGCATAGTTTTCCCTGCTGGCTCTTTGGGCGTGGGACCAGTCTCCAGCCATATGGCTATTTTTGGGCCTGGCGCGGCGCCAAGTGGGAAAGGGTGGTTTTGAGGCTGAAGGCAGCAGGAAAGCCTGCAGCCCCCAGGTCTGTGGGGCTACGCAAGCGGTTCCCCAAGAGCTTTAGAACAAGGCATAGTTTTCCCTGCTGGCTCTTTGGGCGTGGGACCAGTCTCCAGAAATATGGCTATTTTTGGGCCTGGTGCGGCGTCAAGTGGGAAAGGGTGGTTTTGAGGCTGAAGGCAGCAGGAAAGCCTGTAGCCCCCAGGTGTGTGGGGCTACGCAAGCGGTTCCCAAAGAGCTTTAGAACAAGGCATAGTTTTCCCTGCTGGCTCTTTGGGCGTGGGACCAGTCTCCAGACATATGGCCATTTTTGGGCCTGGCGCGGCGCCAAGTGCGAAATGGTTCTTCTGAGGCTGAAAGCTCGAGAAAAGCCTGCAGCCCCCAGGTGTGTGGGGCTACGCAAGCCGTTCCCAAAGAGCTTTAGAACAAGGCATAGTTTTCCCTGCTGGCTCTTTGGGCGTGGGACCAATCTCCAGACATATGGCCATTTTTGTGCCTGGCGCGGCGCCAAGTGGGAAAGGGGTGTTTTGAGGCTGAAGGCAGCAGGAAAGCCTGCAGCCCCCAGGTGTGTGGGGCTACGCAAGCGGTTCCCAAAGAGCTTTAGAACAAGGCATAGTTTTCCCTGCTGGCTCTTTGGGCGTGGGACCAGTCTCCAGCCATATGGCCATTTTTGTGCCTGGCGCGGCGCCAAGTGGGAAAGGGTGGTTTTGAGGCTGAAGGCAGCAGGAAAGCCTGCAGCCCCCAGGTCTGTGGGGCTACGCAAGAGGTTCCCAAAGAGCTTTAGAACAAGGCATAGTTTTCCCTGCTGGCTCTTTGGGCGTGGGACCAGTCTCCAGACATATGGCCATTTTTGGGCCTGGCGCGGCACCAATTGCGAAAGGGTTCTTCTGAGGCTGAAAGCGCGAGAAAAGCCTGCAGCCCCCAGTTTGTGTGGGGCTACGCAAGCGGTTCCCAAAGAGCTTTACAACAAGGCATAGTTTTCCCTGCTGGCTCTTTGGGCGTGGGACCAATCTCCAGACATATGGCCATTTTTGTGCCTGGCGCAGCGCCAAGTGGGAAAGCGTGCTTTTGAGGCTGAAGGCAGCAGGAAAGCCTGCAGCCCCCAGGTCTGTGGGGCTACGCAAGAGGTTCCCAAAGAGCTTTAGAACAAGGCATAGTTTTCCCTGCTGGCTCTTTGGGCGTGGGACCAACCTCCAGACATATGGCCATTTTTGGGCCTGGCGCGGCACCAATTGCGAAAGGGTTCTTCTGAGGCTGAAAGCGCGAGAAAAGCCTGCAGCCCCCAGTTTGTGTGGGGCTACGCAAGCGGTTCCCAAAGAGCTTTACAACAAGGCATAGTTTTCCCTGCTGGCTCTTTGGGCGTGGAACCAATCTCCAGACATATGGCCATTTTTGTGCCTGGCGTGGCGCCAAGTGCGAAAGGGTTCTTCTGAGGCTGAAGGCAGCAGGAAAGCCTGCAGCCCCCAGGTGTGTGGGGCTACGCAAGCCGTTCCCAAAGAGCTTTAGAACAAGGCATAGTTTTCCCTGCTGGCTCTTTGGGCGTGGGACCAGTCTCCAGACATATGGCTATTTTTGGGCCTGGCGCGGCGCCAAGTGGGAAAGGGTGGTTTTGAGGCTGAAGGCAGCAGGAAAGCCTGCAGCCCCCACGTGTGTGGGGCTACGCAAGCGGTTCCCAAAGAGCTTTAGAACAAGGCATAGTTTTCCCTGCTGGCTCTTTGGGCGTGGGACCAGTCTTCAGAAATATGGCTATTTTTGGGCCTGGTGCGGCGCCAAGTAGGAAAGGGTGGTTTTGAGGCTGAAGGCAGCAGGAAAGCCTGTAGCCCCCAGGTGTGTGGGGCTACGCAAGCGTTTCCCCAAGAGCTTTAGAACAAGGCATAGTTTTCCCTGCTGGCTCTTTGGGCGTGGGACCAGTCTCCAGACATATGGCCATTTTTGGGCCTGGCGCGGCGCCAATTGCGAAAGGGTTCTTCTGAGGCTGAAAGCGCGAGAAAAGCCTGCAGCCCCCAGTTTGTGTGGGGCTACGCAAGCGGTTCCCCAAGAGCTTTAGAACAAGGCATAGTTTTCCCTGCTGGCTCTTTGGGCGTGGGACCAATCTCCAGACATATGGCCATTTTTGTGCCTGGCGCAGCGCCAAGTGGGAAAGCGTGCTTTTGAGGCTGAAGAGAGAAGGAAAGCCTGCAGCCCCCAGGTGTGTGGGGCTACGCAAGCGGTTCCCAAAGAGCTTTAGAACAAGGCATAGTTTTCCCTGCTGGCTCTTTGGGCGTGGAACAAATCTCCAGACATATGGCCATTTTTGGGCCTGGCGTGGCGCCAAGAGCGAAAGGGTTCTTCTGAGGCTGAAGAGAGCAGGAAAGCCTGCAGCCCCCAGGTGTGTGGGGCCACGCAAGCGGTTCCCAAAGAGCTTTAGAACAAGGCATAGTTTTCCCTGCTGGCTCTTTGGGCGTGGGACCAGTCTCCAGAAATATGGCTATTTTTGGGCCTGGTGCGGCGCCAAGTGGGAAAGGGTGGTTTTGAGGCTGAAGGCAGCAGGAAAGCCTGCAGCCCCCAGGTCTGTGGGGCTACGCAAGCGGTTCCCAAAGAGCTTTAGAACAAGGCATAGTTTTCCCTGCTGGCTCTTTGGGCGTGGGACCAGTCTCCAGACATATGGCCATTTTTGTGCCTGGCGCGGCGCCAAGTCGGAAAGCGTGCTTTTGAGGCTGAAGAGAGCAGGAAAGACTGCAGCCCCCACGTGTGTGGGGCTACGCAAGCCGTTCCCAAAGAGCTTTAGAACAAGGCATAGTTTTCCCTGCTGGCTCTTTGGGCGTGGAACCAATCTCCAGCCATATGGCCATTTTTGTGCCTGGCGCAGCGCCAAGTGCGAAAGGGTTCTTCTGAGGCTGAAAGCGCGAGAAAAGCCTGCAGCCCCCAGGTGTGTGGGGCTACGCAAGCGGTTCCCAAAGAGCTTTAGAACAAGGCATAGTTTTCCCTGCTGGCTCTTTGGGCGTGGGACCAATCTCCAGACATATGGCCATTTTTGTGCCTGGCGCGGCGCCAAGTGGGAAAGGGGTGTTTTGAGGCTGAAGGCAGCAGGAAAGCCTGCAGCCCCCAGGTGTGTGGGGCTACGCAAGCGGTTCCCAAAGAGCTTTAGAACAAGGCATATTTTTCCGTGCTGGCTCTTTGGGCGTGGGACCAGTCTCCAGACATATGGCCATTTTTGTGCCTGGCGCGGCGCCACGTGGGAAAGGGTGGTTTTGAGGCTGAAGGCAGCAGGAAAGCCTGCAGCCCCCAGGTCTGTGGGGCTACGCAAGCGGTTCCCAAAGAGCTTTAGAACAAGGCATAGTTTTCCCTGCTGGCTCTTTGGGCGTGGGACCAGTCTCCAGACATATGGCTATTTTTGTGCCTGGCGCGGCGCCAACTGGGAAATGGTGGTTTAGAGGCAGAAGGCAGCAGGAAAGCCTGTAGCCCCCAGTTTGTGTGGGGCTACGCAAGCGCTTCCCAAAGAGCTTTAGAACAAGGCATAGTTTTCCCTGCTGGCTCTTTGGGCGTGGGACCAGTCTCCAGCCATATGGCCATTTTTGTGCCTGGCGCGGCGCCAAGTGGGAAAGGGTGGTTTTGAGGCTGAAGGCAGCAGGAAAGCCTGCAGCCCCCAGGTGTGTGGGGCTACGCAAGAGGTTCCCAAAGAGCTTTAGAACAAGGCATAGTTTTCCCTGCTGGCTCTTTGGGCGTGGGACCAGCCTCCAGACATATGGCCATTTTTGGGCCTGGCGCGGCACCAATTGCGAAAGGGTTCTTCTGAGGCTGAAAGCGCGAGAAAAGCCTGCAGCCCCCAGTTTGTGTGGGGCTACGCAAGCGGTTCCCAAAGAGCTTTAGAACAAGGCATAGTTTTCCCTGCTGGCTCTTTGGGCGTGGGACCAATCTCCAGACATATGGCCATTTTTGTGCCTGGCGCAGCGCCAAGTGGGAAAGCGTGCTTTTGAGGCTGAAGAGAGAAGGAAAGCCTGCAGCCCCCAGGTGTGTGGGGCTACGCAAGCCGTTCCCAAAGAGCTTTAGAACAAGGCATAGTTTTCCCTGCTGGCTCTTTGGGCGTGGAACAAATCTCCAGACATATGGCCATTTTTGTGCCTGGCGTGGCGCCAAGTGCGAAAGGGTTCTTCTGAGGCTGAAGGCAGCAGGAAAGCCTGCAGCCCCAAGGTCTGTAGGGCTACGCAAGTGGTTCCCAAAGAGCTTTAGAACAAGGCATAGTTTTCCCTGCTGGCTCTTTGGGCGTGGGACCAGTCTCCAGCCATATGGCTATTTTTGGGCCTGGCGCGGCGCCAAGTGGGAAAGGGTGGTTTTGAGGCTGAAGGCAGCAGGAAAGCCTGCAGCCCCCAGGTCTGTGGGGCTACGCAAGCGGTTCCCAAAGAGCTTTAGAACAAGGCATAGTTTTCCCTGCTGGCTCTTTGGGCGTGGGACCAGTCTCCAGACATATGGCCATTTTTGGGCCTGGCGCAGCGCCAAGTGCGAAAGGGTTCTTCTGAGGCTGAAAGCGCGAGAAAAGCCTGCAGCCCCCAGGTGTGTGGGGCTACGCAAGCGGTTCCCAAAGAGCTTTAGAACAAGGCATAATTTTCCCTGCTGGCTCTTTGGGCGTGGGACCAGTCTCCAGACATATGGCCATTTTTGGGCCTGGCGCGGCGCCAAGTGCGAAAGGGTTCTTCTGAGGCTGAAAGCGCGAGAAAAGCCTGCAGCCCCCAGGTGTGTGGGGCTACGCAAGCGGTTCCCAAAGAGCTTTAGAACAAGGCATAGTTTTCCCTGCTGGCTCTTTGGGCGTGGGACCAATCTCCAGACATATGGCCATTTTTGTGCCTGGCGCGGCGCCAAGTGGGAAAGGGGTGTTTTGAGGCTGAAGGCAGCAGGAAAGCCTGCAGCCCCCAGGTGTGTGGGGCTACGCAAGCGGTTCCCAAAGAGCTTTAGAACAAGGCATAGTTTTCCCTGCTGGCTCTTTGTGCGTGGGACCAGTCTCCAGACATATGGCCATTTCTGTGCCTGGCGTGACGCCATGTGGGAAAGGGTGGTTTTGAGGCTGAAGGCAGCAGGAAAGCCTGCAGCCCCCAGGTCTGTGGGGCTACGCAAGCGGTTCCCAAAGAGCTTTAGAACAAGGCATAGTTTTCCCTGCTGGCTCTTTGGGCGTGGGACCAGTCTCCAGCCATATGGCTATTTTTGTGCCTGGCGCGGCGCCAACTGGGAAATGGTGGTTTTGAGGCAGAAGGCAGCAGGAAAGCCTGCAGCCCCCAGTTTGTGTGGGGCTACGCAAGCGCTTCCCAAAGAGCTTTAGAACAAGGCATAGTTTTCCCTGCTGGCTCTTTGGGCGTGGGACCAGTCTCCAGACATATGGCCATTTTTGGGCCTGGCGCGGCGCCAAGTGCGAAAGGGTTCTTCTGAGGCTGAAAGCGCGAGAAAAGCCTGCAGCCCCCAGTTTGTGTGGGGCTACGCAAGCGGTTCCCCAAGAGCTTTAGAACAAGGCATAGTTTTCCCTGCTGGCTCTTTGGGCGTGGGACCAATCTCCAGACATATGGCCATTTTTGTGCCTGGCGCAGCGCCAAGTGGGAAAGCGTGCTTTTGAGGCTGAAGAGAGAAGGAAAGCCTGCAGCCCCCAGGTGTGTGGGGCTACGCAAGCCGTTCCCAAAGAGCTTTAGAACAAGGCATAGTTTTCCCTGCTGGCTCTTTGGGCGTGGAACAAATCTCCAGACTTATGGCCATTTTTGGGCCTGGCGTGGCGCCAAGAGCGAAAGGGTTCTTCTGAGGCTGAAGAGAGCAGGAAAGCCTGCAGCCCCCAGGTGTGTGGGGCCACGCAAGCGGTTCCCAAAGAGCTTTAGAACAAGGCATAGTTTTCCCTGCTGGCTCTTTGGGCGTGGGACCAGTCTCCAGAAATATGGCTATTTTTGGGCCTGGTGCGGCGCCAAGTGGGAAAGGGTGGTTTTGAGGCTGAAGGCAGCAGGAAAGCCTGCAGCCCCCAGGTGTGTGGGGCTACGCAAGCGGTTCCCAAAGAGCTTTAGAACAAGGCATAGTTTTCCCTGCTGGCTCTTTGGGCGTGGGACCAGTCTCCAGACATATGGCCATTTTTGTGCCTGGCGCGGCGCCAAGTGGGAAAGCGTGCTTTTGAGGCTGAAGAGAGCAGGAAAGACTGCAGCCCCCACGTGTGTGGGGCTACGCAAGCCGTTCCCAAAGAGCTTTAGAACAAGGCATAGTTTTCCCTGCTGGCTCTTTGGGCGTGGAACCAATCTCCAGCCATATGGCCATTTTTGTGCCTGGCGCAGCGCCAAGTGCGAAAGGGTTCTTCTGAGGCTGAAAGCGCGAGAAAAGCCTGCAGCCCCCAGGTGTGTGGGGCTACGCAAGCGGTTCCCAAAGAGCTTTAGAACAAGGCATAGTTTTCCCTGCTGGCTCTTTGGGCGTGGGACCAATCTCCAGACATATGGCCATTTTTGTGCCTGGCGCGGCGCCAAGTGGGAAAGGGGTGTTTTGAGGCTGAAGGCAGCAGGAAAGCCTGCAGCCCCCAGGTGTGTGGGGCTACGCAAGCGGTTCCCAAAGAGCTTTAGAACAAGGCATAGTTTTCCCTGCTGGCTCTTTGGGCGTGGGACCAGTCTCCAGACATATGGCCATTTTTGGGCCTGGCGCGGCGCCACGTGGGAAAGGGTGGTTTTGAGGCTGAAGGCAGCAGGAAAGCCTGCAGCCCCCAGGTGTGTGGGGCTACGCAAGCGGTTCCCAAAGAGCTTTAGAACAAGGCATAGTTTTCCCTGCTGGCTCTTTGGGCGTGGGACCAGTCTCCAGACATATGGCTATTTTTGTGCCTGGCGCGGCGCCAACTGGGAAATGGTGGTTTAGAGGCAGAAGGCAGCAGGAAAGCCTGCAGCCCCCAGTTTGTGTGGGGCTACGCAAGCGCTTCCCAAAGAGCTTTAGAACAAGGCATAGTTTTCCCTGCTGGCTCTTTGGGCGTGGGACCAGTCTCCAGCCATATGGCCATTTTTGTGCCTGGCGCGGCGCCAAGTGGGAAAGGGTGGTTTTGAGGCTGAAGGCAGCAGGAAAGCCTGCAGCCCCCAGGTGTGTGGGGCTACGCAAGAGGTTCCCAAAGAGCTTTAGAACAAGGCATAGTTTTCCCTGCTGGCTCTTTGGGCGTGGGACCAGCCTCCAGACATATGGCCATTTTTGGGCCTGGCGCGGCACCAATTGCGAAAGGGTTCTTCTGAGGCTGAAAGCGCGAGAAAAGCCTGCAGCCCCCAGTTTGTGTGGGGCTACGCAAGCGGTTCCCAAAGAGCTTTAGAACAAGGCATAGTTTTCCCTGCTGGCTCTTTGGGCGTGGGACCAATCTCCAGACATATGGCCATTTTTGTGCCTGGCGCAGCGCCAAGTGGGAAAGCGTGCTTTTGAGGCTGAAGAGAGAAGGAAAGCCTGCAGCCCCCAGGTGTGTGGGGCTACGCAAGCCGTTCCCAAAGAGCTTTAGAACAAGGCATAGTTTTCCCTGCTGGCTCTTTGGGCGTGGAACAAATCTCCAGACATATGGCCATTTTTGTGCCTGGCGTGGCGCCAAGTGCGAAAGGGTTCTTCTGAGGCTGAAGGCAGCAGGAAAGCCTGCAGCCCCAAGGTCTGTAGGGCTACGCAAGTGGTTCCCAAAGAGCTTTAGAACAAGGCATAGTTTTCCCTGCTGGCTCTTTGGGCGTGGGACCAGTCTCCAGCCATATGGCTATTTTTGGGCCTGGCGCGGCGCCAAGTGGGAAAGGGTGGTTTTGAGGCTGAAGGCAGCAGGAAAGCCTGCAGCCCCCAGGTCTGTGGGGCTACGCAAGCGGTTCCCAAAGAGCTTTAGAACAAGGCATAGTTTTCCCTGCTGGCTCTTTGGGCGTGGGACCAGTCTCCAGACATATGGCCATTTTTGGGCCTGGCGCGGCACCAAGTGCGAAAGGGTTCTTCTGAGGCTGAAAGCGCGAGAAAAGCCTGCAGCCCCCAGGTGTGTGGGGCTACGCAAGCGGTTCCCAAAGAGCTTTAGAACAAGGCATAGTTTTCCCTGCTGGCTCTTTGGGCGTGGGACCAGTCTCCAGACATATGGCCATTTTTGGGCCTGGCGCGGCGCCAAGTGCGAAAGGGTTCTTCTGAGGCTGAAAGCGCGAGAAAAGCCTGCAGCCCCCAGGTGTGTGGGGCTACGCAAGCGGTTCCCAAAGAGCTTTAGAACAAGGCATAGTTTTCCCTGCTGGCTCTTTGGGCGTGGGACCAATCTCCAGACATATGGCCATTTTTGTGCCTGGCGCGGCGCCAAGTGGGAAAGGGGTGTTTTGAGGCTGAAGGCAGCAGGAAAGCCTGCAGCCCCCAGGTGTGTGGGGCTACGCAAGCGGTTCCCAAAGAGCTTTAGAACAAGGCATAGTTTTCCCTGCTGGCTCTTTGTGCGTGGGACCAGTCTCCAGACATATGGCCATTTTTGTGCCTGGCGTGACGCCAAGTGGGAAAGGGTGGTTTTGAGGCTGAAGGCAGCAGGAAAGCCTGCAGCCCCCAGGTCTGTGGGGCTACGCAAGCGGTTCCCAAAGAGCTTTAGAACAAGGCATAGTTTTCCCTGCTGGCTCTTTGGGCGTGGGACCAGTCTCCAGCCATATGGCTATTTTTGTGCCTGGCGCGGCGCCAACTGGGAAATGGTGGTTTTGAGGCAGAAGGCAGCAGGAAAGCCTGCAGCCCCCAGTTTGTGTGGGGCTACGCAAGCGCTTCCCAAAGAGCTTTAGAACAAGGCATAGTTTTCCCTGCTGGCTCTTTGGGCGTGGGACCAGTCTCCAGCCATATGGCCATTTTTGGGCCTGGCGCGGCGCCAAGTGCGAAAGGGTGGTTTTGAGGCTGAAGGCAGCAGGAAAGCCTGCAGCCCCCAGGTGTGTGGGGCTACGCAAGCGGTTCCCAAAGAGCTTTAGAACAAGGCATAGTTTTCCCTGCTGGCTCTTTGGGCGTGGGACCAACCTCCAGACATATGGCCATTTTTGGGCCTGGCGCGGCACCAATTGCGAAAGGGTTCTTCTGAGGCTGAAAGCGCGAGAAAAGCCTGCAGCCCCCAGTTTGTGTGGGGCTACGCAAGCGGTTCCCAAAGAGCTTTAGAACAAGGCATAGTTTTCCCTGCTGGCTCTTTGGGCGTGGGACCAATCTCCAGACATATGGCCATTTTTGTGCCTGGCGCAGCGCCAAGTGGGAAAGCGTGCTTTTGAGGCTGAAGAGAGAAGGAAAGCCTGCAGCCCCCAGGTGTGTGGGGCTACGCAAGCCGTTCCCAAAGAGCTTTAGAACAAGGCATAGTTTTCCCTGCTGGCTCTTTGGGCGTGGAACAAATCTCCAGACATATGGCCATTTTTGGGCCTGGCGTGGCGCCAAGTGCGAAAGGGTTCTTCTGAGGCTGAAGAGAGCAGGAAACCTGCAGCCCCCAGGTGTGTGGGGCCACGCAAGCGGTTCCCAAAGAGCTTTAGAACAAGGCATAGTTTTCCCTGCTGGCTCTTTGGGCGTGGGACCAGTCTCCAGAAATATGGCTATTTTTGGGCCTGGTGCGGCGCCAAGTGGGAAAGGGTGGTTTTGAGGCTGAAGGCAGCAGGAAAGCCTGCAGCCCCCAGGTGTGTGGGGCTACGCAAGCCGTTCCCAAAGAGCTTTAGAACAAGGCATAGTTTTCCCTGCTGGCTCTTTGGGCGTGGGACCAGTCTCCAGACATATGGCCATTTTTGTGCCTGGCGCGGCGCCAAGTCGGAAAGCGTGCTTTTGAGGCTGAAGAGAGCAGGAAAGCCTGCAGCCCCCACGTGTGTGGGGCTACGCAAGCCGTTCCCAAAGAGCTTTAGAACAAGGCATAGTTTTCCCTGCTGGCTCTTTGGGCGTGGAACCAATCTCCAGCCATATGGCCATTTTTGTGCCTGGCGCAGCGCCAAGTGCGAAAGGGTTCTTCTGAGGCTGAAGAGAGCAGGAAAGCCTGCAGTCCCCAGGTGTGTGGGGCTACGCAAGCGGTTCCCAAAGAGCTTTAGAACAAGGCATAGTTTTCCCTGCTGGCTCTTTGGGCGTGGAACCAATCTCCAAACATATGGCTATTTTTGGGCCTGGCGCGGCGCCAAGTGCGAAAGGGTTCTTCTGAGGCTGAAGAGAGCAGGAAAGCCTGCAGCCCCCAGGTGTGTGGGGCTACGCAAGCGGTTCCCAAAGAGCTTTAGAACAAGGCATAGCTTTCCCTGCTGGCTCTTTGGGCGTGGGACCAACCTCCATACATATGGCCATTTTTGTGCCTGGCGTGACGCCATGTGGGAAAGGGTGGTTTTGAGGCTGAAGGCAGCAGGAAAGCCTGCACCCCCAGGTCTGTAGGGCTACGCAAGTGGTTCCCAAAGAGCTTTAGAACAAGGCATAGTTTTCCCTGCTGGCTCTTTGGGCGTGGGACCAGTCTCCAGCCATATGGCTATTTTTGGGCCTGGCGCCGCGCCAAGTGGAAAAGGGTGGTTTTGAGGCTGAAGGCAGCAGGAAAGCCTGCAGCCCCCAGGTCTGTGGGGCTACGCAAGCGGTTCCCAAAGAGCTTTAGAACAAGGCATAGTTTTCCCTGCTGGCTCTTTGGGGGTGGGACCAGTCTCCAGACATATGGCCATTTTTGGGCCTGGCGCGGCACCAATTGCGAAAGGGTTCTTCTGAGGCTGAAAGCGCGAGAAAAGCCTGCAGCCCCCAGGTGTGTGGGGCTACGCAAGCGGTTCCCAAAGAGCTTTAGAACAAGGCATAGTTTTCCCTGCTGGCTCTTTGGGCGTGGGACCAGTCTCCAGACATATGGCCATTTTTGGGCCTGGCGCGGCGCCAAGTGCGAAAGGGTTCTTCTGAGGCTGAAAGCGCGAGAAAAGCCTGCAGCCCCCAGGTCTTTGGGGCTACGCAAGCGGTTCCCAAAGAGCTTTAGAACAAGGCATAGTTTTCCCTGCTGGCTCTTTGGGCGTGGGACCAATCTCCAGACATATGGCCATTTTTGTGCCTGGCGCGGCGCCAAGTGGGAAAGGGGTGTTTTGAGGCTGAAGGCAGCAGGAAAGCCTGCAGCCCCCAGGTGTGTGGGGCTACGCAAGCGGTTCCCAAAGAGCTTTAGAACAAGGCATAGTTTTCCCTGCTGGCTCTTTGTGCGTGGGACCAGTCTCCAGACATATGGCCATTTTTGTGCCTGGCGTGACGCCAAGTGGGAAAGGGTGGTTTTGAGGCTGAAGGCAGCAGGAAAGCCTGCAGCCCCCAGGTCTGTGGGGCTACGCAAGCGGTTCCCAAAGAGCTTTAGAACAAGGCATAGTTTTCCCTGCTGGCTCTTTGGGCGTGGGACCAGTCTCCAGCCATATGGCTATTTTTGTGCCTGGCGCGGCGCCAACTGGGAAATGGTGGTTTTGAGGCAGAAGGCAGCAGAAAAGCCTGCAGCCCCCAGTTTGTGTGGGGCTACGCAAGCGCTTCCCAAAGAGCTTTAGAACAAGGCATAGTTTTCCCTGCTGGCTCTTTGGGCGTGGGACCAGTCTCCAGCCATATGGCCATTTTTGGGCCTGGCGCGGCGCCAAGTGCGAAAGGGTGGTTTTGAGGCTGAAGGCAGCAGGAAAGCCTGCAGCCCCCAGGTCTGTGGGGCTACGCAAGAGGTTCCCAAAGAGCTTTAGAACAAGGCATAGTTTTCCCTGCTGGCTCTTTGGGCGTGGGACCAACCTCCAGACATATGGCCATTTTTGGGCCTGGCGCGGACCAATTGCGAAAGGGTTCTTCTGAGGCTGAAAGCGCGAGAAAAGCCTGCAGCCCCCAGTTTGTGTGGGGCTACGCAAGCGGTTCCCAAAGAGCTTTACAACAAGGCATAGTTTTCCCTGCTGGCTCTTTGGGCGTGGGACCAATCTCCAGACATATGGCCATTTTTGTGCCTGGCGCAGCGCCAAGTGGGAAAGCGTGCTTTTGAGGCTGAAGGCAGCAGGAAAGCCTGCAGCCCCCAGGTGTGTGGGGCTACGCAAGCCGTTCCCAAAGAGCTTTAGAACAAGGCATAGTTTTCCCTGCTGGCTCTTTGGGCGTGGAACAAATCTCCAGACATATGGCCATTTTTGGGCCTGGCGTGGCGCCAAGTGCGAAAGGGTTCTTCTGAGGCTGAAGAGAGCAGGAAAGCCTGCAGCCCCCAGGTGTGTGGGGCCACGCAAGCGGTTCCCAAAGAGCTTTAGAACAAGGCATAGTTTTCCCTGCTGGCTCTTTGGGCGTGGGACCAGTCTCCGGAAATATGGCTATTTTTGGGCCTGGTGCGGCGCCAAGTGGGAAAGGGTGGTTTTGAGGCTGAAGGCAGCAGGAAAGCCTGCAGCCCCCAGGTGTGTGGGGCTACGCAAGCGGTTCCCCAAGAGCTTTAGAACAAGGCATAGTTTTCCCTGCTGGCTCTTTGGGCGTGGGACCAGTCTCCAGACATATGGCCATTTTTGTGCCTGGCGCGGCGCCAAGTCGGAAAGCGTGCTTTTGAGGCTGAAGAGAGCAGGAAAGCCTGCAGCCCCCAGGTGTGTGGGGCTACGCAAGCCGTTCCCAAAGAGCTTTAGAACAAGGCATAGTTTTCCCTGCTGGCTCTTTGGGCGTGGAACCAATCTCCAGCCATATGGCCATTTTTGTGCCTGGCGCAGCGCCAAGTGCGAAAGGGTTCTTCTGAGGCTGAAGAGAGCAGGAAAGCCTGCAGTCCCCAGGTGTGTGGGGCTACGCAAGCCGTTCCCAAAGAGCTTTAGAACAAGGCATAGTTTTCCCTGCTGGCTCTTTGGGCGTGGAACCAATCTCCAAACATATGGCTATTTTTGGGCCTGGCGCGGCGCCAAGTGCGAAAGGGTTCTTCTGAGGCTGAAGAGAGCAGGAAAGCCTGCAGCCCCCAGGTGTGTGGGGCTACGCAAGCGGTTCCCAAAGAGCTTTAGAACAAGGCATAGCTTTCCCTGCTGGCTCTTTGGGCGTGGGACCAACCTCCATACATATGGCCATTTTTGTGCCTGGCGTGACGCCATGTGGGAAAGGGTGGTTTTGAGGCTGAAGGCAGCAGGAAAGCCTGCAGCCCCGAGGTGTGTGGGGCTACGCAAGCGGTTCCCAAAGAGCTTTAGAACAAGGCATAGTTTTCCCTGCTGGCTCTTTGGGAAACGGACCAACCTCCAGACATATGGCCATTTTTGTGCCTGGCGCGGCACCAAGTGGGAAAGCGTGCTTTTGAGGCTGAAGAGAGCAGGAAAGCCTGCAGCCCCCAGGTCTGTGGGGCTACGCAAGCGGTTCCCAAAGAGCTTTAGAACAAGGCATAGTTTTCCCTGCTGGCTCTTTGGGCGTGGAACCAATCTCCAGACATATGGCCATTTTTGGGCCTGGCGCGGCGCCAAGTGCGAAAGGGTTCTTCTGAGGCTGAAGAGAGCAGGAAAGCCTGCAGCTCCCAGGTGTGTGGGGCTACGCAAGCTGTTCCCAAAGAGATTTAGAACAAGGCATAGTTTTCCCTGCTGGCTCTTTGGGCGTGGCACCAGTCTCCAGACATATGGCCATTTTTGGGCCTGGCGCGGCGCCAAGTGCGAAAGGGTGCTTTTGAGGCTGAAGGCAGCAGGAAAGCCTGCAGTCCCCAGGTGTGTGGGGCTACGCAAGCGGTTCCCAAAGAGCTTTAGAACAAGGCATAGTTTTCCCTGCTGGCTCTTTGTGCGTGGGACCAGTCTCCAGACATATGGCCATTTTTGTGCCTGGCGTGACGCCAAGTGGGAAAGGGTGGTTTTGAGGCTGAAGGCAGCAGGAAAGCCTGCAGCCCCCAGGTCTGTGGGGCTACGCAAGCGGTTCCCAAAGAGCTTTAGAACAAGGCATAGTTTTCCCTGCTGGCTCTTTGGGCGTGGGACCAGTCTCCAGCCATATGGCTATTTTTGTGCCTGGCGCGGCGCCAACTGGGACATGGTGGTTTAGAGGCAGAAGGCAGCAGGAAAGCCTGCAGCCCCCAGTTTGTGTGGGGCTACGCAAGCGCTTCCCAAAGAGCTTTAGAACAAGGCATAGTTTTCCCTGCTGGCTCTTTGGGCGTGGGACCAGTCTCCAGCCATATGGCCATTTTTGGGCCTGGCGCGGCGCCAAGTGCGAAAGGGTGGTTTTGAGGCTGAAGGCAGCAGGAAAGCCTGCAGCCCCCAGGTGTGTGGGGCTACGCAAGCGGTTCCCAAAGAGCTTTAGAACAAGGCATAGTTTTCCCTGCTGGCTCTTTGGGCGTGGGACCAACCTCCAGACATATGGCCATTTTTGGGCCTGGCGCGGCACCAATTGCGAAAGGGTTCTTCTGAGGCTGAAAGCGCGAGAAAAGCCTGCAGCCCCCAGTTTGTGTGGGGCTACGCAAGCGGTTCCCAAAGAGCTTTAGAACAAGGCATAGTTTTCCCTGCTGGCTCTTTGGGCGTGGGACCAATCTCCAGACATATGGCCATTTTTGTGCCTGGCGCAGCGCCAAGTGGGAAAGCGTGCTTTTGAGGCTGAAGAGAGAAGGAAAGCCTGCAGCCCCCAGGTGTGTGGGGCTACGCAAGCCGTTCCCAAAGAGCTTTAGAACAAGGCATAGTTTTCCCTGCTGGCTCTTTGGGCGTGGAACAAATCTCCAGACATATGGCCATTTTTGGGCCTGGCGTGGCGCCAAGTGCGAAAGGGTTCTTCTGAGGCTGAAGAGAGCAGGAAAGCCTGCAGCCCCCAGGTGTGTGGGGCCACGCAAGCGGTTCCCAAAGAGCTTTAGAACAAGGCATAGTTTTCCCTGCTGGCTCTTTGGGCGTGGGACCAGTCTCCAGAAATATGGCTATTTTTGGGCCTGGTGCGGCGCCAAGTGGGAAAGGGTGGTTTTGAGGCTGAAGGCAGCAGGAAAGCCTGCAGCCCCCAGGTGTGTGGGGCTACGCAAGCGGTTCCCAAAGAGCTTTAGAACAAGGCATAGTTTTCCCTGCTGGCTCTTTGGGCGTGGGACCAGTCTCCAGACATATGGCCATTTTTGTGCCTGGCGCGGCGCCAAGTCGGAAAGCGTGCTTTTGAGGCTGAAGAGAGCAGGAAAGCCTGCAGCCCCCACGTGTGTGGGGCTACGCAAGCCGTTCCCAAAGAGCTTTAGAACAAGGCATAGTTTTCCCTGCTGGCTCTTTGGGCGTGGAACCAATCTCCAGCCATATGGCCATTTTTGTGCCTGGCGCAGCGCCAAGTGCGAAAGGGTTCTTCTGAGGCTGAAGAGAGCAGGAAAGCCTGCAGTCCCCAGGTGTGTGGGGCTACGCAAGCCGTTCCCAAAGAGCTTTAGAACAAGGCATAGTTTTCCCTGCTGGCTCTTTGGGCGTGGAACCAATCTCCAAACATATGGCTATTTTTGGGCCTGGCGCGGCGCCAAGTGCGAAAGGGTTCTTCTGAGGCTGAAGAGAGCAGGAAAGCCTGCAGCCCCCAGGTGTGTGGGGCTACGCAAGCGGTTCCCAAAGAGCTTTAGAACAAGGCATAGCTTTCCCTGCTGGCTCTTTGGGCGTGGGACCAACCTCCATACATATGGCCATTTTTGTGCCTGGCGTGACGCCATGTGGGAAAGGGTGGTTTTGAGGCTGAAGGCAGCAGGAAAGCCTGCACCCCCAGGTCTGTAGGGCTACGC
The DNA here is from genome assembly GCF_963924245.1 of Chroicocephalus ridibundus. Taxonomy (NCBI): domain Eukaryota; kingdom Metazoa; phylum Chordata; class Aves; order Charadriiformes; family Laridae; genus Chroicocephalus; species Chroicocephalus ridibundus. Next base: position 254,090 of record NW_026961800.1, read on the forward strand.
AAGTGGTTCCCAAAGAGCTTTAGAACAAGGCATAGTTTTCCCTGCTGGCTCTTTGGGCGTGGGACCAGTCTCCAGCCATATGGCTATTTTTGGGCCTGGCGCGGCGCCAAGTGGGAAAGGGTGGTTTTGAGGCTGAAGGCAGCAGGAAAGCCTGCAGCCGCCAGGTCTGTGGGGCTACGCAAGCGGTTCCCAAAGAGCTTTAGAACAAGGCATAGTTTTCCCTGCTGGCTCTTTGGGGGTGGGACCAGTCTCCAGACATATGGCCATTTTTGGGCCTGGCGCGGCGCCAAGTGCGAAAGGGTTCTTCTGAGGCTGAAAGCGCGAGAAAAGCCTGCAGCCCCCAGGTGTGTGGGGCTACGCAAGCGGTTCCCAAAGAGCTTTAGAACAAGGCATAGTTTTCCCTGCTGGCTCTTTGGGCGTGGGACCAGTCTCCAGACATATGGCCATTTTTGGGCCTGGCGCGGCGCCAAGTGCGAAAGGGTTCTTCTGAGGCTGAAAGCGCGAGAAAAGCCTGCAGCCCCCAGGTCTTTGGGGCTACGCAAGCGGTTCCCAAAGAGCTTTAGAACAAGGCATAGTTTTCCCTGCTGGCTCTTTGGGCGTGGGACCAATCTCCAGACATATGGCCATTTTTGTGCCTGGCGCGGCGCCAAGTGGGAAAGGGGTGTTTTGAGGCTGAAGGCAGCAGGAAAGCCTGCAGCCCCCAGGTGTGTGGGGCTACGCAAGCGGTTCCCAAAGAGCTTTAGAACAAGGCATAGTTTTCCCTGCTGGCTCTTTGTGCGTGGGACCAGTCTCCAGACATATGGCCATTTTTGTGCCTGGCGTGACGCCAAGTGGGAAAGGGTGGTTTTGAGGCTGAAGGCAGCAGGAAAGCCTGCAGCCCCCAGGTGTGTGGGGCTACGCAAGCGGTTCCCAAAGAGCTTTAGAACAAGGCATAGTTTTCCCTGCTGGCTCTTTGGGCGTGGGACCAGTCTCCAGCCATATGGCTATTTTTGTGCCTGGCGCGGCGCCAACTGGGAAATGGTGGTTTTGAGGCAGAAGGCAGCAGGAAAGCCTGCAGCCCCCAGTTTGTGTGGGGCTACGCAAGCGCTTCCCAAAGAGCTTTAGAACAAGGCATAGTTTTCCCTGCTGGCTCTTTGGGCGTGGGACCAGTCTCCAGCCATATGGCCATTTTTGGGCCTGGCGCGGCGCCAAGTGCGAAAGGGTGGTTTTGAGGCTGAAGGCAGCAGGAAAGCCTGCAGCCCCCAGGTCTGTGGGGCTACGCAAGAGGTTCCCAAAGAGCTTTAGAACAAGGCATAGTTTTCCCTGCTGGCTCTTTGGGCGTGGGACCAACCTCCAGACATATGGCCATTTTTGGGCCTGGCGCGGCACCAATTGCGAAAGGGTTCTTCTGAGGCTGAAAGCGCGAGAAAAGCCTGCAGCCCCCAGTTTGTGTGGGGCTACGCAAGCGGTTCCCAAAGAGCTTTACAACAAGGCATAGTTTTCCCTGCTGGCTCTTTGGGCGTGGAACCAATCTCCAGACATATGGCCATTTTTGTGCCTGGCGCAGCGCCAAGTGGGAAAGCGTGCTTTTGAGGCTGAAGGCAGCAGGAAAGCCTGCAGCCCCCAGGTGTGTGGGGCTACGCAAGCCGTTCCCAAAGAGCTTTAGAACAAGGCATAGTTTTCCCTGCTGGCTCTTTGGGCGTGGAACAAATCTCCAGACATATGGCCATTTTTGGGCCTGGCGTGGCGCCAAGTGCGAAAGGGTTCTTCTGAGGCTGAAGAGAGCAGGAAAGCCTGCAGCCCCCAGGTGTGTGGGGCCACGCAAGCGGTTCCCAAAGAGCTTTAGAACAAGGCATAGTTTTCCCTGCTGGCTCTTTGGGCGTGGGACCAGTCTCCAGAAATATGGCTATTTTTGGGCCTGGTGCGGCGCCAAGTGGGAAAGGGTGGTTTTGAGGCTGAAGGCAGCAGGAAAGCCTGCAGCCCCCAGGTGTGTGGGGCTACGCAAGCGGTTCCCAAAGAGCTTTACAACAAGGCATAGTTTTCCCTGCTGGCTCTTTGGGCGTGGGACCAGTCTCCAGACATATGGCCATTTTTGTGCCTGGCGCGGCGCCAAGTCGGAAAGCGTGCTTTTGAGGCTGAAGAGAGCAGGAAAGCCTGCAGCCCCCAGGTGTGTGGGGCTACGCAAGCCGTTCCCAAAGAGCTTTAGAACAAGGCATAGTTTTCCCTGCTGGCTCTTTGGGCGTGGAACCAATCTCCAAACATATGGCTATTTTTGGGCCTGGCGCGGCGCCAAGTGCGAAAGGGTTCTTCTGAGGCTGAAGAGAGCAGGAAAGCCTGCAGCCCCCAGGTGTGTGGGGCTACGCAAGCGGTTCCCAAAGAGCTTTAGAACAAGGCATAGCTTTCCCTGCTGGCTCTTTGGGCGTGGGACCAACCTCCATACATATGGCCATTTTTGTGCCTGGCGTGACGCCATGTGGGAAAGGGTGGTTTTGAGGCTGAAGGCAGCAGGAAAGCCTGCAGCCCCGAGGTGTGTGGGGCTACGCAAGCGGTTCCCAAAGAGCTTTAGAACAAGGCATAGTTTTCCCTGCTGGCTCTTTGGGAAACGGACCAACCTCCAGACATATGGCCATTTTTGTGCCTGGCGCGGCACCAAGTGGGAAAGCGTGCTTTTGAGGCTGAAGAGAGCAGGAAAGCCTGCAGCCCCCAGGTCTGTGGGGCTACGCAAGCGGTTCCCAAAGAGCTTTAGAACAAGGCATAGTTTTCCCTGCTGGCTCTTTGGGCGTGGAACCAATCTCCAGACATATGGCCATTTTTGGGCCTGGCGCGGCGCCAAGTGCGAAAGGGTTCTTCTGAGGCTGAAGAGAGCAGGAAAGCCTGCAGCTCCCAGGTGTGTGGGGCTACGCAAGCTGTTCCCAAAGAGATTTAGAACAAGGCATAGTTTTCCCTGCTGGCTCTTTGGGCGTGGGACCAACCTCCAGACATATGGCCATTTTTGGGCCTGGCGCGGCGCCAAGTGCGAAAGGGTGCTTTTGAGGCTGAAGGCAGCAGGAAAGCCTGCAGTCCCCAGGTGTGTGGGGCTACGCAAGCGGTTCCCAAAGAGCTTTAGAACAAGGCATAGTTTTCCCTGCTGGCTCTTTGGGCGTGGAACGAATCTCCAGACATATGGCCATTTTTGTGCCTGGCGCGGCGCCAAGTGCGAAAGGGTTCTTCTGAGGCTGAAGAGAGCAGGAAAGCCTGCAGCCCCCAGGTGTGTGGGGCTATGCAAGCGGTTCCCAAAGAGCTTTAGAACAAGGCATAGTTTTCCCTGCTGGCTCTTTGGGCGTGGGACCAACCTCCATACATATGGCCATTTTTGTGCCTGGCGTGACGCCATGTGGGAAAGGGTGGTTTAGAGGCTGAAGGCAGCAGGAAAGCCTGCAGCCCCCAGGTGTGTGGGTCTACGCAAGCGGTTCCCAAAGAGCTTTAGAACAAGGCATAGTTTTCCCTGCTGGCTCTTTGGGAAAGGGACCAACCTCCAGACATATGGCCATTTTGGGGCCTTGCGCGGCACCAAGTGGGAAAGCGTGCTTTTGAGGCTGAAGAGAGCAGGAAAGCCTGCAGCCCCCAGGTGTGTGGGGCTACGCAAGCGGTTCCCAAAGAGCTTTAGAACAAGGCATAGTTTTCCCTGCTGGCTCTTTGGGCGTGGAACCAATCTCCAGACATATGGCCATTTTTGGGCCTGGCGCGGCGCCAAGTGCGAAAGGGTTCTTCTGAGGCTGAAGAGAGCAGGAAAGCCTGCAGCTCCCAGGTGTGTGGGGCTACGCAAGCTGTTCCCAAAGAGCTTTAGAACAAGGCATAGTTTTCCCTGCTGGCTCTTTGGGCGTGGGACCAATCTCCAGACATATGGCCATTTTTGGGCCTGGCGCGGCGCCAAGTGCGAAAGGGTGCTTTTGAGGCTGAAGGCAGCAGGAAAGCCTGCAGTCCCCACGTGTGTGGGGCTACGCAAGCGGTTCCCAAAGAGCTTTAGAACAAGGCATAGTTTTCCCTGCTGGCTCTTTGGGCGTGGGACCAATCTCCAGACATATGGCCATTTTTGGGCCTGGCGCGGCGCCAAGTGGGAAAGCGTGCTTTTGAGGCTGAAGAGAGCAGGAAAGCCTGCAGCCCCCAGGTGTGTGGGGCTACGCAAGCGGTTCCCAAAGAGCTTTAGAACAAGGCATAGTTTTCCCTGCTGGCTCTTTGGGCGTGGAACGAATCTCCAGACATATGGCCATTTTTGTGCCTGGCGCGGCGCCAAGTGCGAAAGGGTTCTTCTGAGGCTGAAGAGAGCAGGAAAGCCTGCAGCCCCCAGGTGTGTGGGGCTACGCAAGCCGTTCCCAAAGAGCTTTAGAACAAGGCATAGTTTTCCCTGCTGGCTCTTTGGGCATGGAACAAATCTCCAGACATATGGCCATTTTTGTGCCTGGCGCGGCGCCAAGTGCGAAAGGGTTCTTCTGAGGCTGAAGAGAGCAGGAAAGCCTGCAGCCCCCAGGTGTGTGGGGCTACGCAAGCTGTTCCCAAAGAGCTTTAGAACAAGGCATAGTTTTCCCTGCTGGCTCTTTGGGCGTGGGACTAGTCTCCAGACATATGGCCTTTTCTGTGCCTGGCGTGACGCCATGTGGGAAAGGGTGGTTTTGAGGCTGAAGGCAGCAGGAAAGCCTGCAGCCCCCAGGTGTGTGGGGCTACGCAAGCCGTTCCCAAAGAGATTTAGAACAAGGCATAGTTTTCCCTGCTGGCTCTTTGGGTGTGGGACCAGTCTCCAGCCATATGGCTATTTTTGGGCATGGCGCGGCGAGAAGTGGGAAATGGTGGTTTTGAGGCTGAAGGCAGCAGGAAAGCCTGCAGCCCCCAGGTCTGTGGGGCTACGCAAGCCGTTCCCAAAGAGCTTTAGAACAAGGCATAGTTTTCCCTGCTGGCTCTTTGGGCGTGGGACCAATCTCCAGACATATGGCCATTTTTGTGCCTGGCGCAGCGCCAAGTGGGAAAGCGTGCTTTTGAGGCTGAAGAGAGAAGGAAAGCCTGCAGCCCCCAGGTGTGTGGGGCTACGCAAGCCGTTCCCAAAGAGCTTTAGAACAAGGCATAGTTTTCCCTGCTGGCTCTTTGGGCGTGGAACAAATCTCCAGACATATGGCCATTTTTGGGCCTGGCGTGGCGCCAAGTGCGAAAGGGTTCTTCTGAGGCTGAAGAGAGCAGGAAAGCCTGCAGCCCCCAGGTGTGTGGGGCCACGCAAGCGGTTCCCAAAGAGCTTTAGAACAAGGCATAGTTTTCCCTGCTGGCTCTTTGGGCGTGGGACCAGTCTCCAGAAATATGGCTATTTTTGGGCCTGGTGCGGCGCCAAGTGGGAAAGGGTGGTTTTGAGGCTGAAGGCAGCAGGAAAGCCTGCAGCCCCCAGGTGTGTGGGGCTACGCAAGCGGTTCCCAAAGAGCTTTAGAACAAGGCATAGTTTTCCCTGCTGGCTCTTTGGGCGTGGGACCAGTCTCCAGACATATGGCCATTTTTGTGCCTGGCGCGGCGCCAAGTCGGAAAGCGTGCTTTTGAGGCTGAAGAGAGCAGGAAAGCCTGCAGCCCCCACGTGTGTGGGGCTACGCAAGCCGTTCCCAAAGAGCTTTAGAACAAGGCATAGTTTTCCCTGCTGGCTCTTTGGGCGTGGAACCAATCTCCAGCCATATGGCCATTTTTGTGCCTGGCGCAGCGCCAAGTGCGAAAGGGTTCTTCTGAGGCTGAAGAGAGCAGGAAAGCCTGCAGTCCCCAGGTTTGTGGGGCTACGCAAGCCGTTCCCAAAGAGCTTTAGAACAAGGCATAGTTTTCCCTGCTGGCTCTTTGGGCGTGGAACCAATCTCCAAACATATGGCTATTTTTGGGCCTGGCGCGGCGCCAAGTGCGAAAGGGTTCTTCTGAGGCTGAAGAGAGCAGGAAAGCCTGCAGCCCCCAGGTGTGTGGGGCTACGCAAGCGGTTCCCAAAGAGCTTTAGAACAAGGCATAGCTTTCCCTGCTGGCTCTTTGGGCGTGGGACCAACCTCCATACATATGGCCATTTTTGTGCCTGGCGTGACGCCATGTGGGAAAGGGTGGTTTTGAGGCTGAAGGCAGTAGGAAAGCCTGCACCCCCAGGTCTGTAGGGCTACGCAAGTGGTTCCCAAAGAGCTTTAGAACAAGGCATAGTTTTCCCTGCTGGCTCTTTGGGCGTGGGACCAGTCTCCAGCCATATGGCTATTTTTGGGCCTGGCGCGGCGCCAAGTGGGAAAGGGTGGTTTTGAGGCTGAAGGCAGCAGGAAAGCCTGCAGCCCCCAGGTCTGTGGGGCTACGCAAGCGGTTCCCCAAGAGCTTTAGAACAAGGCATAGTTTTCCCTGCTGGCTCTTTGGGGGTGGGACCAGTCTCCAGACATATGGCCATTTTTGGGCCTGGCGCGGCGCCAAGTGCGAAAGGGTTCTTCTGAGGCTGAAAGCGCGAGAAAAGCCTGCAGCCCCCAGGTGTGTGGGGCTACGCAAGCGGTTCCCAAAGAGCTTTAGAACAAGGCATAGTTTTCCCTGCTGGCTCTTTGGGCGTGGGACCAGTCTCCAGACATATGGCCATTTTTGGGCCTGGCGCGGCGCCAAGTGCGAAAGGGTTCTTCTGAGGCTGAAAGCGCGAGAAAAGCCTGCAGCCCCCAGGTGTGTGGGGCTACGCAAGCGGTTCCCAAAGAGCTTTAGAACAAGGCATAGTTTTCCCTGCTGGCTCTTTGGGCGTGGGACCAATCTCCAGACATATGGCCATTTTTGTGCCTGGCGCGGCGCCAAGTGGGAAAGGGGTGTTTTGAGGCTGAAGGCAGCAGGAAAGCCTGCAGCCCCCAGGTGTGTGGGGCTACGCAAGCGGTTCCCAAAGAGCTTTAGAACAAGGCATAGTTTTCCCTGCTGGCTCTTTGTGCGTGGGACCAGTCTCCAGACATATGGCCATTTTTGTGCCTGGCGTGACGCCAAGTGGGAAAGGGTGGTTTTGAGGCTGAAGGCAGCAGGAAAGCCTGCAGCCCCCAGGTCTGTGGGGCTACGCAAGCGGTTCCCAAAGAGCTTTAGAACAAGGCATAGTTTTCCCTGCTGGCTCTTTGGGCGTGGGACCAGTCTCCAGCCATATGGCTATTTTTGTGCCTGGCGCGGCGCCAACTGGGAAATGGTGGTTTTGAGGCAGAAGGCAGCAGGAAAGCCTGCAGCCCCCAGTTTGTGTGGGGCTACGCAAGCGCTTCCCAAAGAGCTTTAGAACAAGGCATAGTTTTCCCTGCTGGCTCTTTGGGCGTGGGACCAGTCTCCAGCCATATGGCCATTTTTGGGCCTGGCGCGGCGCCAAGTGCGAAAGGGTGGTTTTGAGGCTGAAGGCAGCAGGAAAGCCTGCAGCCCCCAGGTCTGTGGGGCTACGCAAGAGGTTCCCAAAGAGCTTTAGAACAAGGCATAGTTTTCCCTGCTGGCTCTTTGGGCGTGGGACCAGTCTCCAGACATATGGTCATTTTTGGGCCTGGCGCGGCACCAATTGCGAAAGGGTTCTTCTGAGGCTGAAAGCGCGAGAAAAGCCTGCAGCCCCCAGTTTGTGTGGGGCTACGCAAGCGGTTCCCAAAGAGCTTTACAACAAGGCATAGTTTTCCCTGCTGGCTCTTTGGGCGTGGGACCAATCTCCAGACATATGGCCATTTTTGTGCCTGGCGCAGCGCCAAGTGGGAAAGCGTGCTTTTGAGGCTGAAGGCAGCAGGAAAGCCTGCAGCCCCCAGGTGTGTGGGGCTACGCAAGCCGTTCCCAAAGAGCTTTAGAACAAGGCATAGTTTTCCCTGCTGGCTCTTTGGGCGTGGAACAAATCTCCAGACATATGGCCATTTTTGGGCCTGGCGTGGCGCCAAGTGCGAAAGGGTTCTTCTGAGGCTGAAGAGAGCAGGAAAGCCTGCAGCCCCCAGGTGTGTGGGGCCACGCAAGCGGTTCCCAAAGAGCTTTAGAACAAGGCATAGTTTTCCCTGCTGGCTCTTTGGGCGTGGGACCAGTCTCCAGAAATATGGCTATTTTTGGGCCTGGTGCGGCGCCAAGTGGGAAAGGGTGGTTTTGAGGCTGAAGGCAGCAGGAAAGCCTGCAGCCCCCAGGTGTGTGGGGCTACGCAAGCGGTTCCCAAAGAGCTTTACAACAAGGCATAGTTTTCCCTGCTGGCTCTTTGGGCGTGGGACCAGTCTCCAGACATATGGCCATTTTTGTGCCTGGCGCGGCGCCAAGTCGGAAAGCGTGCTTTTGAGGCTGAAGAGAGCAGGAAAGCCTGCAGCCCCCAGGTGTGTGGGGCTACGCAAGCCGTTCCCAAAGAGCTTTAGAACAAGGCATAGTTTTCCCTGCTGGCTCTTTGGGCGTGGAACCAATCTCCAGCCATATGGCCATTTTTGTGCCTGGCGCAGCGCCAAGTGCGAAAGGGTTCTTCTGAGGCTGAAGAGAGCAGGAAAGCCTGCAGTCCCCAGGTGTGTGGGGCTACGCAAGCCGTTCCCAAAGAGCTTTAGAACAAGGCATAGTTTTCCCTGCTGGCTCTTTGGGCGTGGAACCAATCTCCAAACATATGGCTATTTTTGGGCCTGGCGCGGCGCCAAGTGCGAAAGGGTTCTTCTGAGGCTGAAGAGAGCAGGAAAGCCTGCAGCCCCCAGGTGTGTGGGGCTACGCAAGCGGTTCCCAAAGAGCTTTAGAACAAGGCATAGCTTTCCCTGCTGGCTCTTTGGGCGTGGGACCAACCTCCATACATATGGCCATTTTTGTGCCTGGCGTGACGCCATGTGGGAAAGGGTGGTTTTGAGGCTGAAGGCAGCAGGAAAGCCTGCAGCCCCGAGGTGTGTGGGGCTACGCAAGCGGTTCCCAAAGAGCTTTAGAACAAGGCATAGTTTTCCCTGCTGGCTCTTTGGGAAACGGACCAACCTCCAGACATATGGCCATTTTTGTGCCTGGCGCGGCACCAAGTGGGAAAGCGTGCTTTTGAGGCTGAAGAGAGCAGGAAAGCCTGCAGCCCCCAGGTCTGTGGGGCTACGCAAGCGGTTCCCAAAGAGCTTTAGAACAAGGCATAGTTTTCCCTGCTGGCTCTTTGGGCGTGGAACCAATCTCCAGACATATGGCCATTATTGGGCCTGGCGCGGCGCCAAGTGCGAAAGGGTTCGTCTGAGGCTGAAGAGAGCAGGAAAGCCTGCAGCTCCCAGGTGTGTGGGGCTACGCAAGCTGTTCCCAAAGAGCTTTAGAACAAGGCATAGTTTTCCCTGCTGGCTCTTTGGGCGTGGGACCAATCTCCAGACATATGGCCATTTTTGGGCCTGGCGCGGCGCCAAGTGCGAAAGGGTGCTTTTGAGGCTGAAGGCAGCAGGAAAGCCTGCAGTCCCCAGGTGTGTGGGGCTACGCAAGCGGTTCCCAAAGAGCTTTAGAACAAGGCATAGTTTTCCCTGCTGGCTCTTTGGGCGTGGAACGAATCTCCAGACATATGGCCATTTTTGTGCCTGGCGCGGCGCCAAGTGCGAAAGGGTTCTTCTGAGGCTGAAGAGAGCAGGAAAGCCTGCAGCCCCCAGGTGTGTGGGGCTATGCAAGCGGTTCCCAAAGAGCTTTAGAACAAGGCATAGTTTTCCCTGCTGGCTCTTTGGGCGTGGGACCAACCTCCATACATATGGCCATTTTTATGCCTGGCGTGACGCCATGTGGGAAAGGGTGGTTTTGAGGCTGAAGGCAGCAGGAAAGCCTGCAGCCCCCAGGTGTGTGGGTCTACGCAAGCGGTTCCCAAAGAGCTTTAGAACAAGGCATAGTTTTCCCTGCTGGCTCTTTGGGAAAGGGACCAACCTCCAGACATATGGCCATTTTGGGGCCTTGCGCGGCACCAAGTGGGAAAGCGTGCTTTTGAGGCTGAAGAGAGCAGGAAAGCCTGCAGCCCCCAGGTGTGTGGGGCTACGCAAGCGGTTCCCAAAGAGCTTTAGAACAAGGCATAGTTTTCCCTGCTGGCTCTTTGGGCGTGGAACCAATCTCCAGACATATGGCCATTTTTGGGCCTGGCGCGGCGCCAAGTGCGAAAGGGTTCTTCTGAGGCTGAAGAGAGCAGGAAAGCCTGCAGCTCCCAGGTGTGTGGGGCTACGCAAGCTGTTCCCAAAGAGCTTTAGAACAAGGCATAGTTTTCCCTGCTGGCTCTTTGGGCGTGGGACCAATCTCCAGACATATGGCCATTTTTGGGCCTGGCGCGGCGCCAAGTGCGAAAGGGTGCTTTTGAGGCTGAAGGCAGCAGGAAAGCCTGCAGTCCCCACGTGTGTGGGGCTACGCAAGCGGTTCCCAAAGAGCTTTAGAACAAGGCATAGTTTTCCCTGCTGGCTCTTTGGGCGTGGGACCAGTCTCCAGACATATGGCCATTTTTGGGCCTGGCGCGGCGCCAAGTGGGAAAGCGTGCTTTTGAGGCTGAAGAGAGCAGGAAAGCCTGCAGCCCCCAGGTGTGTGGGGCTACGCAATCGGTTCCCAAAGAGCTTTAGAACAAGGCATAGTTTTCCCTGCTGGCTCTTTGGGCGTGGAACGAATCTCCAGACATATGGCCATTTTTGTGCCTGGCGCGGCGCCAAGTGCGAAAGGGTTCTTCTGAGGCTGAAGAGAGCAGGAAAGCCTGCAGCCCCCAGGTGTGTGGGGCTACGCAAGCCGTTCCCAAAGAGCTTTAGAACAAGGCATAGTTTTCCCTGCTGGCTCTTTGGGCATGGAACAAATCTCCAGACATATGGCCATTTTTGTGCCTGGCGCGGCGCCAAGTGCGAAAGGGTTCTTCTGAGGCTGAAGAGAGCAGGAAAGCCTGCAGCCCCCAGGTGTGTGGGGCTACGCAAGCTGTTCCCAAAGAGCTTTAGAACAAGGCATAGTTTTCCCTGCTGGCTCTTTGGGCGTGGGACTAGTCTCCAGACATATGGCCTTTTCTGTGCCTGGCGTGACGCCATGTGGGAAAGGGTGGTTTTGAGGCTGAAGGCAGCAGGAAAGCCTGCAGCCCCCAGGTGTGTGGGGCTACGCAAGCCGTTCCCAAAGAGATTTAGAACAAGGCATAGTTTTCCCTGCTGGCTCTTTGGGTGTGGGACCAGTCTCCAGCCATATGGCTATTTTTGGGCATGGCGCGGCGAGAAGTGGGAAATGGTGGTTTTGAGGCTGAAGGCAGCAGGAAAGCCTGCAGCCCCCAGGTCTGTGGGGCTACGCAAGCCGTTCCCAAAGAGCTTTAGAACAAGGCATAGTTTTCCCTGCTGGCTCTTTGGGCGTGGGACCAGTCTCCAGCCATATGGCCATTTTTGGGCCTGGCGCGGCGCCAAGTGGGAAAGGGTGGTATTGAGGCTGAAGGCAGCAGGAAAGCCTGCAGCCCCCAGGTGTGTGGGGCTACGCAAGCCGTTCCCAAAGAGCTTTAGAACAAGGCATAGTTTTCCCTGCTGGCTGTTTGGGCGTGGGACCAGTCTCCAGACATATGGCCATTTTTCGGCCTGGTGCGGCGCCAAGTGCGAAAGGGTTCTTCGGAGGCTGAAAGCGCGAGAAAAGCCTGCAGCCCCCAGTTTGTGTGGGGCTACGCAAGCGGTTCCCAAAGAGCTTTAGAACAAGGCATAGTTTTCCCTGCTGGCTCTTTGGGCGTGGGACCAGTCTCCAGACATACGGCCATTTTTGTGCCTGGCGTGACGCCAAGTGGTAAAGCGTGCTTTTGAGGCTGAAGGCAGCAGGAAAGCCTGCAGACCCCAGGTGTGTGGGGCTACGCAAGCGGTTCCCAAAGAGCTTTAGAACAAGGCATAGTTTTTCCTGCTGGCTCTTTGGGCGTGGGACCAGTCTCCAGACATATGGCCATTTTTCGGCCTGGCGCGGAGCCAAGTGGGAAAGGGTGCTTTTGAGGCTGAAGGCAGCAGGAAAGCCTGCAGCCCCCACGTGTGTGGGGCTACGCAAGCCGTTCCCAAAGAGCTTTAGAACAAGGCATAGTTTTCCCTGCTGGCTCTTTGGGAAAGGGACCAACCTCTAGACATATGGCCATTTTTGGGCCTTGCGCGGCGCCAAGTGCGAAAGCGTGCTTTTGAGGCTGAAGAGAGCAGGAAAGCCTGCAGCCCCCAGGTGTGTGGGGCTACGCAAGCGGTTCCCAAAGAGCTTTAGAACAAGGCATAGTTTTCCCTGCTGGCTCTTTGGGCGTGGGACCAATCTCCAGACATATGGCCATTTTTGTGCCTGTCGCGGCGCCAAATGGGAAAGCGTGCTTTTGAGGCTGAAGAGAGCAGGAAAGCCTGCAGCCCCCAGGTGTGTGGGGCTACGCAAGCCGTTCCCAAAGAGCTTTAGAACAAGGCATAGTTTTCCCTGCTGGCTCTTTGGGCGTGGGACCAATCTCCAGACATATGGCCATTTTTGTGCCTGGCGCGGCGCCAAGTGCGAAAGGGTTCTTCTGAGGCTGAAGAGAGCAGGAAAGCCTGCAGCCCCCAGGTGTGTGGGGCTACGCAAGCCGTTCCCAAAGAGCTTTAGAACAAGGCATAGTTTTCCCTGCTGGCTCTTTGGGCGTGGGACCAATCTACAGACATATGGCCATTTTTGTGCCTGGCGCGGCGCCAAGTTCGAAAGGGTTCTTCTGAGGCTGAAGAGAGCAGGAAAGCCTGCAGCCCCCAGGTGTGTGGGGCTACGCAAGCGGTTCCCAAAGAGCTTTAGAACAAGGCATAGTTTTCCCTGCTGGCTCTTTGGGCGTGGGACCAGTCTCCAGACATATGGCCATTTCTGTGCCTGGCGTGACGCCATGTGGGAAAGGGTGGTTTTGAGGCTGAAGGCAGCAGGAAAGCCTGCAGCCCCCAGGTGTGTGGGGCTACGCAAGCGGTTCCCAAAGAGCTTTAGAACAAGGCATAGTTTTCCCTGCTGGCTCTTTGGGTGTGGGACCAGTCTCCAGCCATATGGGTATTTTTGGGCATGGCGCGGCGAGAAGTGGGAAATGGTGGTTTTGAGGCTGAAGGCAGCAGGAAAGCCTGCAGCCCCCAGGTCTGTGGGGCTACGCAAGCCGTTCCCAAAGAGCTTTAGAACAAGGCATAGTTTTCCCTGCTGGCTCTTTGGGCATGGGACCAGTCTCCAGCCATATGGCCATTTTTGGGCCTGGCGCGGCGCCAAGTGGGAAAGGGTGGTTTTGAGGCTGAAGGCAGCAGGAAAGCCTGCAGCCCCCAGGTGTGTGGGGCTACGCAAGCGGTTCCCAAAGAGCTTTAGAACAAGGCATAGTTTTCCCTGCTGGCTCTTTGGGCGTGGGACCAGTCTCCAGACATATGGCCATTTTTCGGCCTGGTGCGGCGCCAAGTGGGAAAGGGTTCTTCTGAGGCTGAAGGCAGCAGGAAAGCCTGCAGCCCCCAGGTCTGTGGGGCTACGCAAGCGGTTCCCAAAGAGCTTTAGAACAAGGCATAGTTTTCCCTGCTGGCTCTTTGGGCGTGGGACCAGTCTCCAGACATATGGCCATTTTTGGGCCTTGCGCGGCGCCAAGTGGGAAAGCGTGCTTTTGAGGCTGAAGAGAGCAGGAAAGCCTGCAGCCCCCAGGTGTGTGGGGCTACGCAAGCGGTTCCCAAAGAGCTTTAGAACAAGGCATAGTTTTCCCTGCTGGCTCTTTGGGCGTGGGACCAACCTCCAGACATATGGCCATTTTTGGGCCTGGCGTGACGCCAAGTGGGAAAGGGTGGTTTTGAGGCTGAAGGCAGCAGGAAAGCCTGCAGCCCCCACGTGTGTTGGGCTACGCAAGCGGTTCCCAAAGAGCTTTAGAACAAGGCATAGTTTTTCCTGCTGGCTCTTTGGGCGTGGGACCAGTCTCCAGACATATGGCCATTTTTGTGCCTGGCGCGGAGCCAAGTGGGAAAGGGTGCTTTTGAGGCTGAAGGCAGCAGGAAAGCCTGCAGCCCCCACGTGTGTGGGGCTACGCAAGCCGTTCCCAAAGAGCTTTAGAACAAGGCATAGTTTTCCCTGCTGGCTCTTTGGGAAAGGGACCAACCTCCAGACATATGGCCATTTTTGTGCCTGGCGCGGCGCCAAGTGGGAAAGCGTGCTTTATGGCTGAAGAGAGCAGGAAAGCCTGCAGCCCCCAGGTGTGTGGGGCTACGCAAGCCGTTCCCAAAGAGCTTTAGAACAAGGCATAGTTTTCCCTGCTGGCTCTTTGGGCGTGGAACCAATCTCCAGACATATGGCCATTTTTGTGCCTGGCGCGGCGCCAAGTGCGAAAGGGTTCTTCTGAGGCTGAAGAGAGCAGGAAAGCCTGCAGCCCCCAGGTGTGTGGGGCTACGCAAGCCGTTCCCAAAGAGCTTTAGAACAAGGCATAGTTTTCCCTGCTGGCTCTTTGGGCATGGAACAAATCTCCAGACATATGGCCATTTTTGTGCCTGGCGCGGCGCCAAGTGGGAAAGGGTGGTTTTGAGGCTGAAGGCAGCAGGAAAGCCTGCAGCCCCCAGGTGTGTGGGGCTACGCAAGCGGTTCCCAAAGAGCTTTAGAACAAGGCATAGTTTTCCCTGCTGGCTCTTTGGGCGTGGGACCAGTCTCCAGACATATGGCCATTTTTGGGCCTGGCGTGACGCCAAGTGGGAAAGGGTGGTTTTGAGGCTGAAGGCAGCAGGAAAGCCTGCAGCCCCGAGGTGTGTGGGGCTACGCAAGCGGTTCCCAAAGAGCTTTAGAACAAGGCATCGTTTTCCCTGCTGGCTCTTTGGGCGTGGCACAAATCTCCAGACATATGGCCATTTTTGTGCCTGTCGCGGCGCCAAATGGGAAAGCGTGCTTTTGAGGCTGAAGAGAGCAGGAAAGCCTGCAGCCCCCAGGTGTGTGGGGCTACGCAAGCCGTTCCCAAAGAGCTTTAGAACAAGGCATAGTTTTCCCTGCTGGCTCTTTGGGCGTGGGACCAATCTCCAGACATATGGCCATTTTTGGGCCTGGCGCGGCGCCAAGTGCGAAAGGGTTCTTCTGAGGCTGAAGAGAGCAGGAAAGCCTGCAGCCCCCAGGTGTGTGGGGCTACGCAAGCCGTTCCCAAAGAGCTTTAGAACAAGGCATAGTTTTCCCTGCTGGCTCTTTGGGCGTGGGACCAATCTACAGACATATGGCCATTTTTGTGCCTGGCGCGGCGCCAAGTGCGAAAGGGTTCTTCTGAGGCTGAAGAGAGCAGGAAAGCCTGCAGCCCCCAGGTGTGTGGGGCTACGCAAGCGGTTCCCAAAGAGCTTTAGAACAAGGCATAGTTTTCCCTGCTGGCTCTTTGGGCGTGGGACCAGTCTCCAGACATATGGCCATTTCTGTGCCTGGCGTGACGCCATGTGGGAAAGGGTGGTTTTGAGGCTGAAGGCAGCAGGAAAGCCTGCAGCCCCCAGGTGTGTGGGGCTACGCAAGCGGTTCCCAAAGAGCTTTAGAACAAGGCATAGTTTTCCCTGCTGGCTCTTTGGGTGTGGGACCAGTCTCCAGCCATATGGGTATTTTTGGGCATGGCGCGGCGAGAAGTGGGAAATGGTGGTTTTGAGGCTGAAGGCAGCAGGAAAGCCTGCAGCCCCCAGGTCTGTGGGGCTACGCAAGCCGTTCCCAAAGAGCTTTAGAACAAGGCATAGTTTTCCCTGCTGGCTCTTTGGGCATGGGACCAGTCTCCAGCCATATGGCCATTTTTGGGCCTGGCGCGGCGCCAAGTGGGAAAGGGTGGTTTTGAGGCTGAAGGCAGCAGGAAAGCCTGCAGCCCCCAGGTGTGTGGGGCTACGCAAGCGGTTCCCAAAGAGCTTTAGAACAAGGCATAGTTTTCCCTGCTGGCTCTTTGGGCGTGGGACCAGTCTCCAGACATATGGCCATTTTTCGGCCTGGTGCGGCGCCAAGTGCGAAAGGGTTCTTCTGAGGCTGAAGGCAGCAGGAAAGCCTGCAGCCCCCAGGTGTGTGGGGCTACGCAAGCGGTTCCCAAAGAGCTTTAGAACAAGGCATAGTTTTCCCTGCTGGCTCTTTGGGCGTGGGACCATTCTCCAGACATATGGCCATTTTTGGGCCTTGCGCGGCGCCAAGTGGGAAAGCGTGCTTTTGAGGCTGAAGAGAGCAGGAAAGCCTGCAGCCCCCAGGTGTGTGGGGCTACGCAAGCGGTTCCCAAAGAGCTTTAGAACAAGGCATAGTTTTCCCTGCTGGCTCTTTGGGCGTGGGACCAACCTCCAGACATATGGCCATTTTTGTGCCTGGCGTGACGCCAAGTGGGAAAGGGTGGTTTTGAGGCTGAAGGCAGCAGGAAAGCCTGCAGCCCCCAGGTCTGTGGGGCTACGCAAGCGGTTCCCAAAGAGCTTTAGAACAAGGCATAGTTTTTCCTGCTGGCTCTTTGGGCGTGGGACCAGTCTCCAGACATATGGCCATTTTTGTGCCTGGCGCGGAGCCAAGTGGGAAAGGGTGCTTTTGAGGCTGAAGGCAGCAGGAAAGCCTGCAGCCCCCACGTGTGTGGGGCTACGCAAGCCGTTCCCAAAGAGCTTTAGAACAAGGCATAGTTTTCCCTGCTGGCTCTTTGGGAAAGGGACCAACCTCCAGACATATGGCCATTTTTGTGCCTGGCGCGGCGCCAAGTGGGAAAGCGTGCTTTATGGCTGAAGAGAGCAGGAAAGCCTGCAGCCCCCAGGTGTGTGGGGCTACGCAAGCCGTTCCCAAAGAGCTTTAGAACAAGGCATAGTTTTCCCTGCTGGCTCTTTGGGCGTGGAACCAATCTCCAGACATATGGCCATTTTTGTGCCTGGCGCGGCGCCAAGTGCGAAAGGGTTCTTCTGAGGCTGAAGAGAGCAGGAAAGCCTTCAGCCCCCAGGTGTGTGGGGCTACGCAAGCCGTTCCCAAAGAGCTTTAGAACAAGGCATAGTTTTCCCTGCTGGCTCTTTGGGCGTGGAACCAATCTCCAGACATATGGCCATTTTTGTGCCTGGCGCGGCGCCAAGTGGGAAAGGGGTGTTTTGAGGCTGAAGGCAGCAGGAAAGCCTGCAGCCCCCAGGTGTGTGGGGCTACGCAAGCGGTTCCCAAAGAGCTTTAGAACAAGGCATAGTTTTCCCTGCTGGCTCTTTGGGCGTGGGACCAACCTCCAGACATATGGCCATTTTTGTGCCTGGCGTGACGCCAAGTGGGAAAGGGTGCTTTTGAGGCTGAAGGCAGCAGGAAAGCCTGCAGCCCCGAGGTGTGTGGGGCTACGCAAGCGGTTCCCAAAGAGCTTTAGAACAAGGCATCGTTTTTCCTGCTGGCTCTTTGGGCGTGGGACCAGTCTCCAGACATATGGCCATTTTTGGGCCTGGCGCGGCGCCAAGTGGGAAAGGGTGGTTTTGAGGCTGAAGGCAGCAGGAAAGCCTGCAGCCCCCACGTGTGTGGGGCTACGCAAGCCGTTCCCAAAGAGCTTTAGAACAAGGCATAGTTTTCCCTGCTGGCTCTTTGGGAAAGGGACCAGTCTCCAGACATATGGCCATTTTTGGGCCTTGCGCGGCGCCAAGTGCGAAAGAGTGCTTTTGAGGCTGAAGAGAGCAGGAAAGCCTGCAGCCCCCAGGTGTGTGGGGCTACGCAAGCGGTTCCCAAAGAGCTTTAGAACAAGGCATAGTTTTCCCTGCTGGCTCTTTGGGCGTGGGACCAATCTCCAGACATATGGCGATTTTTGTGCCTGTCGCGGCGCCAAGTGGGAAAGCGTGCTTTTGAGGCTGAAGAGAGCAGGAAAGCCTGCAGCCCCCAGGTGTGTGGGGCTACGCAAGCCGTTCCCAAAGAGCTTTAGAACAAGGCATAGTTTTCCCTGCTGGCTCTTTGGGCGTGGAACCAATCTCCAGACATATGGCCATTTTTGTGCCTGGCGCGGCGCCAAGTGCGAAAGGGTTCTTCTGAGGCTGAAGAGAGCAGGAAAGCCTGCAGCCCCCAGGTGTGTGGGGCTACGCAAGCGGTTCCCAAAGAGCTTTAGAACAAGGCATAGTTTTCCCTGCTGGCTCTTTGGGCGTGGGACTAGTCTCCAGACATATGGCCATTTCTGTGCCTGGCGTGACGCCATGTGGGAAAGGGTGGTTTTGAGGCTGAAGGCAGCAGGAAAGCCTGCAGCCCCCAGGTGTGTGGGGCTACGCAAGCGGTTCCCAAAGAGCTTTAGAACAAGGCATAGTTTTCCCTGCTGGCTCTTTGGGTGTGGGACCAGTCTCCAGCCATATGGCTATTTTTGGGCATGGCGCGGCGAGAAGTGGGAAATGGTGGTTTTGAGGCTGAAGGCAGCAGGAAAGCCTGCAGCCCCCAGGTCTGTGGGGCTACGCAAGCCGTTCCCAAAGAGCTTTAGAACAAGGCATAGTTTTCCCTGCTGGCTCTTTGGGCGTGGGACCAGTCTCCAGACATATGGCCATTTTTGGGCCTGGCGCGGCGCCAAGTGGGAAAGCGTGCTTTTGAGGCTGAAGAGAGCAGGAAAGCCTGCAGCCCCCACGTGTGTGGGGCTACGCAAGCCGTTCCCAAAGAGCTTTAGAACAAGGCATAGTTTTCCCTGCTGGCTCTTTGGGCGTGGGACCAGTCTCCAGACATATGGCCATTTTTGTGCCTGGCGTGACGCCAAGTGGGAAAGGGTGCTTTTGAGGCTGAAGGCAGCAGGAAAGCCTGCAGCCCCCAGGTGTGTGGGGCTACGCAAGCGGTTCCCAAAGAGCTTTAGAACAAGGCATAGTTTTTCCTGCTGGCTCTTTGGGCGTGGGACCAGTCTCCAGACATATGGCCATTTTTGGGCCTGGCGCGGAGCCAAGTGGGAAAGGGTGCTTTTGAGGCTGAAGGCAGCAGGAAAGCCTGCAGCCCCCACGTGTGTGGGGCTACGCAAGCCGTTCCCAAAGAGCTTTAGAACAAGGCATAGTTTTCCCTGCTGGCTCTTTGGGAAAGGGACCAACCTCCAGACATATGGCCATTTTTGGGCCTTGCGCGGCGCCAAGTGGGAAAGCGTGCTTTTGAGGCTGAAGAGAGCAGGAAAGCCTGCAGCCCCCACGTGTGTGGGGCTACGCAAGCGGTTCCCAAAGAGCTTTAGAACAAGGCATAGTTTTCCCTGCTGGCTCTTTGGGCGTGGGACCAATCTCCAGACATATGGCCATTTTTGTGCCTGGCGCGGCGCCAAGTGGGAAAGCGTGCTTTGAGGCTGAAGAGAGCAGGAAAGCCTGCAGCCCCCAGGTGTGTGGGGCTACGCAAGCCGTTCCCAAAGAGCTTTAGAACAAGGCATAGTTTTCCCTGCTGGCTCTTTGGGCGTGGGACCAATCTCCAGACATATGGCCATTTTTGTGCCTGGCGCGGCGCCAAGTGGGAAAGCGTGCTTTTGAGGCTGAAGAGAGCAGGAAAGCCTGCAGCCCCCAGGTGTGTGGGGCTACGCAAGCCGTTCCCAAAGAGCTTTAGACCAAGGCATAGTTTTCCCTGCTGGCTCTTTGGGCGTGGAACCAATCTCCAGACATATGGCCATTTTTGTGCCTGGCGCGGCGCCAAGTGCGAAAGGGTTCTTCTGAGGCTGAAGAGAGCAGGAAAGCCTGCAGCCCCCAGGTGTGTGGGGCTACGCAAGCCGTTCCCAAAGAGCTTTAGAAGAAGGCATAGTTTTCCCTGCTGGCTCTTTGGGAAAGGGACCAACCTCCAGACATATGGCCATTTTTGTGCCTGGCGCGGCGCCAAGTCGGAAAGCGTGCTTTGAGGCTGAACAGAGCAGGAAAGCCTGCAGCCCCCAGGTGTGTGGGGCTACGCAAGCGGTTCCCAAAGAGCTTTAGCACAAGGCATAGTTTTCCCTGCTGGCTCTTTGGGCGTGGAACCACTCTCCAGACATATGGCCATTTTTGTGCCTGGCGCGGCGCCAAGTGCGAAAGGGTTCTTCTGAGGCTGAAGAGAGCAGGAAAGCCTGCAGCCCCCAGGTGTGTGGGGCTACGCAAGCCGTTCCCAAAGAGCTTTAGAACAATTCATAGTTTTCCCTGCTGGCTCTTTGGGAAAGGGACCAACCTCAAGACATATGGCCATTTTTGTGCCTGGCGCGGCGCCAAGTGGGAAAGCGTGCTTTGACGCTGAAGAGAGCAGGAAAGCCTGCAGCCCCCAGGTGTGTGGGGCTACGCAAGCCGTTCCCAAAGAGCTTTAGAACAAGGCATAGTTTTCCCTGCTGGCTCTTTGGGCGTGGAACCAATCTCCAGACATATGGCCATTTTTGTGCCTGGCGCGGCGCCAAGTGCGAAAGGGTTCTTCTGAGGCTGAAGAGAGCAGGAAAGCCTGCAGCCCCCAGGTGTGTGGGGCTACGCAAGCCGTTCCCAAAGAGCTTTAGAACAAGGCATAGTTTTCCCTGCTGGCTCTTTGGGCGTGGGACCAATCTACAGACATATGGCCATTTTTGTGCCTGGCGCGGCGCCAAGTGCGAAAGGGTTCTTCTGAGGCTGAAGAGAGCAGGAAAGCCTGCAGCCCCCAGGTGTGTGGGGCTACGCAAGCGGTTCCCAAAGAGCTTTAGAACAAGGCATAGTTTTCCCTGCTGGCTCTTTGGGCGTGGGACCAACCTCCAGACATATGGCCATTTCTGTGCCTGGCGTGACGCCATGTGGGAAAGGGTGGTTTTGAGGCTGAAGGCAGCAGGAAAGCCTGCAGCCCCCAGGTGTGTGGGGCTACGCAAGCGGTTCCCAAAGAGCTTTAGAACAAGGCATAGTTTTCCCTGCTGGCTCTTTGGGTGTGGGACCAGTCTCCAGCCATATGGCTATTTTTGGGCCTGGCGCGGCGAGAAGTGGGAAATGGTGGTTTTGAGGCTGAAGGCAGCAGGAAAGCCTGCAGCCCCCAGGTCTGTGGGGCTACGCAAGCCGTTCCCAAAGAGCTTTAGAACAAGGCATAGTTTTCCCTGCTGGCTCTTTGGGCATGGGACCAGTCTCCAGCCATATGGCCATTTTTGGGCCTGGCGCGGCGCCAAGTGGGAAAGGGTGGTTTTGAGGCTGAAGGCAGCAGGAAAGCCTGCAGCCCCCAGGTGTGTGGGGCTACGCAAGCGGTTCCCAAAGAGCTTTAGAACAAGGCATAGTTTTCCCTGCTGGCTCTTTGGGCGTGGGACCAGTCTCCAGACATATGGCCATTTTTCGGCCTGGTGCGGCGCCAAGTGCAAAAGGGTTCTTCTGAGGCTGAAGGCAGCAGGAAAGCCTGCAGCCCCCAGGTGTGTGGGGCTACGCAAGCGGTTCCCAAAGAGCTTTAGAACAAGGCATAGTTTTCCCTGCTGGCTCTTTGGGCGTGGGACCAACCTCCAGACATATGGCCATTTTTGTGCCTGGCGTGACGCCAAGTGGGAAAGGGTGGTTTTGAGGCTGAAGGCAGCAGGAAAGCCTGCAGCCCCCACGTGTGTGGGGCTACGCAAGCGGTTCCCAAAGAGCTTTAGAACAAGGCATAGTTTTTCCTGCTGGCTCTTTGGGCGTGGGACCAGTCTCCAGACATATGGCCATTTTTGGGCCTGGCGCGGAGCCAAGTGGGAAAGGGTGCTTTTGAGGCTGAAGGCAGCAGGAAAGCCTGCAGCCCCCACGTGTGTGGGGCTACGCAAGCCGTTCCCAAAGAGCTTTAGAACAAGGCATAGTTTTCCCTGCTGGCTCTTTGGGAAAGGGACCAACCTCCAGACATATGGCCATTTTTGTGCCTGGCGCGGCGCCAAGTGCGAAAGGGTTCGTCTGAGGCTGAAGGCAGCAGGAAAGCCTGCAGCCCCCAGGTGTGTGGGGCTACGCAAGCGGTTCCCAAAGAGCTTTAGAACAAGGCATAGTTTTCCCTGCTGGCTCTTTGGGCGTGGGACCAATCTACAGACATATGGCCATTTTTGTGCCTGGCGCGGCGCCAAGTTCGAAAGGGTTCTTCTGAGGCTGAAGAGAGCAGGAAAGCCTGCAGCCCCCAGGTGTGTGGGGCTACGCAAGCGGTTCCCAAAGAGCTTTAGAACAAGGCATAGTTTTCCCTGCTGGCTCTTTGGGCGTGGGACTAGTCTCCAGACATATGGCCATTTCTGTGCCTGGCGTGACGCCATGTGGGAAAGGGTGGTTTTGAGGCTGAAGGCAGCAGGAAAGCCTGCAGCCCCCAGGTGTGTGGGGCTACGCAAGCGGTTCCCAAAGAGCTTTAGAACAAGGCATAGTTTTCCCTGCTGGCTCTTTGGGTGTGGGACCAGTCTCCAGCCATATGGCTATTTTTGGGCATGGCGCGGCGAGAAGTGGGAAATGGTGGTTTTGAGGCTGAAGGCAGCAGGAAAGCCTGCAGCCCCCAGGTCTGTGGGGCTACGCAAGCCGTTCCCAAAGAGCTTTAGAACAAGGCATAGTTTTCCCTGCTGGCTCTTTGGGCGTGGGACCAGTCTCCAGACATATGGCCATTTTTGGGCCTGGCGCGGCGCCAAGTGGGAAAGCGTGCTTTTGAGGCTGAAGAGAGCAGGAAAGCCTGCAGCCCCCACGTGTGTGGGGCTACGCAAGCGGTTCCCAAAGAGCTTTAGAACAAGGCATAGTTTTCCCTGCTGGCTCTTTGGGCGTGGGACCAACCTCCAGACATATGGCCATTTTTGTGCCTGGCGTTACGCCAAGTGGGAAAGGGTGCTTTTGAGGCTGAAGGCAGCAGGAAAGCCTGCAGCCCCCAGGTGTGTGGGGCTACGCAAGCGGTTCCCAAAGAGCTTTAGAACAAGGCATAGTTTTTCCTGCTGGCTCTTTGGGCGTGGGACCAGTCTCCAGACATATGGCCATTTTTGGGCCTGGCGCGGAGCCAAGTGGGAAAGGGTGCTTTTGAGACTGAAGGCAGCAGGAAAGCCTGCAGCCCCCACGTGTGTGGGGCTACGCAAGCCGTTCCCAAAGAGCTTTAGAACAAGGCATAGTTTTCCCTGCTGGCTCTTTGGGAAAGGGACCAACCTCCAGACATATGGCCATTTTTGGGCCTTGCGCGGCGCCAAGTGGGAAAGGGTGCTTTTGAGGCTGAAGGCAGCAGGAAAGCCTGCAGCCCCCAGGTGTGTGGGGCTACGCAAGCGGTTCCCAAAGAGCTTTAGAACAAGGCATAGTTTTCCCTGCTGGCTCTTTGGGCGTGGGACCATTCTCCAGACATATGGCCATTTTTGGGCCTGGCGCGGCGCCATGTGGGAAAGCGTGCTTTTGAGGCTGAAGAGAGCAGGAAAGCCTGCAGCCCCCAGGTGTGTGGGGCTACGCAAGCCGTTCCCAAAGAGCTTTAGAACAAGGCATAGTTTTCCCTCCTGGCTCTTTGGGCGTGGGACCAGCCTCCTGACATATGGCCATTTTTGTGCCTGGCGTGACGCCAAGTGGGAAAGGATGCTTTTGAGGCTGAAGGCAGCAGGAAAGCCTGCAGCCCCCAGGTGTGTGGGGCTACGCAAGCGGTTCCCAAAGAGCTTTAGAACAAGGCATAGTTTTCCCTGCTGGCTCTTTGGGCGTGGGACCAACCTCCAGACATATGGCCATTTTTGTGCCTGGCGTGACGCCAAGTGGGAAAGGGTGGTTTTGAGGCTGAAGGCAGCAGGAAAGCCTGCAGCCCCCAGGTGTGTGGGGCTACGCAAGCGGTTCCCAAAGAGCTTTAGAACAAGGCATAGTTTTCCCTGCTGGCTCTTTGGGCGTGGGACCAGTCTCCAGACATATGGCCATTTTTGGGCGTGGCACGGCGCCAAGTGGGAAAGGGTGCTTTTGAGGCTGAAGGCAGCAGGAAAGCCTGCAGCCCCCACGTGTGTGGGGCTACGCAAGCGGTTCCCAAAGAGCTTTAGAACAAGGCATAGTTTTCCCTGCTGGCTCTTTGGGCGTGGGACCAGTCTCCAGACATATGGCCATTTTTGTGCCTGTCGCGGCGCCAAGTGGGAAAGCGTGCTTTTGAGGCTGAAGAGAGCAGGAAAGCCTGCAGCCCCCAGGTGTGTGGGGCTACGCAAGCCGTTCCCAAAGAGCTTTAGAACAAGGCATAGTTTTCCCTGCTGGCTCTTTGGGCGTGGAACCAATCTCCAGACATATGGCCATTTTTGGGCCTGGCGCGGCGCCAAGTGGGAAAGGGTTCTTCTGAGGCTGAAGGCAGCAGGAAAGCCTGCAGCCCCCAGGTGTGTGGGGCTACGCAAGCGGTTCCCAAAGAGCTTTAGAACAAGGCATAGTTTTCCCTGCTGGCTCTTTGGGCGTGGGACCAATCTCCAGACATATGGCCATTTTTATGCCTGGCGAGGCGCCAAGTGCGAAAGGGTTCTTCTGAGGCTGAAGAGAGCAGGAAAGCCTGCAGCCCCCAGGTGTGTGGGGCTACGCAAGCGGTTCCCAAAGAGCTTTAGAACAAGGCATAGTTTTCCCTGCTGGCTCTTTGGGCGTGGGACTAGTCTCCAGACATATGGCCATTTCTGTGCCTGATGTGACGCCATGTGGGAAAGGGTGGTTTTGAGGCTGAAGGCAGCAGGAAAGCCTGCAGCCCCCAGGTGTGTGGGGCTACGCAAGCGGTTCCCAAAGAGCTTTAGAACAAGGCATAGTTTTCCCTGCTGGCTCTTTGGGCATGGGACCACTCTCCAGCCATATGGCCATTTTTGGGCCTGGCGCGGCGCCAAGTGGGAAAGGGTGGTATTGAGGCTGAAGGCAGCAGGAAAGCCTGCAGCCCCCACGTGTGTGGGGCTACGCAAGCGGTTCCCAAAGAGCTTTAGAACAAGGCATAGTTTTCCCTGCTGGCTCTTTGGGCGTGGGACCAGTCTCCAGACATATGGCCATTTTTCGGCCTGGTGCGGCGCCAAGTGCGAAAGGGTTCTTCTGAGGCTGAAGGCAGCAGGAAAGCCTGCAGCCCCCAGGTGTGTGGGGCTACGCAAGCGGTTCCCAAAGAGCTTTAGAACAAGGCATAGTTTTTCCTGCTGGCTCTTTGGGCGTGGGACCAGTCTCCAGACATATGGCCATTTTTGGGCCTGGCGCGGAGCCAAGTGGGAAAGGGTGCTTTTGAGGCTGAAGGCAGCAGGAAAGCCTACAGCCCCCAGGTGTGTGGGGCTACGCAAGCCGTTCCCAAAGAGCTTTAGAACAAGGCATAGTTTTCCCTGCTGGCTCTTTAGGAAAGGGACCAACCTCCAGACATATGGCCATTTTTGGGCCTTGCGCGGCGCCAAGTGGGAAAGCGTGCTTTTGAGGCTGAAGAGAGCAGGAAAGCCTGCAGCCCCCACGTGTGTGGGGCGACGCAAGCGGTTCCCCAAGAGCTTTAGAACAAGGCATAGTTTTCCCTGCTGGCTCTTTGGGCGTGGGACCAACCTCCAGACATATGGCCATTTTTGTGCCTGGCGTGACGCCAAGTGGGAAAGGGTGGTTTTGAGGCTGAAGGCAGCAGGAAAGCCTGCAGCCCCCAGGTGTGTGGGGCTACGAAAGCGGTTCCCAAAGAGCTTTAGAACAAGGCATAGTTTTTCCTGCTGGCTCTTTGGGCGTGGGACCAGTCTCCAGACATATGGCCATTTTTGGGCCTGGCGCGGAGCCAAGTGGGAAAGGGTGCTTTTGAGGCTGAAGGCAGCAGGAAAGCCTGCAGCCCCCACGTGTGTGGGGCTACGCAAGCCGTTCCCAAAGAGCTTTAGAACAAGGCATAGTTTTCCCTGCTGGCTCTTTAGGAAAGGGACCAACCTCCAGACATATGGCCATTTTTGGGCCTTGCGCGGCGCCAAGTGGGAAAGCGTGCTTTGAGGCTGAAGAGAGCAGGAAAGCCTGCAGCCCCCAGGTGTGTGGGGCTACGCAAGCCGTTCCCAAAGAGCTTTAGAACAAGGCATAGTTTTCCCTACTGGCTCTTTGGGCGTGGAACCAATCTCCAGACATATGGCCATTTTTGTGCCTGGCGTGGCGCCAAGTGCGAAAGGGTTCTTCTGAGGCTGAAGAGAGCAGGAAAGCCTGCAGCCCCCAGGTCTGTGCGGCTACGCAAGCGGTTCCCAAAGAGCTTTAGAACAAGGCATAGTTTTTCCTGCTGGCTCTTTGGGCATGGAACAAATCTCCAGACATATGGCCATTTTTGTGCCTGGCGCGGCGCCAAGTGGGAAAGGGTGGTTTTGAGGCTGAAGGCAGCAGGAAAGCCTGCAGCCCCCAGGTGTGTGGGGCTACGCAAGCGGTTCCCAAAGAGCTTTAGAACAAGGCATAGTTTTCCCTGCTGGCTCTTTGGGCGTGGGACCAACCTCCAGACATATGGCCATTTTTGTGCCTGGCGTGACGCCAAGTGGGAAAGGGTGGTTTTGAGGCTGAAGGCAGCAGGAAAGCCTGCAGCCCCCAGGTGTGTGGGGTACGCAAGCGGTTCCCAAAGAGCTTTAGAACAAGGCATAGTTTTTCCTGCTGGCTCTTTGGGCGTGGGACCAGTCTCCAGACATATGGCCATTTTTGGGCCTGGCGCGGCGCCAAGTGCGAAAGGGTGCTTTTGAGGCTGAAGAGAGCAGGAAAGCCTGCAGCCCCCACGTGTGTGGGGCTACGCAAGCGGTTCCCAAAGAGCTTTAGAACAAGGCATAGTTTTCCCTGCTGGCTCTTTGGGCGTGGGACCAGTCTCCAGACATATGGCCATTTTTGTGCCTGTCGCGGCGCCAAGTGGGAAAGCGTGCTTTTGAGGCTGAAGAGAGCAGGAAAGCCTGCAGCCCCCAGGTGTGTGGGGCTACGCAAGCCGTTCCCAAAGAGCTTTAGAACAAGGCATAGTTTTCCCTGCTGGCTCTTTGGGCGTGGAACCAATCTCCAGACATATGGCCATTTTTGTGCCTGGCGCGGCGCGAAGTGCGAAAGGGTTCTTCTGAGGCTGAAGGCAGCAGGAAAGCCTGCAGCCCCCAGGTGTGTGGGGCTACGCAAGCCGTTCCCAAAGAGCTTTAGAACAAGGCATAGTTTTCCCTGCTGGCTCTTTGGGCGTGGGACCAATCTACAGACATATGGCCATTTTTGTGCCTGGCGCGGCGCCAAGTGCGAAAGGGTTCTTCTGAGGCTGAAGAGAGCAGGAAAGCCTGTAGCCCCCAGGTGTGTGGGGCTACGCAAGCGGTTCCCAAAGAGCTTTAGAACAAGGCATAGTTTTCCCTGCTGGCTCTTTGGGCGTGGGACTAGTCTCCAGACATATGGCCATTTCTGTGCCTGGCGTGACGCCATGTGGGAAAGGGTGGTTTTGAGGCTGAAGGCAGCAGGAAAGGCTGCAGCCCCCAGGTGTGTGGGGCTACGCAAGCGGTTCCCAAAGAGCTTTAGAACAAGGCATAGTTTTCCCTGCTGGCTCTTTGGGTGTGGGACCAGTCTCCAGCCATATGTCTATTTTTGGGCATGGCGCGGCGAGAAGTGGGAAATGGTGGTTTTGAGGCTGAAGGCAGCAGGAATGCCTGCAGCCCCCAGGTGTGTGGGGCTACGCAATCGGTTCCCAAAGAGCTTTAGAACAAGGCATAGTTTTCCCTGCTGGCTCTTTGGGCGTGGGACCAGTCTCCAGACATATGGCCATTTTTGGGCCTGGCGCGGCGCCAAGTGGGAAAGGGTGGTATTGAGGCTGAAGGCAGCAGGAAAGCCTGCAGCCCCCAGGTGTGTGGGGCTACGCAAGCGGTTCCCAAAGAGCTTTAGAACAAGGCATAGTTTTCCCTGCTGGCTCTTTGGGCATGGGACCACTCTCCAGCCATATGGCCATTTTTGGGCCTGGCGCGGCGCCAAGTGGGAAAGGGTGGTATTGAGGCTGAAGGCAGCAGGAAAGCCTGCAGCCCCCACGTGTGTGGGGCTACGCAAGCGGTTCCCAAAGAGCTTTAGAACAAGGCATAGTTTTCCCTGCTGGCTCTTTGGGCGTGGGACCAGTCTCCAGACATATGGCCATTTTTCGGCCTGGTGCGGCGCCAAGTGCGAAAGGGTTCTTCGGAGGCTGAAAGCGCGAGAAAAGCCTGCAGCCCCCAGTTAGTGTGAGGCTACGCAAGCGGTTCCCAAAGAGCTTTAGAACAAGGCATACTTTTCCCTGCTGGCTCTTTGGGCGTGGAACCATTCTCCAGACATATGGCCATTTTTGTGCCTGGCGCAGCGCCAAGTGCGAAAGGGTTCTTCTGAGGCTGAAGGCAGCAGGAAAGCCTGCAGCCCCCACGTGTGTGGGGCTACGCAAGCGGTTCCCAAAGAGCTTTAGAACAAGGCATAGTTTTCCCTGCTGGCTCTTTGGGCGTGGGACCATTCTCCAGACATATGGCCATTTTTGGGCCTGGCGCGGCGCCAAGTGGGAAAGCGTGCTTTTGAGGCTGAAGAGAGCAGGAAAGCCTGCAGCCCCCAGGTGTGTGGGGCTACGCAAGCCGTTCCCAAAGAGCTTTAGAACAAGGCATAGTTTTCCCTGCTGGCTCTTTGGGCGTGGAACCAATCTCCAGACATATGGCCATTTTTGTGCCTGGCGCGGCGCCAAGTGGGAAAGCGTGCTTTGAGGCTGAAGAGAGCAGGAAAGCCTGCAGCCCCCAGGTGTGTGGGGCTACGCAAGCGATTCCCAAAGAGCTTTAGAACAAGGCATAGTTTTCCCTGCTGGCTCTTTGGGCGTGGGACTAGACTCCAGACATATGGCCATTTCTGTGCCTGGCGTGACGCCATGTGGGAAAGGGTGGTTTTGAGGCTGAAGGCAGCAGGAAAGCCTGCAGCCCCCAGGTGTGTGCGGCTACGCAAGCGGTTCCCAAAGAGCTTTAGAACAAGGCATAGTTTTCCCTGCTGGCTCTTTGGGTGTGGGACCAGTCTCCAGCCATATGGCTATTTTTGGGCATGGCGCGGCGAGAAGTGGGAAATGGTGGTTTTGAGGCTGAAGGCAGCAGGAAAGCCTGCAGCCCCCAGGTCTGTGGGGCTACGCAAGCCGTTCCCAAAGAGCTTTAGAACAAGGCATAGTTTTCCCTGCTGGCTCTTTGGGCATGGGACCAGTCTCCAGACATATGGCCATTTTTGGGCACGGCGCGGCGCCAAGTGGGAAAGGGTGGTATTGAGGCTGAAGGCAGCAGGAAAGCCTGCAGCCCCCAGGTCTGTGGGGCTACGCAAGCGGTTCCCAAAGAGCTTTAGAACAAGGCATAGTTTTCCCTGCTGGCTCTTTGGGCGTGGGACCAGTCTCCAGACATATGGCCATTTTTCGGCCTGGTGCGGCGCCAAGTGCGAAAGGGTTCTTCGGAGGCTGAAAGCGCGAGAAAAGCCTGCAGCCCCCAGTTTGTGTGGGGCTACGCAAGCGGTTCCCAAAGAGCTTTAGAACAAGGCATAGTTTTCCCTGCTGGCTCTTTGGGCGTGGAACCAATCTCCAGACATATGGCCATTTTTGTGCCTGGCGCAGCGCCAAGTGCGAAAGGGTTCTTCTGAGGCTGAAGGCAGCAGGAAAGGCTGCAGCCCCCACGTGTGTGGGGCTACGCAAGCGGTTCCCAAAGAGCTTTAGAACAAGGCATAGTTTTCCCTGCTGGCTCTTTGGGCGTGGGACCAACCTCCAGACATATGGCCATTTTTGTGCCTGGCGTGACGCCAAGTGGGAAAGGGTGCTTTTGAGGCTGAAGGCAGCAGGAAAGCCTGCAGCCCCCACGTGTGTGGGGCTACGCAAGCGGTTCCCAAAGAGCTTTAGAACAAGGCATAGTTTTTCCTGCTGGCTCTTTGGGCGTGGGACCAGTCTCCAGACATATGGCCATTTTTGGGCCTGGCGCGGAGCCAAGTGGGAAAGGGTGCTTTTGAGGCTGAAGGCAGCAGGAAAGCCTGCAGCCCCCACGTGTGTGGGGCTACGCAAGCCATTCCCAAAGAGCTTTAGAACAAGGCATAGTTTTCCCTGCTGGCTCTTTGGGAAAGGGACCAACCTCCAGACATATGGCCATTTTTGGACCTTGCGCGGCGCCAAGTGGGAAAGCGTGCTTTTGAGGCTGAAGAGAGCAGGAAAGCCTGCAGCCCCCAGGTGTGTGGGGCTACGCAAGCGGTTCCCAAAGAGCTTTAGAACAAGGCATAGTTTTCCCTGCTGGCTCTTTGGGCGTGGGACCAATCTCCAGACATATGGCCATTTTTGTGCCTGGCGCGGCGCCAAGTGCGAAAGGGTTCTTCTGAGGCTGAAGAGAGCAGGAAAGCCTGCAGCCCCCAGGTGTGTGGGGCTACGCAAGCCGTTCCCAAAGAGCTTTAGAACAAGGCATAGTTTTCCCTGCTGGCTCTTTGGGCATGGGACAAATCTCCAGACATATGGCCATTTTTGTGCCTTGCGCGGCGCCAAGTGGGAAAGGGTGGTTTTGAGGCTGAAGGCAGCAGGAAAGCCTGCAGCCCCCAGTTTGTGTAGGGCTACGCAAGCGGTTCCCAAAGAGCTTTAGAACAAGGCATAGTTTTCCCTGCTGGCTCTTTGGGTGTGGGACCAGTCTCCAGCCATATGGCTATTTTTGGGCATGGCGCGGCGAGAAGTGGGAAATGGTGGTTTTGAGGCTGAAGGCAGCAGGAAAGCCTGCAGCCCCCAGGTCTGTGGGGCTACGCAAGCCGTTCCCAAAGAGCTTTAGAACAAGGCATAGTTTTCCCTGCTGGCTCTTTGGGCATGGGACCAGTCTCCAGACATATGGCCATTTTTGGGCACGGCGCGGCGCCAAGTGGGAAAGGGTGGTATTGAGGCTGAAGGCAGCAGGAAAGCCTGCAGCCCCCAGGTCTGTGGGGCTACGCAAGCGGTTCCCAAAGAGCTTTAGAACAAGGCATAGTTTTCCCTGCTGGCTCTTTGGGCGTGGGACCAGTCTCCAGACATATGGCCATTTTTCGGCCTGGTGCGGCGCCAAGTGCGAAAGGGTTCTTCGGAGGCTGAAAGCGCGAGAAAAGCCTGCAGCCCCCAGTTTGTGTGGGGCTACGCAAGCGGTTCCCAAAGAGCTTTAGAACAAGGCATAGTTTTCCCTGCTGGCTCTTTGGGCGTGGAACGAATCTCCAGACATATGGCCATTTTTGTGCCTGGCGCGGCGCCAAGTGCGAAAGGGTTCTTCTGAGGCTGAAGGCAGCAGGAAAGCCTGCAGCCCCCACGTGTGTGGGGCTACGCAAGCAGTTCCCAAAGAGCTTTAGAACAAGGCATAGTTTTCCCTGCTGGCTCTTTGGGAAAGGGACCAACCTCCAGACATATGGCCATTTTTGTGCCTGGCGTGACGCCAAGTGGGAAAGGGTGGTTTTGAGGCTGAAGGCAGCAGGAAAGCCTGCAGCCCCCAGGTGTGTGGGGCTACGCAAGCGGTTCCCAAAGAGCTTTAGAACAAGGCATAGTTTTTCCTGCTGGCTCTTTGGGCGTGGGACCAGTCTCCAGACATATGGCCATTTTTGGGCCTGGCGCGGAGCCAAGTGGGAAAGGGTGCTTTTGAGGCTGAAGGCAGCAGGAAAGCCTGCAGCCCCCACGTGTGTGGGGCTACGCAAGCCATTCCCAAAGAGCTTTAGAACAAGGCATAGTTTTCCCTGCTGGCTCTTTGGGAAAGGGACCAACCTCCAGACATATGGCCATTTTTGGACCTTGCGCGGCGCCAAGTGGGAAAGCGTGCTTTTGAGGCTGAAGAGAGCAGGAAAGCCTGCAGCCCCCAGGTGTGTGGGGCTACGCAAGCGGTTCCCAAAGAGCTTTAGAACAAGGCATAGTTTTCCCTGCTGGCTCTTTGGGCGTGGGACCAATCTCCAGACATATGGCCATTTTTGTGCCTGGCGCGGCGCCAAGTGCGAAAGGGTTCTTCTGAGGCTGAAGAGAGCAGGAAAGCCTGCAGCCCCCAGGTGTGTGGGGCTACGCAAGCCGTTCCCAAAGAGCTTTAGAACAAGGCATAGTTTTCCCTGCTGGCTCTTTGGGCATGGGACAAATCTCCAGACATATGGCCATTTTTGTGCCTTGCGCGGCGCCAAGTGGGAAAGGGTGGTTTTGAGGCTGAAGGCAGCAGGAAAGCCTGCAGCCCCCAGTTTGTGTAGGGCTACGCAAGCGGTTCCCAAAGAGCTTTAGAACAAGGCATAGTTTTCCCTGCTGGCTCTTTGGGTGTGGGACCAGTCTCCAGCCATATGGCTATTTTTGGGCATGGCGCGGCGAGAAGTGGGAAATGGTGGTTTTGAGGCTGAAGGCAGCAGGAAAGCCTGCAGCCCCCAGGTCTGTGGGGCTACGCAAGCCGTTCCCAAAGAGCTTTAGAACAAGGCATAGTTTTCCCTGCTGGCTCTTTGGGCATGGGACCAGTCTCCAGACATATGGCCATTTTTGGGCACGACGCGGCGCCAAGTGGGAAAGGGTGGTATTGAGGCTGAAGGCAGCAGGAAAGCCTGCAGCCCCCAGGTCTGTGGGGCTACGCAAGCGGTTCCCAAAGAGCTTTAGAACAAGGCATAGTTTTCCCTGCTGGCTCTTTGGGCGTGGGACCAGTCTCCAGACATATGGCCATTTTTCGGCCTGGTGCGGCGCCAAGTGCGAAAGGGTTCTTCGGAGGCTGAAAGCGCGAGAAAAGCCTGCAGCCCCCAGTTTGTGTGGGGCTACGCAAGCGGTTCCCAAAGAGCTTTAGAACAAGGCATAGTTTTCCCTGCTGGCTCTTTGGGCGTGGAACCATTCTCCAGACATATGGCCATTTTTGTGCCTGGCGCAGCGCCAAGTGCGAAAGGGTTCTTCGGAGGCTGAAGGCAGCAGGAAAGCCTGCAGCCCCCACGTGTGTGGGGCTACGCAAGCGGTTCCCAAAGAGCTTTAGAACAAGGCATAGTTTTCCCTGCTGGCTCTTTGGGCGTGGGACCATTCTCCAGACATATGGCCATTTTTGTGCCTGGCGCGGCGCCAAGTGGGAAAGCGTGCTTTTGAGGCTGAAGAGAGCAGGAAAGCCTGCAGCCCCCAGGTGTGTGGGGCTACGCAAGCGGTTCCCAAAGAGCTTTAGAACAAGGCATAGTTTTCCCTGCTGGCTCTTTGGGCGTGGGACCAACCTCCAGACATATGGCCATTTTTGTGCCTGGCGTGACGCCAAGTGGGAAAGGGTGGTTTTGAGGCTGAAGGCAGCAGGAAAGCCTGCAGCCCCCACGTGTGTGGGGCTACGCAAGCGGTTCCCAAAGAGCTTTAGAACAAGGCATAGTTTTTCCTGCTGGCTCTTTGGGCGTGGGACCAGTCTCCAGACATATGGCCATTTTTGGGCCTGGCGCGGAGCCAAGTGGGAAAGGGTGCTTTTGAGGCTGAAGGCAGCAGGAAAGCCTGCAGCCCCCACGTGTGTGGGGCTACGCAAGCCATTCCCAAAGAGCTTTAGAACAAGGCATAGTTTTCCCTGCTGGCTCTTTGGGAAAGGGACCAACCTCCAGACATATGGCCATTTTTGGACCTTGCGCGGCGCCAAGTGGGAAAGCGTGCTTTTGAGGCTGAAGAGAGCAGGAAAGCCTGCAGCCCCCAGGTGTGTGGGGCTACGCAAGCGGTTCCCAAAGAGCTTTAGAACAAGGCATAGTTTTCCCTGCTGGCTCTTTGGGCGTGGGACCAATCTCCAGACATATGGCCATTTTTGTGCCTGGCGCGGCGCCAAGTGCGAAAGGGTTCTTCTGAGGCTGAAGAGAGCAGGAAAGCCTGCAGCCCCCAGGTGTGTGGGGCTACGCAAGCCGTTCCCAAAGAGCTTTAGAACAAGGCATAGTTTTCCCTGCTGGCTCTTTGGGCATGGGACAAATCTCCAGACATATGGCCATTTTTGTGCCTTGCGCGGCGCCAAGTGGGAAAGGGTGGTTTTGAGGCTGAAGGCAGCAGGAAAGCCTGCAGCCCCCAGTTTGTGTAGGGCTACGCAAGCGGTTCCCAAAGAGCTTTAGAACAAGGCATAGTTTTCCCTGCTGGCTCTTTGGGCGTGGGACCAACCTCCAGACATATGGCCATTTTTGTGCCTGGCGCGGCGCCAAGTGGGAAAGGGTGGTTTTGAGGCTGAAGGCAGCAGGAAAGCCTGCAGCCCCCACGTGTGTGGGGCTACGCAAGCCGTTCCCAAAGAGCTTTAGAACAAGGCATAGTTTTCCCTGCTGGCTCTTTGGGCGTGGGACCAGTCTCCAGACATATGGCCATTTTTGGGCCTGGCGCGGCGCCAAGTGGGAAAGGGTGGTATTGAGGCTGAAGGCAGCAGGAAAGCCTGCAGCCCCCAGGTGTGTGGGGCTACGCAAGCGGTTCCCAAAGAGCTTTAGAACAAGGCATAGTTTTCCCTGCTGGCTCTTTGGGGGTGGGACTAGTCTCCAGACATATGGCCATTTCTGTGCCTGGCGTGACGCCATGTGGGAAAGGGTGGTTTTGAGGCTGAAGGCAGCAGGAAAGGCTGCAGCCCCCAGGTGTGTGGGGCTACGCAAGCGGTTCCCAAAGAGCTTTAGAACAAGGCATAGTTTTCCCTGCTGGCTCTTTGGGCGTGGGACCAACCTCCAGACATATGGCCATTTTTGTGCCTGGCGCGGCGCCAAGTGGGAAAGGGTGGTTTTGAGGCTGAAGGCAGCAGGAAAGCCTGCAGCCCCCACGTGTGTGGGGCTACGCAAGCCGTTCCCAAAGAGCTTTAGAACAAGGCATAGTTTTTCCTGCTGGCTCTTTGGGCGTGGGACCAGTCTCCAGACATATGGCCATTTTTGGGCCTGGCGCGGCGCCAAGTGGGAAAGGGTGGTATTGAGGCTGAAGGCAGCAGGAAAGCCTGCAGCCCCCAGGTGTGTGGGGCTACGCAAGCGGTTCCCAAAGAGCTTTAGAACAAGGCATAGTTTTCCCTGCTGGCTCTTTGGGGGTGGGACTAGTCTCCAGACATATGGCCATTTCTGTGCCTGGCGTGACGCCATGTGGGAAAGGGTGGTTTTGAGGCTGAAGGCAGCAGGAAAGGCTGCAGCCCCCAGGTGTGTGGGGCTACGCAAGCGGTTCCCAAAGAGCTTTAGAACAAGGCATAGTTTTCCCTGCTGGCTCTTTGGGTGTGGGACCAGTCTCCAGCCATATGGCTATTTTTGGGCATGGCGCGGCGAGAAGTGGGAAATGGTGGTTTTGAGGCTGAAGGCAGCAGGAAAGCCTGCAGCCCCCAGGTGTGTGGGGCTACGCAAGCGGTTCCCAAAGAGCTTTAGAACAAGGCATAGTTTTCCCTGCTGGCTCTTTGGGCGTGGGACCAGTCTCCAGACATATGGCCATTTTTGGGCCTGGCGCGGCGCCAAGTGGGAAAGGGTGGTTTTGAGGCTGAAGGCAGCAGGAAAGCCTGCAGCCCCCAGGTGTGTGGGGCTACGCAAGCGGTTCCCAAAGAGCTTTAGAACAAGGCATAGTTTTCCCTGCTGGCTCTTTGGGCATGGGACCTCTCTCCAGCCATATGGCCATTTTTGGGCCTGGCGTGACGCCAAGTGGGAAAGGGTGGTATTGAGGCTGAAGGCAGCAGGAAAGCCTGCAGCCCCCAGGTGTGTGGGGCTACGCAAGCGGTTCCCAAAGAGCTTTAGAACAAGGCATAGTTTTCCCTGCTGGCTCTTTGGGCGTGGGACCAGTCTCCAGACATATGGCCATTTTTCGGCCTGGTGCGGCGCCAAGTGCGAAAGGGTTCTTCTGAGGCTGAAAGCGCGAGAAAAGCCTGCAGCCCCCAGTTTGTGTGGGGCTACGCAAGCGGTTCCCAAAGAGCTTTAGAACAAGGCATAGTTTTCCCTGCTGGCTCTTTGGGCGTGGGACCATTCTCCAGACATATGGCCATTTTTGTGCCTGGCGCAGCGCGAAGTGCGAAAGGGTTCTTCTGAGGCTGAAGGCAGCAGGAAAGCCTGCAGCCCCCACGTGTGTGGGGCTACGCAAGCGGTTCCCAAAGAGCTTTAGAACAAGGCATAGTTTTTCCTGCTGGCTCTTTGGGCGTGGGACCAGTCTCCAGACATATGGCCAGTTTTGGGCCTGGCGCGGCGCCAAGTGGGAAAGGGTGCTTTTGAGGCTGAAGGCAGCAGGAAAGCCTGCAGCCCCCAGGTGTGTGGGGCTACGCAAGCGGTTCCCAAAGAGCTTTAGAACAAGGCATAATTTTCCCTGCTGGCTCTTTAGGAAAGGGACCAACCTCCAGACATATGGCCATTTTTGGGCCTTGCGCGGCGCCAAGTGGGAAAGCGTGCTTTTGAGGCTGAAGAGAGCAGGAAAGCCTGCAGCCCCCACGTGTGTGGGGCGACGCAAGCGGTTCCCCAAGAGCTTTAGAACAAGGCATAGTTTTCCCTGCTGGCTCTTTGGGCGTGGGACCAACCTCCAGACATATGGCCATTTTTGTGCCTGGCGCGGAGCCAAGTGGGAAAGGGTGCTTTTGAGGCTGAAGGCAGCAGGAAAGCCTGCAGCCCCCAGGTGTGTGGGGCTACGCAAGCGGTTCCCAAAGAGCTTTAGAACAAGGCATAGTTTTCCCTGCTGGCTCTTTGCGTGTGGGACCAGTCTCCAGCCATATGGCTATTTTTGGGCATGGCGCGGCGAGAAGTGGGAAAGGGTGGTATTGAGGCTGAAGGCAGCAGGAAAGCCTGCAGCCCCCAGGTGTGTGGGGCTACGCAAGCGGTTCCCAAAGAGCTTTAGAACAAGGCATAGTTTTCCCTGCTGGCTCTTTGGGCGTGGAACCATTCTCCAGACATATGGCCATTTTTGTGCCTGGCGCAGCGCCAAGTGCGAAAGGGTTCTTCTGAGGCTGAAGGCAGCAGGAAAGCCTGCAGCCCCCAGGTGTGTGGGGCTACGCAAGCGGTTCCCAAAGAGCTTTAGAACAAGGCATAGTTTTCCCTGCTGGCTCTTTGGGCGTGGGACCAACCTCCAGACATATGGCCATTTTTGTGCCTGGCGCGGCGCCAAGTGGGAAAGCGTGCTTTTGAGGCTGAAGAGAGCAGGAAAGCCTGCAGCCCCCAGGTGTGTGGGGCTACGCAAGCGGTTCCCAAAGAGCTTTAGAACAAGGCATAGTTTTCCCTGCTGGCTCTTTGGGCGTGGGACCAACCTCCAGACATATGGCCATTTTTGTGCCTGGCGTGACGCCAAGTGGGAAAGGGTGGTTTTGAGGCTGAAGGCAGCAGGAAAGCCTGCAGCCCCCAGGTGTGTGGGGCTACGCAAGCGGTTCCCAAAGAGCTTTAGAACAAGGCATAGTTTTTCCTGCTGGCTCTTTGGGCGTGGGACCAGTCTCCAGACATATGGCCATTTTTGGGCCTGGCACGGAGCCAAGTGGGAAAGGGTGCTTTTGAGGCTGAAGGCAGCAGGAAAGCCTGCAGCCCCCACGTGTGTGGGGCTACGCAAGCCATTCCCAAAGAGCTTTAGAACAAGGCATAGTTTTCCCTGCTGGCTCTTTGGGAAAGGGACCAACCTCCAGACATATGGCCATTTTTGGGCCTTGCGCGGCGCCAAGTGGGAAAGCGTGCTTTTGAGGCTGAAGAGAGCAGGAAAGCCTGCAGCCCCCAGGTGTGTGGGGCTACGCAAGCGGTTCCCAAAGAGCTTTAGAACAAGGCATAGTTTTCCCTGCTGGCTCTTTGGGCGTGGGACCATTCTCCAGACATATGGCCATTTTTGTGCCTAGCGCAGCGCCAAGTGCGAAAGGGTTCTTCTGAGGCTGAAGGCAGCAGGAAAGCCTGCAGCCCCCAGGTGTGTGGGGCTACGCAAGCGGTTCCCAAAGAGCTTTAGAACAAGGCATAGTTTTCCCTGCTGGCTCTTTGGGCGTGGGACCAACCTCCAGACATATGGCCATTTTTGTGCCTGGCGCGGCGCCAAGTGGGAAAGCGTGCTTTTGAGGCTGAAGAGAGCAGGAAAGCCTGCAGCCCCCAGGTGTGTGGGGCTACGCAAGCCGTTCCCAAAGAGCTTTAGAACAAGGCATAGTTTTCCCTGCTGGCTCTTTGGGCGTGGGACCAACCTCCAGACATATGGCCATTTTTGTGCCTGGCGTGACGCCAAGTGGGAAAGGGTGGTTTTGAGGCTGAAGGCAGCAGGAAAGCCTGCAGCCCCCAGGTGTGTGGGGCTACGCAAGCGGTTCCCAAAGAGCTTTAGAACAAGGCATAGTTTTTCCTGCTGGCTCTTTGGGCGTGGGACCAGTCTCCAGACATATGGCCATTTTTGGGCCTGGCGCAGAGCCAAGTGGGAAAGGGTGCTTTTGAGGCTGAAGGCAGCAGGAAAGCCTGCAGCCCCCACGTGTGTGGGGCTACGCAAGCCATTCCCAAAGAGCTTTAGAACAAGGCATAGTTTTCCCTGCTGGCTCTTTGGGAAAGGGACCAACCTCCAGACATATGGCCATTTTTGGGCCTTGCGCGGCGCCAAGTGGGAAAGCGTGCTTTTGAGGCTGAAGAGAGCAGGAAAGCCTGCAGCCCCCAGGTGTGTGGGGCTACGCAAGCGGTTCCCAAAGAGCTTTAGAACAAGGCATAGTTTTCCCTGCTGGCTCTTTGGGCGTGGGACCAATCTCCAGACATATGGCCATTTTTGTGCCTGGCGAGGCGCCAAGTGCGAAAGGGTTCTTCTGAGGCTGAAGAGAGCAGGAAAGCCTGCAGCCCCCAGGTGTGTGGGGCTACGCAAGCCGTTCCCAAAGAGCTTTAGAACAAGGCATAGTTTTCCCTGCTGGCTCTTTGGGCATGGGACAAATCTCCAGACATATGGCCATTTTTGTGCCTGGCGCGGCGCCAAGTGGGAAAGGGTGGTTTTGAGGCTGAAGGCAGCAGGAAAGCCTGCAGCCCCCAGTTTGTGTAGGGCTACGCAAGCGGTTCCCAAAGAGCTTTAGAACAAGGCATAGTTTTCCCTGCTGGCTCTTTGGGCGTGGGACCAACCTCCAGACATATGGCCATTTTTGTGCCTGGCGTGACGCCAAGTGGGAAAGGGTGGTTTTGAGGCTGAAGGCAGCAGGAAAGCCTGCAGCCCCCACGTGTGTGGGGCTACGCAAGCGGTTCCCAAAGAGCTTTAGAACAAGGCATAGTTTTTCCTGCTGGCTCTTTGGGCGTGGGACCAGTCTCCAGACATATGGCCATTTTTGGGCCTGGCGCGGAGCCAAGTGGGAAAGGGTGCTTTTGAGGCTGAAGGCAGCAGGAAAGCCTGCAGCCCCCACGTGTGTGGGGCTACGCAAGCCATTCCCAAAGAGCTTTAGAACAAGGCATAGTTTTCCCTGCTGGCTCTTTGGGAAAGGGACCAACCTCCAGACATATGGCCATTTTTGGGCCTTGCGCGGCGCCAAGTGGGAAAGCGTGCTTTTGAGGCTGAAGAGAGCAGGAAAGCCTGCAGCCCCCAGGTGTGTGGGGCTACGCAAGCGGTTCCCAAAGAGCTTTAGAACAAGGCATAGTTTTCCCTGCTGGCTCTTTGGGCGTGGGACCAATCTCCAGACATCTGGCCATTTTTGTGCCTGGCGAGGCGCCAAGTGCGAAAGGGTTCTTCTGAGGCTGAAGAGAGCAGGAAAGCCTGCAGCCCCCAGGTGTGTGGGGCTACGCAAGCCGTTCCCAAAGAGCTTTAGAACAAGGCATAGTTTTCCCTGCTGGCTCTTTGGGCATGGGACAAATCTCCAGACATATGGCCATTTTTGTGCCTGGCGCGGCGCCAAGTGGGAAAGGGTGGTTTTGAGGCTGAAGGCAGCAGGAAAGCCTGCAGCCCCCAGGTGTGTGGGGCTACGCAAGCGGTTCCCAAAGAGCTTTAGAACAAGGCATAGTTTTTCCTGCTGGCTCTTTGGGCGTGGGACCAGTCTCCAGACATATGGCCATTTTTGGGCCTGGCGCGGAGCCAAGTGGGAAAGGGTGCTTTTGAGGCTGAAGGCTGCAGGAAAGCCTGCAGCCCCCACGTGTGTGGGGCTACGCAAGCCATTCCCAAAGAGCTTTAGAACAAGGCATAGTTTTCCCTGCTGGCTCTTTGGGAAAGGGACCAACCTCCAGACATATGGCCATTTTTGGGCCTTGCGCGGCGCCAAGTGGGAAAGCGTGCTTTTGAGGCTGAAGAGAGCAGGAAAGCCTGCAGCCCCCAGGTGTGTGGGGCTACGCAAGCGGTTCCCAAAGAGCTTTAGAACAAGGCATAGTTTTCCCTGCTGGCTCTTTGGGCGTGGGACCAATCTCCAGACATATGGCCATTTTTGTGCCTGGCGAGGCGCCAAGTGCGAAAGGGTTCTTCTGAGGCTGAAGAGAGCAGGAAAGCCTGCAGCCCCCAGGTGTGTGGGGCTACGCAAGCCGTTCCCAAAGAGCTTTAGAACAAGGCATAGTTTTCCCTGCTGGCTCTTTGGGCATGGGACAAATCTCCAGACATATGGCCATTTTTGTGCCTGGCGCGGCGCCAAGTGGGAAAGGGTGGTTTTGAGGCTGAAGGCAGCAGGAAAGCCTGCAGCCCCCAGTTTGTGTAGGGCTACGCAAGCGGTTCCCAAAGAGCTTTAGAACAAGGCATAGTTTTCCCTGCTGGCTCTTTGGGCGTGGGACCAACCTCCAGACATATGGCCATTTTTGTGCCTGGCGTGACGCCAAGTGGGAAAGGGTGGTTTTGAGGCTGAAGGCAGCAGGAAAGCCTGCAGCCCCCAGGTGTGTGGGGCTACGCAAGCGGTTCCCAAAGAGCTTTAGAACAAGGCATAGTTTTCCCTGCTGGCTCTTTGGGAAAGGGACCAACCTCCAGACATATGGCCATTTTTGGGCCTTGCGCGGCGCCAAGTGGGAAAGGGTGGTTTTGAGGCTGAAGGCAGCAGGAAAGCCTGCAGCCCCCAGTTTGTGTAGGGCTACGCAAGCGGTTCCCAAAGAGCTTTAGAACAAGGCATAGTTTTCCCTGCTGGCTCTTTGGGCGTGGGACCAACCTCCAGACATATGGCCATTTTTGTGCCTGGCGTGACGCCAAGTGGGAAAGGGTGGTTTTGAGGCTGAAGGCAGCAGGAAAGCCTGCAGCCCCCAGGTGTGTGGGGCTACGCAAGCGGTTCCCAAAGAGCTTTAGAACAAGGCATAGTTTTTCCTGCTGGCTCTTTGGGCGTGGGACCAGTCTCCAGACATATGGCCATTTTTGGGCCTGGCGCGGAGCCAAGTGGGAAAGGGTGCTTTTGAGGCTGAAGGCAGCAGGAAAGCCTGCAGCCCCCAGGTGTGTGGGGCTACGCAAGCCATTCCCAAAGAGCTTTAGAACAAGGCATAGTTTTCCCTGCTGGCTCTTTGGGCGTGGGACCAATCTCCAGACATCTGGCCATTTTTGTGCCTGGCGAGGCGCCAAGTGCGAAAGGGTTCTTCTGAGGCTGAAGAGAGCAGGAAAGCCTGCAGCCCCCAGGTGTGTGGGGCTATGCAAGCCGTTCCCAAAGAGCTTTAGAACAAGGCATAGTTTTCCCTGCTGGCTCTTTGGGCATGGGACAAATCTCCAGACATATGGCCATTTTTGTGCCTGGCGCGGCGCCAAGTGGGAAAGGGTTCTTCTGAGGCTGAAGAGAGCAGGAAAGCCTGCAGCCCCCAGGTGTGTGGGGCTACGCAAGCGGTTCCCAAAGAGCTTTAGAACAAGGCATAGTTTTCCCTGCTGGCTCTTTGGGCATGGGACCAGTCTCCATCCATATGGCTATTTTTGGGCATGGCGCGGCGAGAAGTGGGAAATGGTGGTTTTGAGGCTGAAGGCAGCAGGAAAGCCTGCAGCCCCCAGGTGTGTGGGGCTACGCAAGCGGTTCCCAAAGAGCTTTAGAACAAGGCATAGTTTTCCCTGCTGGCTCTTTGGGCGTGGGACCAGTCTCCAGACATATGGCCATTTTTGGGCCTGGCGCGGCGCCAAGTGGGAAAGGGTGCTTTTGAGG
This sequence comes from Chroicocephalus ridibundus, assembly GCF_963924245.1. Lineage (NCBI taxonomy): Eukaryota > Metazoa > Chordata > Aves > Charadriiformes > Laridae > Chroicocephalus > Chroicocephalus ridibundus. The sequence goes on from NW_026961800.1 coordinate 295,449, forward strand.
CTGAAGAGAGCAGGAAAGCCTGCAGCCCCCAGGTGTGTGGGGCTACGCAAGCCGTTCCCAAAGAGCTTTAGAACAAGGCATAGTTTTCCCTGCTGGCTCTTTGGGCGTGGAACCAATCTCCAGACATATGGCCATTTTTGTGCCTGGCGCGGCGCCAAGTGCGAAAGGGTTCTTCTGAGGCTGAAGAGAGCAGGAAAGCCTGCAGCCCCCAGGTGTGTGGGGCTACGCAAGCGGTTCCCAAAGAGCTTTAGAACAAGGCATAGTTTTCCCTGCTGGCTCTTTGGGGGTGGGACTAGTCTCCAGACATATGGCCATTTCTGTGCCTGGCGTGACGCCATGTGGGAAAGGGTGGTTTTGAGGCTGAAGGCAGCAGGAAAGCCTGCAGCCCCCAGGTGTGTGGGGCTACGCAAGCGGTTCCCAAAGAGCTTTAGAACAAGGCATAGTTTTCCCTGCTGGCTCTTTGGGTGTGGGACCAGTCTCCGGACATATGGCTATTTTTGGGCATGGCGCGGCGAGAAGTGGGAAATGGTGGTTTTGAGGCTGAAGGCAGCAGGAAAGCCTGCAGCCCCCAGGTGTGTGGGGCTACGCAAGCGGTTCCCAAAGAGCTTTAGAACAAGGCATAGTTTTCCCTGCTGGCTCTTTGGGCGTGGGACCAGTCTCCAGACACATGGCCATTTTTGGGCCTGGCGCGGCGCCAAGTGGGAAAGGGTGCTTTTGAGGCTGAAGAGAGCAGGAAAGCCTGCAGCCCCCAGGTGTGTGGGGCTACGCAAGCGGTTCCCAAAGAGCTTTAGAACAAGGCATAGTTTTCCCTGCTGGCTCTTTGGGCGTGGAACCAATCTCCAGACATATGGCCATTTTTGTGCCTGGCGCGGCGCCAAGTGCGAAAGGGTTCTTCTGAGGCTGAAGGCAGCAGGAAAGCCTGCAGCCCCCAGGTGTGTGGGGCTACGCAAGCCGTTCCCAAAGAGCTTTAGAACAAGGCATAGTTTTCCCTGCTGGCTCTTTGGGCGTGGGACCAATCTCCAGACATATGGCCATTTTTGTGCCTGGCGCGGCGCCAAGTGCGAAAGGGTTCTTCTGAGGCTGAAGAGAGCAGGAAAGCCTGCAGCCCCCAGGTGTGTGGGGCTACGCAAGCGGTTCCCAAAGAGCTTTAGAACAAGGCATAGTTTTCCCTGCTGGCTCTTTGGGGGTGGGACTAGTCTCCAGACATATGGCCATTTCTGTGCCTGGCGTGACGCCATGTGGGAAAGGGTGGTTTTGAGGCTGAAGGCAGCAGGAAAGGCTGCAGCCCCCAGGTGTGTGGGGCTACGCAAGCGGTTCCCAAAGAGCTTTAGAACAAGGCATAGTTTTCCCTGCTGGCTCTTTGGGTGTGGGACCAGTCTCCAGCCATATGGCTATTTTTGGGCATGGCGCGGCGAGAAGTGGGAAATGGTGGTTTTGAGGCTGAAGGCAGCAGGAAAGCCTGCAGCCCCCAGGTGTGTGGGGCTACGCAAGCGGTTCCCAAAGAGCTTTAGAACAAGGCATAGTTTTCCCTGCTGGCTCTTTGGGCGTGGGACCAGTCTCCAGACATATGGCCATTTTTGGGCCTGGCGCGGCGCCAAGTGGGAAAGGGTGGTATTGAGGCTGAAGGCAGCAGGAAAGCCTGCAGCCCCCAGGTGTGTGGGGCTACGCAAGCGGTTCCCAAAGAGCTTTAGAACAAGGCATAGTTTTCCCTGCTGGCTCTTTGGGCATGGGACCACTCTCCAGCCATATGGCCATTTTTGGGCCTGGCGCGGCGCCAAGTGGGAAAGGGTGGTATTGAGGCTGAAGGCAGCAGGAAAGCCTGCAGCCCCCAGGTGTGTGGGGCTACGCAAGCGGTTCCCAAAGAGCTTTAGAACAAGGCATAGTTTTCCCTGCTGGCTCTTTGGGCGTGGGACCAGTCTCCGGACATATGGCCATTTTTCGGCCTGGTGCGGCGCCAAGTGAGAAAGGGTTCTTCGGAGGCTGAAAGCGCGAGAAAAGCCTGCAGCCCCCAGTTTGTGTGGGGCTACGCAAGCGGTTCCCAAAGAGCTTTAGAACAAGGCATAGTTTTCCCTGCTGGCTCTTTGGGCGTGGGACCATTCTCCAGACATATGGCCATTTTTGTGCCTGGCGCAGCGCCAAGTGCGAAAGGGTTCTTCTGAGGCTGAAGGCAGCAGGAAAGCCTGCAGCCCCCACGTGTGTGGGGCTACGCAAGCGGTTCCCAAAGAGCTTTAGAACAAGGCATAGTTTTCCCTGCTGGCTCTTTGGGCGTGGGACCAGTCTCCAGACATATGGCCATTTTTGTGCCTGGCGCGGCGCCAAGTGGGAAAGCGTTCTTTTGAGGCTGAAGAGAGCAGGAAAGCCTGCAGCCCCCAGGTGTGTGGGGCTACGCAATCGGTTCCCAAAGAGCTTTAGAACAAGGCATAATTTTCCCTGCTGGCTCTTTGGGCGTGGGACCATTCTCCAGACATATGGCCATTTTTGTGCCTGGCGCGGCGCCAAGTGGGAAAGCGTGCTTTTGAGGCTGAAGAGAGCAGGAAAGCCTGCAGCCCCCAGGTGTGTGGGGCTACGCAATCGGTTCCCAAAGAGCTTTAGAACAAGGCATAGTTTTCTTGCTGGCTCTTTGGGCGTGGGACCAGTCTCCAGACATATGGCCATTTTTGGGCCTGGCGCGGCGCCAAGTGGGAAAGGGTGGTTTTGAGGCTGAAGAGAGCAGGAAAGCCTGCAGCCCCCAGGTGTGTGGGGCTACGCAAGCCGTTCCCAAAGAGCTTTAGAACAAGGCATAGTTTTCCCTGCTGGCTCTTTGGGCGTGGGACCAACCTCCAGACATATGGCCATTTTTGTGCCTGGCGTGACGCCAAGTGGGAAAGGGTGGTTTTGAGGCTGAAGGCAGCAGGAAAGCCTGCAGCCCCCAGGTGTGTGGGGCTACGCAAGCGGTTCCCAAAGAGCTTTAGAACAAGGCATAGTTTTTCTTGCTGGCTCTTTGGGCGTGGGACCAGTCTCCAGACATATGGCCATTTTTGGGCCTGGCGCGGAGCCAAGTGGGAAAGGGTTCTTCTGAGGCTGAAGAGAGCAGGAAAGCCTGCAGCCCCCAGGTGTGTGGGGCTACGCAAGCCGTTCCCAAAGAGCTTTAGAACAAGGCATAGTTTTCCCTGCTGGCTCTTTGGGCATGGGACCACTCTCCAGACATATGGCAATTTTTGGGCCTTGCGCGGCGCCAAGTGGGAAAGCGTGCTTTGAGGCTGAAGAGAGCAGGAAAGCCTGCAGCCCCCAGGTGTGTGGGGCTACGCAAGCGGTTCCCAAAGAGCTTTAGAACAAGGCATAATTTTCCCTGCTGGCTCTTTGGGCGTGGGACCAACCTCCAGACATATGGCCATTTTTGGGCCTGGCGCGGAGCCAAGTGGGAAAGGGTTCTTCTGAGGCTGAAGGCAGCAGGAAAGCCTGCAGCCCCCAGGTGTGTGGGGCTACGCAAGCCGTTCCCAAAGAGCTTTAGAACAAGGCATAGTTTTCCCTGCTGGCTCTTTGGGAAAGGGACCAATCTCCAGCCATATGGCCATTTTTGTGCCTGGCGCGGCGCCAAGTGGGAAAGCGTGCTTTGAGGCTGAAGAGAGCAGGAAAGCCTGCAGCCCCCAGGTGTGTGGGGCTACGCAAGCGGTTCCCAAAGAGCTTTAGAACAAGGCATAGTTTTCCCTGCTGGCTCTTTGGGCGTGGGACCAACCTCCAGACATATGGCCATTTTTGTGCCTGGCGTGACGCCAAGTGGGAAAGGGTGGTTTTGAGGCTGAAGGCAGCAGGAAAGCCTGCAGCCCCCAGGTGTGTGGGGCTACGCAAGCGGTTCCCAAAGAGCTTTAGAACAAGGCATAGTTTTTCCTGCTGGCTCTTTGGGCGTGGGACCAGTCTCCAGACATATGGCCAGTTTTGGGCCTGGCGCGGCGCCAAGTGGGAAAGGGTGCTTTTGAGGCTGAAGGCAGCAGGAAAGCCTGCAGCCCCCAGGTGTGTGGGGCTACGCAAGCGGTTCCCAAAGAGCTTTAGAACAAGGCATAATTTTCCCTGCTGGCTCTTTAGGAAAGGGACCAATCTCCAGACATATGGCCATTTTTGGGCCTGGAGCGGCGCCAAGTGGGAAAGCATGCTTTTGAGGCTGAAGAGAGCAGGAAAGCCTGCAGCCCCCACGTGTGTGGGGCGACGCAAGCGGTTCCCCAAGAGCTTTAGAACAAGGCATAGTTTTCCCTGCTGGCTCTTTGGGCGTGGGACCAACCTCCAGACATATGGCCATTTTTGTGCCTGGCGTGACGCCAAGAGGGAAAGGGTGCTTTTGAGGCTGAAGGCAGCAGGAAAGCCTGCAGCCCCCAGGTCTGTGGGGCTACGCAAGCCGTTCCCAAAGAGCTTTAGAACAAGGCATAGTTTTCCCTGCTGGCTCTTTGGGCATGGGACCACTCTCCAGCCATATTGCCATTTTTGGGCCTGGCGCGGCGCCAAGTGGGAAAGGGTGGTATTGAGGCTGAAGGCAGCAGGAAAGCCTGCAGCCCCCAGGTGTGTGGGGCTACGCAAGCGGTTCCCAAAGAGCTTTAGAACAAGGCATAGTTATCCCTGCTGGCTCTTTGGGCGTGGGACCAGTCTCCAGACATATGGCCATTTTTGGGCCTGGTGCGGCGCCAAGTGCGAAAGGGTTCTTCGGAGGCTGAAAGCGCGAGAAAAGCCTGCAGCCCCCAGTTTGTGTGGGGCTACGCAAGCGGTTCCCAAAGAGCTTTAGAACAAGGCATAGTTTTCCCTACTGGCTCTTTGGGCGTGGAACCATTCTCCAGACATATGGCCATTTTTGTGCCTGGCGCAGCGCCAAGTGCGAAAGGGTTCTTCTGAGGCTGAAGGCAGCAGGAAAGCCTGCAGCCCCCACGTGTGTGGGGCTACGCAAGCGGTTCCCAAAGAGCTTTAGAACAAGGCATAGTTTTCCCTGCTGGCTCTTTGGGCGTGGGACCAACCTCCAGACATATGGCCATTTTTGTGCCTGGCGCGGCGCCAAGTGGGAAAGCGTGCTTTTGAGGCTGAAGAGAGCAGGAAAGCCTGCAGCCCCCAGGTGTGTGGGGCTACGCAAGCGGTTCCCAAAGAGCTTTAGAACAAGGCATAGTTTTCCCTGCTGGCTCTTTGGGCGTGGGACCAACCTCCAGACATATGGCCATTTTTGTGCCTGGCGTGACGCCAAGTGGGAAAGGGTGGTTTTGAGGCTGAAGGCAGCAGGAAAGCCTGCAGCCCCCAGGTGTGTGGGGCTACGCAAGCGGTTCCCAAAGAGGTTTAGAACAAGGCATAGTTTTTCCTGCTGGCTCTTTGGGCGTGGGACCAGTCTCCAGACATATGGCCATTTTTGGGCCTGGCGCGGAGCCAAGTGGGAAAGGGTGCTTTTGAGGCTGAAGGCAGCAGGAAAGCCTGCAGCCCCCACGTGTGTGGGGCTACGCAAGCCATTCCCAAAGAGCTTTAGAACAAGGCATAGTTTTCCCTGCTGGCTCTTTGGGAAAGGGACCAACCTCCAGACATATGGCCATTTTTGGGCCTTGCGCGGCGCCAAGTGGGAAAGCGTGCTTTTGAGGCTGAAGAGAGCAGGAAAGCCTGCAGCCCCCAGGTCTGTGGGGCTACGCAAGCCGTTCCCAAAGAGCTTTAGAACAAGGCATAGTTTTCCCTGCTGGCTCTTTGGGCGTGGAACCAATCTCCAGACATATGGCTATTTTTGGGCCTGGCGCGGCGCCAAGTGGGAAACGGTTCTTCTGAGGCTGAAGAGAGCAGGAAAGCCTGCAGCCCCCAGGTGTTTGGGGCTACGCAAGCGGTTCCCAAAGAGCTTTAGAACAAGGCATAGTTTTCCCTGCTGGCTCTTTGGGCGTGGGACCAGTCTCCAGACATATGGCCATTTTTGGGCCTGGCGCGGCGCCAAGTGGGAAAGGGTGGTTTTGAGGCTGAAGGCCGCAGGAGAAGCCTGCAGCCCCCAGGTCTGTGGGGCTACGCAAGCAGTTCCCAAAGAGCTTTAGAACAAGGCATAGTTTTCCCTGCTGGCTCTTTGGGCGTGGGACCAACTTCCAGACATATGGCCATTTTTGGGCCTGGCGCGGCGCCAAGTGGGAAAGGGTGGTTTTGAGGCTGAAGGCAGCAGGAAAGCCTGCAGCCCCCAGGTGTGTGGGGCTACGCAAGCGGTTCCCAAAGAGCTTTAGAACAAGGCATAGTTTTCCCTGCTGGCTCTTTGGGCGTGGGACCAACCTCCAGACATATGGCCATTTTCTTGCCTGGCGTGACGCCATGTGGGAAACGGTGGTTTTGAGGCTGAAGGCAGCAGGAAAGCCTGCAGCCCCCAGGTGTGTGGGGCTACGCAAGCGGTTCCCAAAGAGCTTTAGAACAAGGCATAGTTTTCCCTGCTGGCTCTTTGGGCGTGGGACCAGTCTCCAGACATATGGCCATTTTTGGGCCTGGCGTGGCGCCAAGTGGGAAAGGGTGGTTTTGAGGCTGAAGGCAGCAGGAAAGCCTGCAGCCCCCAGGTGTGTGCGGCTACGCAAGCCGTTCACAAAGAGCTTTAGAACAAGGCATAGTTTTCCCTGCTGGCTCTTTAGGCGTTGGACCAATCTCCAGACATATGGCCATTTTTGTGCCTGGCGCGGCGCCAAGTGGGAAAGGGTGGTTTTGAGGCTGAAGGCAGCAGGAAAGCCTGCAGCCCCCAGGTGTGTGGGTCTACGCAAGCGGTTCCCAAAGAGCTTTAGAACAAGGCATAGTTTTCCCTGCTGGCTCTTTGGGCGTGGGACCAATCTCCAGACATATGGCCATTTTTGTGCCTGGCGCGGCGCCAAGTGGGAAAGCGTGCTTTTCAGGCTGAAGAGAGCAGGAAAGCCTGCAGCCCCCAGGTGTGTGGGGCTACGCAAGCGGTTCCCCAAGAGCTTTAGAACAAGGCATAGTTTTCCCTGCTGGCTCTTTGGGCGTGGGACCAACCTCCAGACATATGGCCATTTTTGGGCCTGGCGTGACGCCAAGTGGGAAAGGGTGGTTTTTGAGGCTGAAGGCAGCAGGAAAGGCTGCAGCCCCCAGGTGTGTGGGGCTACGCAAGCGGTTCCCAAAGAGCTTTAGAACAAGGCATAGTTTTCCCTGCTGGCTCTTTGGGCGTGGAACCAATCTCCAGACATATGGCCATTTTTGGGCCTGGCGCGGCGCCAAGTGGGAAAGCGTGCTTTTGAGGCTGAAGAGAGCAGGAAAGCCTGCAGCCCCCAGGTGTGTGGGGCTACGCAAGCAGTTCCCAAAGAGCTTTAGAACAAGGCATAGTTTTCCCTGCTGGCTCTTTGGGCGTGGAACCAATTTCCAGACATATGGCTATTTTTGGGCCTGGCGCGGCGCCAAGTGCGAAACGGTTCTTCTGAGGCTGAAGAGAGCAGGAAAGCCTGCAGCCCCCAGGTGTCTGGGGCTACGCAAGCGGTTCCCAAAGAGCTTTAGAACAAGGCATAGTTTTCCCTGCTGGCTCTTTGGGCGTGGGACCAGTCTCCAGACATATGGCCATTTTTGGGCCTGGCGCGGCGCCAAGTGGGAAAGGGTGGTTTTGAGGCTGAAGGCCGCAGGAGAAGCCTGCAGCCCCCAGGTCTGTGGGGCTACGCAAGCGGTTCCCAAAGAGCTTTAGAACAAGGCATAGTTTTTCCTGCTGGCTCTTTGGGCGTGGGACCAGTCTCCAGACATATGGCCATTTTTGGGCCTGGCGCGGCGCCAAGTGGGAAAGGGTGGTTTTGAGGCTGAAGGCAGCAGGAAAGCCTGCAGCCCCCACGTGTGTGGGGCTACGCAAGCGGTTCCCAAAGAGCTTTAGAACAAGGCATAGTTTTCCCTGCTGGCTCTTTGGGCGTGGGACCAGTCTCCAGACATATGGCCATTTTTGGGCATGGCGCGGCGCCAAGTGGGAAAGGGTGGTTTTGAGGCTGAAGAGAGCAGGAAAGCCTGCAGCCCCCAGGTGTGTGGGGCTACGCAAACGGTTCCCAAAGAGCTTTAGAACAAGGCATAGTTTTCCCTGCTGGCTCTTTGGGCGTGGGACCAACCTCCAGACATATGGCCATTTTTGTGCCTGGCGTGACGCCATGTGGGAAAGGGTGGTTTTGAGGCTGAAGGCAGCAGGAAAGCCTGCAGCCCCCAGGTGTGTGGGGCTACGCAAGCGGTTCCCAAAGAGCTTTAGAACAAGGCATAGTTTTCCCTGCTGGCTCTTTGGGCGTGGGACCAGTCTCCAGACATATGGCCATTTTTGGGCCTGGCGTGGCGCCAAGTGGGAAAGGGTGGTTTTGAGGCTGAAGGCAGCAGGAAAGCCTGCAGCCCCCAGGTGTGTGGGGCTACGCAAGCGGTTCCCAAAGAGCTTTAGAACAAGGCATTGTTTTCCCTGCTGGCTCTTTGGGCGTGGGACCAACCTCCAGACATATGGCCATTTTTGTGCCTGGCGTGACGCCATGTGGGAAAAGGTGGTTTTGAGGCTGAAGGCAGCAGGAAAGCCTGCAGCCCCCAGGTGTGTGGGGCTACGCAAGCGGTTCCCAAAGAGCTTTAGAACAAGGCATAGTTTTCCCTGCTGGCTCTTTGGTCGTGGAACCAATCTCCAGACATATGGCCATTTTTGTGCCTGGCGTGACGCCAAGTGGGAAAGGGTGGTTTTGAGGCTGAAGGCAGCAGGAAAGCCTGCAGCCCCCAGGTGTGTGGGGCTACGCAAGCGGTTCCCAAAGAGCTTTAGAACAAGGCATAGTTTTCCCTGCTGTCTCTTTGGGCGTGGGACCAGTCTCCAGACATATGGCCATTTTTGGGCCTGGCGCGGAGCCAAGTGGGAAAGGGTGCTTTTGAGGCTGAAGGCAGCAGGAAAGCCTGCAGCCCCCAGGTGTGTGGGGCTACGCAAGCCGTTCCCAAAGAGCTTTAGAACAAGGCATAGTTTTCCCTGCTGGCTCTTTGGGAAAGGGACCAACCTCCAGACATATGGCCATTTTTGTGCCTGTCGCGGCGCCAAGTGGGAAAGCGTGCTTTTGAGGCTGAAGAGAGCAGGAAAGCCTGCAGCCCCCACGTGTGTGGGGCTACGCAAGCGGTTCCCAAAGAGCTTTAGAACAAGGCATAGTTTTCCCTGCTGGCTCTTTGGGCGTGGGACCAATCTCCAGACATATGGCCATTTTTGGGCCTGGCGCGGCGCCAAGTGCGAAAGGGTTCTTCTGAGGCTGAAGAGAGCAGGAAAGCCTGCAGCCCCCAGGTGTGTGGGGCTACGCAAGCGGTTCCCAAAGAGCTTTAGAACAAGGCATAGTTTTCCCTGCTGGCTCTTTGGGCGTGGGACCAACCTCCAGACATATGGCCATTTTTGTGCCTGGCGTGACGCCAAGTGGGAAAGGGTGCTTTTGAGGCTGAAGGCAGCAGGAAAGCCTGCAGCCCCCACGTGTGTGGGGCTACGCAAGCGGTTCCCAAAGAGCTTTAGAACAAGGCATAGTTTTCCCTGCTGGCTCTTTGGGCGTGGGACCATTCTCCAGACATATGGCCATTTTTGGGCCTGGCGCGGCGCCAAGTGCGAAAGGGTTCTTCTGAGGCTGAAGGCAGCAGGAAAGCCTGCAGCCCCCACGTGTGTGGGGCTACGCAAGCGGTTCCCAAAGAGCTTTAGAACAAGGCATAGTTTTCCCTGCTGGCTCTTTGGGCGTGGGACTAGTCTCCAGACATATGGCCATTTCTGTTCCTGGCGTGACGCCATGTGGGAAAGGGTGGTTTTGAGGCTGAAGGCAGCAGGAAAGCCTGCAGTCCCCAGGTGTGAGGGGCTACGCAAGCGGTTCCCAAAGAGCTTTAGAACAAGGCATAGTTTTCCCTGCTGGCTCTTTGGGTGTGGGACCAGTCTCCAGCCATATGGCTATTTTTGGGCATGGCGCGGCGAGAAGTGGGAAATGGTGGTTTTGAGGCTGAAGGCAGCAGGAAAGCCTGCAGCCCCCAGGTCTGTGGGGCTACGCAAGCCGTTCCCAAAGAGCTTTAGAACAAGGCATAGTTTTCCCTGCTGGCTCTTTGGGCGTGGGACCAATCTCCAGACATATGGCCATTTTTGGGCCTGGCGCGGCGCCAAGTGGGAAAGGGTGGTATTGAGGCTGAAGGCAGCAGGAAAGCCTGCAGCCCCCACGTGTGTGGGGCTACGCAAGCGGTTCCCAAAGAGCTTTAGAACAAGGCATAGTTTTCCCTGCTGGCTCTTTGGGCGTGGGACCAGTCTCCAGACATATGGCCATTTTTGGGCCTGCTGCGGCGCCAAGTGCAAAAGGGTTCTTCTGAGGCTGAAGGCAGCAGGAAAGCCTGCAGCCCCCAGGTGTGTGGGGCTACGCAAGCGGTTCCCAAAGAGCTTTTAAACAAGGCATAGTTTTCCCTGATGGCTCTTTGGGCGTGGGACCATTCTCCAGACATATGGCCATTTTTGGGCCTGGAGCGGCGCCAAGTGGGAAAGCGTGCTTTTGAGGCTGAAGAGAGCAGGAAAGCCTGCAGCCCCCAGGTGTGTGGGGCTACGCAAGCCGTTCCCAAAGAGCTTTAGAAGAAGGCATAGTTTTCCCTGCTGGCTCTTTGGGCGTGGGACCAATCTCCAGACATATGGCCATTTTTGTGCCTGGCGCGGCGCCAAGTGGGAAAGCGTGCTTTTGAGGCTGAAGAGAGCAGGAAAGCCTGCAGCCCCCAGGTGTGTGGGGCTACGCAAGCCGTTCCCAAAGAGCTTTAGAACAAGGCATAGTTTTCCCTGCTGGCTCTTTGGGCGTGGGACCAACCTCCAGACATATGGCCATTTTTGAGCCTGGCGCGGCGCCAAGTGGGAAAGGGTTCTTCTGAGGCTGAAGAGAGCAGGAAAGCCTGCAGCCCCCAGGTGTGTGGGGCTACGCAAGCGGTTCCCAAAGAGCTTTAGAACAAGGCATAGTTTTCCCTGCTGGCTCTTTGGGCATGGAACAAATCTCCAGACATATGGCCATTTTTGTGCCTGGCGCGGCGCCAAGTGGGAAAGGGTGGTTTTGAGGCTGAAGGCAGCAGGAAAGCCTGCAGCCCCCAGGTGTGTGGGGCTACGCAAGCGGTTCCCAAAGAGCTTTAGAACAAGGCATAGTTTTCCCTGCTGGCTCTTTGGGCGTGGGACCAACCTCCAGACATATGGCCATTTTTGTGCCTGGCGTGACGCCAAGTGGGAAAGGGTGGTTTTGAGGCTGAAGGCAGCAGGAAAGCCTGCAGCCCCCACGTGTGTGGGGCTACGCAAGCGGTTCCCAAAGAGCTTTAGAACAAGGCATATTTTTCCCTGCTGGCTCTTTGGGCGTGGGACCAGTCTCCAGACATATGGCCATTTTTGTGCCTGTCGCGGCGCCAAGTGGGAAAGCGTGCTTTTGAGGCTGAAGAGAGCAGGAAAGCCTGCAGCCCCCAGGTGTGTGGGGCTACGCAAGCCGTTCCCAAAGAGCTTTAGAACAAGGCATAGTTTTCCCTGCTGGCTCTTTGGGCGTGGAACCAATCTCCAGACATATGGCCATTTTTGTGCCTGGCGCGGCGCCAAGTGCGAAAGGGTTCTTCTGAGGCTGAAGGCAGCAGGAAAGCCTGCAGCCCCCAGGTCTGTGGGGCTACGCAAGCCGTTCCCAAAGAGCTTTAGAACAAGGCATAGTTTTCCCTGCTGGCTCTTTGGGCGTGGGACCAATCTCCAGACATATGGCCATTTTTGTGCCTGGCGCGGCGCCAAGTGCGAAAGGGTTCTTCTGAGGCTGAAGAGAGCAGGAAAGCCTGCAGCCCCCAGGTGTGTGGGGCTACGCAAGCGGTTCCCAAAGAGCTTTAGAACAAGGCATAGTTTTCCCTGCTGGCTCTTTGGGCGTGGGACTAGTCTCCAGACATATGGCCATTTCTGTGCCTGGCGTGACGCCATGTGGGAAAGGGTGGTTTTGAGGCTGAAGGCAGCAGGAAAGCCTGCAGCCCCCAGGTGTGTGGGGCTACGCAAGCGGTTCCCAAAGAGCTTTAGAACAAGGCATAGTTTTCCCTGCTGGCTCTTTGGGTGTGGGACCAGTCTCCAGCCATATGTCTATTTTTGGGCATGGCGCGGCGAGAAGTGGGAAATGGTGGTTTTGAGGCTGAAGGCAGCAGGAATGCCTGCAGCCCCCACGTGTGTGGGGCTACGCAAGCGGTTCCCAAAGAGCTTTAGAACAAGGCATAGTTTTCCCTGCTGGCTCTTTGGGCGTGGAACCAGTCTCAAGACATATGGCCATTTTTGGGCCTGGCGCGGCGCCAAGTGGGAAAGGGTGGTATTGAGGCTGAAGGCAGCAGGAAAGCCTGCAGCCCCCAGGTGTGTGGGGCTACGCAAGCGGTTCCCAAAGAGCTTTAGAACAAGGCATAGTTTTCCCTGCTGGCTCTTTGGGCATGGGACCACTCTCCAGCCATATGGCCATTTTTGGGCCTGGCGCGGCGCCAAGTGGGAAAGGGTGGTATTGAGGCTGAAGGCAGCAGGAAAGCCTGCAGCCCCCACGTGTGTGGGGCTACGCAAGCGGTTCCCAAAGAGCTTTAGAACAAGGCATAGTTTTCCCTGCTGGCTCTTTGGGCGTGGAACCAATCTCCAGACATATGGCCATTTTTGTGCCTGGCGCAGCGCCAAGTGCGAAAGGGTTCTTCTGAGGCTGAAGGCAGCAGGAAAGCCTGCAGCCCCCACGTGTGTGGGGCTACGCAAGCGGTTCCCAAAGAGCTTTAGAACAAGGCATAGTTTTCCCTGCTGGCTCTTTGGGAAAGGGATCAACCTCCAGACATATGGCCATTTTTCGGCCTTGCGCGGCACCAAGTGGGAAAGCGTGCTTTTGAGGCTGAAGAGAGCAGGAAAGCCTGCAGCCCCCACGTGTGTGGGGCTACGCAAGCCGTTCCCAAAGAGCTTTAGAACAAGGCATAGTTTTCCCTGCTGGCTCTTTGGGCGTGGAACCAATCTCCAGACATATGGCCATTTTTGTGCCTGGCGTGGCGCCAAGTGCGAAAGGGTTCTTCTGAGGCTGAAGAGAGCAGGAAAGCCTGCAGCTCCCAGGTGTGTGGGGCTACGCAAGCTGTTCCCAAAGAGCTTTAGAACAAGGCATAGTTTTCCCTGCTGGCTCTTTGGGCGTGGGACCAATCTCCAGACATATGGCCATTTTTGGGCCTGGCGCGGCGCCAAGTGCGAAAGGGTGCTTTTGAGGCTGAAGGCAGCAGGAAAGCCTGCAGTCCCCAGGTGTGAGGGGCTACGCAAGCGGTTCCCAAAGAGCTTTAGAACAAGGCATAGTTTTCCCTGCTGGCTCTTTGGGCGTGGAACGAATCTCCAGACATATGGCCATTTTTGTGCCTGGCGCGGCGCCAAGTGCGAAAGGGTTCTTCTGAGGCTGAAGAGAGCAGGAAAGCCTGCAGCCCCCAGGTGTGTGGGGCTACGCAAGCCGTTCCCAAAGAGCTTTAGAACAAGGCATAGTTTTCCCTGCTGGCTCTTTGGGCATGGAACAAATCTCCAGACATATGGCCATTTTTGTGCCTGGCGCGGCGCCAAGTGCGAAAGGGTTCTTCTGAGGCTGAAGAGAGCAGGAAAGCCTGCAGCCCCCAGGTGTGTGGGGCTACGCAAGCGGTTCCCAAAGAGCTTTAGAACAAGGCATAGTTTTCCCTGCTGGCTCTTTGGGTGTGGGACCAGTCTCCAGCCATATGGCTATTTTTGGGCATGGCGCGGCGAGAAGTGGGAAATGGTGGTTTTGAGGCTGAAGGCAGCAGGAAAGCCTGCAGCCCCCAGGTCTGTGGGGCTACGCAAGCGGTTCCCAAAGAGCTTTAGAACAAGGCATAGTTTTCCCTGCTGGCTCTTTGGGCGTGGGACCAGTCTCCAGACATATGGCCATTTTTCGGCCTGGTGCGGCGCCAAGTGCGAAAGGGTTCTTCTGAGGCTGAAAGCGCGAGAAAAGCGTGCAGCCCCCAGTTTGTGTGGGGCTACGCAAGCGGTTCCCAAAGAGCTTTAGAACAAGGCATAGCTTTCCCTGCTGGCTCTTTGGGCGTGGGACCAGTCTCCAGACATATGGCCATTTTTGTGCCTGGCGCGGCGCCAAGTGCGAAAGGGTTCTTCTGAGGCTGAAGGCAGCAGGAAAGCCTGCAGCCCCCACGTGTGTGGGGCTACGCAAGCGGTTCCCAAAGAGCTTTAGAACAAGGCATAGTTTTCCCTGCTGGCTCTTTGGGAAAGGGATCAACCTCCAGACATATGGCCATTTTTCGGCCTTGCGCGGCACCAAGTGGGAAAGCGTGCTTTTGAGGCTGAAGAGAGCAGGAAAGCCTGCAGCCCCCACGTGTGTGGGGCTACGCAAGCCGTTCCCAAAGAGCTTTAGAACAAGGCATAGTTTTCCCTGCTGGCTCTTTGGGCGTGGAACCAATCTCCAGACATATGGCCATTTTTGGGCCTGGCGCAGCGCCAAGTGCGAAAGGGTTCTTCTGAGGCTGAAGAGAGCAGGAAAGCCTGCAGCTCCCAGGTGTGTGGGGCTACGCAAGCTGTTCCCAAAGAGCTTTAGAACAAGGCATAGTTTTCCCTGCTGGCTCTTTGGGCGTGGGACCAATCTCCAGACATATGGCCATTTTTGGGCCTGGCGCGGCGCCAAGTGCGAAAGGGTGCTTTTGAGGCTGAAGGCAGCAGGAAAGCCTGCAGTCCCCAGGTGTGAGGGGCTACGCAAGCGGTTCCCAAAGAGCTTTAGAACAAGGCATAGTTTTCCCTGCTGGCTCTTTGGGCGTGGAACGAATCTCCAGACATATGGCCATTTTTGTGCCTGGCGCGGCGCCAAGTGCGAAAGGGTTCTTCTGAGGCTGAAGAGAGCAGGAAAGCCTGCAGCCCCCAGGTGTGTGGGGCTACGCAAGCCGTTCCCAAAGAGCTTTAGAACAAGGCATAGTTTTCCCTGCTGGCTCTTTGGGCATGGAACAAATCTCCAGACATATGGCCATTTTTGTGCCTGGCGCGGCGCCAAGTGCGAAAGGGTTCTTCTGAGGCTGAAGAGAGCAGGAAAGCCTGCAGCCCCCAGGTGTGTGGGGCTACGCAAGCGGTTCCCAAAGAGCTTTAGAACAAGGCATAGTTTTCCCTGCTGGCTCTTTGGGTGTGGGACCAGTCTCCAGCCATATGGCTATTTTTGGGCATGGCGCGGCGAGAAGTGGGAAATGGTGGTTTTGAGGCTGAAGGCAGCAGGAAAGCCTGCAGCCCCCAGGTCTGTGGGGCTACGCAAGCGGTTCCCAAAGAGCTTTAGAACAAGGCATAGTTTTCCCTGCTGGCTCTTTGGGCGTGGGACCAGTCTCCAGACATATGGCCATTTTTCGGCCTGGTGCGGCGCCAAGTGCGAAAGGGTTCTTCTGAGGCTGAAAGCGCGAGAAAAGCGTGCAGCCCCCAGTTTGTGTGGGGCTACGCAAGCGGTTCCCAAAGAGCTTTAGAACAAGGCATAGCTTTCCCTGCTGGCTCTTTGGGCGTGGGACCAGTCTCCAGACATATGGCCATTTTTGTGCCTGGCGCGGCGCCAAGTGCGAAAGGGTTCTTCTGAGGCTGAAGGCAGCAGGAAAGCCTGCAGCCCCCAGGTGTGTGGGGCTACGCAAGCGGTTCCCAAAGAGATTTAGAACAAGGCATAGTTTTCCCTGCTGGCTCTTTGGGCGTGGGACCAATCTCCAGACATATGGCCATTTTTGTGCCTGGCGCGGCGCCAAGTGGGAAAGGGTGGTTTTGAGGCTGAAGGCAGCAGGAAAGCCTGCAGCCCCCAGGTGTGTGGGGCTACGCAAGCGGTTCCCAAAGAGCTTTAGAACAAGGCATAGTTTTCCCTGCTGGCTCTTTGGGTGTGGGACCAGTCTCCAGCCATATGTCTATTTTTGGGCATGGCGCGGCGAGAAGTGGGAAATGGTGGTTTTGAGGCTGAAGGCAGCAGGAAAGCCTGCAGCCCCCAGGTGTGTGGGGCTACGCAAGCGGTTCCCAAAGAGCTTTAGAACAAGGCATAGTTTTCCCTGCTGGCTCTTTGGGCGTGGGACCAGTCTCCAGACATATGGCCATTTTTGTGCCTGGCGCGGCGCCAAGTGCGAAAGGGTTCTTCTGAGGCTGAAGGCAGCAGGAAACCCTGCAGCCCCCAGGTGTGTGGGGCTACGCAAGCTGTTCCCAAAGAGCTTTAGAACAAGGCATAGTTTTCCCTGCTGGCTCTTTGGGCGTGGGACCAATCTCCAGACATATGGCCATTTTTGTGCCTGGCGCGGCGCCAAGTGGGAAAGGGTGGTTTTGAGGCTGAAGGCAGCAGGAAAGCCTGCAGCCCCCAGGTGTATGGGGCTACGCAAGCGGTTCCCAAAGAGCTTTAGAACAAGGCATAGTTTTCCCTGCTGGCTCTTTGGGTGTGGGACCAGTCTCCAGCCATATGGCTATTTTTGGGCATGGCGCGGCGAGAAGTGGGAAATGGTGGTTTTGAGGCTGAAGGCAGCAGGAAAGCCTGCAGCCCCCAGGTGTGTGGGGCTACGCAAGCCGTTCCCAAAGAGCTTTAGAACAAGGCATAGTTTTCCCTGCTGGCTCTTTGGGCGTGGGACCATTCTCCAGACATATGGCCATTTTTGTGCCTGGCGCGGCGCCAAGTGGGAAAGCGTGCTTTTGAGGCTGAAGAGAGCAGGAAAGCCTGCAGCCCCCAGGTGTGTGGGGCTACGCAAGCGGTTCCCAAAGAGCTTTAGAACAAGGCATAGTTTTCCCTGCTGGCTCTTTGGGCGTGGGACCAGTCTCCAGACATATGGCCATTTTTGGGCCTGCTGCGGCGCCAAGTGCAAAAGGGTTCTTCTGAGGCTGAAGGCAGCAGGAAAGCCTGCAGCCCCCAGGTGTGTGGGGCTACGCAAGCGGTTCCCAAAGAGCTTTTAAACAAGGCATAGTTTTCCCTGATGGCTCTTTGGGCGTGGGACCATTCTCCAGACATATGGCCATTTTTGGGCCTGGAGCGGCGCCAAGTGGGAAAGCGTGCTTTTGAGGCTGAAGAGAGCAGGAAAGCCTGCAGCCCCCAGGTGTGTGGGGCTACGCAAGTGTTTCCCAAAGAGCTTTAGAACAAGGCATAGTTTTCCCTGCTGGCTCTTTGGGCGTGGGACCAACCTCCAGACATATGGCCATTTTTGTGCCTGGCGTGACGCCAAGTGGGAAAGGGTGCTTTTGAGGCTGAAGGCAGCAGGAAAGCCTGCAGCCCCCAGGTGTGTGGGGCTACGCAAGCGGTTCCCAAAGAGCTTTAGAACAAGGCATAGTTTTTCCTGCTGGCTCTTTGGGCGTGGGACCAGTCTCCAGACATATGGCCATTTTTGGGCCTGGCGCGGAGCCAAGTGGGAAAGGGTGCTTTTGAGGCTGAAGGCAGCAGGAAAGCCTGCAGCCCCCAGGTGTGTGGGGCTACGCAAGCGGTTCCCAAAGAGCTTTAGAAGAAGGCATAGTTTTCCCTGCTGGCTCTTTGGGCGTGGGACCAATCTCCAGACATATGGCCATTTTTGTGCCTGGCGCGGCGCCAAGTGGGAAAGCGTGCTTTTGAGGCTGAAGAGAGCAGGAAAGCCTGCAGCCCCCAGGTGTGTGGGGCTACGCAAGCCGTTCCCAAAGAGCTTTAGAACAAGGCATAGTTTTCCCTGCTGGCTCTTTGGGCGTGGAACCAATCTCCAGACATATGGCCATTTTTGAGCCTGGCGCGGCGCCAAGTGCGAAAGGGTTCTTCTGAGGCTGAAGAGAGCAGGAAAGCCTGCAGCCCCCAGGTGTGTGGGGCTACGGAAGCGGTTCCCAAAGAGCTTTAGAACAAGGCATAGTTTTCCCTGCTGGCTCTTTGGGCGTGGAACCAATCTCCAGACATATGGCTATTTTTGGGCCTGGCGCGGCGCCAAGTGCGAAACGGTTCTTCTGAGGCTGAAGAGAGCAGGAAAGCCTGCAGCCCCCAGGTGTTTGGGGCTACGCAAGCGGTTCCCAAAGAGCTTTAGAACAAGGCATAGTTTTCCCTGCTGGCTCTTTGGGCGTGGGACCAGTCTCCAGACATATGGCCATTTTTGGGCCTGGCGCGGCGCCAAGTGGGAAAGGGTGGTTTTGAGGCTGAAGGCCGCAGGAGAAGCCTGCAGCCCCCAGGTCTGTGGGGCTACGCAAGCAGTTCCCAAAGAGCTTTAGAACAAGGCATAGTTTTCCCTGCTGGCTCTTTGGGCGTGGGACCAACCTCCAGACATATGGCCATTTTTGGGCCTGGCGCGGCGCCAAGTGGGAAAGGGTGGTTTTGAGGCTGAAGGCAGCAGGAAAGCCTGCAGCCCCCAGGTGTGTGGGGCTACGCAAGCGGTTCCCAAAGAGCTTTAGAACAAGGCATAGTTTTCCCTGCTGGCTCTTTGGGCGTGGGACCAACCTCCAGACATATGGCCATTTTCTTGCCTGGCGTGACGCCATGTGGGAAACGGTGGTTTTGAGGCTGAAGGCAGCAGGAAAGCCTGCAACCCCCAGGTGTGTGGGGCTACGCAAGCGGTTCCCAAAGAGCTTTAGAACAAGGCATAGTTTTCCCTGCTGGCTCTTTGGGAAAGGGACCAACCTCCAGACATATGGCCATTTTTGGGCCTGGCGTGGCGCCAAGTGGGAAAGGGTGGTTTTGAGGCTGAAGGCAGCAGGAAAGCCTGCAGCCCCCAGGTGTGTGCGGCTACGCAAGCCGTTCACAAAGAGCTTTAGAACAAGGCATAGTTTTCCCTGCTGGCTCTTTAGGCGTTGGACCAATCTCCAGACATATGGCCATTTTTGTGCCTGGCGCAGCGCCAAGTGCGAAAGGGTGGTTTTGAGGCTGAAAGCACGAGGAAAGCCTGCAGCCCCCAGGTGTGTGGGGCTACGCAAGCCGTTCCCAAAGAGCTTTAGAACAAGGCATAGTTTTCCCTGCTGGCTCTTTGGGCGTGGGACCAATCTCCAGACATATGGCCATTTTTGTGCCTGGCGCGGCGCCAAGTGGGAAAGCGTGCTTTTCAGGCTGAAGAGAGCAGGAAAGCCTGCAGCCCCCAGGTGTGTGGGGCTACGCAAGCGGTTCCCAAAGAGCTTTAGAACAAGGCATAGTTTTCCCTGCTGGCTCTTTGGGCGTGGGACCAACCTCCAGACATATGGCCATTTTTGTGCCTGGCGTGACGCCAAGTGGGAAAGGGTGGTTTTTGAGGCTGAAGGCAGCAGGAAAGGCTGCAGCCCCCAGGTGTGTGGGGCTACGCAAGCGGTTCCCAAAGAGCTTTAGAACAAGGCATAGTTTTCCCTGCTGGCTCTTTGGGCGTGGAACCAATCTCCAGACATATGGCCATTTTTGGGCCTGGCGCGGCGCCAAGTGGGAAAGCGTGCTTTTGAGGCTGAAGAGAGCAGGAAAGCCTGCAGCCCCCAGGTGTGTGGGGCTACGCAAGCGGTTCCCAAAGAGCTTTAGAACAAGGCATAGTTTTCCCTGCTGGCTCTTTGGGCGTGGAACCAATTTCCAGACATATGGCTATTTTTGGGCCTGGCGCGGCGCCAAGTGCGAAACGGTTCTTCTGAGGCTGAAGAGAGCAGGAAAGCCTGCAGCCCCCAGGTGTCTGGGGCTACGCAAGCGGTTCCCAAAGAGCTTTAGAACAAGGCATAGTTTTCCCTGCTGGCTCTTTGGGCGTGGGACCAGTCTCCAGACATATGGCCATTTTTGGGCCTGGCGCGGCGCCAAGTGGGAAAGGGTGGTTTTGAGGCTGAAGGCCGCAGGAGAAGCCTGCAGCCCCCAGGTGTGTGGGGCTACGCAAGCGGTTCCCAAAGAGCTTTAGAACAAGGCATAGTTTTCCCTGCTGGCTCTTTGGGCGTGGGACCAGTCTCCAGACATATGGCCATTTTTGGGCCTGGCGCGGCGCCAAGTGGGAAAGGGTGGTTTTGAGGCTGAAGGCAGCAGGAAAGCCTGCAGCCCCCAGGTGTGTGGGGCTACGCAAGCGGTTCCCAAAGAGCTTTAGAACAAGGCATAGTTTTCCCTGCTGGCTCTTTGGGCGTGGGACCAGTCTCCAGACATATGGCCATTTTTGGGCATGGCGCGGCGCCAAGTGGGAAAGGGTGGTTTTGAGGCTGAAGAGAGCAGGAAATCCTGCAGCCCCCAGGTGTGTGGGGCTACACAAGCGGTTCCCAAAGAGCTTTAGAACAAGGCATAGTTTTCCCTGCTGGCTCTTTGGGCGTGGGACCAACCTCCAGACATATGGCCATTTTTGTGCCCGGCGTGACGCCATGTGGGAAAGGGTGGTTTTGAGGCTGAAGGCAGCAGGAAAGCCTGCAGCCCCCACGTGTGTGGGGCTACGCAAGCGGTTCCCAAAGAGCTTTAGAACAAGGCATAGTTTTCCCTGCTGGCTCTTTGGGCGTGGGACCAGTCTCCAGACATATGGCCATTTTTGGGCCTGGCGTGGCGCCAAGTGGGAAAGGGTGGTTTTGAGGCTGAAGGCAGCAGGAAAGCCTGCAGCCCCCAGGTGTGTGGGGCTACGCAAGCGGTTCCCAAAGAGCTTTAGAACAAGGCATTGTTTTCCCTGCTGGCTCTTTGGGCGTGGGACCAACCTCCAGACATATGGCCATTTTTGTGCCTGGCGTGACGCCATGTGGGAAAAGGTGGTTTTGAGGCTGAAGGCAGCAGGAAAGCCTGCAGCCCCCAGGTGTGTGGGGCTACGCAAGCGGTTCCCAAAGAGCTTTAGAACAAGGCATAGTTTTCCCTGCTGGCTCTTTGGGCGTGGAACCAATCTCCAGACATATGGCCATTTTTGTGCCTGGCGTGACGCCAAGTGGGAAAGGGTGGTTTTGAGGCTGAAGGCAGCAGGAAAGCCTGCAGCCCCCAGGTGTGTGGGGCTACGCAAGCCGTTCACAAAGAGCTTTAGAACAAGGCATAGTTTTCCCTGCTGGCTCTTTGTTACAGGGACCAACCTCCAGACATATGGCCATTTTTGTGCCTGGCGCGGCGCCAAGTGGGAAAGGGTGGTTTTGAGGCTGAAGGCAGCAGGAAAGCCTGCAGCCCCCAGGTGTGTGGGGCTACGCAAGCGGTTCCCAAAGAGCTTTAGAACAAGGCATAGTTTTCCCTGCTGGCTCTTTGGGCGTGGGACCAACCTCCAGACATATGGCCATTTTCTTGCCTGGCGTGACGCCATGTGGGAAACGGTGGTTTTGAGGCTGAAGGCAGCAGGAAAGCCTGCAACCCCCAGGTGTGTGGGGCTACGCAAGCGGTTCCCAAAGAGCTTTAGAACAAGGCATAGTTTTCCCTGCTGGCTCTTTGGGCGTGGGACCAGTCTCGAGACATATGGCCATTTTTGGGCCTGGCGTGGCGCCAAGTGGGAAAGGGTGGTTTTGAGGCTGAAGGCAGCAGGAAAGCCTGCAGCCCCCAGGTGTGTGCGGCTACGCAAGCCGTTCACAAAGAGCTTTAGAACAAGGCATAGTTTTCCCTGCTGGCTCTTTAGGCGTTGGACCAATCTCCAGACATATGGCCATTTTTGTGCCTGGCGCAGCGCCAAGTGCGAAAGGGTGGTTTTGAGGCTGAAGGCAGCAGGAAAGCCTGCAGCCCCCAGGTGTGTGGGTCTACGCAAGCGGTTCCCAAAGAGCTTTAGAACAAGGCATAGTTTTCCCTGCTGGCTCTTTGGGCGTGGAACCAATCTCCAGACATATGGCCATTTTTGGGCCTGGCGCGGCGCCAAGTGGGAAAGGGTGCTTTTGAGGCTGAAGAGAGCAGGAAAGCCTGCAGCTCCCAGGTGTGTGGGGCTACGCAAGCGGTTCCCAAAGAGCTTTAGAACAAGGCATAGTTTTCCCTGCTGGCTCTTTGGGCGTGGAACCAATTTCCAGACATATGGCTATTTTTGGGCCTGGCGCGGCGCCAAGTGCGAAACGGTTCTTCTGAGGCTGAAGAGAGCAGGAAAGCCTGCAGCCCCCAGGTGTCTGGGGCTACGCAAGCGGTTCCCAAAGAGCTTTAGAACAAGGCATAGTTTTCCCTGCTGGCTCTTTGGGCGTGGGACCAGTCTCCAGACATATGGCCATTTTTGGGCCTGGCGCGGCGCCAAGTGGGAAAGGGTGGTTTTGAGGCTGAAGGCCGCAGGAGAAGCCTGCAGCCCCCAGGTGTGTGGGGCTACGCAAGCGGTTCCCAAAGAGCTTTAGAACAAGGCATAGTTTTCCCTGCTGGCTCTTTGGGCGTGGGACCAGTCTCCAGACATATGGCCATTTTTGGGCCTGGCGCGGCGCCAAGTGGGAAAGGGTGGTTTTGAGGCTGAAGGCAGCAGGAAAGCCTGCAGCCCCCAGGTGTGTGGGGCTACGCAAGCGGTTCCCAAAGAGCTTTAGAACAAGGCATAGTTTTCCCTGCTGGCTCTTTGGGCGTGGGACCAGTCTCCAGACATATGGCCATTTTTGGGCATGGCGCGGCGCCAAGTGGGAAAGGGTGGTTTTGAGGCTGAAGAGAGCAGGAAAGCCTGCAGCCCCCAGGTGTGTGGGGCTACACAAGCGGTTCCCAAAGAGCTTTAGAACAAGGCATAGTTTTCCCTGCTGGCTCTTTGGGCGTGGGACCAACCTCCAGACATATGGCCATTTTTGTGCCTGGCGTGACGCCATGTGGGAAAGGGTGGTTTTGAGGCTGAAGGCAGCAGGAAAGCCTGCAGCCCCCACGTGTGTGGGGCTACGCAAGCGGTTCCCAAAGAGCTTTAGAACAAGGCATTGTTTTCCCTGCTGGCTCTTTGGGCGTGGGACCAACCTCCAGACATATGGCCATTTTTGTGCCTGGCGTGACGCCATGTGGGAAAAGGTGGTTTTGAGGCTGAAGGCAGCAGGAAAGCCTGCAGCCCCCAGGTGTGTGGGGCTACGCAAGCGGTTCCCAAAGAGCTTTAGAACAAGGCATTGTTTTCCCTGCTGGCTCTTTGGGCGTGGGACCAACCTCCAGACATATGGCCATTTTTGTGCCTGGCGTGACGCCATGTGGGAAAAGGTGGTTTTGAGGCTGAAGGCAGCAGGAAAGCCTGCAGCCCCCAGGTGTGTGGGGCTACGCAAGCGGTTCCCAAAGAGCTTTAGAACAAGGCATAGTTTTCCCTGCTGGCTCTTTGGGCGTGGAACCAATCTCCAGACATATGGCCATTTTTGTGCCTGGCGTGACGCCAAGTGGGAAAGGGTGGTTTTGAGGCTGAAGGCAGCAGGAAAGCCTGCAGCCCCCAGGTGTGTGGGGCTACGCAAGCGGTTCCCAAAGAGCTTTAGAACAAGGCATAGTTTTCCCTGCTGGCTCTTTGGGCGTGGGACCAGTCTCCAGACATATGGCCATTTTTGTGCCTGGCGCGGAGCCAAGTGGGAAAGGGTGCTTTTGAGGCTGAAGGCAGCAGGAAAGCCTGCAGCCCCCAGGTGTGTGGGGCTACGCAAGCCGTTCACAAAGAGCTTTAGAACAAGGCATAGTTTTCCCTGCTGGCTCTTTGGGCGTGGGACCAATCTCCAGACATATGGCCATTTTTGTGCCTGGCGCGGCGCCAAGTGCGAAAGGGTTCTTCTGAGGCTGAAGAGAGCAGGAAAGCCTGCAGCCCCCAGGTGTGTGGGGCTACGCAAGCGGTTCCCAAAGAGCTTTAGAACAAGGCATAGTTTTCCCTGCTGGCTCTTTGGGCGTGGGACCAACCTCCAGACATATGGCCATTTTTGTGCCTGGCGTGACGCCAAGTGGGAAAGGGTGGTTTTGAGGCTGAAGGCAGCAGGAAAGCCTGCAGCCCCCAGGTGTGTGGGGCTACGCAAGCGGTTCCCAAAGAGCTTTAGAACAAGGCATAGTTTTCCCTGCTGGCTCTTTGGGCGTGGGACCATTCTCCAGACATATGGCCATTTTTGGGCCTGGCGCGGCGCCAAGCGGGAAAGGGTGCTTTTGAGGCTGAAGGCAGCAGGAAAGCCTGCAGCCCCCAGGTGTGTGGGGCTACGCAAGCCGTTCCCAAAGAGCTTTAGAACAAGGCATTGTTTTCCCTGCTGGCTCTTTGGGCGTGGGACCAACCTCCAGACATATGGCCATTTTTGTGCCTGGCGTGACGCCATGTGGGAAAAGGTGGTTTTGAGGCTGAAGGCAGCAGGAAAGCCTGCAGCCCCCAGGTGTGTGGGGCTACGCAAGCGGTTCCCAAAGAGCTTTAGAACAAGGCATAGTTTTCCCTGCTGGCTCTTTGGGCGTGGAACCAATCTCCAGACATATGGCCATTTTTGTGCCTGGCGTGACGCCAAGTGGGAAAGGGTGGTTTTGAGGCTGAAGGCAGCAGGAAAGCCTGCAGCCCCCAGGTGTGTGGGGCTACGCAAGCGGTTCCCAAAGAGCTTTAGAACAAGGCATAGTTTTCCCTGCTGGCTCTTTGGGCGTGGGACCAGTCTCCAGACATATGGCCATTTTTGGGCCTGGCGCGGAGCCAAGTGGGAAAGGGTGCTTTTGAGGCTGAAGGCAGCAGGAAAGCCTGCAGCCCCCAGGTGTGTGGGGCTACGCAAGCCGTTCACAAAGAGCTTTAGAACAAGGCATAGTTTTCCCTGCTGGCTCTTTGGGAAAGGGACCAACCTCCAGACATATGGCCATTTTTGGGCCTGGCGCGGCACCAAGTGGGAAAGCGTGCTTTTGAGGCTGAAGAGAGCAGGAAAGCCTGCAGCCCCCAGGTGTGTGGGGCTACGCAAGCGGTTCCCAAAGAGCTTTAGAACAAGGCATAGTTTTCCCTGCTGGGTCTTTGGGCGTGGGACCAACCTCCAGACATATGGCCATTTTTGGGCCTGGCGCGGCGCCAAGTGGGAAAGGGTGGTTTTGAGGCTGAAGGCAGCAGGAAAGCCTGCAGCCCCCAGGTGTGTGGGGCTACGCAAGCGGTTCCCAAAGAGCTTTAGAACAAGGCATAGTTTTCCCTGCTGGCTCTTTGGGCGTGGGACCAACCTCCAGACATATGGCCATTTTCTTGCCTGGCGTGACGCCATGTGGGAAACGGTGGTTTTGAGGCTGAAGGCAGCAGGAAAGCCTGCAACCCCCAGGTGTGTGGGGCTACGCAAGCGGTTCCCAAAGAGCTTTAGAACAAGGCATAGTTTTCCCTGCTGGCTCTTTGGGCGTGGGACCAGTCTCCAGACATATGGCCATTTTTGGGCCTGGCGCGGCGCCAAGTGGGAAAGCGTGCTTTTGAGGCTGAAGAGAGCAGGAAAGCCTGCAGCCCCCAGGTGTGTGCGGCTACGCAAGCCGTTCACAAAGAGCTTTAGAACAAGGCATAGTTTTCCCTGCTGGCTCTTTAGGCGTTGGACCAATCTCCAGACATATGGCCATTTTTGTGCCTGGCGCAGCGCCAAGTGCGAAAGGGTGGTTTTGAGGCTGAAGGCAGCAGGAAAGCCTGCAGCCCCCAGGTGTGTGGGTCTACGCAAGCGGTTCCCAAAGAGCTTTAGAACAAGGCATAGTTTTCCCTGCTGGCTCTTTGGGCGTGGGACCAATCTCCAGACATATGGCCATTTTTGTGCCTGGCGCGGCGCCAAGTGGGAAAGCGTGCTTTTCAGGCTGAAGAGAGCAGGAAAGCCTGCAGCCCCCAGGTGTGTGGGGCTACGCAAGCGGTTCCCAAAGAGCTTTAGAACAAGGCATAGTTTTCCCTGCTGGCTCTTTGGGCGTGGGACCAACCTCCAGACATATGGCCATTTTTGGGCCTGGCGCGGCGCCAAGTGGGAAAGGGTGGTTTTGAGGCTGAAGGCAGCAGGAAAGCCTGCAGCCCCCAGGTGTGTGGGGCTACGCAAGCGGTTCCCAAAGAGCTTTAGAACAAGGCATAGTTTTCCCTGCTGGCTCTTTGGGCGTGGGACCAACCTCCAGACATATGGCCATTTTCTTGCCTGGCGTGACGCCATGTGGGAAACGGTGGTTTTGAGGCTGAAGGCAGCAGGAAAGCCTGCAACCCCCAGGTGTGTGGGGCTACGCAAGCGGTTCCCAAAGAGCTTTAGAACAAGGCATAGTTTTCCCTGCTGGCTCTTTGGGCGTGGGACCAGTCTCCAGACATATGGCCATTTTTGGGCCTGGCGCGGCGCCAAGTGGGAAAGCGTGCTTTTGAGGCTGAAGAGAGCAGGAAAGCCTGCAGCCCCCAGGTGTGTGCGGCTACGCAAGCCGTTCACAAAGAGCTTTAGAACAAGGCATAGTTTTCCCTGCTGGCTCTTTAGGCGTTGGACCAATCTCCAGACATATGGCCATTTTTGTGCCTGGCGCAGCGCCAAGTGCGAAAGGGTGGTTTTGAGGCTGAAGGCAGCAGGAAAGCCTGCAGCCCCCAGGTGTGTGGGTCTACGCAAGCGGTTCCCAAAGAGCTTTAGAACAAGGCATAGTTTTCCCTGCTGGCTCTTTGGGCGTGGGACCAATCTCCAGACATATGGCCATTTTTGTGCCTGGCGCGGCGCCAAGTGGGAAAGCGTGCTTTTCAGGCTGAAGAGAGCAGGAAAGCCTGCAGCCCCCAGGTGTGTGGGGCTACGCAAGCGGTTCCCAAAGAGCTTTAGAACAAGGCATAGTTTTCCCTGCTGGCTCTTTGGGCGTGGGACCAACCTCCAGACATATGGCCATTTTTGGGCCTGGCGTGACGCCAAGTGGGAAAGGGTGGTTTTTGAGGCTGAAGGCAGCAGGAAAGGCTGCAGCCCCCAGGTGTGTGGGGCTACGCAAGCGGTTCCCAAAGAGCTTTAGAACAAGGCATAGTTTTCCCTGCTGGCTCTTTGGGCGTGGAACCAATCTCCAGACATATGGCCATTTTTGGGCCTGGCGCGGCGCCAAGTGGGAAAGGGTGCTTTTGAGGCTGAAGAGAGCAGGAAAGCCTGCAGCCCCCAGGTGTGTGGGGCTACGCAAGCGGTTCCCAAAGAGCTTTAGAACAAGGCATAGTTTTCCCTGCTGGCTCTTTGGGCGTGGGACCAATTTCCAGACATATGGCTATTTTTGGGCCTGGCGCGGCGCCAAGTGCGAAACGGTTCTTCTGAGGCTGAAGAGAGCAGGAAAGCCTGCAGCCCCCAGGTGTCTGGGGCTACGCAAGCGGTTCCCAAAGAGCTTTAGAACAAGGCATAGTTTTCCCTGCTGGCTCTTTGGGCGTGGGACCAGTCTCCAGACATATGGCCATTTTTGGGCCTGGCGCGGCGCCAAGTGGGAAAGTGTGGTTTTGAGGCTGAAGGCCGCAGGAGAAGCCTGCAGCCCCCAGGTGTGTGGGGCTACGCAAGCGGTTCCCAAAGAGCTTTAGAACAAGGCATAGTTTTCCCTGCTGGCTCTTTGGGCGTGGGACCAGTCTCCAGACATATGGCCATTTTTGGGCCTGGCGCGGCGCCAAGTGGGAAAGGGTGGTTTTGAGGCTGAAGGCAGCAGGAAAGCCTGCAGCCCCCAGGTGTGTGGGGCTACGCAAGCGGTTCCCAAAGAGCTTTAGAACAAGGCATAGTTTTCCCTGCTGGCTCTTTGGGCGTGGGACCAGTCTCCAGACATATGGCCATTTTTGGGCATGGCGCAGCGCCAAGTGCGAAAGGGTGGTTTTGAGGCTGAAGAGAGCAGGAAAGCCTGCAGCCCCCAGGTGTGTGGGGCTACACAAGCGGTTCCCAAAGAGCTTTAGAACAAGGCATAGTTTTCCCTGCTGGCTCTTTGGGCGTGGGACCAACCTCCAGACATATGGCCATTTTTGTGCCTGGCGTGACGCCATGTGGGAAAGGGTGGTTTTGAGGCTGAAGGCAGCAGGAAAGCCTGCAGCCCCCACGTGTGTGGGGCTACGCAAGCGGTTCCCAAAGAGCTTTAGAACAAGGCATTGTTTTCCCTGCTGGCTCTTTGGGCGTGGGACCAACCTCCAGACATATGGCCATTTTTGTGCCTGGCGTGACGCCATGTGGGAAAAGGTGGTTTTGAGGCTGAAGGCAGCAGGAAAGCCTGCAGCCCCCAGGTGTGTGGGGCTACGCAAGCGGTTCCCAAAGAGCTTTAGAACAAGGCATTGTTTTCCCTGCTGGCTCTTTGGGCGTGGGACCAACCTCCAGACATATGGCCATTTTTGTGCCTGGCGTGACGCCATGTGGGAAAAGGTGGTTTTGAGGCTGAAGGCAGCAGGAAAGCCTGCAGCCCCCAGGTGTGTGGGGCTACGCAAGCGGTTCCCAAAGAGCTTTAGAACAAGGCATAGTTTTCCCTGCTGGCTCTTTGGGCGTGGAACCAATCTCCAGACATATGGCCATTTTTGTGCCTGGCGTGACGCCAAGTGGGAAAGGGTGGTTTTGAGGCTGAAGGCAGCAGGAAAGCCTGCAGCCCCCAGGTGTGTGGGGCTACGCAAGCGGTTCCCAAAGAGCTTTAGAACAAGGCATAGTTTTCCCTGCTGGCTCTTTGGGCGTGGGACCAGTCTCCAGACATATGGCCATTTTTGTGCCTGGCGCGGAGCCAAGTGGGAAAGGGTGCTTTTGAGGCTGAAGGCAGCAGGAAAGCCTGCAGCCCCCAGGTGTGTGGGGCTACGCAAGCCGTTCACAAAGAGCTTTAGAACAAGGCATAGTTTTCCCTGCTGGCTCTTTGGGCGTGGGACCAATCTCCAGACATATGGCCATTTTTGTGCCTGGCGCGGCGCCAAGTGCGAAAGGGTTCTTCTGAGGCTGAAGAGAGCAGGAAAGCCTGCAGCCCCCAGGTGTGTGGGGCTACGCAAGCGGTTCCCAAAGAGCTTTAGAACAAGGCATAGTTTTCCCTGCTGGCTCTTTGGGCGTGGGACCAACCTCCAGACATATGGCCATTTTTGTGCCTGGCGTGACGCCAAGTGGGAAAGGGTGGTTTTGAGGCTGAAGGCAGCAGGAAAGCCTGCAGCCCCCAGGTGTGTGGGGCTACGCAAGCGGTTCCCAAAGAGCTTTAGAACAAGGCATAGTTTTCCCTGCTGGCTCTTTGGGCGTGGGACCATTCTCCAGACATATGGCCATTTTTGGGCCTGGCGCGGCGCCAAGCGGGAAAGGGTGCTTTTGAGGCTGAAGGCAGCAGGAAAGCCTGCAGCCCCCACGTGTGTGGGGCTACGCAAGCCGTTCCCAAAGAGCTTTAGAACAAGGCATAGTTTTCCCTGCTGGCTCTTTGGGCGTGGGACCAGTCTCCAGACATATGGCCATTTTTGTGCCTGGCGCGGCGCCAAGTGCGAAAGGGTTCTTCTGAGGCTGAAGAGAGCAGGAAAGCCTGCAGCCCCCAGGTGTGTGGGGCTACGCAAGCGGTTCCCAAAGAGCTTTAGAACAAGGCATAGTTTTCCCTGCTGGCTCTTTGGGCGTGGGACTAGTCTCCAGACATATGGCCATTTCTGTTCCTGGCGTGACGCCATGTGGGAAAGGGTGGTTTTGAGGCTGAAGGCAGCAGGAAAGCCTGCAGCCCCCAGGTGTGTGGGGCTACGCAAGCGGTTCCCAAAGAGCTTTAGAACAAGGCATAGTTTTCCCTGCTGGCTCTTTGGGCGTGGGACCAGTCTCCAGACATATGGCTATTTTTGGGCATGGCGCGGCGAGAAGTGGGAAATGGTGGTTTTGAGGCTGAAGGCAGCAGGAAAGCCTGCAGCCCCCAGGTGTGTGGGGCTACGCAAGCCGTTCCCAAAGAGCTTTAGAACAAGGCATAGTTTTCCCTGCTGGCTCTTTGGGCGTGGGACCAGTCTCCAGACATATGGCCATTTTTGGGCCTGGCGCGGCGCCAAGTGGGAAAGGGTGGTATTGAGGCTGAAGGCAGCAGGAAAGCCTGCAGCCCCCAGGTGTGTGGGGCTACGCAAGCGGTTCCCAAAGAGCTTTAGAACAAGGCATAGTTTTCCCTGCTGGCTCTTTGGGCGTGGGACCAGTCTCCAGACATATGGCCATTTTTGGGCCTGCTGCGGCGCCAAGTGCAAAAGGGTTCTTCTGAGGCTGAAGGCAGCAGGAAAGCCTGCAGCCCCCAGGTGTGTGGGGCTACGCAAGCGGTTCCCAAAGAGCTTTTAAACAAGGCATAGTTTTCCCTGCTGGCTCTTTGGGCGTGGGACCAGTCTCCAGACATATGGCCATTTTTGGGCCTGGCGCGGCGCCAAGTGGGAAAGTGTGGTTTTGAGGCTGAAGGCCGCAGGAGAAGCCTGCAGCCCCCAGGTGTGTGGGGCTACGCAAGCGGTTCCCAAAGAGCTTTAGAACAAGGCATAGTTTTCCCTGCTGGCTCTTTGGGCGTGGGACCAGTCTCCAGACATATGGCCATTTTTGGGCCTGGCGCGGCGCCAAGTGGGAAAGGGTGGTTTTGAGGCTGAAGGCAGCAGGAAAGCCTGCAGCCCCCAGGTGTGTGGGGCTACGCAAGCGGTTCCCAAAGAGCTTTAGAACAAGGCATAGTTTTCCCTGCTGGCTCTTTGGGCGTGGGACCAGTCTCCAGACATATGGCCATTTTTGGGCATGGCGCAGCGCCAAGTGCGAAAGGGTGGTTTTGAGGCTGAAGAGAGCAGGAAAGCCTGCAGCCCCCAGGTGTGTGGGGCTACACAAGCGGTTCCCAAAGAGCTTTAGAACAAGGCATAGTTTTCCCTGCTGGCTCTTTGGGCGTGGGACCAACCTCCAGACATATGGCCATTTTTGTGCCTGGCGTGACGCCATGTGGGAAAGGGTGGTTTTGAGGCTGAAGGCAGCAGGAAAGCCTGCAGCCCCCACGTGTGTGGGGCTACGCAAGCGGTTCCCAAAGAGCTTTAGAACAAGGCATTGTTTTCCCTGCTGGCTCTTTGGGCGTGGGACCAACCTCCAGACATATGGCCATTTTTGTGCCTGGCGTGACGCCATGTGGGAAAAGGTGGTTTTGAGGCTGAAGGCAGCAGGAAAGCCTGCAGCCCCCAGGTGTGTGGGGCTACGCAAGCGGTTCCCAAAGAGCTTTAGAACAAGGCATAGTTTTCCCTGCTGGCTCTTTGGGCGTGGGACCAACCTCCAGACATATGGCCATTTTTGTGCCTGGCGTGACGCCATGTGGGAAAAGGTGGTTTTGAGGCTGAAGGCAGCAGGAAAGCCTGCAGCCCCCAGGTGTGTGGGGCTACGCAAGCGGTTCCCAAAGAGCTTTAGAACAAGGCATAGTTTTCCCTGCTGGCTCTTTGGGCGTGGAACCAATCTCCAGACATATGGCCATTTTTGTGCCTGGCGTGACGCCAAGTGGGAAAGGGTGGTTTTGAGGCTGAAGGCAGCAGGAAAGCCTGCAGCCCCCAGGTGTGTGGGGCTACGCAAGCGGTTCCCAAAGAGCTTTAGAACAAGGCATAGTTTTCCCTGCTGGCTCTTTGGGCGTGGGACCAGTCTCCAGACATATGGCCATTTTTGTGCCTGGCGCGGAGCCAAGTGGGAAAGGGTGCTTTTGAGGCTGAAGGCAGCAGGAAAGCCTGCAGCCCCCAGGTGTGTGGGGCTACGCAAGCCGTTCACAAAGAGCTTTAGAACAAGGCATAGTTTTCCCTGCTGGCTCTTTGGGCGTGGGACCAATCTCCAGACATATGGCCATTTTTGTGCCTGGCGCGGCGCCAAGTGCGAAAGGGTTCTTCTGAGGCTGAAGAGAGCAGGAAAGCCTGCAGCCCCCAGGTGTGTGGGGCTACGCAAGCGGTTCCCAAAGAGCTTTAGAACAAGGCATAGTTTTCCCTGCTGGCTCTTTGGGCGTGGGACCAACCTCCAGACATATGGCCATTTTTGTGCCTGGCGTGACGCCAAGTGGGAAAGGGTGGTTTTGAGGCTGAAGGCAGCAGGAAAGCCTGCAGCCCCCAGGTGTGTGGGGCTACGCAAGCGGTTCCCAAAGAGCTTTAGAACAAGGCATAGTTTTCCCTGCTGGCTCTTTGGGCGTGGGACCATTCTCCAGACATATGGCCATTTTTGGGCCTGGCGCGGCGCCAAGCGGGAAAGGGTGCTTTTGAGGCTGAAGGCAGCAGGAAAGCCTGCAGCCCCCACGTGTGTGGGGCTACGCAAGCCGTTCCCAAAGAGCTTTAGAACAAGGCATAGTTTTCCCTGCTGGCTCTTTGGGCGTGGGACCAGTCTCCAGACATATGGCCATTTTTGTGCCTGGCGCGGCGCCAAGTGCGAAAGGGTTCTTCTGAGGCTGAAGAGAGCAGGAAAGCCTGCAGCCCCCAGGTGTGTGGGGCTACGCAAGCGGTTCCCAAAGAGCTTTAGAACAAGGCATAGTTTTCCCTGCTGGCTCTTTGGGCGTGGGACTAGTCTCCAGACATATGGCCATTTCTGTTCCTGGCGTGACGCCATGTGGGAAAGGGTGGTTTTGAGGCTGAAGGCAGCAGGAAAGCCTGCAGCCCCCAGGTGTGTGGGGCTACGCAAGCGGTTCCCAAAGAGCTTTAGAACAAGGCATAGTTTTCCCTGCTGGCTCTTTGGGCGTGGGACCAGTCTCCAGACATATGGCTATTTTTGGGCATGGCGCGGCGAGAAGTGGGAAATGGTGGTTTTGAGGCTGAAGGCAGCAGGAAAGCCTGCAGCCCCCAGGTGTGTGGGGCTACGCAAGCCGTTCCCAAAGAGCTTTAGAACAAGGCATAGTTTTCCCTGCTGGCTCTTTGGGCGTGGGACCAGTCTCCAGACATATGGCCATTTTTGGGCCTGGCGCGGCGCCAAGTGGGAAAGGGTGGTATTGAGGCTGAAGGCAGCAGGAAAGCCTGCAGCCCCCAGGTGTGTGGGGCTACGCAAGCGGTTCCCAAAGAGCTTTAGAACAAGGCATAGTTTTCCCTGCTGGCTCTTTGGGCGTGGGACCAGTCTCCAGACATATGGCCATTTTTGGGCCTGCTGCGGCGCCAAGTGCAAAAGGGTTCTTCTGAGGCTGAAGGCAGCAGGAAAGCCTGCAGCCCCCAGGTGTGTGGGGCTACGCAAGCGGTTCCCAAAGAGCTTTTAAACAAGGCATAGTTTTCCCTGATGGCTCTTTGGGCGTGGGACCATTCTCCAGACATATGGCCATTTTTGGGCCTGGAGCGGCGCCAAGTGGGAAAGCGTGCTTTTGAGGCTGAAGAGAGCAGGAAAGCCTGCAGCCCCCAGGTGTGTGGGGCTACGCAAGTGTTTCCCAAAGAGCTTTAGAACAAGGCATAGTTTTCCCTGCTGGCTCTTTGTGCGTGGGACCAACCTCCAGAGATATGGCCATTTTTGTGCCTGGCGTGACGCCAAGTGGGAAAGGGTGCTTTTGAGGCTGAAGGCAGCAGGAAAGCCTGCAGCCCCCACGTGTGTGGGGCTACGAAAGCGGTTCCCAAAGAGCTTTAGAACAAGGCATAGTTTTTCCTGCTGGCTCTTTGGGCGTGGGACCAGTCTCCAGACATATGGCCATTTTTGGGCCTGGCGCGGAGCCAAGTGGGAAAGGGTGCTTTTGAGGCTGAAGGCAGCAGGAAAGCCTGCAGCCCCCAGGTGTGTGGGGCTACGCAAGCGGTTCCCAAAGAGCTTTAGAAGAAGGCATAGTTTTCCCTGCTGGCTCTTTGGGCGTGGGACCAATCTCCAGACATATGGCCATTTTTGTGCCTGGCGCGGCGCCAAGTGGGAAAGCGTGCTTTTGAGGCTGAAGAGAGCAGGAAAGCCTGCAGCCCCCAGGTGTGTGGGGCTACGCAAGCCGTTCCCAAAGAGCTTTAGAACAAGGCATAGTTTTCCCTGCTGGCTCTTTGGGCGTGGAACCAATCTCCAGACATATGGCCATTTTTGAGCCTGGCGCGGCGCCAAGTGCGAAAGGGTTCTTCTGAGGCTGAAGAGAGCAGGAAAGCCTGCAGCCCCCAGGTGTGTGGGGCTACGCAAGCGGTTCCCAAAGAGCTTTAGAACAAGGCATAGTTTTCCCTGCTGGCTCTTTGGGCATGGAACAAATCTCCAGACATATGGCCATTTTTGTGCCTGGCGCGGCGCCAAGTGGGAAAGGGTGGTTTTGAGGCTGAAGAGAGCAGGAAAGCCTGCAGCCCCCAGGTGTGTGGGGCTACGCAAGCCGTTCCCAAAGAGCTTTAGAACAAGGCATAGTTTTCCCTGCTGGCTCTTTGGGCGTGGGACCAACCTCCAGACATATGGCCATTTTTGTGCCTGGCGTGACGCCAAGTGGGAAAGGGTGGTTTTGAGGCTGAAGGCAGCAGGAAAGCCTGCAGCCCCCACGTGTGTGGGGCTACGCAAGCGGTTCCCAAAGAGCTTTAGAACAAGGCATAGTTTTCCCTGCTGGCTATTTGGGCGTGGGACCAGTCTCCAGCCATATGGCCATTTTTGTGCCTGTCGCGGCGCCAAGTGGGAAAGCGTGCTTTTGAGGCTGAAGAGAGCAGGAAAGCCTGCAGCCCCCAGGTGTGTGGGGCTACGCAAGCCGTTCCCAAAGAGCTTTAGAACAAGGCATAGTTTTCCCTGCTGGCTCTTTGGGCGTGGAACCAATCTCCAGACATATGGCCATTTTTGTGCCTGGCGCGGCGCCAAGTGGGAAAGGGTGGTTTTGAGGCTGAAGGCAGCAGGAAAGCCTGCAGCCCCCAGGTGTGTGGGGCTACGCAAGCCGTTCCCAAAGAGCTTTAGAACAAGGCATAGTTTTCCCTGCTGGCTCTTTGGGCGTGGGACCAATCTCCAGACATATGGCCATTTTTGTGCCTGGCGCGGCGCCAAGTGCGAAAGGGTTCTTCTGAGGCTGAAGGCAGCAGGAAAGCCTGCAGCCCCCAGGTGTGTGGGGCTACGCAAGCGGTTCCCAAAGAGCTTTAGAACAAGGCATAGTTTTCCCTGCTGGCTCTTTGGGCGTGGGACTAGTCTCCAGACATATGGCCATTTCTGTGCCTGGCGTGACGCCATGTGGGAAAGGGTGGTTTTGAGGCTGAAGGCAGCAGGAAAGCCTGCAGCCCCCAGGTGTGTGGGGCTACGCAAGCGGTTCCCAAAGAGCTTTAGAACAAGGCATAGTTTTCCCTGCTGGCTCTTTGGGTGTGGGACCAGTCTCCAGCCATATGTCTATTTTTGGGCATGGCGCGGCGAGAAGTGGGAAATGGTGGTTTTGAGGCTGAAGGCAGCAGGAATGCCTGCAGCCCCCACGTGTGTGGGGCTACGCAAGCGGTTCCCAAAGAGCTTTAGAACAAGGCATAGTTTTCCCTGCTGGCTCTTTGGGCGTGGAACCAGTCTCAAGACATATGGCCATTTTTGGGCCTGGCGCGGCGCCAAGTGGGAAAGGGTGGTATTGAGGCTGAAGGCAGCAGGAAAGCCTGCAGCCCCCAGGTGTGTGGGGCTACGCAAGCGGTTCCCAAAGAGCTTTAGAACAAGGCATAGTTTTCCCTGCTGGCTCTTTGGGCATGGGACCACTCTCCAGCCATATGGCCATTTTTGGGCCTGGCGCGGCGCCAAGTGGGAAAGGGTGGTATTGAGGCTGAAGGCAGCAGGAAAGCCTGCAGCCCCCACGTGTGTGGGGCTACGCAAGCGGTTCCCAAAGAGCTTTAGAACAAGGCATAGTTTTCCCTGCTGGCTCTTTGGGCGTGGAACCAATCTCCAGACATATGGCCAATTTTGTGCCTGGTGCGGCGCCAAGTGCGAAAGGGTTCTTCGGAGGCTGAAAGCGCGAGAAAAGCCTGCAGCCCCCAGTTTGTGTGGGGCTACGCAAGCGGTTCCCAAAGAGCTTTAGAACAAGACATAGTTTTCCCTGCTGGCTCTTTGGGCGTGGGACCATTCTCCAGACATATGGCCATTTTTGTGCCTGGCGCAGCGCCAAGTGCGAAAGGGTTCTTCTGAGGCTGAAGGCAGCAGGAAAGCCTGCAGCCCCCACGTGTGTGGGGCTACGCAAGCGGTTCCCAAAGAGCTTTAGAACAAGGCATAGTTTTCCCTGCTGGCTCTTTGGGAAAGGGATTAACCTCCAGACATATGGCCATTTTTCGGCCTTGCGCGGCACCAAGTAGGAAAGCGTGCTTTTGAGGCTGAAGAGAGCAGGAAAGCCTGCAGCCCCCACGTGTGTGGGGCTACGCAAGCGGTTCCCAAAGAGCTTTAGAACAAGGCATAGTTTTCCCTGCTGGCTCTTTGGGCGTGGAACCAATCTCCAGACATATGGCCATTTTTGGGCCTGGCGCAGCGCCAAGTGCGAAAGGGTTCTTCTGAGGCTGAAGAGAGCAGGAAAGCCTGCAGCTCCCAGGTGTGTGGGGCTACGCAAGCTGTTCCCAAAGAGCTTTAGAACAAGGCATAGTTTTCCCTGCTGGCTCTTTGGGCGTGGGACCAATCTCCAGACATATGGCCATTTTTGGGCCTGGCGCGGCGCCAAGTGCGAAAGGGTGCTTTTGAGGCTGAAGGCAGCAGGAAAGCCTGCAGTCCCCAGGTGTGAGGGGCTACGCAAGCGGTTCCCAAAGAGCTTTAGAACAAGGCATAGTTTTCCCTGCTGGCTCTTTGGGCGTGGAACGAATCTCCAGACATATGGCCATTTTTGTGCCTGGCGCGGCGCCAAGTGCGAAAGGGTTCTTCTGAGGCTGAAGAGAGCAGGAAAGCCTGCAGCCCCCAGGTGTGTGGGGCTACGCAAGCCGTTCCCAAAGAGCTTTAGAACAAGGCATAGTTTTCCCTGCTGGCTCTTTGGGCATGGAACAAATCTCCAGACATATGGCCATTTTTGTGCCTGGCGCGGCGCCAAGTGCGAAAGGGTTCTTCTGAGGCTGAAGAGAGCAGGAAAGCCTGCAGCCCCCAGGTGTGTGGGGCTACGCAAGCCGTTCCCAAAGAGCTTTAGAACAAGGCATAGTTTTCCCTGCTGGCTCTTTGGGTGTGGGACCAGTCTCCAGCCATATGGCTATTTTTGGGCATGGCGCGGCGAGAAGTGGGAAATGGTGGTTTTGAGGCTGAAGGCAGCAGGAAAGCCTGCAGCCCCCAGGTGTGTGGGGCTACGCAAGCGGTTCCCAAAGAGCTTTAGAACAAGGCATAGTTTTCCCTGCTGGCTCTTTGGGCGTGGGACCAGTCTCCAGACATATGGCCATTTTTCGGCCTGGTGCGGCGCCAAGTGCGAAAGGGTTCTTCTGAGGCTGAAAGCGCGAGAAAAGCGTGCAGCCCCCAGTTTGTGTGGGGCTACGCAAGCGGTTCCCAAAGAGCTTTAGAACAAGGCATAGCTTTCCCTGCTGGCTCTTTGGGCGTGGGACCAGTCTCCAGACATATGGCCATTTTTGTGCCTGGCGCGGCGCCAAGTGCGAAAGGGTTCTTCTGAGGCTGAAGGCAGCAGGAAAGCCTGCAGCCCCCAGGTGTGTGGGGCTACGCAAGCTGTTCCCAAAGAGCTTTAGAACAAGGCATAGTTTTCCCTGCTGGCTCTTTGGGCGTGGGACCAATCTCCAGACATATGGCCATTTTTGTGCCTGGCGTGACGCCATGTGGGAAAGGGTGGTTTTGAGGCTGAAGGCAGCAGGAAAGCCTGCAGCCCCCAGGTGTGTGGGGCTACGCAAGCGGTTCCCAAAGAGCTTTAGAACAACGCATAGTTTTCCCTGCTGGCTCTTTGGGTGTGGGACCAGTCTCCAGCCATATGGCTATTTTTGGGCATGGCGCGGCGAGAAGTGGGAAATGGTGGTTTTGAGGCTGAAGGCAGCAGGAAAGCCTGCAGCCCCCAGGTGTGTGGGGCTACGCAAGCCGTTCCCAAAGAGCTTTAGAACAAGGCATAGTTTTCCCTGCTGGCTCTTTGGGCGTGGGACCATTCTCCAGACATATGGCCATTTTGGTGCCTGGCGCGGCACCAAGTGGGAAAGCGTGCTTTTGAGGCTGAAGAGAGCAGGAAAGCCTGCAGCCCCCAGGTGTGTGGGGCTACGCAAGCGGTTCCCAAAGAGCTTTAGAACAAGGCATAGTTTTCCCTGCTGGCTCTTTGGGCGTGGGACCAGTCTCCAGACATATGGCCATTTCTGTTCCTGGCGTGACGCCATGTGGGAAAGGGTGGTTTTGAGGCTGAAGGCAGCAGGAAAGCCTGCAGCCCCCAGGTGTGTGGGGCTACGCAAGCGGTTCCCAAAGAGCTTTAGAACAAGGCATAGTTTTCCCTGCTGGCTCTTTGGGTGTGGGACCAGTCTCCAGCCATATGGCTATTTTTGGGCATGGCGCGGCGAGAAGTGGGAAATGGTGGTTTTGAGGCTGAAGGCAGCAGGAAAGCCTGCAGCCCCCAGGTCTGTGGGGCTACGCAAGCCGTTCCCAAAGAGCTTTAGAACAAGGCATAGTTTTCCCTGCTGGCTTTTTGGGCGTGGGACCAATCTCCAGACATATGGCCATTTTTGGGCCTGGCGCGGCGCCAAGTGGGAAAGGGTGGTATTGAGGCTGAAGGCAGCAGGAAAGCCTGCAGCCCCCAGGTGTGTGGGGCTACGCAAGCGGTTCCCAAAGAGCTTTAGAACAAGGCATAGTTTTCCCTGCTGGCTCTTTGGGCGTGGGACCAGTCTCCAGACATATGGCCTTTTTTGGACCTGCTGCGGCGCCAAGTGCAAAAGGGTTCTTCTGAGGCTGAAGGCAGCAGGAAAGCCTGCAGCCCCCAGGTGTGTGGGGCTACGCAAGCGGTTCCCAAAGAGCTTTTAAACAAGGCATAGTTTTCCCTGATGGCTCTTTGGGCGTGGGACCATTCTCCAGACATATGGCCATTTTTGGGCCTGGAGCGGCGCCAAGTGGGAAAGCGTGCTTTTGAGGCTGAAGAGAGCAGGAAAGCCTGCAGCCCCCAGGTGTGTGGGGCTACGCAAGTGTTTCCCAAAGAGCTTTAGAACAAGGCATAGTTTTCCCTGCTGGCTCTTTGGGCGTGGGACCAACCTCCAGACATATGGCCATTTTTGTGCCTGGCGTGACGCCAAGTGGGAAAGGGTGGTTTTGAGGCTGAAGGCAGCAGGAAAGCCTGCAGCCCCCAGGTGTGTGGGGCTACGCAAGCGGTTCCCAAAGAGCTTTAGAACAAGGCATAGTTTTTCCTGCTGGCTCTTTGGGCGTGGGACCAGTCTCCAGACATATGGCCATTTTTGGGCCTGGCGCGGAGCCAAGTGGGAAAGGGTGCTTTTGAGGCTGAAGGCAGCAGGAAAGCCTGCAGCCCCCAGGTGTGTGGGGCTACGCAAGCGGTTCCCAAAGAGCTTTAGAAGAAGGCATAGTTTTCCCTGCTGGCTCTTTGGGCGTGGGACCAATCTCCAGACATATGGCCATTTTTGTGCCTGGCGCGGCGCCAAGTGGGAAAGCGTGCTTTTGAGGCTGAAGAGAGCAGGAAAGCCTGCAGCCCCCAGGTGTGTGGGGCTACGCAAGCCGTTCCCAAAGAGCTTTAGAACAAGGCATAGTTTTCCCTGCTGGCTCTTTGGGCGTGGAACCAATCTCCAGACATATGGCCATTTTTGAGCCTGGCGCGGCGCCAAGTGCGAAAGGGTTCTTCTGAGGCTGAAGAGAGCAGGAAAGCCTGCAGCCCCCAGGTGTGTGGGGCTACGCAAGCGGTTCCCAAAGAGCTTTAGAACAAGGCATAGTTTTCCCTGCTGGCTCTTTGGGCATGGAACAAATCTCCAGACATATGGCCATTTTTGTGCCTGGCGCGGCGCCAAGTGCGAAAGGGTTCTTCTGAGGCTGAAGAGAGCAGGAAAGCCTGCAGCCCCCAGGTGTGTGGGGCTACGCAAGCCGTTCCCAAAGAGCTTTAGAACAAGGCATAGTTTTCCCTGCTGGCTCTTTGGGCATGGAACAAATCTCCAGACATATGGCCATTTTTGTGCCTGGCGCGGCGCCAAGTGCGAAAGGGTTCTTCTGAGGCTGAAGAGAGCAGGAAAGCCTGCAGCCCCCAGGTGTGTGGGGCTACGCAAGCGGTTCCCAAAGAGCTTTAGAACAAGGCATAGTTTTCCCTGCTGGCTCTTTGGGTGTGGGACCAGTCTCCAGCCATATGGCTATTTTTGGGCATGGCGCGGCGAGAAGTGGGAAATGGTGGTTTTGAGGCTGAAGGCAGCAGGAAAGCCTGCAGCCCCCAGGTGTGTGGGGCTACGCAAGCGGTTCCCAAAGAGCTTTAGAACAAGGCATAGTTTTCCCTGCTGGCTCTTTGGGCGTGGGACCAGTCTCCAGACATATGGCCATTTTTCGGCCTGGTGCGGCGCCAAGTGCGAAAGGGTTCTTCTGAGGCTGAAAGCGCGAGAAAAGCGTGCAGCCCCCAGTTTGTGTGGGGCTACGCAAGCGGTTCCCAAAGAGCTTTAGAACAAGGCATAGTTTTCCCTGCTGGCTCTTTGGGCGTGGGACCAGTCTCCAGACATATGGCCATTTTTGTGCCTGGCGCGGCGCCAAGTGCGAAAGGGTTCTTCTGAGGCTGAAGGCAGCAGGAAAGCCTGCAGCCCCCAGGTGTGTGGGGCTACGCAAGCTGTTCCCAAAGAGCTTTAGAACAAGGCATAGTTTTCCCTGCTGGCTCTTTGGGCGTGGGACCAATCTCCAGACATATGGCCATTTTTGTGCCTGGCGCGGCGCCAAGTGGGAAAGGGTGGTTTTGAGGCTGAAGGCAGCAGGAAAGCCTGCAGCCCCCAGGTGTGTGGGGCTACGCAAGCGGTTCCCAAAGAGCTTTAGAACAACGCATAGTTTTCCCTGCTGGCTCTTTGGGTGTGGGACCAGTCTCCAGCCATATGGCTATTTTTGGGCATGGCGCGGCGAGAAGTGGGAAATGGTGGTTTTGAGGCTGAAGGCAGCAGGAAAGCCTGCAGCCCCCAGGTGTGTGGGGCTACGCAAGCCGTTCCCAAAGAGCTTTAGAACAAGGCATAGTTTTCCCTGCTGGCTCTTTGGGCGTGGGACCATTCTCCAGACATATGGCCATTTTGGTGCCTGGCGCGGCACCAAGTGGGAAAGCGTGCTTTTGAGGCTGAAGAGAGCAGGAAAGCCTGCAGCCCCCAGGTGTGTGGGGCTACGCAAGCGGTTCCCAAAGAGCTTTAGAACAAGGCATAGTTTTCCCTGCTGGCTCTTTGGGCGTGGGACCATTCTCCAGACATATGGCCATTTCTGTTCCTGGCGTGACGCCATGTGGGAAAGGGTGGTTTTGAGGCTGAAGGCAGCAGGAAAGCCTGCAGCCCCCAGGTGTGTGGGGCTACGCAAGCGGTTCCCAAAGAGCTTTAGAACAAGGCATAGTTTTCCCTGCTGGCTCTTTGGGTGTGGGACCAGTCTCCAGCCATATGGCTATTTTTGGGCATGGCGCGGCGAGAAGTGGGAAATGGTGGTTTTGAGGCTGAAGGCAGCAGGAAAGCCTGCAGCCCCCAGGTCTGTGGGGCTACGCAAGCCGTTCCCAAAGAGCTTTAGAACAAGGCATAGTTTTCCCTGCTGGCTTTTTGGGCGTGGGACCAATCTCCAGACATATGGCCATTTTTGGGCCTGGCGCGGCGCCAAGTGGGAAAGGGTGGTATTGAGGCTGAAGGCAGCAGGAAAGCCTGCAGCCCCCAGGTGTGTGGGGCTACGCAAGCGGTTCCCAAAGAGCTTTAGAACAAGGCATAGTTTTCCCTGCTGGCTCTTTGGGCGTGGGACCAGTCTCCAGACATATGGCCATTTTTGGACCTGCTGCGGCGCCAAGTGCAAAAGGGTTCTTCTGAGGCTGAAGGCAGCAGGAAAGCCTGCAGCCCCCAGGTGTGTGGGGCTACGCAAGCGGTTCCCAAAGAGCTTTAGAACAAGGCATAGTTTTCCCTGCTGGCTCTTTGGGCGTGGGACCAACCTCCAGACATATGGCCATTTTTGTGCCTGGCGTGACGCCAAGTGGGAAAGGGTGGTTTTGAGGCTGAAGGCAGCAGGAAAGCCTGCAGCCCCCAGGTGTGTGGGGCTACGCAAGCGGTTCCCAAAGAGCTTTAGAACAAGGCATAGTTTTTCCTGCTGGCTCTTTGGGCGTGGGACCAGTCTCCAGACATATGGCCATTTTTGGGCCTGGCGCGGAGCCAAGTGGGAAAGGGTGCTTTTGAGGCTGAAGGCAGCAGGAAAGCCTGCAGCCCCCAGGTGTGTGGGGCTACGCAAGCGGTTCCCAAAGAGCTTTAGAAGAAGGCATAGTTTTCCCTGCTGGCTCTTTGGGCGTGGGACCAATCTCCAGACATATGGCCATTTTTGTGCCTGGCGCGGCGCCAAGTGGGAAAGCGTGCTTTTGAGGCTGAAGAGAGCAGGAAAGCCTGCAGCCCCCAGGTGTGTGGGGCTACGCAAGCCGTTCCCAAAGAGCTTTAGAACAAGGCATAGTTTTCCCTGCTGGCTCTTTGGGCGTGGAACCAATCTCCAGACATATGGCCATTTTTGAGCCTGGCGTGGCGCCAAGTGCGAAAGGGTTCTTCTGAGGCTGAAGAGAGCAGGAAAGCCTGCAGCCCCCAGGTGTGTGGGGCTACGCAAGCGGTTCCCAAAGAGCTTTAGAACAAGGCATAGTTTTCCCTGCTGGCTCTTTGGGCATGGAACAAATCTCCAGACATATGGCCATTTTTGTGCCTGGCGAGGCGCCAAGTGGGAAAGGGTGGTTTTGAGGCTGAAGGCAGCAGGAAAGCCTGCAGCCCCCAGGTGTGTGGGGCTACGCAAGCGGTTCCCAAAGAGCTTTAGAACAAGGCATAGTTTTTCCTGCTGGCTCTTTGGGCGTGGGACCAGTCTCCAGACATATGGCCATTTTTGGGCCTGGCGCGGAGCCAAGTGGGAAAGGGTGCTTTTGAGGCTGAAGGCAGCAGGAAAGCCTGCAGCCCCCAGGTGTGTGGGGCTACGCAAGCGGTTCCCAAAGAGCTTTAGAAGAAGGCATAGTTTTCCCTGCTGGCTCTTTGGGCGTGGGACCAATCTCCAGACATATGGCCATTTTTGTGCCTGGCGCGGCGCCAAGTGGGAAAGCGTGCTTTTGAGGCTGAAGAGAGCAGGAAAGCCTGCAGCCCCCAGGTGTGTGGGGCTACGCAAGCCGTTCCCAAAGAGCTTTAGAACAAGGCATAGTTTTCCCTGCTGGCTCTTTGGGCGTGGAACCAATCTCCAGACATATGGCCATTTTTGAGCCTGGCGCGGCGCCAAGTGCGAAAGGGTTCTTCTGAGGCTGAAGAGAGCAGGAAAGCCTGCAGCCCCCAGGTGTGTGGGGCTACGCAAGCGGTTCCCAAAGAGCTTTAGAACAAGGCATAGTTTTCCCTGCTGGCTCTTTGGGCATGGAACAAATCTCCAGACATATGGCCATTTTTGTGCCTGGCGAGGCGCCAAGTGGGAAAGGGTGGTTTTGAGGCTGAAGGCAGCAGGAAAGCCTGCAGCCCCCAGGTGTGTGGGGCTACGCAAGCCGTTCCCAAAGAGCTTTAGAACAAGGCATAGTTTTCCCTGCTGGCTCTTTGGGCGTGGGACCAACCTCCAGACATATGGCCATTTTTGTGCCTGGCGTGACGCCAAGTGGGAAAGGGTGGTTTTGAGGCTGAAGGCAGCAGGAAAGCCTGCAGCCCCCAGGTGTGTGGGGCTACGCAAGCGGTTCCCAAAGAGCTTTAGAACAAGGCATAGTTTTTCCTGCTGGCTCTTTGGGCGTGGGACCAGTCTCCAGACATATGGCCATTTTTGGGCCTGGCGCGGCGCCAAGTGGGAAAGGGTGCTTTTGAGGCTGAAGGCAGCAGGAAAGCCTGCAGCCCCCACGTGTGTGGGGCTACGCAAGCGGTTCCCAAAGAGCTTTAGAACAAGGCATAGTTTTCCCTGCTGGCTCTTTGGGCGTGGGACCAGTCTCCAGACATATGGCCATTTTTGGGCCTGGCGCGGCGCCAAGTGGGAAAGGGTGCTTTTGAGGCTGAAGGCAGCAGGAAAGCCTGCAGCCCCCACGTGTGTGGGGCTACGCAAGCGGTTCCCAAAGAGCTTTAGAACAAGGCATAGTTTTCCCTGCTGGCTCTTTGGGCGTGGGACCAGTCTCCAGACATATGGCCATTTTTGGGCCTGGCGCGGCGCCAAGTGGGAAAGGGTGCTTTTGAGGCTGAAGGCAGCAGGAAAGCCTGCAGCCCCCACGTGTGTGGGGCTACGCAAGCCGTTCCCAAAGAGCTTTAGAACAAGGCATAGTTTTCCCTGCTGGCTCTTTGGGCGTGGGACTAGTCTCCAGACATATGGCCATTTCTGTGCCTGGCGTGACGCCATGTGGGAAAGGGTGGTTTTGAGGCTGAAGGCAGCAGGAAAGCCTGCAGCCCCCAGGTGTGTGGGGCTACGCAAGCGGTTCCCAAAGAGCTTTAGAACAAGGCATAGTTTTCCCTGCTGGCTCTTTGGGTGTGGGACCAGTCTCCAGCCATATGTCTATTTTTAGGCATGGCGCGGCGAGAAGTGGGAAATGGTGGTTTTGAGGCTGAAGGCAGCAGGAATGCCTGCAGCCCCCAGGTGTGTGGGGCTACGCAAGCGGTTCCCAAAGAGCTTTAGAACAAGGCATAGTTTTCCCTGCTGGCTCTTTGGGCGTGGAACCAATCTCCAGACATATGGCCATTTTTGTGCCTGGTGCGGCGCCAAGTGCGAAAGGGTTCTTCGGAGGCTGAAAGCGCGAGAAAAGCCTGCAGCCCCCAGTTTGTGTGGGGCTACGCAAGCGGTTCCCAAAGAGCTTTAGAACAAGGCATAGTTTTCCCTGCTGGCTCTTTGGGCGTGGGACC
Source organism: Chroicocephalus ridibundus (assembly GCF_963924245.1). NCBI lineage: Eukaryota > Metazoa > Chordata > Aves > Charadriiformes > Laridae > Chroicocephalus > Chroicocephalus ridibundus. The sequence continues at coordinate 339,678 of NW_026961800.1, forward strand.
ATTCTCCAGACATATGGCCATTTTTGTGCCTGGCGCAGCGCCAAGTGCGAAAGGGTTCTTCTGAGGCTGAAGGCAGCAGGAAAGCCTGCAGCCCCCACGTGTGTGGGGCTACGCAAGCGGTTCCCAAAGAGCTTTAGAACAAGGCATAGTTTTCCCTGCTGGCTCTTTGGGAAAGGGACCAACCTCCAGACATATGGCCATTTTTCGGCCTTGCGCGGCACCAAGTGGGAAAGCGTGCTTTTGAGGCTGAAGAGAGCAGGAAAGCCTGCAGCTCCCAGGTGTGTGGGGCTACGCAAGCGGTTCCCAAAGAGCTTTAGAACAAGGCATAGTTTTCCCTGCTGGCTCTTTGGGCGTGGGACCAATCTCCAGACATATGGCCATTTTTGGGCCTGGCGCGGCGCCAAGTGCGAAAGGGTGCTTTTGAGGCTGAAGGCAGCAGGAAAGCCTGCAGTCCCCACGTGTGTGGGGCTACGCAAGCGGTTCCCAAAGAGCTTTAGAACAAGGCATAGTTTTCCCTGCTGGCTCTTTGGGCGTGGTACCAATCTCCAGACATATGGCCATTTTTGGGCCTGGCGCGGCGCCAAGTGGGAAAGCGTGCTTTTGAGGCTGAAGAGAGCAGGAAAGCCTGCAGCCCCCACGTGTGTGGGGCTACGCAAGCGGTTCCCAAAGAGCTTTAGAACAAGGCATAGTTTTCCCTGCTGGCTCTTTGGGCGTGGGACCAGTCTCCAGACATATGGCCATTTTTGGGCCTGGCGCGGAGCCAAGTGGGAAAGGGTGCTTTTGAGGCTGAAGGCAGCAGGAAAGCCTGCAGCCCCCACGTGTGTGGGGCTACGCAAGCCGTTCCCAAAGAGCTTTAGAACAAGGCATAGTTTTCCCTGCTGGCTCTTTGGGAAAGGGACCAACCTCCAGACATATGGCCATTTTTGGGCCTTGCGCGGCGCCAAGTGGGAAAGGGTGCTTTTGAGGCTGAAGAGAGCAGGAAAGCCTGCAGCCCCCAGGTGTGTGGGGCTACGCAAGCGGTTCCCAAAGAGCTTTAGAACAAGGCATAGTTTTCCCTGCTGGCTCTTTGGGCATGGGACCAATCTCCAGACATATGGCCATTTTTGTGCCTGTCGCGGCGCCAAATGGGAAAGTGTGCTTTTGAGGCTGAAGAGAGCAGGAAAGCCTACAGCCCCCAGGTGTGTGGGGCTACGCAAGCCGTTCCCAAAGAGCTTTAGAACAAGGCATAGTTTTCCCTGCTGGCTCTTTGGGCGTGGAACCAATCTCCAGACATATGGCCATTTTTGTGCCTGGCGCGGCGCCAAGTGCGAAAGGGTTCTTCTGAGGCTGAAGAGAGCAGGAAAGCCTGCAGCCCCCAGGTGTGTGGGGCTACGCAAGCCGTTCCCAAAGAGCTTTAGAACAAGGCATAGTTTTCCCTGCTGGCTCTTTGGGCGTGGGACCAAACTCCAGACATATGGCCATTTTTGTGCCTGGCGTGACGCCAAGTGGGAAAGGGTGGTTTTGAGGCTGAAGGCAGCAGGAAAGCCTGCAGCCCCCAGGTGTGTGGCGCTACGCAAGCGGTTCCCAAAGAGCTTTAGAACAAGGCATAGTTTTTCCTGCTGGCTCTTTGGGCGTGGGACCAGTCTCCAGACATATGGCCATTTTTCGGCCTGGCGCGGAGCCAAGTGGGAAAGGGTGCTTTTGAGGCTGAAGGCAGCAGGAAAGCCTGCAGCCCCCACGTGTGTGGGGCTACGCAAGCCGTTCCCAAAGAGCTTTAGAACAAGGCATAGTTTTCCCTGCTGGCTCTTTGGGAAAGGGACCAACCTCCAGACATATGGCCATTTTTGGGCCTTGCGCGGCGCCAAGTGGGAAAGCGTGCTTTTGAGGCTGAAGAGAGCAGGAAAGCCTGTAGCCCCCAGGTGTGTGGGGCTACGCAAGCGGTTCCCAAAGAGCTTTAGAACAAGGCATAGTTTTCCCTGCTGGCTCTTTGGGCGTGGGACCAATCTCCAGACATATGGCCATTTTTGTGCCTGGCGCGGCGCCAAGTGGGAAAGCGTGCTTTGAGGCTGAAGAGAGCAGGAAAGCCTGCAGCCCCCAGGTGTGAGGGGCTACGCAAGCCGTTCCCAAAGAGCTTTAGAACAAGGCATAGTTTTCCCTACTGGCTCTTTGGGCGTGGAACCAATCTCCAGACATATGGCCATTTTTGTGCCTGGCGCGGCGCCAAGTGCGAAAGGGTTCTTCTGAGACTGAAGAGAGCAGGAAAGCCTGCAGCCCCCAGGTGTGTGGGGCTACGCAAGCCGTTCCCAAAGAGCTTTAGAACAAGGCATAGTTTTCCCTGCTGGCTCTTTGGGCATGGAACAAATCTCCAGACATATGGCCATTTTTGTGCCTGGCGCGGCGCCAAGTGGGAAAGGGTGGTTTTGAGGCTGAAGGCAGCAGGAAAGCCTGCAGCCGCCAGGTGTGTGGGGCTACGCAAGCGGTTCCCAAAGAGCTTTAGAACAAGGCATAGTTTTCCCTGCTGGCTCTTTGGGGGTGGGACCAGTCTCCAGACATATGGCCATTTTTGGGCCTGGCGTGACGCCAAGTGGTAAAGCGTGCTTTTGAGGCTGAAGGCAGCAGGAAAGCCTGCAGCCCCCAGGTGTGTGGGGCTACGCAAGCGGTTCCCAAAGAGCTTTAGAACAAGGCATAGTTTTCCCTGCTGGCTCTTTGGGCGTGGGACCAATCTCCAGACATATGGCCATTTTTGGGCCTCGCGCGGAGCCAAGTGGGAAAGCGTGCTTTTGAGGCTGAAGGCAGCAGGAAAGCCTGCAGCCCCCAGGTGTGTGGGGCTACGCAAGCGGTTCCCAAAGAGCTTTAGAACAAGGCATAGTTTTCCCTGCTGGCTCTTTGGGCGTGGGACCAGTCTCCAGACATATGGCCATTTTTGTGCCTGGCGCGGCGCCAAGTGCGAAAGGGTTCTTCTGAGGCTGAAGAGAGCAGGAAAGCCTGCAGCCCCCAGGTGTGTGGGGCTACGCAAGCGGTTCCCAAAGAGCTTTAGAACAAGGCATAGTTTTCCCTGCTGGCTCTTTGGGCGTGGGACTAGTCTCCAGACATATGGCCATTTCTGTGCCTGGCGTGACGCCATGTGGGAAAGGGTGGTTTTGAGGCTGAAGGCAGCAGGAAAGCCTGCAGCCCCCAGGTGTGTGGGGCTACGCAAGCGGTTCCCAAAGAGCTTTAGAACAAGGCATAGTTTTCCCTGCTGGCTCTTTGGGTGTGGGACCAGTCTCCAGCCATATGGGTATTTTTGGGCATGGCGCGGCGAGAAGTGGGAAATGGTGGTTTTGAGGCTGAAGGCAGCAGGAAAGCCTGCAGCCCCCAGGTCTGTGGGGCTACGCAAGCCGTTCCCAAAGAGCTTTAGAACAAGGCATAGTTTTCCCTGCTGGCTCTTTGGGAAAGGGACCAGTCTCCAGACATATGGCCATTTTTGGGCCTGGCGCGGCGCCAAGTGGGAAAGGGTGGTATTGAGGCTGAAGGCAGCAGGAAAGCCTGCAGCCCCCAGGTGTGTGGGGCTACGCAAGCGGTTCCCAAAGAGCTTTAGAACAAGGCATAGTTTTCCCTGCTGGCTCTTTGGGCGTGGGACCAGTCTCCAGACATATGGCCATTTTTCGGCCTGGTGCGGCGCCAAGTGGGAAAGGGTTCTTCTGAGGCTGAAGGCAGCAGGAAAGCCTGCAGCCCCCAGGTGTGTGGGGCTACGCAAGCGGTTCCCAAAGAGCTTTAGAACAAGGCATAGTTTTCCCTGCTGGCTCTTTGGGCGTGGGACCATTCTCCAGACATATGGCCATTTTTGTGCCTGGCGCGGCGCCAAGTGCGAAAGGGTTCTTCTGAGGCTGAAGAGAGCAGGAAAGCCTGCAGCCCCCAGGTGTGTGGGGCTACGCAAGCGGTTCCCAAAGAGCTTTAGAACAAGGCATAGTTTTCCCTGCTGGCTCTTTGGGCGTGGGACTAGTCTCCAGACATATGGCCATTTCTGTGCCTGGCGTGACGCCATGTGGGAAAGGGTGGTTTTGAGGCTGAAGGCAGCAGGAAAGCCTGCAGCCCCCAGGTGTGTGGCGCTACGCAAGCGGTTCCCAAAGAGCTTTAGAACAAGGCATAGTTTTTCCTGCTGGCTCTTTGGGCGTGGGACCAGTCTCCAGACATATGGCCATTTTTCGGCCTGGCGCGGAGCCAAGTGGGAAAGGGTGCTTTTGAGGCTGAAGGCAGCAGGAAAGCCTGCAGCCCCCACGTGTGTGGGGCTACGCAAGCCGTTCCCAAAGAGCTTTAGAACAAGGCATAGTTTTCCCTGCTGGCTCTTTGGGAAAGGGACCAACCTCCAGACATATGGCCATTTTTGGGCCTTGCGCGGCGCCAAGTGGGAAAGCGTGCTTTTGAGGCTGAAGAGAGCAGGAAAGCCTGTAGCCCCCAGGTGTGTGGGGCTACGCAAGCGGTTCCCAAAGAGCTTTAGAACAAGGCATAGTTTTCCCTGCTGGCTCTTTGGGCGTGGGACCAATCTCCAGACATATGGCCATTTTTGTGCCTGGCGCGGCGCCAAGTGGGAAAGCGTGCTTTGAGGCTGAAGAGAGCAGGAAAGCCTGCAGCCCCCAGGTGTGAGGGGCTACGCAAGCCGTTCCCAAAGAGCTTTAGAACAAGGCATAGTTTTCCCTACTGGCTCTTTGGGCGTGGAACCAATCTCCAGACATATGGCCATTTTTGTGCCTGGCGCGGCGCCAAGTGCGAAAGGGTTCTTCTGAGACTGAAGAGAGCAGGAAAGCCTGCAGCCCCCAGGTGTGTGGGGCTACGCAAGCCGTTCCCAAAGAGCTTTAGAACAAGGCATAGTTTTCCCTGCTGGCTCTTTGGGCATGGAACAAATCTCCAGACATATGGCCATTTTTGTGCCTGGCGCGGCGCCAAGTGGGAAAGGGTGGTTTTGAGGCTGAAGGCAGCAGGAAAGCCTGCAGCCCCCAGGTGTGTGGGGCTACGCAAGCGGTTCCCAAAGAGCTTTAGAACAAGGCATAGTTTTCCCTGCTGGCTCTTTGGGGGTGGGACCAGTCTCCAGACATATGGCCATTTTTGGGCCTGGCGTGACGCCAAGTGGTAAAGCGTGCTTTTGAGGCTGAAGGCAGCAGGAAAGCCTGCAGCCCCCAGGTGTGTGGGGCTACGCAAGCGGTTCCCAAAGAGCTTTAGAACAAGGCATAGTTTTCCCTGCTGGCTCTTTGGGCGTGGGACCAATCTCCAGACATATGGCCATTTTTGGGCCTGGCGCGGAGCCAAGTGGGAAAGCGTGCTTTTGAGGCTGAAGGCAGCAGGAAAGCCTGCAGCCCCCAGGTGTGTGGGGCTACGCAAGCGGTTCCCAAAGAGCTTTAGAACAAGGCATAGTTTTCCCTGCTGGCTCTTTGGGCGTGGGACCAGTCTCCAGACATATGGCCATTTTTGTGCCTGGCGCGGCGCCAAGTGCGAAAGGGTTCTTCTGAGGCTGAAGAGAGCAGGAAAGCCTGCAGCCCCCAGGTGTGTGGGGCTACGCAAGCGGTTCCCAAAGAGCTTTAGAACAAGGCATAGTTTTCCCTGCTGGCTCTTTGGGCGTGGGACTAGTCTCCAGACATATGGCCATTTCTGTGCCTGGCGTGACGCCATGTGGGAAAGGGTGGTTTTGAGGCTGAAGGCAGCAGGAAAGCCTGCAGCCCCCAGGTGTGTGGGGCTACGCAAGCGGTTCCCAAAGAGCTTTAGAACAAGGCATAGTTTTCCCTGCTGGCTCTTTGGGTGTGGGACCAGTCTCCAGCCATATGGGTATTTTTGGGCATGGCGCGGCGAGAAGTGGGAAATGGTGGTTTTGAGGCTGAAGGCAGCAGGAAAGCCTGCAGCCCCCAGGTCTGTGGGGCTACGCAAGCCGTTCCCAAAGAGTTTTAGAACAAGGCATAGTTTTCCCTGCTGGCTCTTTGGGCGTGGGACCAGTCTCCAGACATATGGCCATTTTTGGGCCTGGCGCGGCGCCAAGTGGGAAAGGGTGGTATTGAGGCTGAAGGCAGCAGGAAAGCCTGCAGCCCCCAGGTGTGTGGGGCTACGCAAGCGGTTCCCAAAGAGCTTTAGAACAAGGCATAGTTTTCCCTGCTGGCTCTTTGGGCGTGGGACCAGTCTCCAGACATATGGCCATTTTTCGGCCTGGTGCGGCGCCAAGTGGGAAAGGGTTCTTCTGAGGCTGAAGGCAGCAGGAAAGCCTGCAGCCCCCAGGTGTGTGGGGCTACGCAAGCGGTTCCCAAAGAGCTTTAGAACAAGGCATAGTTTTCCCTGCTGGCTCTTTGGGCGTGGGACCATTCTCCAGACATATGGCCATTTTTGGGCCTGGCGCGGAGCCAAGTGGGAAAGGGTGGTTTTGAGGCTGAAGGCAGCAGGAAAGCCTGCAGCCCCCACGTGTGTGGGGCTACGCAAGCCGTTCCCAAAGAGCTTTAGAACAAGGCATAGTTTTCCCTGCTGGCTCTTTGGGCGTGGGACCAGTCTCCAGACATATGGCCATTTTTGTGCCTGACGCGGCGCCAAGTGCGAAAGGGTTCTTCTGAGGCTGAAGAGAGCAGGAAAGCCTGCAGCCCCCAGGTGTGTGGGGCTACGCAAGCCGTTCTCAAAGAGCTTTAGAACAAGGCATAGTTTTCCCTGCTGGCTCTTTGGGCGTGGGACCAGTCTCCAGACATATGGCCATTTTTGTGCCTGGCGCGGCGCCAAGTGCGAAAGGGTTCTTCTGAGGCTGAAGAGAGCAGGAAAGCCTGCAGCCCCCAGGTGTGTGGGGCTACGCAAGCGGTTCCCAAAGAGCTTTAGAACAAGGCATAGTTTTCCCTGCTGGCTCTTTGGGCGTGGGACTAGTCTCCAGACATATGGCCATTTCTGTGCCTGGCGTGACGCCATGTGGGAAAGGGTGGTTTTGAGGCTGAAGGCAGCAGGAAAGCCTGCAGCCCCCAGGTGTGTGGGGCTACGCAAGCGGTTCCCAAAGAGCTTTAGAACAAGGCATAGTTTTCCCTGCTGGCTCTTTGGGTGTGGGACCAGTCTCCAGCCATATGGGTATTTTTGGGCATGGCGCGGCGAGAAGTGGGAAATGGTGGTTTTGAGGCTGAAGGCAGCAGGAAAGCCTGCAGCCCCCAGGTCTGTGGGGCTACGCAAGCCGTTCCCAAAGAGCTTTAGAACAAGGCATAGTTTTCCCTGCTGGCTCTTTGGGAAAGGGACCAGTCTCCAGACATATGGCCATTTTTGGGCCTGGCGCGGCGCCAAGTGGGAAAGGGTGCTTTTGAGGCTGAAGGCAGCAGGAAAGCCTGCAGCCCCCAGGTGTGTGGGGCTACGCAAGCGGTTCCCAAAGAGCTTTAGAACAAGGCATAGTTTTCCCTGCTGGCTCTTTGGGCGTGGGACCAGTCTCCAGACATATGGCCATTTTTCGGCCTGGTGCGGCGCCAAGTGCGAAAGGGTTCTTCTGAGGCTGAAGGCAGCAGGAAAGCCTGCAGCCCCCAGGTGTGTGGGGCTACGCAAGCGGTTCCCAAAGAGCTTTAGAACAAGGCATAGTTTTCCCTGCTGGCTCTTTGGGCGTGGGACCATTCTCCAGACATATGGCCATTTTTGGGCCTGGCGCGGAGCCAAGTGGGAAAGGGTGGTTTTGAGGCTGAAGGCAGCAGGAAAGCCTGCAGCCCCCACGTGTGTGGGGCTACGCAAGCCGTTCCCAAAGAGCTTTAGAACAAGGCATAGTTTTCCCTGCTGGCTCTTTGGGAAAGGGACCAACCTCCAGACATATGGCCATTTTTGTGCCTGGCGCGGCGCCAAGTGGGAAAGCGTGCTTTGAGGCTGAAGAGAGCAGGAAAGCCTGCAGCCCCCAGGTGTGTGGGGCTACGCAAGCCGTTCCCAAAGAGCTTTAGAACAAGGCATAGTTTTCCCTGCTGGCTCTTTGGGCGTGGAACCAATCTCCAGACATATGGCCATTTTTGTGCCTGGCGCGGCGCCAAGTGCGAAAGGGTTCTTCTGAGGCTGAAGAGAGCAGGAAAGCCTGCAGCCCCCAGGTGTGTGGGGCTACGCAAGCCGTTCCCAAAGAGCTTTAGAACAAGGCATAGTTTTTCCTGCTGGCTCTTTGGGCGTGGGACCAGTCTCCAGACATATGGCCATTTTTGGGCCTGGCGCGGCGCTAAGTGGGAAAGGGTGCTTTTGAGGCTGAAGGCAACAGGAAAGCCTGCAGCCCCCACGTGTGTGGGGCTACGCAAGCCGTTCCCAAAGAGCTTTAGAACAAGGCATAGTTTTCCCTGCTGGCTCTTTGGGAAAGGGACCAGTCTCCAGACATATGGCCATTTTTGGGCCCTGCTCGGCGCCAAGTGCGAAAGCGTGCTTTTGAGGCTGAAGAGAGCAGGAAAGCCTGCAGCCCCCAGGTGTGTGGGGCTACGCAAGCGGTTCCCAAAGAGCTTTAGAACAAGGCATAGTTTTCCCTGCTGGCTCTTTGGGCGTGGGACCAATCTCCAGACATATGGCCATTTTTGTGCCTGGCGCGGCGCCAAGTGGGAAAGCGTGCTTTTGAGGCTGAAGAGAGCAGGAAAGCCTGCAGCCCCCAGGTGTGTGGGGCTACGCAAGCCGTTCCCAAAGAGCTTTAGAACAAGGCATAGTTTTCCCTGCTGGCTCTTTGGGCGTGGAACCAATCTCCAGACATATGGCCATTTTTGTGCCTGGCGCGGCGCCAAGTGCGAAAGGGTTCTTCTGAGGCTGAAGAGAGCAGGAAAGCCTGCAGCCCCCAGGTGTGTGGGGCTACGCAAGCCGTTCCCAAAGAGCTTTAGAACAAGGCATAGTTTTCCCTGCTGGCTCTTTGGGCGTGGGACCAATCTACAGACATATGGCCATTTTTGTGCCTGGCGCGGCGCCAAGTGCGAAAGGGTTCTTCTGAGGCTGAAGAGAGCAGGAAAGCCTGCAGCCCCCAGGTGTCTGGGGCTACGCAAGCGGTTCCCAAAGAGCTTTAGAACAAGGCATAGTTTTCCCTGCTGGCTCTTTGGGCGTGGGACTAGTCTCCAGACATATGGCCATTTCTGTGCCTGGCGTGACGCCATGTGGGAAAGGGTGGTTTTGAGGCTGAAGGCAGCAGGAAAGCCTGCAGCCCCCAGGTGTGTGGGGCTACGCAAGCGGTTCCCAAAGAGCTTTAGAACAAGGCATAGTTTTCCCTGCTGGCTCTTTGGGTGTGGGACCAGTCTCCAGCCATATGGGTATTTTTGGGCATGGCGCGGCGAGAAGTGGGAAATGGTGGTTTTGAGGCTGAAGGCAGCAGGAAAGCCTGCAGCCCCCAGGTCTGTGGGGCTACGCAAGCCGTTCCCAAAGAGCTTTAGAACAAGGCATAGTTTTCCCTGCTGGCTCTTTGGGCATGGGACCACTCTCCAGCCATATGGCCATTTTTGGGCCTGGCGCGGCGCCAAGTGGGAAAGCGTGCTTTTGAGGCTGAAGAGAGCAGGAAAGCCTGCAGCCCCCAGGTGTGTGGGGCTACACAAGCGGTTCCCAAAGAGCTTTAGAACAAGGCATAGTTTTCCCTGCTGGCTCTTTGGGCGTGGGACCAACCTCCAGACATATGGCCATTTTTGTGCCTGGCGTGACGCCAAGTGGGAAAGGGTGCTTTTGAGGCTGAAGGCAGCAGGAAAGCCTGCAGCCCCCACGTGTGTGGGGCTACGCAAGCGGTTCCCAAAGAGCTTTAGAACAAGGCATAGTTTTTCCTGCTGGCTCTTTGGGCGTGGGACCAGTCTCCAGACATATGGCCATTTTTGGGCCTGGCGCGGAGCCAAGTGGGAAAGGGTGCTTTTGAGGCTGAAGGCAGCAGGAAAGCCTGCAGCCCCCACGTGTGTGGGGCTACGCAAGCCGTTCCCAAAGAGCTTTAGAACAAGGCATAGTTTTCCCTGCTGGCTCTTTGGGCGTGGGACCAATCTCCAGACATATGGCCATTTTTGTGCCTGGCGCGGCGCCAAGTGGGAAAGCGTGCTTTGAGGCTGAAGAGAGCAGGAAAGCCTGCAGCCCCCAGGTCTGTGGGGCTACGCAAGCCGTTCCCAAAGAGCTTTAGAACAAGGCATAGTTTACCCTGCTGGCTCTTTGGGCATGGGACCACTCTCCAGCCATATGGCCATTTTTGGGCATGGCGCGGCTCCAAGTGGGAAAGGGTGGTATTGAGGCTGAAGGCAGCAGGAAAGCCTGCAGCCCCCAGGTGTGTGGGGCTACGCAAGCGGTTCCCAAAGAGCTTTAGAACAAGGCATAGTTTTCCCTGCTGGCTCTTTGGGCGTGGGACCAGTCTCCAGACATATGGCCATTTTTCGGCCTGGTGCGGCGCCAAGTGCGAAAGGGTTCTTCTGAGGCTGAAGGCAGCAGGAAAGCCTGCAGCCCCCAGGTGTGTGGGGCTACGCAAGCGGTTCCCAAAGAGCTTTAGAACAAGGCATAGTTTTCCCTGCTGGCTCTTTGGGCGTGGGACCAACCTCCAGACATATGGCCATTTTTGTGCCTGGCGTGACGCCAAGTGGGAAAGGGTGCTTTTGAGGCTGAAGGCAGCAGGAAAGCCTGCAGCCCCCACGTGTGTGGGGCTACGCAAGCGGTTCCCAAAGAGCTTTAGAACAAGGCATAGTTTTTCCTGCTGGCTCTTTGGGCGTGGGACCAGTCTCCAGACATATGGCCATTTTTGGGCCTGGCGCGGAGCCAAGTGGGAAAGGGTGCTTTTGAGGCTGAAGGCAGCAGGAAAGCCTGCAGCCCCCACGTGTGTGGGGCTACGCAAGCCGTTCCCAAAGAGCTTTAGAACAAGGCATAGTTTTCCCTGCTGGCTCTTTGGGAAAGGGACCAACCTCCAGACATATGGCCATTTTTGTGCCTGGCGCGGCGCCAAGTGGGAAAGCGTGCTTTGAGGCTGAAGAGAGCAGGAAAGCCTGCAGCCCCCAGGTGTGTGGGGCTACGCAAGCCGTTCCCAAAGAGCTTTAGAACAAGGCATAGTTTTCCCTGCTGGCTCTTTGGGCGTGGAACCAATCTCCAGACATATGGCCATTTTTGTGCCTGGCGCGGCGCCAAGTGCGAAAGGGTTCTTCTGAGGCTGAAGAGAGCAGGAAAGCCTGCAGCCCCCAGGTGTGTGGGGCTACGCAAGCCGTTCCCAAAGAGCTTTAGAACAAGGCATAGTTTTTCCTGCTGGCTCTTTGGGCGTGGGACCAGTCTCCAGACATATGGCCATTTTTGGGCCTGGCGCGGCGCCAAGTGGGAAAGGGTGCTTTTGAGGCTGAAGGCAACAGGAAAGCCTGCAGCCCCCACGTGTGTGGGGCTACGCAAGCCGTTCCCAAAGAGCTTTAGAACAAGGCATAGTTTTCCCTGCTGGCTCTTTGGGAAAGGGACCAGTCTCCAGACATATGGCCATTTTTGGGCCCTGCTCGGCGCCAAGTGCGAAAGCGTGCTTTTGAGGCTGAAGAGAGCAGGAAAGCCTGCAGCCCCCAGGTGTGTGGGGCTACGCAAGCGGTTCCCAAAGAGCTTTAGAACAAGGCATAGTTTTCCCTGCTGGCTCTTTGGGCGTGGGACCAATCTCCAGACATATGGCCATTTTTGTGCCTGGCGCGGCGCCAAGTGGGAAAGCGTGCTTTTGAGGCTGAAGAGAGCAGGAAAGCCTGCAGCCCCCAGGTGTGTGGGGCTACGCAAGCCGTTCCCAAAGAGCTTTAGAACAAGGCATAGTTTTCCCTGCTGGCTCTTTGGGCGTGGAACCAATCTCCAGACATATGGCCATTTTTGTGCCTGGCGCGGCGCCAAGTGCGAAAGGGTTCTTCTGAGGCTGAAGAGAGCAGGAAAGCCTGCAGCCCCCAGGTGTGTGGGGCTACGCAAGCCGTTCCCAAAGAGCTTTAGAACAAGGCATAGTTTTCCCTGCTGGCTCTTTGGGCGTGGGACCAATCTACAGACATATGGCCATTTTTGTGCCTGGCGCGGCGCCAAGTGCGAAAGGGTTCTTCTGAGGCTGAAGAGAGCAGGAAAGCCTGCAGCCCCCAGGTGTCTGGGGCTACGCAAGCGGTTCCCAAAGAGCTTTAGAACAAGGCATAGTTTTCCCTGCTGGCTCTTTGGGCGTGGGACTAGTCTCCAGACATATGGCCATTTCTGTGCCTGGCGTGACGCCATGTGGGAAAGGGTGGTTTTGAGGCTGAAGGCAGCAGGAAAGCCTGCAGCCCCCAGGTGTGTGGGGCTACGCAAGCGGTTCCCAAAGAGCTTTAGAACAAGGCATAGTTTTCCCTGCTGGCTCTTTGGGTGTGGGACCAGTCTCCAGCCATATGGGTATTTTTGGGCATGGCGCGGCGAGAAGTGGGAAATGGTGGTTTTGAGGCTGAAGGCAGCAGGAAAGCCTGCAGCCCCCAGGTCTGTGGGGCTACGCAAGCCGTTCCCAAAGAGCTTTAGAACAAGGCATAGTTTTCCCTGCTGGCTCTTTGGGCATGGGACCACTCTCCAGCCATATGGCCATTTTTGGGCCTGGCGCGGCGCCAAGTGGGAAAGCGTGCTTTTGAGGCTGAAGAGAGCAGGAAAGCCTGCAGCCCCCAGGTGTGTGGGGCTACACAAGCGGTTCCCAAAGAGCTTTAGAACAAGGCATAGTTTTCCCTGCTGGCTCTTTGGGCGTGGGACCAACCTCCAGACATATGGCCATTTTTGTGCCTGGCGTGACGCCAAGTGGGAAAGGGTGCTTTTGAGGCTGAAGGCAGCAGGAAAGCCTGCAGCCCCCACGTGTGTGGGGCTACGCAAGCGGTTCCCAAAGAGCTTTAGAACAAGGCATAGTTTTTCCTGCTGGCTCTTTGGGCGTGGGACCAGTCTCCAGACATATGGCCATTTTTGGGCCTGGCGCGGAGCCAAGTGGGAAAGGGTGCTTTTGAGGCTGAAGGCAGCAGGAAAGCCTGCAGCCCCCACGTGTGTGGGGCTACGCAAGCCGTTCCCAAAGAGCTTTAGAACAAGGCATAGTTTTCCCTGCTGGCTCTTTGGGCGTGGGACCAATCTCCAGACATATGGCCATTTTTGTGCCTGGCGCGGCGCCAAGTGGGAAAGCGTGCTTTGAGGCTGAAGAGAGCAGGAAAGCCTGCAGCCCCCAGGTCTGTGGGGCTACGCAAGCCGTTCCCAAAGAGCTTTAGAACAAGGCATAGTTTACCCTGCTGGCTCTTTGGGCATGGGACCACTCTCCAGCCATATGGCCATTTTTGGGCATGGCGCGGCTCCAAGTGGGAAAGGGTGGTATTGAGGCTGAAGGCAGCAGGAAAGCCTGCAGCCCCCAGGTGTGTGGGGCTACGCAAGCGGTTCCCAAAGAGCTTTAGAACAAGGCATAGTTTTCCCTGCTGGCTCTTTGGGCGTGGGACCAGTCTCCAGACATATGGCCATTTTTCGGCCTGGTGCGGCGCCAAGTGCGAAAGGGTTCTTCTGAGGCTGAAGGCAGCAGGAAAGCCTGCAGCCCCCAGGTGTGTGGGGCTACGCAAGCGGTTCCCAAAGAGCTTTAGAACAAGGCATAGTTTTCCCTGCTGGCTCTTTGGGCGTGGGACCAACCTCCAGACATATGGCCATTTTTGTGCCTGGCGTGACGCCAAGTGGGAAAGGGTGCTTTTGAGGCTGAAGGCAGCAGGAAAGCCTGCAGCCCCCACGTGTGTGGGGCTACGCAAGCGGTTCCCAAAGAGCTTTAGAACAAGGCATAGTTTTTCCTGCTGGCTCTTTGGGCGTGGGACCAGTCTCCAGACATATGGCCATTTTTGGGCCTGGCGCGGAGCCAAGTGGGAAAGGGTGCTTTTGAGGCTGAAGGCAGCAGGAAAGCCTGCAGCCCCCACGTGTGTGGGGCTACGCAAGCCGTTCCCAAAGAGCTTTAGAACAAGGCATAGTTTTCCCTGCTGGCTCTTTGGGAAAGGGACCAACCTCCAGACATATGGCCATTTTTGTGCCTGGCGCGGCGCCAAGTGGGAAAGCGTGCTTTGAGGCTGAAGAGAGCAGGAAAGCCTGCAGCCCCCAGGTGTGTGGGGCTACGCAAGCCGTTCCCAAAGAGCTTTAGAACAAGGCATAGTTTTCCCTGCTGGCTCTTTGGGCGTGGAACCAATCTCCAGACATATGGCCATTTTTGTGCCTGGCGCGGCGCCAAGTGCGAAAGGGTTCTTCTGAGGCTGAAGAGAGCAGGAAAGCCTGCAGCCCCCAGGTGTGTGGGGCTACGCAAGCCGTTCCCAAAGAGCTTTAGAACAAGGCATAGTTTTTCCTGCTGGCTCTTTGGGCGTGGGACCAGTCTCCAGACATATGGCCATTTTTGGGCCTGGCGCGGCGCCAAGTGGGAAAGGGTGCTTTTGAGGCTGAAGGCAACAGGAAAGCCTGCAGCCCCCACGTGTGTGGGGCTACGCAAGCCGTTCCCAAAGAGCTTTAGAACAAGGCATAGTTTTCCCTGCTGGCTCTTTGGGAAAGGGACCAGTCTCCAGACATATGGCCATTTTTGGGCCCTGCTCGGCGCCAAGTGCGAAAGCGTGCTTTTGAGGCTGAAGAGAGCAGGAAAGCCTGCAGCCCCCAGGTGTGTGGGGCTACGCAAGCGGTTCCCAAAGAGCTTTAGAACAAGGCATAGTTTTCCCTGCTGGCTCTTTGGGCGTGGGACCAATCTCCAGACATATGGCCATTTTTGTGCCTGGCGCGGCGCCAAGTGGGAAAGCGTGCTTTTGAGGCTGAAGAGAGCAGGAAAGCCTGCAGCCCCCAGGTGTGTGGGGCTACGCAAGCCGTTCCCAAAGAGCTTTAGAACAAGGCATAGTTTTCCCTGCTGGCTCTTTGGGCGTGGAACCAATCTCCAGACATATGGCCATTTTTGTGCCTGGCGCGGCGCCAAGTGCGAAAGGGTTCTTCTGAGGCTGAAGAGAGCAGGAAAGCCTGCAGCCCCCAGGTGTGTGGGGCTACGCAAGCCGTTCCCAAAGAGCTTTAGAACAAGGCATAGTTTTCCCTGCTGGCTCTTTGGGCGTGGGACCAATCTACAGACATATGGCCATTTTTGTGCCTGGCGCGGCGCCAAGTGCGAAAGGGTTCTTCTGAGGCTGAAGAGAGCAGGAAAGCCTGCAGCCCCCAGGTGTCTGGGGCTACGCAAGCGGTTCCCAAAGAGCTTTAGAACAAGGCATAGTTTTCCCTGCTGGCTCTTTGGGCGTGGGACTAGTCTCCAGACATATGGCCATTTCTGTGCCTGGCGTGACGCCATGTGGGAAAGGGTGGTTTTGAGGCTGAAGGCAGCAGGAAAGCCTGCAGCCCCCAGGTGTGTGGGGCTACGCAAGCGGTTCCCAAAGAGCTTTAGAACAAGGCATAGTTTTCCCTGCTGGCTCTTTGGGTGTGGGACCAGTCTCCAGCCATATGGGTATTTTTGGGCATGGCGCGGCGAGAAGTGGGAAATGGTGGTTTTGAGGCTGAAGGCAGCAGGAAAGCCTGCAGCCCCCAGGTCTGTGGGGCTACGCAAGCCGTTCCCAAAGAGCTTTAGAACAAGGCATAGTTTTCCCTGCTGGCTCTTTGGGCATGGGACCACTCTCCAGCCATATGGCCATTTTTGGGCCTGGCGCGGCGCCAAGTGGGAAAGCGTGCTTTTGAGGCTGAAGAGAGCAGGAAAGCCTGCAGCCCCCAGGTGTGTGGGGCTACACAAGCGGTTCCCAAAGAGCTTTAGAACAAGGCATAGTTTTCCCTGCTGGCTCTTTGGGCGTGGGACCAACCTCCAGACATATGGCCATTTTTGTGCCTGGCGTGACGCCAAGTGGGAAAGGGTGCTTTTGAGGCTGAAGGCAGCAGGAAAGCCTGCAGCCCCCACGTGTGTGGGGCTACGCAAGCGGTTCCCAAAGAGCTTTAGAACAAGGCATAGTTTTTCCTGCTGGCTCTTTGGGCGTGGGACCAGTCTCCAGACATATGGCCATTTTTGGGCCTGGCGCGGAGCCAAGTGGGAAAGGGTGCTTTTGAGGCTGAAGGCAGCAGGAAAGCCTGCAGCCCCCACGTGTGTGGGGCTACGCAAGCCGTTCCCAAAGAGCTTTAGAACAAGGCATAGTTTTCCCTGCTGGCTCTTTGGGCGTGGGACCAATCTCCAGACATATGGCCATTTTTGTGCCTGGCGCGGCGCCAAGTGGGAAAGCGTGCTTTGAGGCTGAAGAGAGCAGGAAAGCCTGCAGCCCCCAGGTCTGTGGGGCTACGCAAGCCGTTCCCAAAGAGCTTTAGAACAAGGCATAGTTTACCCTGCTGGCTCTTTGGGCATGGGACCACTCTCCAGCCATATGGCCATTTTTGGGCATGGCGCGGCTCCAAGTGGGAAAGGGTGGTATTGAGGCTGAAGGCAGCAGGAAAGCCTGCAGCCCCCAGGTGTGTGGGGCTACGCAAGCGGTTCCCAAAGAGCTTTAGAACAAGGCATAGTTTTCCCTGCTGGCTCTTTGGGCGTGGGACCAGTCTCCAGACATATGGCCATTTTTCGGCCTGGTGCGGCGCCAAGTGCGAAAGGGTTCTTCTGAGGCTGAAGGCAGCAGGAAAGCCTGCAGCCCCCAGGTGTGTGGGGCTACGCAAGCGGTTCCCAAAGAGCTTTAGAACAAGGCATAGTTTTCCCTGCTGGCTCTTTGGGCGTGGGACCAACCTCCAGACATATGGCCATTTTTGTGCCTGGCGTGACGCCAAGTGGGAAAGGGTGCTTTTGAGGCTGAAGGCAGCAGGAAAGCCTGCAGCCCCCACGTGTGTGGGGCTACGCAAGCGGTTCCCAAAGAGCTTTAGAACAAGGCATAGTTTTTCCTGCTGGCTCTTTGGGCGTGGGACCAGTCTCCAGACATATGGCCATTTTTGGGCCTGGCGCGGAGCCAAGTGGGAAAGGGTGCTTTTGAGGCTGAAGGCAGCAGGAAAGCCTGCAGCCCCCACGTGTGTGGGGCTACGCAAGCCGTTCCCAAAGAGCTTTAGAACAAGGCATAGTTTTCCCTGCTGGCTCTTTGGGAAAGGGACCAACCTCCAGACATATGGCCATTTTTGTGCCTGGCGCGGCGCCAAGTGGGAAAGCGTGCTTTGAGGCTGAAGAGAGCAGGAAAGCCTGCAGCCCCCAGGTGTGTGGGGCTACGCAAGCCGTTCCCAAAGAGCTTTAGAACAAGGCATAGTTTTCCCTGCTGGCTCTTTGGGCGTGGAACCAATCTCCAGACATATGGCCATTTTTGTGCCTGGCGCGGCGCCAAGTGCGAAAGGGTTCTTCTGAGGCTGAAGAGAGCAGGAAAGCCTGCAGCCCCCAGGTGTGTGGGGCTACGCAAGCCGTTCCCAAAGAGCTTTAGAACAAGGCATAGTTTTTCCTGCTGGCTCTTTGGGCGTGGGACCAGTCTCCAGACATATGGCCATTTTTGGGCCTGGCGCGGCGCCAAGTGGGAAAGGGTGCTTTTGAGGCTGAAGGCAACAGGAAAGCCTGCAGCCCCCACGTGTGTGGGGCTACGCAAGCCGTTCCCAAAGAGCTTTAGAACAAGGCATAGTTTTCCCTGCTGGCTCTTTGGGAAAGGGACCAGTCTCCAGCCATATGGCCATTTTTGGGCCCTGCTCGGCGCCAAGTGCGAAAGCGTGCTTTTGAGGCTGAAGAGAGCAGGAAAGCCTGCAGCCCCCAGGTGTGTGGGGCTACGCAAGCGGTTCCCAAAGAGCTTTAGAACAAGGCATAGTTTTCCCTGCTGGCTCTTTGGGCGTGGGACCAATCTCCAGACATATGGCCATTTTTGTGCCTGGCGCGGCGCCAAGTGGGAAAGCGTGCTTTTGAGGCTGAAGAGAGCAGGAAAGCCTGCAGCCCCCAGGTGTGTGGGGCTACGCAAGCCGTTCCCAAAGAGCTTTAGAACAAGGCATAGTTTTCCCTGCTGGCTCTTTGGGCGTGGAACCAATCTCCAGACATATGGCCATTTTTGTGCCTGGCGCGGCGCCAAGTGCGAAAGGGTTCTTCTGAGGCTGAAGAGAGCAGGAAAGCCTGCAGCCCCCAGGTGTGTGGGGCTACGCAAGCCGTTCCCAAAGAGCTTTAGAACAAGGCATAGTTTTCCCTGCTGGCTCTTTGGGCGTGGGACCAATCTACAGACATATGGCCATTTTTGTGCCTGGCGCGGCGCCAAGTGCGAAAGGGTTCTTCTGAGGCTGAAGAGAGCAGGAAAGCCTGCAGCCCCCAGGTGTCTGGGGCTACGCAAGCGGTTCCCAAAGAGCTTTAGAACAAGGCATAGTTTTCCCTGCTGGCTCTTTGGGCGTGGGACTAGTCTCCAGACATATGGCCATTTCTGTGCCTGGCGTGACGCCATGTGGGAAAGGGTGGTTTTGAGGCTGAAGGCAGCAGGAAAGCCTGCAGCCCCCAGGTGTGTGGGGCTACGCAAGCGGTTCCCAAAGAGCTTTAGAACAAGGCATAGTTTTCCCTGCTGGCTCTTTGGGTGTGGGACCAGTCTCCAGCCATATGGGTATTTTTGGGCATGGCGCGGCGAGAAGTGGGAAATGGTGGTTTTGAGGCTGAAGGCAGCAGGAAAGCCTGCAGCCCCCAGGTCTGTGGGGCTACGCAAGCCGTTCCCAAAGAGCTTTAGAACAAGGCATAGTTTTCCCTGCTGGCTCTTTGGGCATGGGACCACTCTCCAGCCATATGGCCATTTTTGGGCCTGGCGCGGCGCCAAGTGGGAAAGCGTGCTTTTGAGGCTGAAGAGAGCAGGAAAGCCTGCAGCCCCCAGGTGTGTGGGGCTACACAAGCGGTTCCCAAAGAGCTTTAGAACAAGGCATAGTTTTCCCTGCTGGCTCTTTGGGCGTGGGACCAACCTCCAGACATATGGCCATTTTTGTGCCTGGCGTGACGCCAAGTGGGAAAGGGTGCTTTTGAGGCTGAAGGCAGCAGGAAAGCCTGCAGCCCCCACGTGTGTGGGGCTACGCAAGCGGTTCCCAAAGAGCTTTAGAACAAGGCATAGTTTTTCCTGCTGGCTCTTTGGGCGTGGGACCAGTCTCCAGACATATGGCCATTTTTGGGCCTGGCGCGGAGCCAAGTGGGAAAGGGTGCTTTTGAGGCTGAAGGCAGCAGGAAAGCCTGCAGCCCCCACGTGTGTGGGGCTACGCAAGCCGTTCCCAAAGAGCTTTAGAACAAGGCATAGTTTTCCCTGCTGGCTCTTTGGGCGTGGGACCAATCTCCAGACATATGGCCATTTTTGTGCCTGGCGCGGCGCCAAGTGGGAAAGCGTGCTTTGAGGCTGAAGAGAGCAGGAAAGCCTGCAGCCCCCAGGTCTGTGGGGCTACGCAAGCCGTTCCCAAAGAGCTTTAGAACAAGGCATAGTTTACCCTGCTGGCTCTTTGGGCATGGGACCACTCTCCAGCCATATGGCCATTTTTGGGCATGGCGCGGCTCCAAGTGGGAAAGGGTGGTATTGAGGCTGAAGGCAGCAGGAAAGCCTGCAGCCCCCAGGTGTGTGGGGCTACGCAAGCGGTTCCCAAAGAGCTTTAGAACAAGGCATAGTTTTCCCTGCTGGCTCTTTGGGCGTGGGACCAGTCTCCAGACATATGGCCATTTTTCGGCCTGGTGCGGCGCCAAGTGCGAAAGGGTTCTTCTGAGGCTGAAGGCAGCAGGAAAGCCTGCAGCCCCCAGGTGTGTGGGGCTACGCAAGCGGTTCCCAAAGAGCTTTAGAACAAGGCATAGTTTTCCCTGCTGGCTCTTTGGGCGTGGGACCAACCTCCAGACATATGGCCATTTTTGTGCCTGGCGTGACGCCAAGTGGGAAAGGGTGCTTTTGAGGCTGAAGGCAGCAGGAAAGCCTGCAGCCCCCACGTGTGTGGGGCTACGCAAGCGGTTCCCAAAGAGCTTTAGAACAAGGCATAGTTTTTCCTGCTGGCTCTTTGGGCGTGGGACCAGTCTCCAGACATATGGCCATTTTTGGGCCTGGCGCGGAGCCAAGTGGGAAAGGGTGCTTTTGAGGCTGAAGGCAGCAGGAAAGCCTGCAGCCCCCACGTGTGTGGGGCTACGCAAGCCGTTCCCAAAGAGCTTTAGAACAAGGCATAGTTTTCCCTGCTGGCTCTTTGGGAAAGTGACCAACCTCCAGACATATGGCCATTTTTGTGCCTGTCGCGGCGCCAAGTGGGAAAGCGTGCTTTTGAGGCTGAAGAGAGCAGGAAAGCCTGCAGCCCCCACGTGTGTGGGGCTACGCAAGCGGTTCCCAAAGAGCTTTAGAACAAGGCATAGTTTTCCCTGCTGGCTCTTTGGGCGTGGGACCAATCTCCAGACATATGGCCATTTTTGTGCCTGGCGCGGCGCCAAGTGGGAAAGCGTGCTTTGAGGCTGAAGAGAGCAGGAAAGCCTGCAGCCCCCAGGTGTGTGGGGCTACGCAAGCGGTTCCCAAAGAGCTTTAGAACAAGGCATAGTTTTCCCTACTGGCTCTTTGGGCGTGGAACCAATCTCCAGACATATGGCCATTTTTGTGCCTGGCGCGGCGCCAAGTGCGAAAGGGTTCTTCTGAGGCTGAAGAGAGCAGGAAAGCCTGCAGCCCCCAGGTGTGTGGGGCTACGCAAGCCGTTCCCAAAGAGCTTTAGAACAAGGCATAGTTTTCCCTGCTGGCTCTTTGGGCATGGAACAAATCTCCAGACATATGGCCATTTTTGTGCCTGGCGAGGCGCCAAGTGCGAAAGGGTTCTTCTGAGGCTGAAGAGAGCAGGAAAGCCTGCAGCCCCCAGGTGTGTGGGGCTACGCAAGCGGTTCCCAAAGAGCTTTAGAACAAGGCATAGTTTTCCCTGCTGGCTCTTTGGGCGTGGGACTAGTCTCCAGACATATGGCCATTTCTGTGCCTGACGTGACGCCATGTGGAAAGGGTGCTTTTGAGGCTGAAGGCAGCAGGAAAGCCTGCAGCCCCCACGTGTGTGGGGCTACGCAAGCCGTTCCCAAAGAGCTTTAGAACAAGGCATAGTTTTCCCTGCTGGCTCTTTGGGAAAGGGACCAGTCTCCAGACATATGGCCATTTTTGGGCCCTGCGCGGCGCCAAGTGCGAAAGCGTGCTTTTGAGGCTGAAGAGAGCAGGAAAGCCTGCAGCCCCCAGGTGTGTGGGGCTACGCAAGCGGTTCCCAAAGAGCTTTAGAACAAGGCATAGTTTTCCCTGCTGGCTCTTTGGGCGTGGGACCAATCTCCAGACATATGGCCATTTTAGTGCCTGGCGCGGCGCCAAGTGGGAAAGCGTGCTTTTGAGGCTGAAGAGAGCAGGAAAGCCTGCAGCCCCCAGGTGTGTGGGGCTACGCAAGCCGTTCCCAAAGAGCTTTAGAACAAGGCATAGTTTTTCCTGCTGGCTCTTTGGGCGTGGGACCAGTCTCCAGACATATGGCCATTTTTGGGCCTGGCGCGGAGCCAAGTGGGAAAGGGTGCTTTTGAGGCTGAAGGCAGCAGGAAAGCCTGCAGCCCCCACGTGTGTGGGGCTACGCAAGCCGTTCCCAAAGAGCTTTAGAACAAGGCATAGTTTTCCCTGCTGGCTCTTTGGGCGTGGGACCAATCTCCAGACATATGGCCATTTTTGTGCCTGGCGCGGCGCCAAGTGGGAAAGCGTGCTTTGAGGCTGAAGAGAGCAGGAAAGCCTGCAGCCCCCAGGTCTGTGGGGCTACGCAAGCCGTTCCCAAAGAGCTTTAGAACAAGGCATAGTTTACCCTGCTGGCTCTTTGGGCATGGGACCACTCTCCAGCCATATGGCCATTTTTGGGCATGGCGCGGCTCCAAGTGGGAAAGGGTGGTATTGAGGCTGAAGGCAGCAGGAAAGCCTGCAGCCCCCAGGTGTGTGGGGCTACGCAAGCGGTTCCCAAAGAGCTTTAGAACAAGGCATAGTTTTCCCTGCTGGCTCTTTGGGCGTGGGACCAGTCTCCAGACATATGGCCATTTTTCGGCCTGGTGCGGCGCCAAGTGCGAAAGGGTTCTTCTGAGGCTGAAGGCAGCAGGAAAGCCTGCAGCCCCCAGGTGTGTGGGGCTACGCAAGCGGTTCCCAAAGAGCTTTAGAACAAGGCATAGTTTTCCCTGCTGGCTCTTTGGGCGTGGGACCAACCTCCAGACATATGGCCATTTTTGTGCCTGGCGTGACGCCAAGTGGGAAAGGGTGCTTTTGAGGCTGAAGGCAGCAGGAAAGCCTGCAGCCCCCACGTGTGTGGGGCTACGCAAGCGGTTCCCAAAGAGCTTTAGAACAAGGCATAGTTTTTCCTGCTGGCTCTTTGGGCGTGGGACCAGTCTCCAGACATATGGCCATTTTTGGGCCTGGCGCGGAGCCAAGTGGGAAAGGGTGCTTTTGAGGCTGAAGGCAGCAGGAAAGCCTGCAGCCCCCACGTGTGTGGGGCTACGCAAGCCGTTCCCAAAGAGCTTTAGAACAAGCATAGTTTTCCCTGCTGGCTCTTTGGGAAAGTGACCAACCTCCAGACATATGGCCATTTTTGTGCCTGGCGCGGCGCCAAGTGGGAAAGCGTGCTTTTGAGGCTGAAGAGAGCAGGAAAGCCTGCAGCCCCCACGTGTGTGGGGCTACGCAAGCGGTTCCCAAAGAGCTTTAGAACAAGGCATAGTTTTCCCTGCTGGCTCTTTGGGCGTGGGACCAATCTCCAGACATATGGCCATTTTTGTGCCTGGCGCGGCGCCAAGTGGGAAAGCGTGCTTTGAGGCTGAAGAGAGCAGGAAAGCCTGCAGCCCCCAGGTGTGTGGGGCTACGCAAGCGGTTCCCAAAGAGCTTTAGAACAAGGCATAGTTTTCCCTACTGGCTCTTTGGGCGTGGAACCAATCTCCAGACATATGGCCATTTTTGTGCCTGGCGCGGCGCCAAGTGCGAAAGGGTTCTTCTGAGGCTGAAGAGAGCAGGAAAGCCTGCAGCCCCCAGGTGTGTGGGGCTACGCAAGCCGTTCCCAAAGAGCTTTAGAACAAGGCATAGTTTTCCCTGCTGGCTCTTTGGGCATGGAACAAATCTCCAGACATATGGCCATTTTTGTGCCTGGCGAGGCGCCAAGTGCGAAAGGGTTCTTCTGAGGCTGAAGAGAGCAGGAAAGCCTGCAGCCCCCAGGTGTGTGGGGCTACGCAAGCGGTTCCCAAAGAGCTTTAGAACAAGGCATAGTTTTCCCTGCTGGCTCTTTGGGCGTGGGACTAGTCTCCAGACATATGGCCATTTCTGTGCCTGACGTGACGCCATGTGGAAAGGGTGCTTTTGAGGCTGAAGGCAGCAGGAAAGCCTGCAGCCCCCACGTGTGTGGGGCTACGCAAGCCGTTCCCAAAGAGCTTTAGAACAAGGCATAGTTTTCCCTGCTGGCTCTTTGGGAAAGGGACCAGTCTCCAGACATATGGCCATTTTTGGGCCCTGCGCGGCGCCAAGTGCGAAAGCGTGCTTTTGAGGCTGAAGAGAGCAGGAAAGCCTGC
This sequence comes from Chroicocephalus ridibundus, assembly GCF_963924245.1. Taxonomy (NCBI): domain Eukaryota; kingdom Metazoa; phylum Chordata; class Aves; order Charadriiformes; family Laridae; genus Chroicocephalus; species Chroicocephalus ridibundus. The sequence goes on from NW_026961800.1 coordinate 362,971, forward strand.
AGCCCCCAGGTGTGTGGGGGGGGCTACGCAAGCCCCAAAGAGCTTTAGAACAAGGCATAGTTTTCCCTGCTGGCTCTTTGGGCGTGGGACCAATCTCCAGACATATGGCCATTTTAGTGCCTGGCGCGGCGCCAAGTGGGAAAGCGTGCTTTTGAGGCTGAAGAGAGCAGGAAAGCCTGCAGCCCCCAGGTGTGTGGGGCTACGCAAGCCGTTCCCAAAGAGCTTTAGAACAAGGCATAGTTTTCCCTGCTGGCTCTTTGGGCGTGGAACCAATCTCCAGACATATGGCCATTTTTGTGCCTGGCGCGGCGCCAAGTGCGAAAGGGTTCTTCTGAGGCTGAAGAGAGCAGGAAAGCCTGCAGCCCCCAGGTGTGTGGGGCTACGCAAGCCGTTCCCAAAGAGCTTTAGAACAAGGCATAGTTTTCCCTGCTGGCTCTTTGGGCGTGGGACTAGTCTCCAGACATATGGCCATTTCTGTGCCTGGCGTGACGCCATGTGGGAAAGGGTGGTTTTGAGGCTGAAGGCAGCAGGAAAGCCTGCAGCCCCCAGGTGTGTGGGGCTACGCAAGCGGTTCCCAAAGAGCTTTAGAACAAGGCATAGTTTTCCCTGCTGGCTCTTTGGGTGTGGGACCAGTCTCCAGCCATATGGCTATTTTTGGGCATGGCGCGGCGAGAAGTGGGAAATGGTGGTTTTGAGGCTGAAGGCAGCAGGAAAGCCTGCAGCCCCCAGGTCTGTGGGGCTACGCAAGCCGTTCCCAAAGAGCTTTAGAACAAGGCATAGTTTTCCCTGCTGGCTCTTTGGGCATGGGACCACTCTCCAGCCATATGGCCATTTTTGGGCCTGGCGCGGCGCCAAGTGGGATAGCGTGCTTTTGAGGCTGAAGAGAGCAGGAAAGCCTGCAGCCCCCAGGTGTGTGGGGCTACGCAAGCGGTTCCCAAAGAGCTTTAGAACAAGGCATAGTTTTCCCTGCTGGCTCTTTGGGCGTGGGACCAACCTCCAGACATATGGCCATTTTTGTGCCTGGCGTGACGCCAAGTGGGAAAGGGTGCTTTTGAGGCTGAAGGCAGCAGGAAAGCCTGCAGCCCCCACGTGTGTGGGGCTACGCAAGCGGTTCCCAAAGAGCTTTAGAACAAGGCATAGTTTTTCCTGCTGGCTCTTTGGGCGTGGGACCAGTCTCCAGACATATGGCCATTTTTGGGCCTGGCGCGGAGCCAAGTGGGAAAGGGTGCTTTTGAGGCTGAAGGCAGCAGGAAAGCCTGCAGCCCCCACGTGTGTGGGGCTACGCAAGCCGTTCCCAAAGAGCTTTAGAACAAGGCATAGTTTTCCCTGCTGGCTCTTTGGGAAAGGGACCAACCTCCAGACATATGGCCATTTTTGGGCCTGGCGCGGCGCCAAGTGGGAAAGCGTGCTTTTGAGGCTGAAGAGAGCAGGAAAGCCTGCAGCCCCCACGTGTGTGGGGCTACGCAAGCGGTTCCCAAAGAGCTTTAGAACAAGGCATAGTTTTCCCTGCTGGCTCTTTGGGCGTGGGACCAATCTCCAGACATATGGCCATTTTTGGGCCTGGCGCGGCGCCAAGTGGGAAAGCGTGCTTTGAGGCTGAAGAGAGCAGGAAAGCCTGCAGCCCCCAGGTCTGTGGGGCTACGCAAGCCGTTCCCAAAGAGCTTTAGAACAAGGCATAGTTTTCCCTACTGGCTCTTTGGGCGTGGAACCAATCTCCAGACATATGGCCATTTTTGTGCCTGGCGCGGCGCCAAGTGCGAAAGGGTTCTTCTGAGGCTGAAGAGAGCAGGAAAGCCTGCAGCCCCCAGGTGTGTGGGGCTACGCAAGCTGTTCCCAAAGAGCTTTAGAACAAGGCATAGTTTTCCCTGCTGGCTCTTTGGGCGTGGGACCAATCTCCAGACATATGGCCATTTTTGTGCCTGTCGCGGCGCCAAGTGGGAAAGCGTGCTTTTGAGGCTGAAGAGAGCAGGAAAGCCTGCAGCCCCCAGGTGTGTGGGGCTACGCAAGCCGTTCCCAAAGAGCTTTAGAACAAGGCATAGTTTTCCCTGCTGGCTCTTTGGGCGTGGAACCAATCTCCAGACATATGGCCATTTTTGTGCCTGGCGCGGCGCCAAGTGCGAAAGGGTTCTTCTGAGGCTGAAGAGAGCAGGAAAGCCTGCAGCCCCCAGGTGTGTGGGGCTACGCAAGCCGTTCCCAAAGAGCTTTAGAACAAGGCATAGTTTTCCCTGCTGGCTCTTTGGGCGTGGGACCAATCTACAGACATATGGCCATTTTTGTGCCTGGCGCGGCACCAAGTGCGAAAGGGTTCTTCTGAGGCTGAAGAGAGCAGGAAAGCCTGCAGCCCCCAGGTGTGTGGGGCTACGCAAGCGGTTCCCAAAGAGCTTTAGAACAAGGCATAGTTTTCCCTGCTGGCTCTTTGGGCGTGGGACTAGTCTCCAGACATATGGCCATTTCTGTGCCTGGCGTGACGCCATGTGGGAAAGGGTGGTTTTGAGGCTGAAGGCAGCAGGAAAGCCTGCAGCCCCCAGGTCTGTGGGGCTACGCAAGCCGTTCCCAAAGAGCTTTAGAACAAGGCATAGTTTTCCCTGCTGGCTCTTTGGGTGTGGGACCAGTCTCCAGCCATATGGCTATTTTTGGGCATGGCGCGGCGAGAAGTGGGAAATGGTGGTTTTGAGGCTGAAGGCAGCAGGAAAGCCTGCAGTCCCCAGGTCTGTGGGGCTACGCAAGCGGTTCCCAAAGAGCTTTAGAACAAGGCATAGTTTTCCCTGCTGGCTCTTTGGGCATGGGACCACTCTCCAGCCATATGGCCATTTTTGGGCCTGGCGCGGCTCCAAGTGGGAAAGGGTGGTATTGAGGCTGAAGGCAGCAGGAAAGCCTGCAGCCCCCAGGTGTGTGGGGCTACGCAAGCGGTTCCCCAAGAGCTTTAGAACAAGGCATAGTTTTCCCTGCTGGCTCTTTGGGCGTGGGACCAGTCTCCAGACATATGGCCATTTTTGTGCCTGGCGCGGCGCCAAGTGCGAAAGGGTTCTTCTGAGGCTGAAGGCAGCAGGAAAGCCTGCAGCCCCCAGGTGTGTGGGGCTACGCAAGCGGTTCCCAAAGAGCTTTAGAAAAAGGCATAGTTTTCCCTGCTGGCTCTTTGGGCGTGGGACCAACCTCCAGACATATGGCCATTTTTGTGCCTGGCGTGACGCCAAGTGGGAAAGGGTGCTTTTGAGGCTGAAGGCAGCAGGAAAGCCTGCAGCCCCCACGTGTGTGGGGCTACGCAAGCGGTTCCCAAAGAGCTTTAGAACAAGGCATAGTTTTTCCTGCTGGCTCTTTGGGCGTGGGACCAGTCTCCAGACATATGGCCATTTTTGGGCCTGGCGCGGAGCCAAGTGGGAAAGGGTGCTTTTGAGGCTGAAGGCAGCAGGAAAGCCTGCAGCCCCCACGTGTGTGGGGCTACGCAAGCGGTTCCCAAAGAGCTTTAGAACAAGGCATAGTTTTCCCTGCTGGCTCTTTGGGAAAGGGACCAACCTCCAGACATATGGCCATTTTTGGGCCTTGCGCGGCGCCAAGTGGGAAAGCGTGCTTTTGAGGCTGAAGAGAGCAGGAAAGCCTGCAGCCCCCACGTGTGTGGGGCTACGCAAGCGGTTCCCAAAGAGCTTTAGAACAAGGCATAGTTTTCCCTGCTGGCTCTTTGGGCGTGGGACCAATCTCCAGACATATGGCCATTTTTGTGCCTGGCGCGGCGCCAAGTGGGAAAGCGTGCTTTGAGGCTGAAGAGAGCAGGAAAGCCTGCAGCCCCCAGGTGTGTGGGGCTACGCAAGCCGTTCCCAAAGAGCTTTAGAACAAGGCATAGTTTTCCCTACTGGCTCTTTGGGCGTGGAACCAATCTCCAGACATATGGCCATTTTTGTGCCTGGCGCGGCGCCAAGTGCGAAAGGGTTCTTCTGAGGCTGAAGAGAGCAGGAAAGCCTGCAGCCCCCAGGTGTGTGGGGCTACGCAAGCGGTTCCCAAAGAGCTTTAGAACAAGGCATAGTTTTCCCTGCTGGCTCTTTGGGCATGGAACAAATCTCCAGACATATGGCCATTTTTGTGCCTGGCGCGGCGCCAAGTGGGAAATGGTGGTTTTGAGGCTGAAGGCAGCAGGAAAGCCTGCAGCCCCCAGGTGTGTGGGGCTACGCAAGCGGTTCCCAAAGAGCTTTAGAACAAGGCATAGTTTTCCCTGCTGGCTCTTTGGGCGTGGGACCAACCTCCAGACATATGGCCATTTTTGTGCCTGGCGTGACGCCAAGTGGGAAAGGGTGGTTTTGAGGCTGAAGGCAGCAGGAAAGCCTGCAGCCCCCAGGTGTGTGGGGCTACGCAAGCGGTTCCCAAAGAGCTTTAGAACAAGGCATAGTTTTCCCTGCTGGCTCTTTGGGCGTGGGACCAGTCTCCAGACATATAGCCATTTTTGGGCCTGGCGCGGCGCCAAGTGGGAAAGGGTGCTTTTGAGGCTGAAGGCAGCAGGAAAGCCTGCAACCCCCAGGTGTGTGGGGCTACGCAAGCGGTTCCCAAAGAGCTTTAGAACAAGGCATAGTTTTCCCTGCTGGCTCTTTGGGCGTGGCACCAGTCTCCAGACATATGGCCATTTTTGTGCCTGGCGCGGCGCCAAGTGGGAAAGCGTGCTTTTGAGGCTGAAGAGAGCAGGAAAGCCTGCAGCCCCCAGGTGTGTGGGGCTACGCAAGCCGTTCCCAAAGAGCTTTAGAACAAGGCATAGTTTTCCCTGCTGGCTCTTTGGGCGTGGAACCAATCTCCAGACATATGGCCATTTTTGTGCCTGGCGCGGCGCCAAGTGCGAAAGGGTTCTTCTGAGGCTGAAGGCAGCAGGAAAGCCTGCAGCCCCCAGGTGTGTGGGGCTACGCAAGCGGTTCCCAAAGAGCTTTAGAACAAGGCATAGTTTTCCCTGCTGGCTCTTCGGGCGTGGGACTAGTCTCCAGACATATGGCCATTTCTGTGCCTGACGTGACGCCATGTGGGAAAGGGTGGTTTTGAGGCTGAAGGCAGCAGGAAAGCCTGCAGCCCCCAGGTGTGTGGGGCTACGCAAGCGGTTCCCAAAGAGCTTTAGAACAAGGCATAGTTTTCCCTGCTGGCTCTTTGGGTGTGGGACCAGTCTCCAGCCATATGGCAATTTTTGGGCATGGCGCGGCGAGAAGTGGGAAATGGTGGTTTTGAGGCTGAAGGCAGCAGGAAAGCCTGCAGCCCCCAGGTCTGTGGGGCTACGCAAGCGGTTCCCAAAGAGCTTTAGAACAAGGCATAGTTTCCCCTGCTGGCTCTTTGGGCATGGGACCACTCTCCAGCCATATGGCCATTTTTGTGCCTGTCGCGGCGCCAAATGGGAAAGTGTGCTTTTGAGGCTGAAGAGAGCAGGAAAGCCTGCAGCCCCCAGGTGTGTGGGGCTACGCAAGCCGTTCCCAAAGAGCTTTAGAACAAGACATGTCTGGAGGTTGGTCCCACGCCCAAAGAGCTCAGCAGGGAAAACTATGCCTTGTTCTAAAGCTCTTTGGGAACCGCTTGCGTAGCCCCACACACCTGGGGGCTGCAGGCTTTCCTGCTGCCTTCAGCCTCAAAACCACCCTTTCCCACTTGGCGCCGCGCCAGGCACAAAAATGGCCATATGTCTGGAGATTTGTTCCATGCCCAAAGAGCCAGCAGGGAAAACTATGCCTTGTTCTAAAGCTCTTTGGGAACGGCTTGCGTAGCCCCACACACCTGGGGGCTGCAGGCTTTCCTGCTCTCTTCAGCCTCAGAAGAACCCTTTCGCACTTGGCGCCGCGCCAGGCACAAAAATGGCCATATGTCTGGAGATTGGTTCCACGCCCAAAGAGCCAGTAGGGAAAACTATGCCTTGTTCTAAAGCTCTTTGGGAACGCCTTGCGTAGCCCCACAGACCTGGGGGCTGCAGGCTTTCCTGCTGCCTTCAGCCTCAAAGCACGCTTTCCCACTTGGCGCCGCGCCAGGCACAAAAATGGCCATATGTCTGGAGACTGGTCCCACGCCCAAAGAGCCAGCAGGGAAAACTATGCCTTGTTCTAAAACTCTTTGGGAACCGCTTGCGTAGCCCCACACACGTAGGGGCTGCAGGCTTTCCTGTTCTCTTCAGCCTCAAAAGCACGCTTTCCCACTTGGCGCCGCGCCAGGCACAAAAATGGCCATATGTCTGGAGATTGGTCCCACACCCAAAGAGCCAGCAGGGAAAACTATGCCTTCTTCTAAAGCTCTTTGGGAACCGCTTGCGTAGCCCCACACACCTGGGGGCTGCAGGCTTTCCTGCTCTCTTCAGCCTCAAAAGCACGCTTTCGCACTTGGCGCCGCGTAGGGCCCAAAAATGGCCATATGTCTGGAGACTGGTCCCTTTCCCAAAGAGCCAGCAGGGAAAACTATGCCTTGTTCTAAAGCTCTTTGGGAACGGCTTGCGTAGCCCCACACACGTGGGGGCTGCAGGCTTTCCTGCTGCCTTCAGCCTCAATACCACCCTTTCCCACTTGGCGCCGCGCCAGGCCCAAAAATGGCCATATGTCTGGAGACTGGTCCCACGCCCAAAGAGCCAGCAGGAAAAACTATGCCTTGTTCTAAAGCTCTTTGGGAACGGCTTGCGTAGCCCCACACACCTGGGGGCTGCAGGCTTTCCTGCTGCCTTCAGCCTCAGAAGAACCCTTTCGCACTTGGCGCCGCGCCAGGCACAAAAATGGCCATATGTCTGGAGATTGGTTCCACGCCCAAAGAGCCAGCAGGGAAAATGATGCCTTGTTCTAAAGCTCTTTGGGAACCGCTTGCGTAGCCCCACACACCTCGGGGCTGCAGGATTTCCTGCTGCCTTCAGCCTCAAAACCACCCTTTCCCACTTGGCGTCACGCCAGGCACAAAAATTGCCATATGTCTGGAGATTGGTCCCACGCCCAAAGAGCCAGCAGGGAAAACTATGCCTTGTTCTAAAGCTCTTTGGGAACGGCTTGCGTAGCCCCACACACCTGGGGGCTGCAGGCTTTCCTGCTGCCTTCAGCCTCAAAACCACCCTTTCCCACTTGGCGCCGCGCCAGGCACAAAAATGGCCATATGTCTGGAGATTTGTTCCATGCCCAAAGAGCCAGCAGGGAAAACTATGCCTTGTTCTAAAGCTCTTTGGGAACCGCTTGCGTAGCCCCACACACCTGGGGGCTGCAGGCTTTCCTGCTCTCTTCAGCCTCAGAAGAACCCTTTCGCACTTGGCGCCGCGCCAGGCACAAAAATGGCCATATGTCTGGAGATTGGTTCCACGCCCAAAGAGCCAGCAGGGAAAACTATGCCTTGTTCTAAAGCTCTTTGGGAACGGCTTGCGTAGCCCCACACACCTGGGGGCTGCAGGCTTTCCTGCTCTCTTCAGCCTCAAAGCACGCTTTCCCACTTGGCGCCGCGCCAGGCACAAAAATGGCCATATGTCTGGAGGTTGGTCCCTTTCCCAAAGAGCCAGCAGGGAAAACTATGCCTTGTTCTAAAGCTCTTTGGGAACGGCTTGCGTAGCCCCACACACGTGGGGGCTGCAGGCTTTCCTGCTGCCTTCAGCCTCAAAACCACCCTTTCCCACTTGGCGCCGCGCCAGGCACAAAAATGGCCATATGTCTGGAGACTGGTCCCACGCCCAAAGAGCCAGCAGGAAAAACTATGCCTTGTTCTAAAGCTCTTTGGGAACCGCTTGCGTAGCCCCACACACCTGGGGGCTGCAGGCTTTCCTGCTGCCTTCAGCCTCAAAACCACCCTTTCCCACTTCTCGCCGCGCCATGCCCAAAAATGGCCATATGTCTGGAGGTTGGTCCCACGCCCAAAGAGCCAGCAGGGAAAACTATGCCTTGTTCTAAAGCTCTTTGGGAACCGCTTGCGTAGCCCCACACACGTGGGGGCTGCAGGCTTTCCTGCTCTCTTCAGCCTCAAAAGCACGCTTTCCCACTTGGCGCCGCGACAGGCCCAAAAATGGCCATATGTCTGGAGATTGGTCCCACGCCCAAAGAGCCAGCAGGGAAAACTATGCCTTGTTCTAAAGCTCTTTGGGAACCGCTTGCGTAGCCCCACACACCTGGGGGCTGCAGGCTTTCCTGCTGCCTTCAGCCTCAGAAGAACCCTTTCCCACTTGGCGCCGCACCAGGCCGAAAAATGGCCATATGTCTGGAGACTGGTCCCACGCCCAAAGAGCCAGCAGGGAAAACTATGCCTTGTTCTAAAGCTCTTTGGGAACCGCTTGCGTAGCCCCACACACCTGGGGGCTGCAGGCTTTCCTGCTGCCTTCAGCCTCAATACCACCCTTTCCCACTTGGCGCCGCGCCAGGCCCAAAAATGGCCATATGTCTGGAGACTGGTCCCACGCCCAAAGAGCCAGCAGGGAAAACTATGCCTTGTTCTAAAGCTCTTTGGGAACCGCTTGCGTAGCCCCACAGACCTGGGGGCTGCAGCCTTTCCTGCTGCCTTCAGCCTCAAAACCACCATTTCCCACTTCTCGCCGCGCCATGCCCAAAAATGGCCATATGGCTGGAGACTGGTCCCACACCCAACGAGCCAGCAGGGAAAACTATGCCTTGTTCTAAAGCTCTTTGGGAACCGCTTGCGTAGCCCCACACACCTGGGGGCTGCAGGCTTTCCTGCTGCCTTCAGCCTCAAAACCACCCTTTCCCACATGGCGTCACGCCAGGCACAGAAATGGCCATATGTCTGGAGACTAGTCCCACGCCCAAAGAGCCAGCAGGGAAAACTATGCCTTGTTCTAAAGCTCTTTGGGAACCGCTTGCGTAGCCCCACACACCTGGGGGCTGCAGGCTTTCATGCTCTCTTCAGCCTCAGAAGAAACCTTTCGCACTTGGCGCCGCGCCAGGCACAAAAATGGCCATATGTCTGTAGATTGGTCCCACGCCCAAAGAGCCAGCAGGGAAAACTATGCCTTGTTCTAAAGCTCTTTGGGAACGGCTTGCGTAGCCCCACACACCTGGGGGCTGCAGGCTTTCCTGCTCTCTTCAGCCTCAGAAGAACCCTTTTGCACTTGGCGCCGCGACAGGCACAAAAATGGCCATATGTCTGGAGATTGGTCCCACGCCCAAAGAGCCAGCAGGGAAAACTATGCCTTGTTCTAAAGCTCTTTGGGAACCGCTTGCGTAGCCCCACACACCTGGGGGCTGCAGGCTTTCCTGCTCTCTTCAGCCTCAAAAGCACGCTTTCGCACTTGGCGCCGCGCAAGGCCCAAAAATGGCCATATGTCTGGAGGTTGGTCCCTTTCCCAAAGAGCCAGCAGGGAAAACTATGCCTTGTTCTAAAGCTCTTTGGGAACGGCTTGCGTAGCCCCACACACGTGGGGGCTGCAGGCTTTCCTGCTGCCTTCAGCCTCAAAACCACCCTTTCCCACTTGGCGCCGCGCCAGGCACAAAAATGGCCATATGTCTGGAGATTTGTTCCATGCCCAAGGAGCCAGCAGGGAAAACTATGCCTTGTTCTAAAGCTCTTTGGGAACGGCTTGCGTAGCCCCACACACCTGGGGGCTGCAGGCTTTCCTGCTCTCTTCAGCCTCAGAAGAACCCTTTCGCACTTGGCGCCGCGCCAGGCACAAAAATGGCCATATGTCTGGAGATTGGTTCCACGCCCAAAGAGCCAGTAGGGAAAACTATGCCTTGTTCTAAAGCTCTTTGGGAACCGCTTGCGTAGCCCCACACACCTGGGGGCTGCAGGCTTTCCTGCTCTCTTCAGCCTCAAAAGCACGCTTTCCCACTTGGCGCCGCGCAAGGCCCAAAAATGGCCATATGTCTGGAGGTTGGTCCCTTTCCCAAAGAGCCAGCAGGGAAAACTATGCCTTGTTCTAAAGCTCTTTGGGAACGGCTTGCGTAGCCCCACACACGTGGGGGCTGCAGGCTTTCCTGCTGCCTTCAGCCTCAATACCACCCTTTCCCACTTGGCGCCGCGCCAGGCCCAAAAATGGCCATATGTCTGGAGACTGGTCCCACGCCCAAAGAGCCAGCAGGGAAAACTATGCCTTGTTCTAAAGCTCTTTGGGAACCGCTTGCGTAGCCCCACAGACCTGGGGGCTGCAGCCTTTCCTGCTGCCTTCAGCCTCAAAACCACCATTTCCCACTTCTCGCCGCGCCATGCCCAAAAATGGCCATATGGCTGGAGACTGGTCCCACACCCAACGAGCCAGCAGGGAAAACTATGCCTTGTTCTAAAGCTCTTTGGGAACCGCTTGCGTAGCCCCACACACCTGGGGGCTGCAGGCTTTCCTGCTGCCTTCAGCCTCAAAACCACCCTTTCCCACATGGCGTCACGCCAGGCACAGAAATGGCCATATGTCTGGAGACTAGTCCCACGCCCAAAGAGCCAGCAGGGAAAACTATGCCTTGTTCTAAAGCTCTTTGGGAACCGCTTGCGTAGCCCCACACACCTGGGGGCTGCAGGCTTTCATGCTCTCTTCAGCCTCAGAAGAACCCTTTCGCACTTGGCGCCGCGCCAGGCACAAAAATGGCCATATGTCTGTAGATTGGTCCCACGCCCAAAGAGCCAGCAGGGAAAACTATGCCTTGTTCTAAAGCTCTTTGAGAACGGCTTGCGTAGCCCCACACACCTGGGGGCTGCAGGCTTTCCTGCTCTCTTCAGCCTCAGAAGAACCCTTTCGCACTTGGCGCCGCGCCAGGCACAAAAATGGCCATATGTCTGGAGATTGGTTCCACGCCCAAAGAGCCAGCAGGGAAAACTATGCCTTGTTCTAAAGCTCTTTGGGAACGGCTTGCGTAGCCCCACACACCTGGGGGCTGCAGGCTTTCCTGCTCTCTTCAGCCTCAGAAGAACCCTTTTGCACTTGGCGCCGCGACAGGCACAAAAATGGCCATATGTCTGGAGATTGGTCCCACGCCCAAAGAGCCAGCAGGGAAAACTATGCCTTGTTCTAAAGCTCTTTGGGAACCGCTTGCGTAGCCCCACACACCTGGGGGCTGCAGGCTTTCCTGCTCTCTTCAGCCTCAAAAGCACGCTTTCGCACTTGGCGCCGCGCAAGGCCCAAAAATGGCCATATGTCTGGAGGTTGGTCCCTTTCCCAAAGAGCCAGCAGGGAAAACTATGCCTTGTTCTAAAGCTCTTTGGGAACGGCTTGCGTAGCCCCACACACGTGGGGGCTGCAGGCTTTCCTGCTGCCTTCAGCCTCAAAACCACCCTTTCCCACTTGGCTCCGCGCCAGGCCCAAAAATGGCCATATGTCTGGAGATTGGTCCCACGCCCAAAGAGCCAGCAGGGAAAACTATGCCTTGTTCTAAAGCTCTTTGGGAACCGCTTGCGTAGCCCCACACACCTGGGGGCTGCAGGCTTTCCTGCTGCCTTCAGCCTCAAAAGCACGCTTTACCACTTGGCGTCACGCCAGGCCCAAAAATGGCCATATGTCTGGAGACTGGTCCCACGCCCAAAGAGCCAGCAGGGAAAACTATGCCTTGTTCTAAAGCTCTTTGGGAACCGCTTGCGTAGCCCCACACACCTGGGGGCTGCAGGCTTTCCTGCTGCCTTCAGCCTCAAAACCACCCTTTCCCACTTGGCGCCGCGCCAGGCACAAAAATGGCCATATGTCTGGAGATTTGTTCCATGCCCAAGGAGCCAGCAGGGAAAACTATGCCTTGTTCTAAAGGTCTTTGGGAACGGCTTGCGTAGCCCCACACACCTGGGGGCTGCAGGCTTTCCTGCTCTCTTCAGCCTCAGAAGAACCCTTTCGCACTTGGCGCCGCGCCAGGCACAAAAATGGCCATATGTCTGGAGATTGGTTCCACGCCCAAAGAGCCAGTAGGGAAAACTATGCCTTGTTCTAAAGCTCTTTGGGAACCGCTTGCGTAGCCCCACACACCTGGGGGCTGCAGGCTTTCCTGCTCTCTTCAGCCTCAAAAGCACGCTTTCCCACTTGGCGCCGCGCAAGGCCCAAAAATGGCCATATGTCTGGAGGTTGGTCCCTTTCCCAAAGAGCCAGCAGGGAAAACTATGCCTTGTTCTAAAGCTCTTTGGGAACGGCTTGCGTAGCCCCACACACGTGGGGGCTGCAGGCTTTCCTGCTGCCTTCAGCCTCAAAAGCACCCTTTCCCACTTGGCGCCACGCCAGGCCCAAAAATGGCCATATGTCTGGAGACTGGTCCCACGCCCAAAGAGCCAGCAGGAAAAACTATGCCTTGTTCTAAAGCTCTTTGGGAACCGCTTGCGTAGCGCCACACACCTGGGGGCTGCAGGCTTTCCTGCTGCCTTCAGCCTCAAAACCACCCTTTCCCACTTGGCGTCACGCCAGGCACAAAAATGGCCATATGTCTGGAGTTTGGTCCCACGCCCAAAGAGCCAGCAGGGAAAACTATGCCTTGTTCTAAAGCTCTTTGGGAACCGCTTGCGTAGCCCCACACACCTGGGGGCTGCAGGCTTTCCTGCTCTCTTCAGCCTCAGAAGAACCCTTTCGCACTTGGCGCCGCGCCAGGCACAAAAATGGCCATATGTCTGGAGATTGGTTCCACGCCCAAAGAGCCAGCAGGGAAAACTATGCCTTGTTCTAAAGCTCTTTGGGAACGGCTTGCGTAGCCCCACACACCTGGGGGCTGCAGGCTTTCCTGCTCTCTTCAGCCTCAAAAGCACACTTTCCCATTTGGCGCCGCGACAGGCACAAAAATGGCCATATGTCTGGAGATTGGTCCCACGCCCAAAGAGCCAGCAGGGAAAACTATGCCTTGTTCTAAAGCTCTTTGGGAACCGCTTGCGTAGCCCCACACACCTGGGGGCTGCAGGCTTTCCTGCTCTCTTCAGCCTCAAAAGCACGCTTTCGCACTTGGCGCCGCGCAAGGCCCAAAAATGGCCATATGTCTGGAGGTTGGTCCCTTTCCCAAAGAGCCAGCAGGGAAAACTATGCCTTGTTCTAAAGCTCTTTGGGAACGGCTTGCGTAGCCCCACACACGTGGGGGCTGCAGGCTTTCCTGCTGCCTTCAGCCTCAAAAGCACCCTTTCCCACTTGGCTCCGCGCCAGGCCCAAAAATGGCCATATGTCTGGAGACTGGTCCCACGCCCAAAGAGCCAGCAGGAAAAACTATGCCTTGTTCTAAAGCTCTTTGGGAACGGCTTGCGTAGCCCCACACACGTGGGGGCTGCAGGCTTTCCTGCTCTCTTCAGCCTCAAAAGCACGCTTTCCCACTTGGCGCCGCGCCAGGCACAAAAATGGCCATATGTCTGGAGATTGGTCCCACGCCCAAAGAGCCAGCAGGGAAAACTATGCCTTGTTCTAAAGCTCTTTGGGAACGGCTTGCGTAAATCTCCCAACAGCCAAACGCAAAAGCAGCAAACATCTCGCTGTATGTCCCACATCCAAAGTGCCAAGAGAGAGCTTGCTCTCCCTGTCTTTGAGTACTGTTTGCACTGTCCCGATTACCTCTTTGCTAACATTCTCTTCAGAGCTGCAGTGAAACCAGGAACCACGTGGAGAAGGCACCCACACTGAAAGTGCCTGGAGGGAACATTGGGGCTTCTTCTCAGTGTCTCTGACATAGGGTTTCACTGTCCCGGGAAAGTCTCTGCTAACACCCTGCAGAGCGCTGTGCCCAATATACAGAAATGTCTTGCGGTATCCCCTACAGGGAAAGTGCCAGGAGGGAAAAGTGAGGATTATGCTTAGACTTTCTCGGAACTGCTTCAAATGAACTAGATATCTTTGTGCTGTAAATCTCCCAACAGCCAAACGCAAAAGCAGCAAACATCTCGCTGTATGTCCCACATCCAAAGTGCCAAGAGAGTAATGTAGAGCTTGCTCTCCCTGTCTTTGAGTACTGTTTGCACTGTCCCGATTACCTCTTTGCTAACATTCTCTTCAGAGCTGCAGTGAAACCAGGAACCACGTGGAGAAGGCACCCACACTGAAAGTGCCTGGAGGGAACATTGGGGCTTCTTCTCAGTGTCTCTGACATAGGGTTTCACTGTCCCGGGAAACTCTCTGCTAACACCCTGCACAGCGCTGTGCCCAATATACAGAAATGTCTTGCGGTATCCCCTACAGGGAAAGTGCCAGGAGGGAAAAGTGAGGATTATGCATAGACTTTCTCGGAACTGCTTCAAATGAACTATATATCTTTGTGCTGTAAATCTCCCAACAGCCAAACGCAAAAGCAGCAAACATCTCGCTGTATGTCCCACATCCAAAGTGCCAAGAGAGTAATGTAGAGCTTGCTCTCCCTGTCTTTGAGTACTGTTTGCACTGTCCCGATTACCTCTTTGCTAACATTCTCTTCAGAGCTGCAGTGAAACCAGGAACCACGTGGAGAAGGCACCCACACTGAAAGTGCCTGGAAGGAACGTTGGGGCTTCTTCTCAGTGTCTCTGATATAGGGTTTCACTGTCCCGGGAAACTCTCTGCTAACACCCTGCAGAGCGCTGTGCCCAATATACAGAAATGTCTTGCGGTATCTCCTACAGGGAAAGTGCCAGGAGGGAAACGTGAGGATTATGTTTAGGCTTTCTCGGAACTGCTTCAAATCAACTAGATATCTTTGTGCTGTAAATCTCCCAACAGCCAAATGTAAAAGCAGCAAACATCTCGCTGTATGTCCCACATCCAAAGTGCCAAGAGAGTAATGTAGAGCTTGCTCTCCCTGTCTTTGAGTACTGTTTGCACTGTCCCGATTACCTCTTTGCTAACATTCTCTTCAGAGCTGCAGTGAAACCAGGAACCACGTGGAGAAGGCACCTACACTGAAAGTGCCTGGAAGGAACGTTGGGGCTTCTTCTCAGTGTCTCTGATATAGGGTTTCACTGTCCCGGGAAACTCTCTGCTAACACCCTGCAGAGCGCTGTGCCCAATATACAGAAACGTCTTGCGGTATCTCCTACAGGGAAAGTGCCAGGAGGGAAAAGTGAGGATTATGTTTAGACTTTCTCGGAACTGCTTCAAATCAACTAGATATCTTTGTGCTGTAAATCTCCCAACAGCCAAACGCAAAAGCAGCAAACATCTTGCTGTATGTCCCACATCCAAAGTGCCAAGAGAGAGCTTGCTCTCCCTGTCTTTGAGTACTGTTTGCACTGTCCCGATTACCTCTTTGCTAACATTCTCTTCAGAGCTGCAGTGAAACCAGGAACCACGTGGAGAAGGCACCCACACTGAAAGTGCCTGGAGGGAACATTGGGGCTTCTTCTCAGTGTCTCTGATATAGGGTTTCACTGTCCCGGGAAACTCTCTGCTAACACCCTGCAGAGCGCTGTGCCCAATATACAGAAACGTCTTGCGGTATCTCCTACAGGGAAAGTGCCAGGAGGGAAAAGTGAGGATTATGTTTAGACTTTCTCGGAACTGCTTCAAATCAACTAGATATCTTTGTGCTGTAAATCTCCCAACAGCCAAATGTAAAAGCAGCAAACATCTCGCTGTATGTCCCACATCCAAAGTGCCAAGAGAGAGCTTGCTCTCCCTGTCTTTGAGTACTGTTTGTGCTGTCCCGCTTACCCCTTTGCTAACATTCTCTTCAGAGCTGCAGTGAAACCAGGAACCACGTGGAGAAGGCACCCACACTGAAAGTGCCTGGAGGGAACATTGGGGCTTCTTCTCAGTGTCTCTGACATAGGGTTTCACTGTCCCGGGAAAGTCTCTGCTAACACCCTGCAGAGCGCTGTGCCCAATATACAGAAATGTCTTGCGGTATCCCCTACAGGGAAAGTGCCAGGAGGGAAAAGTGAGGATTATGTTTAGACTTTCTCGGAACTGCTTCAAATCAACTAGATATCTTTGTGCTGTAAATCTCCCAACAGCCAAATGTAAAAGCAGCAAACATCTCGCTGTATGTCCCACATCCAAAGTGCCAAGAGAGAGCTTGCTCTCCCTGTCTTTGAGTACTGTTTGCACTGTCCCGATTACCTCTTTGCTAACATTCTCTTCAGAGCTGCAGTGAAACCAGGAACCACGTGGAGAAGGCACCCACACTGAAAGTGCCTGGAAGGAACGTTGGGGCTTCTTCTCAGTGTCTCTGATATAGGGTTTCACTGTCCCGGGAAACTCTCTGCTAACACCCTGCAGAGCGCTGTGCCCAATATACAGAAATGTCTTGCGGTATCTCCTACAGGGAAAGTGCCAGGAGGGAAAAGTGAGGATTATGTTTAGGCTTTCTCGGAACTGCTTCAAATCAACTAGATATCTTTGTGCTGTAAATCTCCCAACAGCCAAATGTAAAAGCAGCCAACATCTCGCTGTATGTCCCACATCCAAAGTGCCAAGAGAGAGCTTGCTCTCCCTGTCTTTGAGTACTGTTTGCACTGTCCCGATTACCTCTTTGCTAACATTCTCTTCAGAGCTGCAGTGAAACCAGGAACCACGTGGAGAAGGCACCCACACTGAAAGTGCCTGGAGGGAACGTTGGGGCTTCTTCTCAGTGTCTCTGATATAGGGTTTCACTGTCCCGGGAAACTCTCTGCTAACACCCTGCAGAGCGCTGTGCCCAATATACAGAAATGTCTTGCGGTATCCCCTACAGGGAAAGTGCCAGGAGGGAAAAGTGAGGATTATGTTTAGACTTTCTCGGAACTGCTTCAAATCAACTAGATATCTTTGTGCTGTAAATCTCCCAACAGCCAAATGTAAAAGCAGCAAACATCTCGCTGTATGTCCCACATCCAAAGTGCCAAGAGAGAGCTTGCTCTCCCTGTCTTTGAGTACTGTTTGCGCTGTCCCGATTACCTCTTTGCTAACATTCTCTTCAGAGCTGCAGTGAAACCAGGAACCACGTGGAGAAGGCACCCACAATGAAAGTGCCTGGAAGGAACGTTGGGGCTTCTTCTCAGTGTCTCTGATATAGGGTTTCACTGTCCCGGGAAACTCTCTGCTAACACCCTGCAGAGCGCTGTGCCCAATATACAGAAACGTCTTGCGGTATCTCCTACAGGGAAAGTGCCAGGAGGGAAAAGTGAGGATTATGTTTAGACTTTCTCGGAACTGCTTCAAATCAACTAGATATCTTTGTGCTGTAAATCTCCCAACAGCCAAATGTAAAAGCAGCAAACATCTCGCTGTATGTCCCACATCCAAAGTGCCAAGAGAGAGCTTGCTCTCCCTGTCTTTGAGTACTGTTTGCACTGTCCCGATTACCTCTTTGCTAACATTCTCTTCAGAGCTGCAGTGAAACCAGGAACCACGTGGAGAAGGCACCCACACTGAAAGTGCCTGGAAGGAACGTTGGGGCTTCTTCTCAGTGTCTCTGATATAGGGTTTCACTGTCCCGGGAAACTCTCTGCTAACACCCTGCAGAGCGCTGTGCCCAATATACAGAAACGTCTTGCGGTATCTCCTACAGGGAAAGTGCCAGGAGGGAAAAGTGAGGATTATGTTTAGACTTTCTCGGAACTGCTTCAAATCAACTAGATATCTTTGTGCTGTAAATCTCCCAACAGCCAAACGCAAAAGCAGCAAACATCTCGCTGTATGTCCCACATCCAAAGTGCCAAGAGAGAGCTTGCTCTCCCTGTCTTTGAGTACTGTTTGCACTGTCCCGATTACCTCTTTGCTAACATTCTCTTCAGAGCTGCAGTGAAACCAGGAACCACGTGGAGAAGGCACCCACACTGAAAGTGCCTGGAGGGAACATTGGGGCTTCTTCTCAGTGTCTCTGATATAGGGTTTCACTGTCCCGGGAAACTCTCTGCTAACACCCTGCAGAGCGCTGTGCCCAATATACAGAAACGTCTTGCGGTATCTCCTACAGGGAAAGTGCCAGGAGGGAAAAGTGAGGATTATGTTTAGACTTTCTCGGAACTGCTTCAAATCAACTAGATATCTTTGTGCTGTAAATCTCCCAACAGCCAAACGCAAAAGCAGCAAACATCTCGCTGTATGTCCCACATCCAAAGTGCCAAGAGAGAGCTTGCTCTCCCTGTCTTTGAGTACTGTTTGCGCTGTCCCGATTACCTCTTTGCTAACATTCTCTTCAGAGCTGCAGTGAAACCAGGAACCACGTGGAGAAGGCACCCACACTGAAAGTGCCTGGAAGGAACGTTGGGGCTTCTTCTCAGTGTCTCTGATATAGGGTTTCACTGTCCCGAGAAACTCTCTGCTAACACCCTGCAGAGCGCTGTGCCCAATATACAGAAACGTCTTGCGGTATCTCCTACAGGGAAAGTGCCAGGAGGGAAAAGTGAGGATTATGTTTAGACTTTCTCGGAACTGCTTCAAATCAACTAGATATCTTTGTGCTGTAAATCTCCCAACAGCCAAATGTAAAAGCAGCAAACATCTCGCTGTATGTCCCACATCCAAAGTGCCAAGAGAGAGCTTGCTCTCCCTGTCTTTGAGTACTGTTTGCGCTGTCCCGATTACCTCTTTGCTAACATTCTCTTCAGAGCTGCAGTGAAACCAGGAACCACGTGGAGAAGGCACCCACACTGAAAGTGCCTGGAGGGAACATTGGGGCTTCTTCTCAGTGTCTCTGATATAGGGTTTCACTGTCCCGGGAAACTCTCTGCTAACACCCTGCAGAGCGCTGTGCCCAATATACAGAAACGTCTTGCGGTATCTCCTACAGGGAAAGTGCCAGGAGGGAAAAGTGAGGATTATGTTTAGACTTTCTCGGAACTGCTTCAAATCAACTAGATATCTTTGTGCTGTAAATCTCCCAACAGCCAAATGTAAAAGCAGCAAACATCTCGCTGTATGTCCCACATCCAAAGTGCAAAGAGAGAGCTTGCTCTCCCTGTCTTTGAGTACTGTTTGCACTGTCCCGATTACCTCTTTGCTAACATTCTCTTCAGAGCTGCTGTGAAACCAGGAACCACGTCGAGAAGGCACCCACACTGAAAGTGCCTGGAAGGAACGTTGGGGCTTCTTCTCAGTGTCTCTGATATAGGGTTTCACTGTCCCGGGAAACTCTCTGCTAACACCCTGCAGAGCGCTGTGCCCAATATACAGAAACGTCTTGCGGTATCTCCTACAGGGAAAGTGCCAGGAGGGAAAAGTGAGGATTATGTTTAGACTTTCTCGGAACTGCTTCAAATCAACTAGATATCTTTGTGCTGTAAATCTCCCAACAGCCAAACGCAAAAGCAGCAAACATCTCGCTGTATGTCCCACATCCAAAGTGCCAAGAGAGAGCTTGCTCTCCCTGTCTTTGAGTACTGTTTGCACTGTCCTGATTACCTCTTTGCTAACATTCTCTTCAGAGCTGCAGTGAAACCAGGAACCATGTGGAGAAGGCACCCACACTGAAAGTGCCTGGAAGGAACGTTGGGGCTTCTTCTCAGTGTCTCTGATATAGGGTTTCACTGTCCTGGGAAACTCTCTGCTAACACCCTGCAGAGCGCTGTGCCCAATATACAGAAACGTCTTGCGGTATCTCCTACAGGGAAAGTGCCAGGAGGGAAAAGTGAGGATTATGTTTAGACTTTCTCGGAACTGCTTCAAATCAACTAGATATCTTTGTGCTGTAAATCTCCCAACAGCCAAACGCAAAAGCAGCAAACATCTCGCTGTATGTCCCACATCCAAAGTGCCAAGAGAGAGCTTGCTCTCCCTGTCTTTGAGTACTGTTTGCACTGTCCCGATTACCTCTTTGCTAACATTCTCTTCAGAGCTGCAGTGAAACCAGGAACCACGTGGAGAAGGCACCCACACTGAAAGTGCCTGGAAGGAACGTTGGGGCTTCTTCTCAATGTCTCTGATATAGGGTTTCACTGTCCCGGGAAACTCTCTGCTAACACCCTGCAGAGCGCTGTGCCCAATATACAGAAACGTCTTGCGGTATCTCCTACAGGGAAAGTGCCAGGAGGGAAAAGTGAGGATTATGTTTAGACTTTCTCGGAACTGCTTCAAATCAACTAGATATCTTTGTGCTGTAAATCTCCCAACAGCCAAACGCAAAAGCAGCAAACATCTCGCTGTATGTCCCACATCCAAAGTGCCAAGAGAGAGCTTGCTCTCCCTGTCTTTGAGTACTGTTTGCACTGTCCCGATTACCTCTTTGCTAACATTCTCTTCAGAGCTGCAGTGAAACCAGGAACCACGTGGAGAAGGCACCCACACTGAAAGTGCCTGGAAGGAACGTTGGGGCTTCTTCTCAGTGTCTCTGATATAGGGTTTCACTGTCCCGGGAAACTCTCTGCTAACACCCTGCAGAGCGCTGTGCCCAATATACAGAAACGTCTTGCGGTATCTCCTACAGGGAAAGTGCCAGGAGGGAAAAGTGAGGATTATGTTTAGACTTTCTCGGAACTGCTTCAAATCAACTAGATATCTTTGTGCTGTAAATCTCCCAACAGCCAAATGTAAAAGCAGCAAACATCTCGCTGTATGTCCCACATCCAAAGTGCCAAGAGAGAGCTTGCTCTCCCTGTCTTTGAGTACTGTTTGCGCTGTCCCGATTACCTCTTTGCTAACATTCTCTTCAGAGCTGCAGTGAAACCAGGAACCACGTGGAGAAGGCACCCACACTGAAAGTGCCTGGAGGGAACATTGGGGCTTCTTCTCAGTGTCTCTGATATAGGGTTTCACTGTCCCGGGAAACTCTCTGCTAACACCCTGCAGAGCGCTGTGCCCAATATACAGAAACGTCTTGCGGTATCTCCTACAGGGAAAGTGCCAGGAGGGAAAAGTGAGGATTATGTTTAGACTTTCTCGGAACTGCTTCAAATCAACTAGATATCTTTGTGCTGTAAATCTCCCAACAGCCAAATGTAAAAGCAGCAAACATCTCGCTGTATGTCCCACATCCAAAGTGCCAAGAGAGAGCTTGCTCTCCCTGTCTTTGAGTACTGTTTGCGCTGTCCCGATTACCTCTTTGCTAACATTCTCTTCAGAGCTGCAGTGAAACCAGGAACCACGTGGAGAAGGCACCCACACTGAAAGTGCCTGGAGGGAACATTGGGGCTTCTTCTCAGTGTCTCTGATATAGGGTTTCACTGTCCCGGGAAACTCTCTGCTAACACCCTGCAGAGCGCTGTGCCCAATATACAGAAACGTCTTGCGGTATCTCCTACAGGGAAAGTGCCAGGACGGAAAAGTGAGGATTATGTTTAGACTTTCTCGGAACTGCTTCAAATCAACTAGATATCTTTGTGCTGTAAATCTCCCAACAGCCAAATGTAAAAGCAGCAAACATCTCGCTGTATGTCCCACATCCAAAGTGCCAAGAGAGAGCTTGCTCTCCCTGTCTTTGAGTACTGTTTGCACTGTCCCGATTACCTCTTTGCTAACATTCTCTTCAGAGCTGCAGTGAAACCAGGAACCACGTGGAGAAGGCACCCACACTGAAAGTGCCTGGAAGGAACATTGGGGCTTCTTCTCAGTGTCTCTGATATAGGGTTTCACTGTCCCGGGAAACTCTCTGCTAACACCCTGCAGAGCGCTGTGCCCAATATACAGAAACGTCTTGCGGTATCTCCTACAGGGAAAGTGCCAGGACGGAAAAGTGAGGATTATGTTTAGACTTTCTCGGAACTGCTTCAAATCAACTAGATATCTTTGTGCTGTAAATCTCCCAACAGCCAAATGTAAAAGCAGCAAACATCTCGCTGTATGTCCCACATCCAAAGTGCCAAGAGAGAGCTTGCTCTCCCTGTCTTTGAGTACTGTTTGCACTGTCCCGATTACCTCTTTGCTAACATTCTCTTCAGAGCTGCAGTGAAACCAGGAACCACGTGGAGAAGGCACCCACACTGAAAGTGCCTGGAGGGAACATTGGGGCTTCTTCTCAGTGTCTCTGATATAGGGTTTCACTGTCCCGGGAAACTCTCTGCTAACACCCTGCAGAGCGCTGTGCCCAATATACAGAATTGTCTTGCGGTATCTCCTACAGGGAAAGTGCCAGGAGGGAAAAGTGAGGATTATGTTTAGACTTTCTCGGAACTGCTTCAAATGAACTATATATCTTTGTGCTGTAAATCTCCCAACAGCCAAATGTAAAAGCAGCAAACATCTCGCTGTATGTCCCACATCCAAAGTGCCAAGAGAGAGCTTGCTCTCCCTGTCTTTGAGTACTGTTTGCACTGTCGTCCCGATTACCTCTTTGCTAACATTCTCTTCAGAGCTGCAGTGAAACCAGGAACCACGTGGAGAAGGCACCCACACTGAAAGTGCCTGGAAGGAACGTTGGGGCTTCTTCTCAGTGTCTCTGATATAGGGTTTCACTGTCCCGGGAAAGTCTCTGCTAACACCCTGCAGAGCGCTGTGCCCAATATACAGAAACGTCTTGCGGTATCTCCTACAGGGAAAGTGCCAGGAGGGAAAAGTGAGGATTATGTTTAGACTTTCTCGGAACTGCTTCAAATCAACTAGATATCTTTGTGCTGTAAATCTCCCAACAGCCAAACGCAAAAGCAGCAAACATCTCGCTGTATGTCCCACATCCAAAGTGCCAAGAGAGAGCTTGCTCTCCCTGTCTTTGAGTACTGTTTGCACTGTCCCGATTACCTCTTTGCTAACATTCTCTTCAGAGCTGCAGTGAAACCAGGAACCACGTGGAGAAGGCACCCACACTGAAAGTGCCTGGAAGGAACGTTGGGGCTTCTTCTCAGTGTCTCTGATATAGGGTTTCACTGTCCCGGGAAACTCTCTGCTAACACCCTGCACAGCGCTGTGCCCAATATACAGAAACGTCTTGCGGTATCTCCTACAGGGAAAGTGCCAGGAGGGAAAAGTGAGGATTATGTTTAGACTTTCTCGGAACTGCTTCAAATCAACTAGATATCTTTGTGCTGTAAATCTCCCAACAGCCAAATGTAAAAGCAGCAAACATCTCGCTGTATGTCCCACATCCAAAGTGCCAAGAGAGAGCTTGATCTCCCTGTCTTTGAGTACTGTTTGCACTGTCGTCCCGATTACCTCTTTGCTAACATTCTCTTCAGAGCTGCTGTGAAACCAGGAACCACGTCGAGAAGGCACCCACACTGAAAGTGCCTGGAAGGAACGTTGGGGCTTCTTCTCAGTGTCTCTGATATAGGGTTTCACTGTCCCGGGAAACTCTCTGCTAACACCCTGCAGAGCGCTGTGCCCAATATACAGAAACGTCTTGCGGTATCTCCTACAGGGAAAGTGCCAGGAGGGAAAAGTGAGGATTATGTTTAGACTTTCTCGGAACTGCTTCAAATCAACTAGATATCTTTGTGCTGTAAATCTCCCAACAGCCAAACGCAAAAGCAGCAAACATCTCGCTGTATGTCCCACATCCAAAGTGCCAAGAGAGAGCTTGCTCTCCCTGTCTTTGAGTACTGTTTGCACTGTCCCGATTACCTCTTTGCTAACATTCTCTTCAGAGCTGCAGTGAAACCAGGAACCACGTGGAGAAGGCACCCACACTGAAAGTGCCTGGAGGGAACATTGGGGCTTCTTCTCAGTGTCTCTGATATAGGGTTTCACTGTCCCGGGAAACTCTCTGCTAACACCCTGCAGAGCGCTGTGCCCAATATACAGAAACGTCTTGCGGTATCTCCTACAGGGAAAGTGCCAGGAGGGAAAAGTGAGGATTATGTTTAGACTTTCTCGGAACTGCTTCAAATCAACTAGATATCTTTGTGCTGTAAATCTCCCAACAGCCAAACGCAAAAGCAGCAAACATCTCGCTGTATGTCCCACATCCAAAGTGCCAAGAGAGAGCTTGCTCTCCCTGTCTTTGAGTACTGTTTGCACTGTCCCGATTACCTCTTTGCTAACATTCTCTTCAGAGCTGCAGTGAAACCAGGAACCACGTGGAGAAGGCACCAACACTGAAAGTGCCTGGAAGGAACGTTGGGGCTTCTTCTCAGTGTCTCTGATATACGGTTTCACTGTCCCGGGAAACTCTCTGCTAACACCCTGCAGAGCGCTGTGCCCAATATACAGAAACGTCTTGCGGTATCTCCTACAGGGAAAGTGCCAGGAGGGAAAAGTGAGGATTATGTTTAGACTTTCTCGGAACTGCTTCAAATCAACTAGATATCTTTGTGCTGTAAATCTCCCAACAGCCAAATGTAAAAGCAGCAAACATCTCGCTGTATGTCCCACATCCAAAGTGCCAAGAGAGAGCTTGCTCTCCCTGTCTTTGAGTACTGTTTGCACTGTCGTCCCGATTACCTCTTTGCTAACATTCTCTTCAGAGCTGCAGTGAAACCAGGAACCACGTGGAGAAGGCACCCACACTGAAAGTGCCTGGAAGGAACGTTGGGGCTTCTTCTCAGTGTCTCTGATATAGGGTTTCACTGTCCCGGGAAACTCTCTGCTAACACCCTGCAGAGCGCTGTGCCCAATATACAGAAACGTCTTGCGGTATCTCCTACAGGGAAAGTGCCAGGAGGGAAAAGTGAGGATTATGTTTAGACTTTCTCGGAACTGCTTCAAATCAACTAGATATCTTTGTGCTGTAAATCTCCCAACAGCCAAATGTAAAAGCAGCAAACATCTCGCTGTATGTCCCACATCCAAAGTGCCAAGAGAGAGCTTGCTCTCCCTGTCTTTGAGTACTGTTTGCACTGTCGTCCCGATTAACTCTTTGCTAACATTCTCTTCAGAGCTGCTGTGAAACCAGGAACCACGTGGAGAAGGCACCCACACTGAAAGTGCCTGGAAGGAACGTTGGGGCTTCTTCTCAGTGTCTCTGATATAGGGTTTCACTGTCCCGGGAAACTCTCTGCTAACACCCTGCACAGCGCTGTGCCCAATATACAGAAACGTCTTGCGGTATCTCCTACAGGGAAAGTGCCAGGAGGGAAAAGTGAGGATTATGTTTAGACTTTCTCGGAACTGCTTCAAATCAACTAGATATCTTTGTGCTGTAAATCTCCCAACAGCCAAACGCAAAAGCAGCAAACATCTCGCTGTATGTCCCACATCCAAAGTGCCAAGAGAGAGCTTGCTCTCCCTGTCTTTGAGTACTGTTTGCACTGTCCCGATTACCTCTTTGCTAACATTCTCTTCAGAGCTGCAGTGAAACCAGGAACCACGTGGAGAAGGCACCCACACTGAAAGTGCCTGGAAGGAACATTGGGGCTTCTTCTCAGTGTCTCTGACATAGGGTTTCTCTGTCCCGGGAAAGTCTCTGCTAACACCCTGCACAGCGCTGTGCCCAATATACAGAAATGTCTTGCGGAATACCCTACAGGGAAAGTGCCAGGAGGGAAAAGTGAGGATTATGCTTAGACTTTCTCGGAACTGCTTCAAATGAACTATATATCTTTGTGCTGTAAATCTCCCAACAGCCAAATGTAAAAGCAGCAAACATCTCGCTGTATGTCCCACATCCAAAGTGCCAAGAGAGAGCTTGCTCTCCCTGTCTTTGAGTACTGTTTGCACTGTCGTCCCGATTACCTCTTTGCTAACATTCTCTTCAGAGCTGCTGTGAAACCAGGAACCACGTGGAGAAGGCACCCACACTGAAAGTGCCTGGAAGGAACGTTGGGGCTTCTTCTCAGTGTCTCTGATATAGGGTTTCACTGTCCCGGGAAAGTCTCTGCTAACACCCTGCAGAGCGCTGTGCCCAATATACAGAAACGTCTTGCGGTATCTCCTACAGGGAAAGTGCCAGGAGGGAAAAGTGAGGATTATGTTTAGACTTTCTCGGAACTGCTTCAAATCAACTAGATATCTTTGTGCTGTAAATCTCCCAACAGCCAAACGCAAAAGCAGCAAACATCTCGCTGTATGTCCCACATCCAAAGTGCCAAGAGAGAGCTTGCTCTCCCTGTCTTTGAGTACTGTTTGCACTGTCCCGATTACCTCTTTGCTAACATTCTCTTCAGAGCTGCAGTGAAACCAGGAACCACGTGGAGAAGGCACCCACACTGAAAGTGCCTGGAAGGAACGTTGGGGCTTCTTCTCAGTGTCTCTGATATAGGGTTTCACTGTCCCGGGAAACTCTCTGCTAACACCCTGCAGAGCGCTGTGCCCAATATACAGAAACGTCTTGCGGTATCTCCTACAGGGAAAGTGCCAGGAGGGAAAAGTGAGGATTATGTTTAGACTTTCTCGGAACTGCTTCAAATCAACTAGATATCTTTGTGCTGTAAATCTCCCAACAGCCAAACGCAAAAGCAGCAAACATCTCGCTGTATGTCCCACATCCAAAGTGCCAAGAGAGAGCTTGCTCTCCCTGTCTTTGAGTACTGTTTGCACTGTCCCGATTACCTCTTTGCTAACATTCTCTTCAGAGCTGCAGTGAAACCAGGAACCACGTGGAGAAGGCACCCACACTGAAAGTGCCTGGAAGGAACGTTGGGGCTTCTTCTCAATGTCTCTGATATAGGGTTTCACTGTCCCGGGAAACTCTCTGCTAACACCCTGCAGAGCGCTGTGCCCAATATACAGAAACGTCTTGCGGTATCTCCTACAGGGAAAGTGCCAGGAGGGAAAAGTGAGGATTATGTTTAGACTTTCTCGGAACTGCTTCAAATCAACTAGATATCTTTGTGCTGTAAATCTCCCAACAGCCAAATGTAAAAGCAGCAAACATCTCGCTGTATGTCCCACATCCAAAGTGCCAAGAGAGAGCTTGCTCTCCCTGTCTTTGAGTACTGTTTGCACTGTCGTCCCGATTACCTCTTTGCTAACATTCTCTTCAGAGCTGCTGTGAAACCAGGAACCACGTGGAGAAGGCACCCACACTGAAAGTGCCTGGAAGGAACATTGGGGCTTCTTCTCAGTGTCTCTGATATAGGGTTTCACTGTCCTGGGAAACTCTCTGCTAACACCCTGCAGAGCGCTGTGCCCAATATACAGAAACGTCTTGCGGTATCTCCTACAGGGAAAGTGCCAGGAGGGAAAAGTGAGGATTATGTTTAGACTTTCTCGGAACTGCTTCAAATCAACTAGATATCTTTGTGCTGTAAATCTCCCAACAGCCAAACGCAAAAGCAGCAAACATCTCGCTGTATGTCCCACATCCAAAGTGCTAAGAGAGAGCTTGCTCTCCCTGTCTTTGAGTACTGTTTGCACTGTCCCGATTACCTCTTTGCTAACATTCTCTTCAGAGCTGCAGTGAAACCAGGAACCACGTGGAGAAGGCACCCACACTGAAAGTGCCTGGAAGGAACGTTGGGGCTTCTTCTCAGTGTCTCTGATATAGGGTTTCACTGTCCCGGGAAACTCTCTGCTAACACCCTGCAGAGCGCTGTGCCCAATATACAGAAACGTCTTGCGGTATCTCCTACAGGGAAAGTGCCAGGAGGGAAAAGTGAGGATTATGTTTAGACTTTCTCGGAACTGCTTCAAATCAACTAGATATCTTTGTGCTGTAAATCTCCCAACAGCCAAATGTAAAAGCAGCAAACATCTCGCTGTATGTCCCACATCCAAAGTGCCAAGAGAGAGCTTGCTCTCCCTGTCTTTGAGTACTGTTTGCGCTGTCCCGATTACCTCTTTGCTAACATTCTCTTCAGAGCTGCAGTGAAACCAGGAACCACGTGGAGAAGGCACCCACACTGAAAGTGCCTGGAGGGAACATTGGGGCTTCTTCTCAGTGTCTCTGATATAGGGTTTCACTGTCCCGGGAAACTCTCTGCTAACACCCTGCAGAGCGCTGTGCCCAATATACAGAAACGTCTTGCGGTATCTCCTACAGGGAAAGTGCCAGGAGGGAAAAGTGAGGATTATGTTTAGACTTTCTCGGAACTGCTTCAAATCAACTAGATATCTTTGTGCTGTAAATCTCCCAACAGCCAAATGTAAAAGCAGCAAACATCTCGCTGTATGTCCCACATCCAAAGTGCCAAGAGAGAGCTTGCTCTCCCTGTCTTTGAGTACTGTTTGCGCTGTCCCGATTACCTCTTTGCTAACATTCTCTTCAGAGCTGCAGTGAAACCAGGAACCACGTGGAGAAGGCACCCACACTGAAAGTGCCTGGAGGGAACATTGGGGCTTCTTCTCAGTGTCTCTGATATAGGGTTTCACTGTCCCGGGAAACTCTCTGCTAACACCCTGCAGAGCGCTGTGCCCAATATACAGAAACGTCTTGCGGTATCTCCTACAGGGAAAGTGCCAGGAGGGAAAAGTGAGGATTATGTTTAGACTTTCTCGGAACTGCTTCAAATCAACTAGATATCTTTGTGCTGTAAATCTCCCAACAGCCAAATGTAAAAGCAGCAAACATCTCGCTGTATGTCCCACATCCAAAGTGCCAAGAGAGAGCTTGCTCTCCCTGTCTTTGAGTACTGTTTGCACTGTCGTCCCGATTACCTCTTTGCTAACATTCTCTTCAGAGCTGCTGTGAAACCAGGAACCACGTGGAGAAGGCACCCACACTGAAAGTGCCTGGAAGGAACGTTGGGGCTTCTTCTCAGTGTCTCTGATATAGGGTTTCACTGTCCCGGGAAACTCTCTGCTAACACCCTGCAGAGCGCTGTGCCCAATATACAGAAACGTCTTGCGGTATCTCCTACAGGGAAAGTGCCAGGAGGGAAAAGTGAGGATTATGTTTAGACTTTCTCGGAACTGCTTCAAATCAACTAGATATCTTTGTGCTGTAAATCTCCCAACAGCCAAATGTAAAAGCAGCAAACATCTCGCTGTATGTCCCACATCCAAAGTGCCAAGAGAGAGCTTGCTCTCCCTGTCTTTGAGTACTGTTTGCGCTGTCCCGATTACCTCTTTGCTAACATTCTCTTCAGAGCTGCAGTGAAACCAGGAACCACGTGGAGAAGGCACCCACACTGAAAGTGCCTGGAGGGAACATTGGGGCTTCTTCTCAGTGTCTCTGATATAGGGTTTCACTGTCCCGGGAAACTCTCTGCTAACACCCTGCAGAGCGCTGTGCCCAATATACAGAAACGTCTTGCGGTATCTCCTACAGGGAAAGTGCCAGGAGGGAAAAGTGAGGATTATGTTTAGACTTTCTCGGAACTGCTTCAAATCAACTAGATATCTTTGTGCTGTAAATCTCCCAACAGCCAAATGTAAAAGCAGCAAACATCTCGCTGTATGTCCCACATCCAAAGTGCCAAGAGAGAGCTTGCTCTCCCTGTCTTTGAGTACTGTTTGCACTGTCGTCCCGATTACCTCTTTGCTAACATTCTCTTCAGAGCTGCTGTGAAACCAGGAACCACGTGGAGAAGGCACCCACACTGAAAGTGCCTGGAAGGAACGTTGGGGCTTCTTCTCAGTGTCTCTGATATAGGGTTTCACTGTCCTGGGAAACTCTCTGCTAACACCCTGCAGAGCGCTGTGCCCAATATACAGAAACGTCTTGCGGTATCTCCTACAGGGAAAGTGCCAGGAGGGAAAAGTGAGGATTATGTTTAGACTTTCTCGGAACTGCTTCAAATCAACTAGATATCTTTGTGCTGTAAATCTCCCAACAGCCAAACGCAAAAGCAGCAAACATCTCGCTGTATGTCCCACATCCAAAGTGCCAAGAGAGAGCTTGCTCTCCCTGTCTTTGAGTACTGTTTGCACTGTCCCGATTACCTCTTTGCTAACATTCTCTTCAGAGCTGCAGTGAAACCAGGAACCACGTGGAGAAGGCACCCACACTGAAAGTGCCTGGAAGGAACGTTGGGGCTTCTTCTCAATGTCTCTGATATAGGGTTTCACTGTCCCGGGAAACTCTCTGCTAACACCCTGCAGAGCGCTGTGCCCAATATACAGAAACGTCTTGCGGTATCTCCTACAGGGAAAGTGCCAGGAGGGAAAAGTGAGGATTATGTTTAGACTTTCTCGGAACTGCTTCAAATCAACTAGATATCTTTGTGCTGTAAATCTCCCAACAGCCAAATGTAAAAGCAGCAAACATCTCGCTGTATGTCCCACATCCAAAGTGCCAAGAGAGAGCTTGCTCTCCCTGTCTTTGAGTACTGTTTGCGCTGTCCCGATTACCTCTTTGCTAACATTCTCTTCAGAGCTGCAGTGAAACCAGGAACCACGTGGAGAAGGCACCCACACTGAAAGTGCCTGGAGGGAACATTGGGGCTTCTTCTCAGTGTCTCTGATATAGGGTTTCACTGTCCCGGGAAACTCTCTGCTAACACCCTGCAGAGCGCTGTGCCCAATATACAGAAACGTCTTGCGGTATCTCCTACAGGGAAAGTGCCAGGAGGGAAAAGTGAGGATTATGTTTAGACTTTCTCGGAACTGCTTCAAATCAACTAGATATCTTTGTGCTGTAAATCTCCCAACAGCCAAATGTAAAAGCAGCAAACATCTCGCTGTATGTCCCACATCCAAAGTGCCAAGAGAGAGCTTGCTCTCCCTGTCTTTGAGTACTGTTTGCACTGTCGTCCCGATTACCTCTTTGCTAACATTCTCTTCAGAGCTGCTGTGAAACCAGGAACCACGTGGAGAAGGCACCCACACTGAAAGTGCCTGGAAGGAACGTTGGGGCTTCTTCTCAGTGCCTCTGATATAGGGTTTAACTGTCCCGGGAAACTCTCTGCTAACACCCTGCAGAGCGCTGTGCCCAATATACAGAAACGTCTTGCGGTATCTCCTACAGGGAAAGTGCCAGGAGGGAAAAGTGAGGATTATGTTTAGACTTTCTCGGAACTGCTTCAAATCAACTAGATATCTTTGTGCTGTAAATCTCCCAACAGCCAAATGTAAAAGCAGCAAACATCTCGCTGTATGTCCCACATCCAAAGTGCCAAGAGAGAGCTTGCTCTCCCTGTCTTTGAGTACTGTTTGCACTGTCCCGATTACCTCTTTGCTAACATTCTCTTCAAAGCTGCAGTGAAACCAGGAACCACGTGGAGAAGGCACCCACACTGAAAGTGCCTGGAAGGAACGTTGGGGCTTCTTCTCAGTGTCTCTGATATACAGTTTCACTGTCCCGGGAAACTCTCTGCTAACACCCTGCAGAGCGCTGTGCCCAATATACAGAAACGTCTTGCGGTATCTCCTACAGGGAAAGTGCCAGGAGGGAAAAGTGAGGATTATGTTTAGACTTTCTCGGAACTGCTTCAAATCAACTAGATATCTTTGTGCTGTAAATCTCCCAACAGCCAAACGCAAAAGCAGCAAACATCTCGCTGTATGTCCCACATCCAAAGTGCCAAGAGAGTAATGTAGAGCTTGCTCTCCCTGTCTTTGAGTACTGTTTGCACTGTCCCGATTACCTCTTTGCTAACATTCTCTTCAAAGCTGCAGTGAAACCAGGAACCACGTGGAGAAGGCACCCACACTGAAAGTGCCTGGAGGGAACATTGGGGCTTCTTCTCAGTGTCTCTGATATAGGGTTTCACTGTCCCGGGAAACTCTCTGCTAACACCCTGCACAGCGCTGTGCCCAATATACAGAAATGTTTTACGGTATCCCCTACAGGGAAAGTGCCAGGAGGGAAAAGTGAGGATTATGCTTAGACTTTCTCGGAACTGCTTCAAATCAACTAGATATCTTTGTGCTGTAAATCTCCCAACAGCCAAACGCAAAAGCAGCAAACATCTCGCTGTATGTCCCACATCCAAAGTGCCAAGAGAGTAATGTAGAGCTTGCTCTCCCTGTCTTTGAGTACTGTTTGCACTGTCCCGATTACCTCTTTGCTAACATTCTCTTCAGAGCTGCAGTGAAACCAGGAACCACGTGGAGAAGGCACCCACACTGAAAGTGCCTGGAGGGAACATTGGGGCTTCTTCTCAGTGTCTCTGATATAGGGTTTCACTGTCCCGGGAAACTCTCTGCTAACACCCTGCAGAGCGCTGTGCCCAATATACAGAAACGTCTTGCGGTATCTCCTACAGCGAAAGTGCCAGGAGGGAAAAGTGAGGATTATGTTTAGACTTTCTCGGAACTGCTTCAAATCAACTAGATATCTTTGTGCTGTAAATCTCCCAACAGCCAAACGCAAAAGCAGCAAACATCTCGCTGTATGTCCCACATCCAAAGTGCCAAGAGAGAGCTTGCTCTCCCTGTCTTTGAGTACTGTTTGCACTGTCCCGATTACCTCTTTGCTAACATTCTCTTCAGAGCTGCAGTGAAACCAGGAACCACGTGGAGAAGGCACCCACACTGAAAGTGCCTGGAAGGAACGTTGGGGCTTCTTCTCAGTGTCTCTGATATACGGTTTCACTGTCCCGGGAAACTCTCTGCTAACACCCTGCAGAGCGCTGTGCCCAATATACAGAAACGTCTTGCGGTATCTCCTACAGGGAAAGTGCCAGGAGGGAAAAGTGAGGATTATGTTTAGACTTTCTCGGAACTGCTTCAAATCAACTAGATATCTTTGTGCTGTAAATCTCCCAACAGCCAAATGTAAAAGCAGCAAACATCTCGCTGTATGTCCCACATCCAAAGTGCCAAGAGAGAGCTTGCTCTCCCTGTCTTTGAGTACTGTTTGCGCTGTCCCGATTACCTCTTTGCTAACATTCTCTTCAGAGCTGCAGTAAAACCAGGAACCACGTGGAGAAGGCACCCACACTGAAAGTGCCTGGAGGGAACATTGGGGCTTCTTCTCAGTGTCTCTGATATAGGGTTTCACTGTCCCGGGAAACTCTCTGCTAACACCCTGCAGAGCGCTGTGCCCAATATACAGAAACGTCTTGCGGTATCTCCTACAGGGAAAGTGCCAGGAGGGAAAAGTGAGGATTATGTTTAGACTTTCTCGGAACTGCTTCAAATCAACTAGATATCTTTGTGCTGTAAATCTCCCAACAGCCAAACGCAAAAGCAGCAAACATCTCGCTGTATGTCCCACATCCAAAGTGCCAAGAGAGAGCTTGCTCTCCCTGTCTTTGAGTACTGTTTGCACTGTCCCGATTACCTCTTTGCTAACATTCTCTTCAGAGCTGCAGTGAAACCAGGAACCACGTGGAGAAGGCACCCACACTGAAAGTGCCTGGAGGGAACATTGGGGCTTCTTCTCAGTGTCTCTGACATAGGGTTTCACTGTCCCGGGAAACTCTCTGCTAACACCCTGCACAGCGCTGTGCCCAATATACAGAAATGTCTTGCGGTATACCCTACAGGGAAAGTGCCAGGAGGGAAAAGTGAGGATTATGCTTAGACTTTCTCGGAACTGCTTCAAATCAGCTATATATCTTTGTGCTGTAAATCTCCCAACAGCCAAACGCAAAAGCAGCAAACATCTCGCTGTATGTCCCACATCCAAAGTGCCAAGAGAGTAATGTAGAGCTTGCTCTCCCTGTCTTTGAGTACTGTTTGCACTGTCCCGATTACCTCTTTGCTAACATTCTCTTCAAAGCTGCAGTGAAACCAGGAACCATGTGGAGAAGGCACCCACACTGAAAGTGCCTGGAGGGAACATTGGGGCTTCTTCTCAGTGTCTCTGATATAGGGTTTCACTGTCCCGGGAAACTCTCTGCTAACACCCTGCACAGCGCTGTGCCCAATATACAGAAATGTTTTACGGTATCCCCTACAGGGAAAGTGCCAGGAGGGAAAAGTGAGGATTATGCTTAGACTTTCTCGGAACTGCTTCAAATCAACTAGATATCTTTGTGCTGTAAATCTCCCAACAGCCAAACGCAAAAGCAGCAAACATCTCGCTGTATGTCCCACATCCAAAGTGCCAAGAGAGAGCTTGCTCTCCCTGTCTTTGAGTACTGTTTGCACTGTCCCGATTACCTCTTTGCTAACATTCTCTTCAGAGCTGCTGTGAAACCAGGAACCACGTGGAGAAGGCACCCACACTGAAAGTGCCTGGAAGGAACGTTGGGGCTTCTTCTCAGTGTCTCTGATATAGGGTTTCACTGTCCCGGGAAACTCTCTGCTAACACCCTGCAGAGCGCTGTGCCCAATATACAGAAAAGTCTTGCGGTATCTCCTACAGGGAAAGTGCCAGGAGGGAAAAGTGAGGATTATGCTTAGACTTTCTCGGAACTGCTTCAAATCAACTAGATATCTTTGTGCTGTAAATCTCCCAACAGCCAAATGTAAAAGCAGCAAACATCTCGCTGTATGTCCCACATCCAAAGTGCCAAGAGAGAGCTTGCTCTCCCTGTCTTTGAGTACTGTTTGCACTGTCCCGATTACCTCTTTGCTAACATTCTCTTCAGAGCTGCAGTGAAACCAGGAACCACGTGGAGAAGGCACCCACACTGAAAGTGCCTGGAGGGAACATTGGGGCTTCTTCTCAGTGTCTCTGACATAGGGTTTCACTGTCCCGGGAAACTCTCTGCTAACACCCTGCAGAGCGCTGTGCCCAATATACAGAAATGTCTTGCGGTATACCCTACAGGGAAAGTGCCAGGAAGGAAAAGTGAGGATTATGTTTAGACTTTCTCGGAACTGCTTCAAATCAACTAGATATCTTTGTGCTGTAAATCTCCCAACAGCCAAACGCAAAAGCAGCAAACATCTCGCTGTATGTCCCACATCCAAAGTGCCAAGAGAGTAATGTAGAGCTTGCTCTCCCTGTCTTTGAGTACTGTTTGCGCTGTCCCGATTACCTCTTTGCTAACATTCTCTTCAGAGCTGAAGTGAA
Source organism: Chroicocephalus ridibundus (assembly GCF_963924245.1). Classification (NCBI taxonomy): domain Eukaryota; kingdom Metazoa; phylum Chordata; class Aves; order Charadriiformes; family Laridae; genus Chroicocephalus; species Chroicocephalus ridibundus. The sequence continues at coordinate 397,293 of NW_026961800.1, forward strand.
ACCAGGAACCACGTGGAGAAGGCACCCACACTGAAAGTGGCTGGAGGGAACGTTGGGGCTTCTTCTCAGTGTCTCTGATATAGGGTTTCACTGTCCCGGGAAACTCTCTGCTAACACCCTGCAGAGCGCTGTGCCCAATATACAGAAACGTCTTGCGGTATCTCCTACAGGGAAAGTGCCAGGAGGGAAAAGTGAGGATTATGTTTAGACTTTCTCGGAACTGCTTCAAATCAACTAGATATCTTTGTGCTGTAAATCTCCCAACAGCCAAATGTAAAAGCAGCAAACATCTCGCTGTATGTCCCACATCCAAAGTGCCAAGAGAGTAATGTAGAGCTTGCTCTCCCTGTCTTTGAGTACTGTTTGCACTGTCCCGATTACCTCTTTGCTAACGTTCTCTTCAGAGCTGCAGTGAAACCAGGAACCACGTGGAGAAGGCACCCACACTGAAAGTGCCTGGAAGGAACATTGGGGCTTCTTCTCAGTGTCTCTGATATAGGGTTTCACTGTCCCGGGAAACTCTCTGCTAACACCCTGCACAGCGCTGTGCCCAATATACAGAAACGTCTTGCGGTATCTCCTACAGGGAAAGTGCCAGGAGGGAAAAGTGAGGATTATGTTTAGACTTTCTCGGAACTGCTTCAAATCAACTAGATATCTTTGTGCTGTAAATCTCCCAACAGCCAAACGCAAAAGCAGCAAACATCTCGCTGTATGTCCCACATCCAAAGTGCCAAGAGAGAGCTTGCTCTCCCTGTCTTTGAGTACTGTTTGCACTGTCCCGATTACCTCTTTGCTAACATTCTCTTCAGAGCTGCAGTGAAACCAGGAACCACGTGGAGAAGGCACCCACACTGAAAGTGCCTGGAGGGAACGTTGGGGCTTCTTCTCAGTGTCTCTGATATAGGGTTTCACTGTCCCGGGAAACTCTCTGCTAACACCCTGCACAGCGCTGTGCCCAATATACAGAAACGTCTTGCGGTATCTCCTACAGGGAAAGTGCCAGGAGGGAAAAGTGAGGATTATGTTTAGACTTTCTCGGAACTGCTTCAAATCAACTAGATATCTTTGTGCTGTAAATCTCCCAACAGCCAAATGTAAAAGCAGCAAACATCTCGCTGTATGTCCCACATCCAAAGTGCCAAGAGAGAGCTTGCTCTCCCTGTCTTTGAGTACTGTTTGCACTGTCCCGATTACCTCTTTGCTAACATTCTCTTCAGAGCTGCAGTGAAACCAGGAACCACGTGGAGAAGGCACCCACACTGAAAGTGCCTGGAAGGAACATTGGGGCTTCTTCTCAGTGTCTCTGATATAGGGTTTCACTGTCCCGGGAAACTCTCTGCTAACACCCTGCACAGCGCTGTGCCCAATATACAGAAACGTCTTGCGGTATCTCCTACAGGGAAAGTGCCAGGAGGGAAAAGTGAGGATTATGTTTAGACTTTCTCGGAACTGCTTCAAATCAACTAGATATCTTTGTGCTGTAAATCTCCCAACAGCCAAACGCAAAAGCAGCAAACATCTCGCTGTATGTCCCACATCCAAAGTGCCAAGAGAGAGCTTGCTCTCCCTGTCTTTGAGTACTGTTTGCACTGTCCCGATTACCTCTTTGCTAACATTCTCTTCAGAGCTGCAGTGAAACCAGGAACCACGTGGAGAAGGCACCCACACTGAAAGTGCCTGGAGGGAACATTGGGGCTTCTTCTCAGTGTCTCTGATATAGGGTTTCACTGTCCCGGGAAACTCTCTGCTAACACCCTGCAGAGCGCTGTGCCCAATATACAGAAACGTCTTGCGGTATCTCCTACAGGGAAAGTGCCAGGAGGGAAAAGTGAGGATTATGTTTAGACTTTCTCGGAACTGCTTCAAATCAACTAGATATCTTTGTGCTGTAAATCTCCCAACAGCCAAATGTAAAAGCAGCAAACATCTCGCTGTATGTCCCACATCCAAAGTGCCAAGAGAGAGCTTGCTCTCCCTGTCTTTGAGTACTGTTTGCACTGTCCCGATTACCTCTTTGCTAACATTCTCTTCAGAGCTGCAGTGAAACCAGGAACCACGTGGAGAAGGCACCCACACTGAAAGTGGCTGGAGGGAACGTTGGGGCTTCTTCTCAGTGTCTCTGATATAGGGTTTCACTGTCCCGGGAAACTCTCTGCTAACACCCTGCAGAGCGCTGTGCCCAATATACAGAAACGTCTTGCGGTATCTCCTACAGGGAAAGTGCCAGGAGGGAAAAGTGAGGATTATGTTTAGACTTTCTCGGAACTGCTTCAAATCAACTAGATATCTTTGTGCTGTAAATCTCCCAACAGCCAAACGCAAAAGCAGCAAACATCTCGCTGTATGTCCCACATCCAAAATGCCAAGAGAGAGCTTGCTCTCCCTGTCTTTGAGTACTGTTTGCACTGTCCCGATTACCTCTTTGCTAACATTCTCTTCAGAGCTGCAGTGAAACCAGGAACCACGTGGAGAAGGCACCCACACTGAAAGTGCCTGGAGGGAACATTGGGGCTTCTTCTCAGTGTCTCTGATATAGGGTTTCACTGTCCCGGGAAACTCTCTGCTAACACCCTGCAGAGCGCTGTGCCCAATATACAGAAACGTCTTGCGGTATCTCCTACAGGGAAAGTGCCAGGAGGGAAAAGTGAGGATTATGTTTAGACTTTCTCGGAACTGCTTCAAATCAACTAGATATCTTTGTGCTGTAAATCTCCCAACAGCCAAATGTAAAAGCAGCAAACATCTCGCTGTATGTCCCACATCCAAAGTGCCAAGAGAGAGCTTGCTCTCCCTGTCTTTGAGTACTGTTTGCACTGTCCCGATTACCTCTTTGCTAACATTCTCTTCAGAGCTGCAGTGAAACCAGGAACCACGTGGAGAAGGCACCCACACTGAAAGTGCCTGGAAGGAACGTTGGGGCTTCTTCTCAGTGTCTCTGATATAGGGTTTCACTGTCCCGGGAAACTCTCTGCTAACACCCTGCAGAGCGCTGTGCCCAATATACAGAAACGTCTTGCGGTATCTCCTACAGGGAAAGTGCCAGGAGGGAAAAGTGAGGATTATGTTTAGACTTTCTCGGAACTGCTTCAAATCAACTAGATATCTTTGTGCTGTAAATCTCCCAACAGCCAAATGTAAAAGCAGCAAACATCTCGCTGTATGTCCCACATCCAAAGTGCCAAGAGAGAGCTTGCTCTCCCTGTCTTTGAGTACTGTTTGCACTGTCCCGATTACCTCTTTGCTAACATTCTCTTCAGAGCTGCAGTGAAACCAGGAACCACGTGGAGAAGGCACCCACACTGAAAGTGCCTGGAGGGAACATTGGGGCTTCTTCTCAGTGTCTCTGATATAGGGTTTCACTGTCCCGGGAAACTCTCTGCTAACACCCTGCAGAGCGCTGTGCCCAATATACAGAAACGTCTTGCGGTATCTCCTACAGGGAAAGTGCCAGGAGGGAAAAGTGAGGATTATGTTTAGACTTTCTCGGAACTGCTTCAAATCAACTAGATATCTCTGTGCTGTAAATCTCCCAACAGCCAAATGTAAAAGCAGCAAACATCTCGCTGTATGTCCCACATCCAAAGTGCCAAGAGAGAGCTTGCTCTCCCTGTCTTTGAGTACTGTTTGCACTGTCCCGATTACCTCTTTGCTAACATTCTCTTCAGAGCTGCAGTGAAACCAGGAACCACGTGGAGAAGGCACCCACACTGAAAGTGCCTGGAGGGAACATTGGGGCTTCTTCTCAGTGTCTCTGATATAGGGTTTCACTGTCCCGGGAAACTCTCTGCTAACACCCTGCAGAGCGCTGTGCCCAATATACAGAAACGTCTTGCGGTATCTCCTACAGGGAAAGTGCCAGGAGGGAAAAGTGAGGATTATGTTTAGACTTTCTCGGAACTGCTTCAAATCAACTAGATATCTTTGTGCTGTAAATCTCCCAACAGCCAAATGTAAAAGCAGCAAACATCTCGCTGTATGTCCCACATCCAAAGTGCCAAGAGAGAGCTTGCTCTCCCTGTCTTTGAGTACTGTTTGCACTGTCCCGATTACCTCTTTGCTAACATTCTCTTCAGAGCTGCAGTGAAACCAGGAACCACGTGGAGAAGGCACCCACACTGAAAGTGCCTGGAAGGAACGTTGGGGCTTCTTCTCAGTGTCTCTGATATAGGGTTTCACTGTCCCGGGAAACTCTCTGCTAACACCCTGCAGAGCGCTGTGCCCAATATACAGAAACGTCTTGCGGTATCTCCTACAGGGAAAGTGCCAGGAGGGAAAAGTGAGGATTATGTTTAGACTTTCTCGGAACTGCTTCAAATCAACTAGATATCTTTGTGCTGTAAATCTCCCAACAGCCAAATGTAAAAGCAGCAAACATCTCGCTGTATGTCCCACATCCAAAGTGCCAAGAGAGAGCTTGCTCTCCCTGTCTTTGAGTACTGTTTGCACTGTCCCGATTACCTCTTTGCTAACATTCTCTTCAGAGCTGCAGTGAAACCAGGAACCACGTGGAGAAGGCACCCACACTGAAAGTGCCTGGAAGGAACGTTGGGGCTTCTTCTCAGTGTCTCTGATATAGGGTTTCACTGTCCCGGGAAACTCTCTGGTAACACCCTGCAGAGCGCTGTGCCCAATATACAGAAACGTCTTGCGGTATCTCCTACAGGGAAAGTGCCAGGAGGGAAAAGTGAGGATTATGTTTAGACTTTCTCGGAACTGCTTCAAATCAACTAGATATCTTTGTGCTGTAAATCTCCCAACAGCCAAATGTAAAAGCAGCAAACATCTCGCTGTATGTCCCACATCCAAAGTGCCAAGAGAGAGCTTGCTCTCCCTGTCTTTGAGTACTGTTTGCACTGTCCCGATTAACCTCTTTGCTAACATTCTCTTCAGAGCTGCAGTGAAACCAGGAACCACGTGGAGAAGGCAACCACACTGAAAGTGCCTGGAAGGAACATTGGGGCTTCTTCTCAGTGTCTCTGATATAGGGTTTCACTGTCCCGGGAAACTCTCTGCAAACACCCTGCAGAGCGCTGTGCCCAATATACAGAAACGTCTTGCGGTATCTCCTACAGGGAAAGTGCCAGGAGGGAAAAGTGAGGATTATGTTTAGACTTTCTCGGAACTGCTTCAAATCAACTAGATATCTTTGTGCTGTAAATCTCCCAACAGCCAAATGTAAAAGCAGCAAACATCTCGCTGTATGTCCCACATCCAAAGTGCCAAGAGAGAGCTTGCTCTCCCTGTCTTTGAGTACTGTTTGCACTGTCCCGATTAACCTCTTTGCTAACATTCTCTTCAGAGCTGCAGTGAAACCAGGAACCACGTGGAGAAGGCAACCACACTGAAAGTGCCTGGAAGGAACATTGGGGCTTCTTCTCAGTGTCTCTGATATAGGGTTTCACTGTCCCGGGAAACTCTCTGCAAACACCCTGCAGAGCGCTGTGCCCAATATACAGAAACGTCTTGCGGTATCTCCTACAGGGAAAGTGCCAGGAGGGAAAAGTGAGGATTATGTTTAGACTTTCTCGGAACTGCTTCAAACCTTGCGTAGGTTGCGTACGCGCCAGGCCCAAAAATGGCCATATGTCTGGAGACTGGTGCCACGCCCAAAGAGCCAGCAGGGAAAACTATGCCTTGTTCTAAAGCTCTTTGGGAACAGCTTGCGTAGCCCCACACACCTGGGGGCTGCAGGCTTTCCTGCTGCCTTCAGCCTCAAAACCACCTTTTCCCACATGGCGTCACGCCAGGCACAAAAATGGCCATATGTCTGGAGGTTGGTCCCACGCCCAAAGAGCCAGCAGGGAAAACAATGCCTTGTTCTAAAGCTCTTTGGGAACCGCTTGCGTAGCCCCACACACCTGGGGGCTGCAGGCTTTCCTGCTGCCTTCAGCCTCAAAACCACCCTTTCCCACTTGGCGCCACGCCAGGCCCAAAAATGGCCATATGGCTGGAGACTGGTCCCACGCCCAAAGAGCCAGCAGGGAAAACTATGCCTTGTTCTAAAGCTCTTTGGGAACGGCTTGCGTAGCCCCACACACCTGGGGGTTGCAGGCTTTCCTGCTGCCTTCAGCCTCAAAACCACCGTTTCCCACATGGCGTCACGCCAGGCACAAAAATGGCCATATGTCTGGAGGTTGGTCCCACGCCCAAAGAGCCAGCAGGGAAAACTATGCCTTGTTCTAAAGCTCTTTGGGAACCGCTTGCGTAGCCCCACACACCTGGGGGCTGCAGGCTTTCCTGCTCTCTTCAGCCTCAAAACCACCCTTTCCCACTTGGCGCCGCGCCATGCCCAAAAATGGCCATATGTCTGGAGACTGGTCCCACGCCCAAAGAGCCAGCAGGGAAAACTATGCCTTGTTCTAAAGCTCTTTGGGAACGGCTTGCGTAGCCCCACACACCTGGGGGTTGCAGGCTTTCCTGCTGCCTTCAGCCTCAAAACCACCGTTTCCCACATGGCGTCACGCCAGGCACAAAAATGGCCATATGTCTGGAGGTTGGTCCCACGCCCAAAGAGCCAGCAGGGAAAACTATGCCTTGTTCTAAAGCTCTTTGGGAACCGCTTGCGTAGCCCCACACACCTGGGGGCTGCAGGCTTTCCTGCTCTCTTCAGCCTCAAAACCACCCTTTCCCACTTGGCGCCGCGCCAGGCCCAAAAATGGCCATATGTCTGGAGACTGGTCCCACGCCCAAAGAGCCAGCAGGGAAAACTATGCCTTGTTCTAAAGCTCTTTGGGAACCGCTTGCGTAGCCCCACACACCTGGGGGCTGCAGGCTTTCCTGCTGCCTTCAGCCTCAAAACCACCCTTTCCCACTTGGCGCCGCGCCAGGCCCAAAAATGGCCATATGGCTGGAGACTGGTCCCACGCCCAAAGAGCCAGCAGGGAAAACTATGCCTTGTTCTAAAGCTCTTTGGGAACCGCTTGCGTAGCCCCACACACCTGGGGGCTGCAGGCTTCTCCTGCGGCCTTCAGCGTCAAAACCACCCTTTCCCACTTGGCGCCTCGCCAGGCCCAAAAATGGCCATATGTCTGGAGACTGGTCCCACGCCCAAAGAGCCAGCAGGGAAAACTATGCCTTGTTCTAAAGCTCTTTGGGAACCGCTTGCGTAGCCCCAAACACCTGGGGGCTGCAGGCTTTCCTGCTCTCTTCAGCCTCAGAAGAACCCTTTCGCACTTGGCGCCGCGCCAGGCACAAAAATAGACATATGTCTGGAGATTGGTTCCACGCCCAAAGAGCCAGCAGGGAAAACTAGGCCTTGTTCTAAAGCTCTTTGGGAACCGCTTGCGTAGCCCCACACACCTGGGGGCTGCAGGCTTTCCTGCTCCCTTCAGCCTCAAAAGCACCCTTTCCCACTTGGCGCCGCGCCAGGCCCAAAAATGGCCATATGTCTGGAGACTGGTCCCACGCCCAAAGAGCCAGCAGGAAAAACTATGCCTTGTTCTAAAGCTCTTTGGGAACCGCTTGCGTAGCCCCACACACCTGGGGGCTGCAGGCTTTCCTGCTGCCTTCAGCCTCAAAACCACCCTTTCCCACTTGGCGTCACGCCAGGCCCAAAAATGGCCATATGTCTGGAGGTTGGTCCCACGCCCAAAGAGCCAGCAGGGAAAACTATGCCTTGTTCTAAAGCTCTTTGGGAACCGCTTGCGTAGCCCCACACACCTGGGGGCTGCAGGCTTTCCTGCTGCCTTCAGCCTCAAAACCACCCTTTCCCACTTGGCGCCGCGCCAGGCACAAAAATGGCCATATGTCTGGAGACTGGTCCCACGCCCAAAGAGCCAGCAGGGAAAACTATGCCTTGTTCTAAAGCTCTTTGGGAACGGCTTGCGTAGCCGCACACACCTGGGGGCTGCAGGCTTTCCTGCTCTCTTCAGCCTCAGAAGAACCGTTTCGCACTTGGCGCCGCGCCAGGCCCAAAAATAGCCATATGTGTGGAGATTGGTTCCACGCCCAAAGAGCCAGCAGGGAAAACTATGCCTTGTTCTAAAGCTCTTTGGGAACCGCTTGCGTAGCCCCACACACCTGGGGGCTGCAGGCTTTCCTGCTCTCTTCAGCCTCAAAAGCACGCTTTCCCACTTGGCGCCGCGCCAGGCCCAAAAATGGCCATATGTCTGGAGACTGGTCCCACGCCCAAAGAGCCAGCAGGAAAAACTATGCCTTGTTCTAAAGCTCTTTGGGAACCGCTTGCGTAGCCCCACACACCTGGGGGCTGCAGGCTTTCCTGCTGCCTTCAGCCTCAAAAGCACCCTTTCCATCTTGGCGTCACGCCAGGCCCAAAAATAGCCATATGGCTGGAGACTGGTCCCACGCCCAAAGAGCCAGCAGGGAAAACTATGCCTTGTTCTAAAGCTCTTTGGGAACGGCTTGCGTAGCCCCACACACGTGGGGGCTGCAGGCTTTCCTGCTGCCTTCAGCCTCAAAACCACCCTTTCCCACTTGGCGCCGCGCCAGGCACAAAAATGGCCATATGTCTGGAGATTGGTCCCACGCCCAAAGAGCCAGCAGGGAAAACTATGCCTTGTTCTAAAGCTCTTTGGGAACGGCTTGCGTAGCCGCACACACCTGGGGGCTGCAGGCTTTCCTGCTCTCTTCAGCCTCAGAAGAACCCTTTCGCACTTGGCGCCGCGCCAGGCACAAAAATGGCCATATGTCTGGAGATTGGTCCCACGCCCAAAGAGCCAGCAGGGAAAACTATGCCTTGTTCTAAAGCTCTTTGGGAACCGCTTGCGTAGCCCCACACACCTGGGGGCTGCAGGCTTTCCTGCTGCCTTCAGCCTCAAAACCACCCTTTCCCACTTGGCGCCGCGCCAGGCACAAAAATGGCCATATGTCTGGAGATTGGTCCCACGCCCAAAGAGCCAGCAGGGAAAACTATGCCTTGTTCTAAAGCTCTTTGGGAACGGCTTGCGTAGCCCCACACACGTGGGGGCTGCAGGCTTTCCTGCTCTCTTCAGCCTCAGAAGAACCCTTTCGCACTTGGCGCCGCGCCAGGCCCAAAAATGGCCATATGTCTGGAGATTGGTCCCACGCCCAAAGAGCCAGCAGGGAAAACTATGCCTTGTTCTAAAGCTCTTTGGGAACAGCTTGCGTAGCCCCACACACCTGGGGACTGCAGGCTTTCCTGCTCTCTTCAGCCTCAAAAGCACCCTTTCCCACTTGGCGCCGCGCCAGGCCCAAAAATGGCCATATGTCTGGAGACTGGTCCCACGCCCAAAGAGCCAGCAGGAAAAACTATGCCTTGTTCTAAAGCTCTTTGGGAACCGCTTGCGTAGCCCCACACACCTGGGGGCTGCAGGCTTTCCTGCTCTCTTCAGCCTCAGAAGAACCCTTTCCCACTTGGCGCCGCGCCAGGCCCAAAAATGGCCATATGTCTGGAGACTGGTCCCACGCCCAAAGAGCCAGCAGGGAAAACTATGCCTTGTTCTAAAGCTCTTTGGGAACGGCTTGCGTAGCCCCACACACGTGGGGGCTGCAGGCTTTCCTGCTGCCTTCAGCCTCAATACCACCCTTTCCCACTTGGCGCCGCGCCAGGCCCAAAAATGGCCATATGTCTGGAGACTGGTCCCACGCCCAAAGAGCCAGCAGGGAAAACTATGCCTTGTTCTAAAGCTCTTTGGGAACCGCTTGCGTAGCCCCACACACCTGGGGGCTGCAGGCTTCTCCTGCTGCCTTCAGCCTCAAAACCACCCTTTCCCACTTGGCGCCGCGCCAGGCCCAAAAATGGCCATATGTCTGGACGTTGGTCCCACGCCCAAAGAGCCAGCAGGGAAAACTATGCCTTGTTCTAAAGCTCTTTGGGAACCGCTTGCGTAGCCCCACACACCTGGGGGCTGCAGGCTTTCCTGCTGCCTTCAGCCTCAAAACCACCCTTTCCCACTTGGCGCCGCGCCAGGCCCAAAAATGGCCATATGTCTGGAGACTGGTCCCACGCCCAAAGAGCCAGCAGGGAAAACTATGCCTTGTTCTAAAGCTCTTTGGGAACCGCTTGCGTAGCCCCACACACCTGGGGGCTGCAGGCTTTCCTGCTCTCTTCAGCCTCAGAAGAACCGTTTCGCACTTGGCGCCGCGCCAGGCCGAAAAATAGCCATATGTCTGGAGATTGGTTCCACGCCCAAAGAGCCAGCAGGGAAAACTATGCCTTGTTCTAAAGCTCTTTGGGAACCGCTTGTGTAGCCCCACACACCTGGGGGCTGCAGGCTTTCCTGCTCTCTTCAGCCTCAAAAGCACCCTTTCCCACTTGGCGCCGCGCCAGGCCCAAAAATGGCCATATGTCTGGAGATTGGTCCCACGCCCAAAGAGCCAGCAGGAAAAACTATGCCTTGTTCTAAAGCTCTTTGGGAACCGCTTGCGTAGCCCCACACACCTGGGGGCTGCAGGCTTTCCTGCTGCCTTCAGCCTCAAAAGCACACTTTCCCACTTGGCGTCACGCCAGGCCCAAAAATGGCCATATGTCTGGAGGTTGGTCCCACGCCCAGAGAGCCAGCAGGGAAAACTATGCCTTGTTCTAAAGCTCTTTGGGAACCGCTTGCGTAGCCCCACACACCTGGGGGCTGCAGGCTTTCCTGCTCTCTTCAGCCTCAAAAGCACCCTTTCCCACTTGGCGCCGCGCCAGGCACAAAAATGTCCATATGTCTGGAGATTGGTCCCACGCCCAAAGAGCCAGCAGGGAAAACTATGCCTTGTTCTAAAGCTCTTTGGGAACCGCTTGCGTAGCCCCACAGACCTGGGAGCTGCAGGCTTTCCTGCTGCCTTCAGCCTCAAAGCCACCCTTTCCCACTTGGCGCCGCGCCAGGCACAAAAATGGCCATATGTCTGGAGATTGGTCCCACGCCCAAAGAGCCAGCAGGGAAAACTATGCCTTGTTCTAAAGCTCTTTGGGAACGGCTTGCGTAGCCGCACACACCTGGGGGCTGCAGGCTTTCCTGCTCTCTTCAGCCTCAGAAGAACCCTTTCGCACTTGGCGCCGCGCCAGGCACAAAAATGGCCATATGTCTGGAGATTGGTTCCACGCCCAAAGAGCCAGTAGGGAAAACTATGCCTTGTTCTAAAGCTCTTTGGGAACCGCTTGCGTAGCCCCACACACCTGGGGGCTGCAGGCTTTCCTGCTCTCTTCAGCCTCAAAACCACCCTTTCCCACTTGGCGCCGCGCCACGCACAAAAATGTCCATATGTCTGGAGATTGGTCCCACGCCCAAAGAGCCAGCAGGGAAAACTATGCCTTGTTCTAAAGCTCTTTGGGAACCGCTTGCGTAGCCCCACACACCTGGCGGCTGCAGGCTTTCCTGCTGCCTTCAGCCTCAAAACCACCCTTTCCCACTTGGCGCCTCGCCAGGCACAAAAATGGCCATATGTCTGGAGATTGGTCCCACGCCCAAAGAGCCAGCAGGGAAAACTATGCCTTGTTCTAAAGCTCTTTGGGAACAGCTTGCGTAGCCCCACACACCTGGGGGCTGCAGGCTTTCCTGCTCTCTTCAGCCTCAGAAGAACCCTTTCGCACTTGGCGCCGCGCCAGGCACAAAAATGGCCATATGTCTAGAGATTGGTTCCACGCCCAAAGAGACAGCAGGGAAAACTATGCCTTGTTCTAAAGCTCTTTGGGAACGGCTTGCGTAGCCCCACACACCTGGGGGCTGCAGGCTTCTCCTGCTGCCTTCAGCCTCAGAAGAACCCTTTCGCACTTGACGCCGCGCCAGGCCCAAAAATGGCCATATGTCTGGAGACTGGTCCCACGCCCAAAGAGCCAGCAGGGAAAACTATGCCTTGTTCTAAAGCTCTTTGGGAACCGCTTGCGTAGCCCCACACACCTGGGGGCTGCAGGCTTTCCTGCTCTCTTCAGCCTCAGAAGAACCGTTTCGCACTTGGCGCCGCGCCAGGCCGAAAAATAGCCATATGTCTGGAGATTGGTTCCACGCCCAAAGAGCCAGCAGGGAAAACTATGCCTTGTTCTAAAGCTCTTTGGGAACCGCTTGTGTAGCCCCACACACCTGGGGGCTGCAGGCTTTCCTGCTCTCTTCAGCCTCAAAAGCACCCTTTCCCACTTGGCGCCGCGCCAGGCCCAAAAATGGCCATATGTCTGGAGATTGGTCCCACGCCCAAAGAGCCAGCAGGAAAAACTATGCCTTGTTCTAAAGCTCTTTGGGAACCGCTTGCGTAGCCCCACACACCTGGGGGCTGCAGGCTTTCCTGCTGCCTTCAGCCTCAAAAGCACACTTTCCCACTTGGCGTCACGCCAGGCCCAAAAATGGCCATATGTCTGGAGGTTGGTCCCACGCCCAGAGAGCCAGCAGGGAAAACTATGCCTTGTTCTAAAGCTCTTTGGGAACCGCTTGCGTAGCCCCACACACCTGGGGGCTGCAGGCTTTCCTGCTCTCTTCAGCCTCAAAAGCACCCTTTCCCACTTGGCGCCGCGCCAGGCACAAAAATGTCCATATGTCTGGAGATTGGTCCCACGCCCAAAGAGCCAGCAGGGAAAACTATGCCTTGTTCTAAAGCTCTTTGGGAACCGCTTGCGTAGCCCCACAGACCTGGGAGCTGCAGGCTTTCCTGCTGCCTTCAGCCTCAAAGCCACCCTTTCCCACTTGGCGCCGCGCCAGGCACAAAAATGGCCATATGTCTGGAGATTGGTCCCACGCCCAAAGAGCCAGCAGGGAAAACTATGCCTTGTTCTAAAGCTCTTTGGGAACGGCTTGCGTAGCCGCACACACCTGGGGGCTGCAGGCTTTCCTGCTCTCTTCAGCCTCAGAAGAACCCTTTCGCACTTGGCGCCGCGCCAGGCACAAAAATGGCCATATGTCTGGAGATTGGTTCCACGCCCAAAGAGCCAGTAGGGAAAACTATGCCTTGTTCTAAAGCTCTTTGGGAACCGCTTGCGTAGCCCCACACACCTGGGGGCTGCAGGCTTTCCTGCTCTCTTCAGCCTCAAAACCACCCTTTCCCACTTGGCGCCGCGCCAGGCACAAAAATGTCCATATGTCTGGAGATTGGTCCCACGCCCAAAGAGCCAGCAGGGAAAACTATGCCTTGTTCTAAAGCTCTTTGGGAACCGCTTGCGTAGCCCCACACACCTGGCGGCTGCAGGCTTTCCTGCTGCCTTCAGCCTCAAAACCACCCTTTCCCACTTGGCGCCTCGCCAGGCACAAAAATGGCCATATGTCTGGAGATTGGTCCCACGCCCAAAGAGCCAGCAGGGAAAACTATGCCTTGTTCTAAAGCTCTTTGGGAACAGCTTGCGTAGCCCCACACACCTGGGGGCTGCAGGCTTTCCTGCTCTCTTCAGCCTCAGAAGAACCCTTTCGCACTTGGCGCCGCGCCAGGCACAAAAATGGCCATATGTCTAGAGATTGGTTCCACGCCCAAAGAGACAGCAGGGAAAACTATGCCTTGTTCTAAAGCTCTTTGGGAACGGCTTGCGTAGCCCCACACACCTGGGGGCTGCAGGCTTCTCCTGCTGCCTTCAGCCTCAGAAGAACCCTTTCGCACTTGACGCCGCGCCAGGCACAAAAATGGCCATATGTCTGGAGAATGGTCCCACGCACAAAGAGCCAGCAGGGAAAACTATGCCTTGTTCTAAAGCTCTTTGGGAACCGCTTGCGTAGCCCCACACAAACTGGGGGCTGCAGGCTATTCTCGCGCTTTCAGCCTTAGAAGAACTCTTTCGCACTTGGCGCCGCACCAGGCCCAAAAATGGCCATATGTCTGGAGACTGGTCCCACGCCCAAAGAGCCAGCAGGGAAAACTATGCCTTGTTCTAAAGCTCTTTGGGAGCCGCTTGCGTAGCCCCACAGACCTGGCGGCTGCAGGCTTTCCTGCTGCCTTCAGCCTCAAAACCACCCTTTCCCACTTGGCGCCGCGCCAGGCCCAAAAATGGCCATATGTCTGGAGACTGGTCCCACGCCCAAAGAGCCAGCAGGGAAAACTATGCCTTGTTCTAAAGCTCTTTGGGAACCGCTTGCGTAGCCCCACAGACCTGGGGGCTGCAGGCTTCTCCTGCTGCCTTCAGCCTCAAAACCACCCTTTCCCACTTGGCGCCGCGCCAGGCCCAAAAATGGCCATATGTCTGGAGACTGGTCCCACGCCCAAAGAGCCAGCAGGGAAAACTATGCCTTGTTCTAAAGCTCTTTGGGAACCGCTTGCGTAGCCCCACACACCTGGGGGCTGCAGGCTTTCCTGCTCTCTTCAGCCTCAGAAGAACCTTTTCGCACTTGGCGCCGCGCCAGGCCCAAAAATAGCCATATGTCTGGAGATTGGTTCCACGCCCAAAGAGCCAGCAGGGAAAACTATGCCTTGTTCTAAAGCTCTTTGGGAACCGCTTGCGTAGCCCCACAGACCTGGGAGCTGCAGGCTTTCCTGCTGCCTTCAGCCTCAAAGCCACCCTTTCCCACTTGGCGCCGCGCCAGGCACAAAAATGGCCATATGTCTGGAGATTGGTCCCACGCCCAAAGAGCCAGCAGGGAAAACTATGCCTTGTTCTAAAGCTCTTTGGGAACGGCTTGCGTAGCCGCACACACCTGGGGGCTGCAGGCTTTCCTGCTCTCTTCAGCCTCAGAAGAACCCTTTCGCACTTGGCGCCGCGCCAGGCACAAAAATGGCCATATGTCTGGAGATTGGTTCCACGCCCAAAGAGCCAGCAGGGAAAACTATGCCTTGTTCTAAAGCTCTTTGGGAACCGCTTGCGTAGCCCCACACACCTGGGGGCTGCAGGCTTTCCTGCTCTCTTCAGCCTCAAAACCACCCTTTCCCACTTGGCGCCGCGCCACGCACAAAAATGTCCATATGTCTGGAGATTGGTCCCACGCCCAAAGAGCCAGCAGGGAAAACTATGCCTTGTTCTAAAGCTCTTTGGGAACCGCTTGCGTAGCCCCACACACCTGGGGGCTGCAGGCTTTCCTGCTGCCTTCAGCCTCAGAAGAACCCTTTTGCACTTGGCGCCTCGCCAGGCACAAAAATGGCCATATGTCTGGAGATTGGTCCCACGCCCAAAGAGCCAGCAGGGAAAACTATGCCTTGTTCTAAAGCTCTTTGGGAACAGCTTGCGTAGCCCCACACACCTGGGGGCTGCAGGCTTTCCTGCTCTCTTCAGCCTCAGAAGAACCCTTTCGCACTTGGCGCCGCGCCAGGCACAAAAATGGCCATATGTCTGGAGAATGGTCCCACGCACAAAGAGCCAGCAGGGAAAACTATGCCTTGTTCTAAAGCTCTTTGGGAACCGCTTGCGTAGCCCCACACAAACTGGGGGCTGCAGGCTATTCTCGCGCTTTCAGCCTTAGAAGAACTCTTTCGCACTTGGCGCCGCACCAGGCCCAAAAATGGCCATATGTCTGGAGACTGGTCCCACGCCCAAAGAGCCAGCAGGGAAAACTATGCCTTGTTCTAAAGCTCTTTGGGAGCCGCTTGCGTAGCCCCACAGACCTGGCGGCTGCAGGCTTTCCTGCTGCCTTCAGCCTCAAAACCACCCTTTCCCACTTGGCGCCGCGCCAGGCCCAAAAATGGCCATATGTCTGGAGACTGGTCCCACGCCCAAAGAGCCAGCAGGGAAAACTATGCCTTGTTCTAAAGCTCTTTGGGAACCGCTTGCGTAGCCCCACACACCTGGGGGCTGCAGGCTTCTCCTGCTGCCTTCAGCCTCAAAACCACCCTTTCCCACTTGGCGCCGCGCCAGGCCCAAAAATGGCCATATGTCTGGAGACTGGTCCCACGCCCAAAGAGCCAGCAGGGAAAACTATGCCTTGTTCTAAAGCTCTTTGGGAACCGCTTGCGTAGCCCCACACACCTGGGGGCTGCAGGCTTTCCTGCTCTCTTCAGCCTCAGAAGAACCTTTTCGCACTTGGCTCCGCGCCAGGCCCAAAAATAGCCATATGTCTGGAGATTGGTTCCACGCCCAAAGAGCCAGCAGGGAAAACTATGCCTTGTTCTAAAGCTCTTTGGGAACCGCTTGTGTAGCCCCACAGACCTGGGGGCTGCAGGCTTTCCTGCTCTCTTCAGCCTCAAAAGCACGCTTTCCCACTTGGCGCCGCGCCAGGCCCAAAAATGGCCATATGTCTGGAGACTGGTCCCACGCCCAAAGAGCCAGCAGGAAAAACTATGCCTTGTTCTAAAGCTCTTTGGGAACCGCTTGCGTAGCCCCACACACCTGGGGGCTGCAGGCTTTCCTGCTGCCTTCAGCCTGAAAAGCACGCTTTCCCACTTGGCGCCGCGCCAGGCACAAAAATGTCCATATGTCTGGAGATTGGTCCCACGCCCAAAGAGCCAGCAGGGAAAACTATGCCTTGTTCTAAAGCTCTTTGGGAACCGCTTGCGTAGCCCCACACACCTGGGGGCTGCAGGCTTTCCTGCTGCCTTCAGCCTCAAAGCCACCCTTTCCCACTTGGCGCCGCGCCAGGCACAAAAATGGCCATATGTCTGGAGATTGGTCCCACGCCCAAAGAGCCAGCAGGGAAAACTATGCCTTGTTCTAAAGCTCTTTGGGAACGGCTTGCGTAGCCGCACACACCTGGGGGCTGCAGGCTTTCCTGCTCTCTTCAGCCTCAGAAGAACCCTTTCGCACTTGGCGCCGTGCCAGGCACAAAAATGGCCATATGTCTGGAGATTGGTTCCACGCCCAAAGAGCCAGCAGGGAAAACTATGCCTTGTTCTAAAGCTCTTTGGGAACCGCTTGCATAGACCCACACACCTGGGGGCTGCAGGCTTTCCTGCTCTCTTCAGCCTCAAAAGCACCCTTTCCCACTTGGCGCCGCGCCAGGCCCAAAAATGTCCATATGTCTGGAGATTGGTCCCACGCCCAAAGAGCCAGCAGGGAAAACTATGCCTTGTTCTAAAGCTCTTTGGGAACCGCTTGCGTAGCCCCACACACCTGGGGGCTGCAGGCTTTCCTGCTGCCTTCAGCCTCAAAACCACCCTTTCCCACTTGGCGCCGCGCCAGGCACAAAAATGGCCATATGTCTGGAGATTGGTCCCACGCCCAAAGAGCCAGCAGGGAAAACTATGCCTTGTTCTAAAGCTCTTTGGGAACAGCTTGCGTAGCCCCACACACCTGGGGGCTGCAGGCTTTCCTGCTCTCTTCAGCCTCAGAAGAACCCTTTCGCACTTGGCGCCGCGCCAGGCACAAAAATGGCCATATGTCTGGAGATTGGTTCCACGCCCAAAGAGACAGCAGGGAAAACTATGCCTTGTTCTAAAGCTCTTTGGGAACGGCTTGCGTAGCCCCACACACCTGGGGGCTGCAGGCTTTCCTGCTGCCTTCAGCCTCAGAAGAACCCTTTCGCACTTGGCGCCGCGCCAGGCACAAAAATGGCCATATGTCTGGAGAATGGTCCCACGCACAAAGAGCCAGCAGGGAAAACTATGCCTTGTTCTAAAGCTCTTTGGGAACCGCTTGCGTAGCCCCACACAAACTGGGGGCTGCAGGCTATTCTCGCGCTTTCAGCCTTAGAAGAACTCTTTCGCACTTGGCGCCGCACCAGGCCCAAAAATGGCCATATGTCTGGAGACTGGTCCCACGCCCAAAGAGCCAGCAGGGAAAACTATGCCTTGTTCTAAAGCTCTTTGGGAGCCGCTTGCGTAGCCCCACAGACCTGGCGGCTGCAGGCTTTCCTGCTGCCTTCAGCCTCAAAACCACCCTTTCCCACTTGGCGCCGCGCCAGGCCCAAAAATGGCCATATGTCTGGAGACTGGTCCCACGCCCAAAGAGCCAGCAGGGAAAACTATGCCTTGTTCTAAAGCTCTTTGGGAACCGCTTGCGTAGCCCCACACACCTGGGGGCTGCAGGCTTTCCTGCTGCCTTCAGCCTCAAAACCACCATTTCCCACTTCTCGCCGCGCCATGCCCAAAAATAGCCATATGGCTGGAGACTGGTCCCACACCCAAAGAGCCAGCAGGGAAAACTATGCCTTGTTCTAAAGCTCTTTGGGAACGGCTTGCGTAGCCCCACACACCTGGGCGCTGCAGGCTTTCCTGCTGCCTTCAGCCTCAAAACCACCCTTTCCCACATGGCGTCACGCCAGGCACAGAAATGGCCATATGTCTGGAGACTGGTCCCACGCCCAAAGAGCCAGCAGGGAAAACTATGCCTTGTTCTAAAGCTCTTTGGGAACCGCTTGCGTAGCCCCACACACGTGGGGGCTGCAGGCTTTCCTGCTGCCTTCAGCCTCACAAGAACCCTTTCGCACTTGGCGCCGAGCCAGGCACAAAAATGGCCATATGTCTGGAGATTTGTTCCATGCCCAAAGAGCCAGCAGGGAAAACTATGCCTTGTTCTAAAGCTCTTTGGGAACGGCTTGCGTAGCCCCACACACGTGGGGGCTGCAGGCTTTCCTGCTGCCTTCAGCCTCAGAAGAACCCTTTCGCACTTGGCGCCGCGCCAGGCACAAAAATGGCCATATGTCTGGAGATTGGTCCCACGCCCAAAGAGCCAGCAGGGAAAACTATGCCTTGTTCTAAAGCTCTTTGGGAACCGCTTGCGTAGCCCCACACACCTGGGGGCTGCAGGCTTTCCTGCTCTCTTCAGCCTCAAAAGCACGCTTTCCCACTTGGCGCCGCGCCAGGCCCAAAAATGGCCATATGGCTGGAGACTGGTCCCATGCCCAAAGAGCCAGCAGGGAAAACTATGCCTTGTTCTAAAGCTCTTTGGGAACGGCTTGCGTAGCCCCACACACCTGGGGGCTGCAGGCTTTCCTGCTGCCTTCAGCCTCAAAACCACCATTTCCCACTTCTCGCCGCGTCATGCCCAAAAATTGCCATACGGCTGGAGACTGGTCCCACACCCAAAGAGCCAGCAGGGAAAACTATGCCTTCTTCTAAAGCTCTTTGGGAACCGCTTGCGTAGCCCCACACACCTGGGGGCTGCAGGCTTTCCTGCTGCCTTCAGCCTCAAAACCACCCTTTCCCTCATGGCGTCACGCCAGGCACAGAAATGGCCATATGTCTGGAGACTAGTCCCACGCCCAAAGAGCCAGCAGGGAAAACTATGCCTTGTTCTAAAGCTCTTTGGGAACGGCTTGCGTAGCCCCACACACCTGGGGGCTGCAGGCTTTCCTGCTCTCTTCAGCCTCAGAAGAACCCTTTCGCACTTGGCGCCGCGCCAGGCACAAAAATGGCCATATGTCTGGAGACTGGTCCCACGCCCAAAGAGCCAGCAGGGAAAACTATGCCTTCCTCTAAAGCTCTTTGGGAACGGCTTGCGTAGCCCCACACACCTGGGGGCTGCAGGCTTTCCTGCTCTCTTCAGCCTCAGAAGAACCCTTTCGCACTTGGCGCCGCGCCAGGCACAAAAATGGCCATATGTCTGGAGATTGGTTCCACGCCCAAAGAGCCAGCAGGGAAAACTATGCCTTGTTCTAAAGCTCTTTGGGAACGGCTTGCGTAGCCCCACACACCTGGGGGCTGCAGGCTTTCATGCTCTCTTCAGCCTCAGAAGAACCCTTTCGCACTTGGCGCCGCGCCAGGCACAAAAATGGCCATATGTCTGGAGATTGGTCCCACGCCCAAAGAGCCAGCAGGGAAAACTATGCCTTCCTCTAAAGCTCTTTGGGAACGGCTTGCGTAGCCCCACACACGTGGGGGCTGCAGGCTTTCCTGCTCTCTTCAGCCTCAGAAGAACCCTTTCGCACTTGGCGCCGCGCCAGGCACAAAAATGGCCATATGTCTGGAGATTGGTTCCACGCCCAAAGAGCCAGCAGGGAAAACTATGCCTTGTTCTAAAGCTCTTTGGGAACGGCTTGCGTAGCCCCACACACCTGGGGGCTGCAGGCTTTCCTGCTCTCTTCAGCCTCAAAAGCACCCTTTCCCACTTGGCGCCGCGCCAGGCCCAAAAATGGCCATATGTCTGGAGACTGGTCCCACGCCCAAAGAGCCAGCAGGAAAAACTATGCCTTGTTCTAAAGCTCTTTGGGAACCGCTTGCGTAGCCCCACAGACCTGGGGGCTGCAGGCTTTCCTGCTCTCTTCAGCCTCAAAACCACCCTTTCCCACTTGGCGTAACGCCAGGCCCAAAAATGGCCATATGTCTGGAGATTGGTCCCACGCCCAAAGAGCCAGCAGGGAAAACTATGCCTTGTTCTAAAGCTCTTTGGGAACCGCTTGCGTAGGCCCACACACCTGGGGGCTGCAGGCTTTCCTGCTCTCTTCAGCCTGAAAAGCACGCTTTCCCACTTGGCGCCGCGCCAGGCACAAAAATGGCCATATGTCTGGAGAATGGTCCCACGCCCAAAGAGCCAGCAGGGAAAACTATGCCTTGTTCTAAAGCTCTTTGGGAACCGCTTGCGTAGCCCCACACAAACTGGGGGCTGTAGGCTTTTCTCTCGCTTTCAGCCTTAGAAGAACTCTTTCGCACTTGGCGCCGCACCAGGCCCAAAAATGGCCATATGTCTGGAGACTGGTCCCACGCCCAAAGAGCCAGCAGGGAAAACTATGCCTTGTTCTAAAGCTCTTTGGGAACCGCTTGCGTAGCCCCACACACGTGGGGACTGCAGGCTTTCCTGCTGCCTTCAGCCTCAATACCACCCTTTCCCACTTGGCGCCGCGCCAGGCCCAAAAATGGCCATATGTCTGGAGACTGGTCCCACGCCCAAAGAGCCAGCAGGGAAAACTATGCCTTGTTCTAAAGCTCTTTGGGAACCGCTTGCGTAGCCCCACACACCTGGGGGCTGCAGGATTTCCTGCTGCCTTCAGCCTCGAAACCACCATTTCCCACTTCTCGCCGCGCCATGCCCAAAAATAGCCATATGGCTGGAGACTGGTCCCACACCCAAAGAGCCAGCAGGGAAAACTATGCCTTGTTCTAAAGCTCTTTGGGAACCGCTTGCGTAGCCCCACACACCTGGGGGCTGCAGGCTTTCCTGCTCTCTTCAGCCTCAGAAGAACCCTTTCGCACTTGGCGCCGCGCCAGGCACAAAAATGGCCATATGTCTGGAGATTGGTTCCACGCCCAAAGAGACAGCAGGGAAAACTATGCCTTGTTCTAAAGCTCTTTGGGAACGGCTTGCGTAGCCCCACACACCTGGGGGCTGCAGGCTTTCCTGCTGCCTTCAGCCTCAGAAGAACCCTTTCGCACTTGGCGCCGCGCCAGGCACAAAAATGGCCATATGTCTGGAGAATGGTCCCACGCACAAAGAGCCAGCAGGGAAAACTATGCCTTGTTCTAAAGCTCTTTGGGAGCCGCTTGCGTAGCCCCACAGACCTGGCGGCTGCAGGCTTTCCTGCTGCCTTCAGCCTCAAAACCACCCTTTCCCACTTGGCGCCGCGCCAGGCCCAAAAATGGCCATATGTCTGGAGACTGGTCCCACGCCCAAAGAGCCAGCAGGGAAAACTATGCCTTGTTCTAAAGCTCTTTGGGAACCGCTTGCGTAGCCCCACACACCTGGGGGCTGCAGGCTTTCCTGCTGCCTTCAGCCTCAAAACCACCATTTCCCACTTCTCGCCGCGCCATGCCCAAAAATAGCCATATGGCTGGAGACTGGTCCCACACCCAAAGAGCCAGCAGGGAAAACTATGCCTTGTTCTAAAGCTCTTTGGGAACGGCTTGCGTAGCCCCACACACCTGGGCGCTGCAGGCTTTCCTGCTGCCTTCAGCCTCAAAACCACCCTTTCCCACATGGCGTCACGCCAGGCACAGAAATGGCCATATGTCTGGAGACTGGTCCCACGCCCAAAGAGCCAGCAGGGAAAACTATGCCTTGTTCTAAAGCTCTTTGGGAACCGCTTGCGTAGCCCCACACACCTGGGGGCTGCAGGCTTTCCTGCTGCCTTCAGCCTCACAAGAACCCTTTCGCACTTGGCGCCGAGCCAGGCACAAAAATGGCCATATGTCTGGAGATTTGTTCCATGCCCAAAGAGCCAGCAGGGAAAACTATGCCTTGTTCTAAAGCTCTTTGGGAACAGCTTGCGTAGCCCCACACACGTGGGGGCTGCAGGCTTTCCTGCTCTCTTCAGCCTCAGAAGAACCCTTTCGCACTTGCGCCGCGCCAGGCACAAAAATGGCCATATGTCTGGAGATTGGTCCCACGCCCAAAGAGCCAGCAGGGAAAACTATGCCTTGTTCTAAAGCTCTTTGGGAACGGCTTGCGTAGCCCGACACACCTGGGGGCTGCAGGCTTTCCTGCTCTCTTCAGCCTCAAAAGCACGCTTTCCCACTTGGCGCCGCGCCAGGCCCAAAAATGGCCATATGGCTGGAGACTGGTCCCATGCCCAAAGAGCCAGCAGGGAAAACTATGCGTTGTTCTAAAGCTCTTTGGGAACGGCTTGCGTAGCCCCACACACCTGGGGGCTGCAGGCTTTCCTGCTGCCTTCAGCCTCAAAACCACCATTTCCCACTTCTCGCCGCGCCATGCCCAAAAATTGCCATATGGCTGGAGACTGGTCCCACACCCAAAGAGCCAGCAGGGAAAACTATGCCTTCTTCTAAAGCTCTTTGGGAACCGCTTGCGTAGCCCCACACACCTGGGGGCTGCAGGCTTTCCTGCTGCCTTCAGCCTCAAAACCACCCTTTCCCTCATGGCGTCACGCCAGGCACAGAAATGGCCATATGTCTGGAGACTAGTCCCACGCCCAAAGAGCCAGCAGGGAAAACTATGCCTTGTTCTAAAGCTCTTTGGGAACGGCTTGCGTAGCCCCACACACCTGGGGGCTGCAGGCTTTCCTGCTCTCTTCAGCCTCAGAAGAACCCTTTCGCACTTGGCGCCGTGCCAGGCACAAAAATGGCCATATGTCTGGAGATTGGTCCCACGCCCAAAGAGCCAGCAGGGAAAACTATGCCTTCCTCTAAAGCTCTTTGGGAACGGCTTGCGTAGCCCCACACACCTGGGGGCTGCAGGCTTTCCTGCTCTCTTCAGCCTCACAAGAACCCTTTCGCACTTGGCGCCGCGCCAGGCACAAAAATGGCCATATGTCTGGAGATTGGTTCCACGCCCAAAGAGCCAGCAGGGAAAACTATGCCTTGTTCTAAAGCTCTTTGGGAACGGCTTGCGTAGCCCCACACACCTGGGGGCTGCAGGCTTTCCTGCTCTCTTCAGCCTCAGAAGAACCCTTTCGCACTTGGCGCCGCGCCAGGCACAAAAATGGCCATATGTCTGGAGATTGGTCCCACGCCCAAAGAGCCAGCAGGGAAAACTATGCCTTCCTCTAAAGCTCTTTGGGAACGGCTTGCGTAGCCCCACACACCTGGGGGCTGCAGGCTTTCCTGCTCTCTTCAGCCTCAGAAGAACCCTTTTGCACTTGGCGCCGCGCCAGGCACAAAAATGGCCATATGTCTGGAGATTGGTTCCACGCCCAAAGAGCCAGCAGGGAAAACTATGCCTTGTTCTAAAGCTCTTTGGGAACGGCTTGCGTAGCCCCACACACCTGGGGGCTGCAGGCTTTCCTGCTCTCTTCAGCCTCAAAAGCACCCTTTCCCACTTGGCGCCGCGCCAGGCCCAAAAATGGCCATATGTCTGGAGACTGGTCCCACGCCCAAAGAGCCAGCAGGAAAAACTATGCCTTGTTCTAAAGCTCTTTGGGAACCGCTTGCGTAGCCCCACAGACCTGGGGGCTGCAGGCTTTCCTGCTGCCTTCAGCCTCAAAACCACCCTTTCCCACTTGGCGTAACGCCAGGCCCAAAAATGGCCATATGTCTGGAGATTGGTCCCACGCCCAAAGAGCCAGCAGGGAAAACTATGCCTTGTTCTAAAGCTCTTTGGGAACCGCTTGCGTAGGCCCACACACCTGGGGGCTGCAGGCTTTCCTGCTCTCTTCAGCCTGAAAAGCACGCTTTCCCACTTGGCGCCGCGCCAGGCACAAAAATGGCCATATGTCTGGAGAATGGTCCCACGCCCAAAGAGCCAGCAGGGAAAACTATGCCTTGTTCTAAAGCTCTTTGGGAACCGCTTGCGTAGCCCCACACAAACTGGGGGCTGTAGGCTTTTCTCTCGCTTTCAGCCTTAGAAGAACTCTTTCGCACTTGGCGCCGCACCAGGCCCAAAAATGGCCATATGTCTGGAGACTGGTCCCACGCCCAAAGAGCCAGCAGGGAAAACTATGCCTTGTTCTAAAGCTCTTTGGGAACCGCTTGCGTAGCCCCACACACGTGGGGACTGCAGGCTTTCCTGCTGCCTTCAGCCTCAATACCACCCTTTCCCACTTGGCGCCGCGCCAGGCCCAAAAATGGCCATATGTCTGGAGACTGGTCCCACGTCCAAAGAGCCAGCAGGGAAAACTATGCCTTGTTCTAAAGCTCTTTGGGAACCGCTTGCGTAGCCCCACACACCTGGGGGCTGCAGGATTTCCTGCTGCCTTCAGCCTCGAAACCACCATTTCCCACTTCTCGCCGCGCCATGCCCAAAAATAGCCATATGGCTGGAGACTGGTCCCACACCCAAAGAGCCAGCAGGGAAAACTATGCCTTGTTCTAAAGCTCTTTGGGAACCGCTTGCGTAGCCCCACAAACCTGGGCGCTGCAGGCTTTCCTGCTGCCTTCAGCCTCAAAACCACCCTTTCCCACATGGCGTCACGCCAGGCACAGAAATGGCCATATGTCTGGAGACTGGTTCCACGCCCAAAGAGCCAGCAGGGAAAACTATGCCTTGTTCTAAAGCTCTTTGGGAACGGCTTGCGTAGCCCCACACACCTGGGGGCTGCAGGCTTTCCTGCTCTCTTCAGCCTCAGAAGAACCCTTTCCCACTTGGCGCCGCGCCAGGCACAAAAATGGCCGTATGTCTGGAGATTTGTTCCACGCCCAAAGAGCCAGCAGGGAAAACTATGCCTTGTTCTAAAGCTCTTTGGGAACGGCTTGCGTAGCCCCACACACCTGGGGGCTGCAGGCTTTCCTGCTCTCTTCAGCCTCAGAAGAACCCTTTCGCACTTGGCGCCGCGCCAGGCACAAAAATGGCCATATGTCTGGAGATTGGTTCCACGCCCAAAGAGCCAGCAGGGAAAACTATGCCTTGTTCTAAAGCTCTTTGGGAACGGCTTGCGTAGCCCCACACACCTGGGGGCTGCAGGCTTTCCTGCTCTCTTCAGCCTCAAAGCACGCTTTCCCACTTGGCGCCGCGCCAGGCACAAAAATGGCCATATGGCTGGAGATTGGTCCCACGCCCAAAGAGCCAGCAGGGAAAACTATGCCTTGTTCTAAAGCTCTTTGGGAACCGCTTGCGTAGCCCCACACACCTGGGGGCTGCAGGCTTTCCTGCTCTCTTCAGCCTCAAAAGCACGCTTTCGCACTTGGCGCCGCGCAAGGCCCAAAAATGGCCATATGGCTGGAGGTTGGTCCCTTTCCGAAAGAGCCAGCAGGGAAAACTATGCCTTGTTCTAAAGCTCTTTGGGAACCGCTTGCGTAGCCCCACACACCTGGGGGCTGCAGGCTTTCCTGCTGCCTTCAGCCTCAAAACCACCCTTTCCCACTTGGCGTCACGCCAGGCACAAAAATGGCCATATGTCTGGAGGTTGGTCCCACGCCCAAAGAGCCAGCAGGGAAAACTATGCCTTGTTCTAAAGCTCTTTGGGAACGGCTTGCGTAGCCCCACAGACCTGGGGGCTGCAGGCTTTCCTGCTCTCTTCAGCCTCAAAAGCACGCTTTCCGACTTGGCCCCGCGCCAGGCACAAAAATGGCCATATGTCTGGAGATTGGTCCCACGCCCAAAGAGCCAGCAGGGAAAATTATGCCTTGTTCTAAAGCTCTTTGGGAACCGATTGCGTAGCCCCACACACCTGGGGGCTGCAGGCTTTCCTGCTCTCTTCAGCCTCAAAAGCACGCTTTCCCACTTGGCGCCGCGCCAGGCACAAAAATGGCCATATGTCTGGAGAATGGTCCCACGCCCAAAGAGCCAGCAGGGAAAACTATGCCTTGTTCTAAAGCTCTTTGGGAAACGCTTGCGTAGCCCCACACACCTGGGGGCTGCAGGCTTTCCTGCTGCCTTCAGCCTCAGAAGAACCCTTTCGCACTTGGCGCTGCGCCAGGCACAAAAATGGCCATATGTCTGGAGAATGGTCCCACGCCCAAAGAGCCAGCAGGGAAAACTATGCCTTGTTCTAAAGCTCTTTGGGAACCGCTTGCGTAGCCCCTCACAAACTGGGGGCTGCAGGCTTTTCTCGCGCTTTCAGCCTCCGAAGAACCCTTTCGCACTTGGCGCCGCACCAGGCCGAAAAATGGCCATATGTCTGGAGACTGGTCCCACGCCCAAAGAGCCAGCAGGGAAAACTATGCCTTGTTCTAAAGCTCTTTGGGAACCGCTTGCGTAGCCCCACACACCTGGGGGCTGCAGGCTTTGCTTTCCTGCTGCCTTCAGCCTCAATACCACCCTTTCCCACTTGGCGCCGCGCCAGGCCCAAAACTGGCCATATGTCTGGAGACTGGTCCCACGCCCAAAGAGCCAGCAGGGAAAACTATGCCTTGTTCTAAAGCTCTTTGGGAACCGCTTGCGTAGCCCCACAGACCTGGGGGCTGCAGGCTTTCCTGCTGCCTTCAGCCTCAATACCACCCTTTCCCACTTGGCGCCGCGCCAGGCCCAAAAATGGCCATATGTCTGGAGACTGGTCCCACGCCCAAAGAGCCAGCAGGGAAAACTATGCCTTGTTCTAAAGCTCTTTGGGAACCGCTTGCGTAGGCCCACACACCTGGGGGCTGCAGGCTTTCCTGCTGCCTTCAGCCTCAAAACCACCATTTCCCACTTCTCGCCGCGCCATGCCCAAAAATAGCCATATGGCTGGAGACTGGTCCCACACCCAAAGAGCCAGCAGGGAAAACTATGCCTTGTTCTAAAGCTCTTTGGGAACCGCTTGCGTAGCCCCACACACCTGGGGGCTGCAGGCTTTCCTGCTGCCTTCAGCCTCAAAACCACCCTTTCCCACATGGCGTCACGCCAGGCACAGAAATGGCCATATGTCTGGAGACTAGTCCCACGCCCAAAGAGCCAGCAGGGAAAACTATGCCTTGTTCTAAAGCTCTTTGGGAACCGCTTGCGTAGCCCCACACACCTGGGGGCTGCAGGCTTTCCTGCTCTCTTCAGCCTCAGAAGAACCCTTTCGCACTTGGCGCCGCGCCAGGCACAAAAATGGCCATATGTCTGGAGATTGGTCCCACGCCCAAAGAGCCAGCAGGGAAAACTATGCCTTGTTCTAAAGCTCTTTGGGAACCGCTTGCGTAGCCCCACACACCTGGGGGCTGCAGGCTTTCCTGCTCTCTTCAGCCTCAGAAGAACCCTTTCGCACTTGGCGCCGCGCCAGGCACAAAAATGGCCATATGTCTGGAGATTGGTTCCACGCCCAAAGAGCCAGCAGGGAAAACTATGCCTTGTTCTAAAGCTCTTTGGGAACGGCTTGCGTAGCCCCACACACCTGGGGGCTGCAGGCTTTCCTGCTGCCTTCAGCCTCAATACCACCCTTTCCCACTTGGCGCCGCGCCAGGCCCAAAAATGGCCATATGTCTGGAGACTGGTCCCACGCCCAAAGAGCCAGCAGGAAAAACTATGCCTTGTTCTAAAGCTCTTTGGGAACCGCTTGCGTAGCCCCACACACCTGGGGGCTGCAGGCTTTCCTGCTGCCTTCAGCCTCAAAACCACCCTTTCCCACTTGGCGCCGCGCCAGGCACAAAAATGGCCATATGTCTTGAGGTTGGTCCCACGCCCAAAGAGCCAGCAGGGAAAACTATGCCTTGTTCTAAAGCTCTTTGGGAACCGCTTGCGTAGCCCCACACACCTGGGGGCTGCAGGCTTTCCTGCTGCCTTCAGCCTCAAATCCACCATTTCCCACTTGGCGCCGCGCCAGGCACAAAAATGGCCATATGTCTGGAGGTTTGTCCCATGCCCAAAGAGCCAGCAGGGAAAACTATGCCTTGTTCTAAAGCTCTTTGGGAACGGCTTGCGTAGCCCCACACACCTGGGGGCTGCAGGCTTTCCTGCTCTCTTCAGCCTCAGAAGAACCCTTTCGCACTTGGCGCCGCGCCAGGCACAAAAATGGCCATATGTCTGGAGATTGGTTCCACGCCCAAAGAGCCAGTAGGGAAAACTATGCCTTGTTCTAAAGCTCTTTGGGAACCGCTTGCGTAGCCCCACACACCTGGGGGCTGCAGGCTTTCCTGCTCTCTTCAGCCTCAAAGCACGCTTTCCCACTTGGCGCCGCGCCAGGCACAAAAATGGCCATATGTCTGGAGATTGGTCCCACGCCCAAAGAGCCAGCAGGGAAAACTATGCCTTGTTCTAAAGCTCTTTGGGAACCGCTTGCGTAGCCCCACACACCTGGGGGCTGCAAGCTTTCCTGCTCTCTTCAGCCTCAAAAGCACGCTTTCCCACTTGGCGCCGCGCAAGGCCCAAAAATGGCCATATGGCTGGAGGTTGGTCCCTTTCCGAAAGAGCCAGCAGGGAAAACTATGCCTTGTTCTAAAGCTCTTTGGGAACCGCTTGCGTAGCCCCACACACCTGGGGGCTGCAGGCTTTCCTGCTGCCTTCAGCCTCAAAACCACCCTTTCCCACTTGGCGTCACGCCAGGCACAAAAATGGCCATATGTCTGGAGGTTGGTCCCACGCCCAAAGAGCCAGCAGGGAAAACTATGCCTTGTTCTAAAGCTCTTTGGGAACGGCTTGCGTAGCCCCACACACCTGGGGGCTGCAGGCTTTCCTGCTCTCTTCAGCCTCAAAAGCACGCTTTCCGACTTGGCCCCGCGCCAGGCACAAAAATGGCCATATGTCTGGAGATTGGTCCCACGCCCAAAGAGCCAGCAGGGAAAATTATGCCTTGTTCTAAAGCTCTTTGGGAACCGATTGCGTAGCCCCACACACCTGGGGGCTGCAGGCTTTCCTGCTCTCTTCAGCCTCAAAAGCACGCTTTCCCACTTGGCGCCGCGCCAGGCACAAAAATGGCCATATGTCTGGAGAATGGTCCCACGCCCAAAGAGCCAGCAGGGAAAACTATGCCTTGTTCTAAAGCTCTTTGGGAACCGCTTGCGTAGCCCCACACACCTGGGGGCTGCAGGCTTTCCTGCTGCCTTCAGCCTCAGAAGAACCCTTTCGCACTTGGCGCTGCGCCAGGCACAAAAATGGCCATATGTCTGGAGAATGGTCCCACGCCCAAAGAGCCAGCAGGGAAAACTATGCCTTGTTCTAAAGCTCTTTGGGAACCGCTTGCGTAGCCCCACACAAACTGGGGGCTGCAGGCTTTTCTCGCGCTTTCAGCCTCCGAAGAACCCTTTCGCACTTGGCGCCGCACCAGGCCGAAAAATGGCCATATGTCTGGAGACTGGTCCCACGCCCAAAGAGCCAGCAGGGAAAACTATGCCTTGTTCTAAAGCTCTTTGGGAACCGCTTGCGTAGCCCCACACACCTGGGGGCTGCAGGCTTTGCTTTCCTGCTGCCTTCAGCCTCAATACCACCCTTTCCCACTTGGCGCCGCGCCAGGCCCAAAACTGGCCATATGTCTGGAGACTGGTCCCACGCCCAAAGAGCCAGCAGGGAAAACTATGCCTTGTTCTAAAGCTCTTTGGGAACCGCTTGCGTAGCCCCACAGACCTGGGGGCTGCAGGCTTTCCTGCTGCCTTCAGCCTCAATACCACCCTTTCCCACTTGGCGCCGCGCCAGGCCCAAAAATGGCCATATGTCTGGAGACTGGTCCCACGCCCAAAGAGCCAGCAGGGAAAACTATGCCTTGTTCTAAAGCTCTTTGGGAACCGCTTGCGTAGGCCCACACACCTGGGGGCTGCAGGCTTTCCTGCTGCCTTCAGCCTCAAAACCACCATTTCCCACTTCTCGCCGCGCCATGCCCAAAAATAGCCATATGGCTGGAGACTGGTCCCACACCCAAAGAGCCAGCAGGGAAAACTATGCCTTGTTCTAAAGCTCTTTGGGAACCGCTTGCGTAGCCCCACACACCTGGGGGCTGCAGGCTTTCCTGCTGCCTTCAGCCTCAAAACCACCCTTTCCCACATGGCGTCACGCCAGGCACAGAAATGGCCATATGTCTGGAGACTAGTCCCACGCCCAAAGAGCCAGCAGGGAAAACTATGCCTTGTTCTAAAGCTCTTTGGGAACCGCTTGCGTAGCCCCACACACCTGGGGGCTGCAGGCTTTCCTGCTCTCTTCAGCCTCAGAAGAACCCTTTCGCACTTGGCGCCGCGCCAGGCACAAAAATGGCCATATGTCTGGAGATTGGTCCCACGCCCAAAGAGCCAGCAGGGAAAACTATGCCTTGTTCTAAAGCTCTTTGGGAACCGCTTGCGTAGCCCCACACACCTGGGGGCTGCAGGCTTTCCTGCTCTCTTCAGCCTCAGAAGAACCCTTTCGCACTTGGCGCCGCGCCAGGCACAAAAATGGCCATATGTCTGGAGATTGGTTCCACGCCCAAAGAGCCAGCAGGGAAAACTATGCCTTGTTCTAAAGCTCTTTGGGAACGGCTTGCGTAGCCCCACACACCTGGGGGCTGCAGGCTTTCCTGCTCTCTTCAGCCTCAAAAGCACGCTTTCCCACTTGGCGCCGCGACAGGCGCAAAAATGGCTATATGTCTGGAGATTGGTCCCACACCCAAAGAGCCAGCAGGGAAAACTATGCCTTCTTCTAAAGCTCTTTGGGAACCGCTTGCGTAGCCCCACACACCTGGGG
Source organism: Chroicocephalus ridibundus (assembly GCF_963924245.1). Taxonomy (NCBI): domain Eukaryota; kingdom Metazoa; phylum Chordata; class Aves; order Charadriiformes; family Laridae; genus Chroicocephalus; species Chroicocephalus ridibundus. Next base: position 427,840 of record NW_026961800.1, read on the forward strand.
GCTGCAGGCTTTCCTGCTGCCTTCAGCCTCAATACCACCCTTTCCCACTTGGCGCCGCGCCAGGCCCAAAAATGGCCATATGTCTGGAGACTGGTCCCACGCCCAAAGAGCCAGCAGGAAAAACTATGCCTTGTTCTAAAGCTCTTTGGGAACCGCTTGCGTAGCCCCACACACCTGGGGGCTGCAGGCTTTCCTGCTGCCTTCAGCCTCAAAACCACCCTTTCCCACTTGGCGCCGCGCCAGGCACAAAAATGGCCATATGTCTTGAGGTTGGTCCCACGCCCAAAGAGCCAGCAGGGAAAACTATGCCTTGTTCTAAAGCTCTTTGGGAACCGCTTGCGTAGGCCCACACACCTGGGGGCTGCAGGCTTTCCTGCTGCCTTCAGCCTCAAATCCACCATTTCCCACTTGGCGCCGCGCCAGGCACAAAAATGGCCATATGTCTGGAGGTTTGTCCCATGCCCAAAGAGCCAGCAGGGAAAACTATGCCTTGTTCTAAAGCTCTTTGGGAACGGCTTGCGTAGCCCCACACACCTGGGGGCTGCAGGCTTTCCTGCTCTCTTCAGCCTCAGAAGAACCCTTTCGCACTTGGCGCCGCGCCAGGCACAAAAATGGCCATATGTCTGGAGACTGGTCCCACGCCCAAAGAGCCAGCAGGGAAAACTATGCCTTGTTCTAAAGCTCTTTGGGAACCGCTTGCGTAGCCCCACACACCTGGGGGCTGCAAGCTTTCCTGCTCTCTTCAGCCTCAAAAGCACGCTTTCCCACTTGGCGCCGCGCAAGGCCCAAAAATGGCCATATGTCTGGAGGTTGGTCCCTTTCCCAAAGAGCCAGCAGGGAAAACTATGCCTTGTTCTAAAGCTCTTTGGGAACGGCTTGCGTAGCCCCACACACCTGGGGGCTGCAGGCTTTCCTGCTGCCTTCAGCCTCAAAAGCACCCTTTCCCACTTGGCGCCGCGCCAGGCCCAAAAATGGCCATATGTCTGGAGACTGGTCCCACGCCCAAAGAGCCAGCAGGAAAAACTATGCCTTGTTCTAAAGCTCTGTGGGAACCGCTTGCGTAGCCCCACACACCTGGGGGCTGCAGGCTTTCCTGCTGCCTTCAGCCTCAAAACCACCCTTTCGCACTTGGCGCTGCGCCAGGCACAAAAATGGCCATATGTCTGGAGGTTGGTCCCACGCCCAAAGAGCCAGCAGGGAAAACTATGCCTTGTTCTAAAGCTCTTTGGGAACCGCTTGCGTAGCCCCACACACCTGGGGGCTGCAGGCTTTCCTGCTCTCTTCAGCCTCAAAAGCACGCTTTCCCACTTGGCGCCGCGCCAGGCACAAAAATGGCCATATGTCTGGAGAATGGTCCCACGCCCAAAGAGCCAGCAGGGAAAACTATGCCTTGTTCTAAAGCTCTTTGGGAACCACTTGCGTAGCCCCACACACCTGGGGGCTGCAGGCTTTCCTGCTGCCTTCAGCCTCAGAAGAACCCTTTCGCACTTGGCGCTGCGCCAGGCACAAAAATGGCCATATGTCTGGAGACTGGTTCCACGCCCAAAGAGCCAGCAGGGAAAACTATGCCTTGTTCTAAAGCTCTTTGGGAACCGCTTGCGTAGCCCCACACACCTGGGGGCTGCAGGCTTTTCTCACGCTTTCAGCCTCTGAAGAACCCTTTCGCACTTGGCGCCGCACCAGGCCGAAAAATGGCCATATGTCTGGAGACTGGTCCCACGCCCAAAGAGCCAGCAGGGAAAACTATGCCTTGTTCTAAAGCTCTTTGGGAACCGCTTGCGTAGCCCCACACACCTGGGGGCTGCAGGCTTTCCTGCTCTCTTCAGCCTCAAAAGCACGCTTTCCCACTTGGCGCCGCGCCAGGCACAAAAATGGCCATATGTCTGGAGAATGGTCCCACGCCCAAAGAGCCAGCAGGGAAAACTATGCCTTGTTGTAAAGCTCTTTGGGAACCGCTTGCGTAGCCCCACACACGTGGGGGCTGCAGGCTTTCCTGCTGCCTTCAGCCTCAGAAGAACCCTTTCGCACTTGGCGCTGCGCCAGGCACAAAAATGGCCATATGTCTGGAGAATGGTCCCACGCCCAAAGAGCCAGCAGGGAAAACTATGCCTTGTTCTAAAGCTCTTTGGGAACCGCTTGCGTAGCCCCACACAAACTGGGGGCTGCAGGCTTTCCTGCTCTCTTCAGCCTCAAAAGCACGCTTTCCCACTTGGCGCCGCGCCAGGCACAAAAATGGCCATATGTCTGGAGAATGGTCCCACGCCCAAAGAGCCAGCAGGGAAAACTATGCCTTGTTCTAAAGCTCTTTGGGAACCGCTTGCGTAGCCCCACACACGTGGGGGCTGCAGGCATTCCTGCTGCCTTCAGCCTCAAAACCACCATTTCCCACTTCTCGCCGCGCCATGCCCAAAAATAGATATATGGCTGGAGACTGGTCCCACGCCCAAAGAGCCAGCAGGGAAAACTATGCCTTGTTCTAAAGCTCTTTGGGAACCGCTTGCGTAGCCCCACACACCTGGGGGCTGCAGGCTTTCCTGCTCCCTTCAGCCTCAAAACCACCCTTTCCCACATGGCGTCACGCCAGGCACAGAAATGGCCATATGTCTGGAGACTAGTCCCACGCCCAAAGAGCCAGCAGGGAAAACTATGCCTTGTTCTAAAGCTCTTTGGGAACCGTTTGCGTAGCCCCACACACCTGGGGGCTGCAGGCTTTCCTGCTCTCTTCAGCCTCAGAAGAACCCTTTCGCACTTGGCGCCGCGCCAGGCACAAAAATGGCCATATGTCTGGAGGTTGGTCCCACGCCCAAAGAGCCAGCAGGGAAAACTATGCCTTGTTCTAAAGCTCTTTGGGAACGGCTTGCGTAGCCCCACACACCTGGGGGCTGCAGGCTTTCCTGCTGCCTTCAGCCTCAGAAGAACCCTTTCGCACTTGGCGCCGCGCCAGGCACAAAAATGGCCATATGTCTGGAGATTGGTTCCACGCCCAAAGAGCCAGCAGGGAAAACTATGCCTTGTTCTAAAGCTCTTTGGGAACGGCTTGCGTAGCCCCACACACCTGGGGGCTGCAGGCTTTCCTGCTCTCTTCAGCCTCAAAAGCACGCTTTCCCACTTGGCGCCGCGACAGGCACAAAAATGGCCATATGTCTGGAGACTGGTCCCACGCCCAAAGAGCCAGCAGGGAAAACTATGCCTTGTTCTAAAGCTCTTTGGGAACCGCTTGCGTAGCCCCACACACGTGGGGGCTGCAGGCTTTCCTGCTGCCTTCAGCCTCAAAAGCACCCTTTCCCGCTTGGCGCCGCGCCAGGCCCAAAAATGGCCATATGTCTGGAGACTGGTCCCACGCCCAAAGAGCCAGCAGGAAAAACTATGCCTTGTTCTAAAGCTCTTTGGGAACCGCTTGCGTAGCCCCACAGACCTGGGGGCTGCAGGCTTTCCTGCTGCCTTCAGCCTCAAAACCACCCTTTCCCACTTGGCGTCACGCCAGGCACAAAAATGGCCATATGTCTGGAGGTTGGTCCCACGCCCAAAGAGCCAGCAGGGAAAACTATGCCTTGTTCTAAAGCTCTTTGGGAACCGCTTGCGTAGCCCCACACACCTGGGGGCTGCAGGCTTTCCTGCTGCCTTCAGCCTCAAAACCACCCTTTCCCACTTGGCGCCTCGCCAGGCACAAAAATGGCCATATGTCTGGAGATTTGTTCCACGCCCAAAGAGCCAGCAGGGAAAACTATGCCTTGTTCTAAAGCTCTTTGGGAACCGCTTGCGTAGCCCCACACACCTGGGGGCTGCAGGCTTTCCTGCTCTCTTCAGCCTCAGAAGAACCCTTTCGCACTTGGCGCCGCGCCAGGCACAAAAATGGCCATATGTCTGGAGATTGGTTCCACGCCCAAAGAGCCAGCAGGGAAAACTATGCCTTGTTCTAAAGCTCTTTGGGAACGGCTTGCGTAGCCCCACACACCTGGGGGCTGCAGGCTTTCCTGCTCTCTTCAGCCTCAAAAGCACGCTTTCCCACTTGGCGCCTCGCCAGGCACAAAAATGGCCATATGTCTGGAGATTGGTCCCACGCCCAAAGAGCCAGCAGGGAAAACTATGCCTTGTTCTAAAGCTCTTTGGGAACGGCTTGCGTAGCCCCACACACCTGGGGGCTGCAGGCTTTCCTGCTGCCTTCAGCCTCAAAAGCACCCTTTCCCACTTGGCTCCGCGCCAGGCCCAAAAATGGCCATATGTCTGGAGACTGGTCCCACGCCCAAAGAGCCAGCAGGAAAAACTATGCCTTGTTCTAAAGCTCTTTGGGAACCGCTTGCGTAGCCCCACACACCTGGGGGCTGCAGGCTTTCCTGCTGCCTTCAGCCTCAAAAGCACCCTTTCCCACTTGGCGTCACGCCAGGCACAAAAATGGCCATATGTCTGGAGGTTGGTCCCACGCCCAAAGAGCCAGCAGGGAAAACTATGCCTTGTTCTAAAGCTCTTTGGGAACCGCTTGCGTAGCCCCACACACCTGGGGGCTGCAGGCTTTCCTGCTCTCTTCAGCCTCAAAAGCACGCTTTCCCACTTGGCGCCGCTCCAGGCCCAAAAATGGCCATATGTCTGGAAATGGTCCCACGCCCAAAGAGCCAGCAGGGAAAACTATGCCTTGTTCTAAAGCTCTTTGGGAACCGCTTGCGTAGCCCCACACACCTGGGGGCTGCAGGCTTTCCTGCTGCCTCCAGCCTCAGAAGAACCCTTTCGCACTTGGCGCCGCAGCAGGCCGAAAAATGGCCATATGTCTGGAGACTGGTCCCACGCCCAAAGAGCCAGCAGGGAAAACTATGCCTTGTTCTAAAGCTCTTTGGGAACCGCTTGCGTAGCCCCACACACCTGGGGGCTGCAGGCTTTCCTGCTGCCTTCAGCCTCAATACCACCCTTTCCCACTTGGCGCCGCGCCAGGCCCAAAAATGGCCATATGTCTGGAGATTGGTCCCACGCCCAAAGAGCCAGCAGGGAAAACTATGCCTTGTTCTAAAGCTGTTTGGGAACGGCTTGCGTAGCCCCACAGACCTGGGGGCTGCAGGCTTTCCTGCTGCCTTCAGCCTCAAAACCACCATTTCCCACTTCTCGCCGCGCCATGCCCAAAAATTGCCATATGGCTGGAGACTGGTCCCACACCCAAAGAGCCAGCAGGGAAAACTATGCCTTGTTCTAAAGCTCTTTGGGAACCGCTTGCGTAGCCCCACACACCTGGGGGCTGCAGGCTTTCCTGCTGCCTTCAGCCTCAAAACCACCCTTTCCCACATGGCGTCACGCCAGGAACAGAAATGGCCATATGTCTGGAGACTAGTCCCACGCCCAAAGAGCCAGCAGGGAAAACTATGCCTTGTTCTAAAGCTCTTTGGGAACCGGTTGCGTAGCCCCACACACCTGGGGGCTGCAGGCTTTCCTGCTCTCTTCAGCCTCAGAAGAACCCTTTCGCACTTGGCGCCGCGCCAGGCACAAAAATGGCCATATGTCTGGAGACTGGTCCCACGCCCAAAGAGCCAGCAGGGAAAACTATGCCTTGTTCTAAAGCTCTTTGGGAACCTCTTGCGTAGCCCCACACACCTGGGGGCTGCAGGCTTTCCTGCTGCCTTCAGCCTCAAAAGCACCCTTTCCCGCTTGGCGCCGCGCCAGGCCCAAAAATGGCCATATGTCTGGAGACTGGTCCCACGCCCAAAGAGCCAGCAGGGAAAACTATGCCTTGTTCTAAAGCTCTTTGGGAACCGCTTGCGTAGCCCCACAGACCTGGGGGCTGCAGGCTTTCCTGCTGCCTTCAGCCTCAAAACCACCCTTTCCCACTTGGCGCCGCGCCAGGCACAAAAATGGCCATATGTCTGGAGATTTGTTCCATGCCCAAGGAGCCAGCAGGGAAAACTATGCCTTGTTCTAAAGCTCTTTGGGAACGGCTTGCGTAGCCCCACACACCTGGGGGCTGCAGGCTTTCCTGCTCTCTTCAGCCTCAAAGCACGCTGAAGAGCATAATCCTCACTTTTCCCTAAGTATAATCCCTCACTTTTCCACTAAGCATAATCCTCACTTTTCCCTCCTGGCACTTTCCCTGTAGGGGATACCGCAAGACATTTCTGTATATTGGGCACAGCGCTCTGCAGGGTGTTAGCAGAGAGTTTCCCGGGACAGTGAAACCCTATGTCAGAGACACTGAGAAGAAGCCCCAATGTTCCCTCCAGGCACTTTCAGTGTGGGTGCCTTCTCCACGTGGTTCCTGGTTTCACTGCAGCTCTGAAGAGAATGTTAGCAAAGAGGTAATTGGGACAGTGCAAACAGTACTCAAAGACAGGGAGAGCAAGCTCTACATTACTCTCTTGGCACTTTGGATGTGGGACATACAGCGAGATGTTTGCTGCTTTTGCGTTTGGCTGTTGGGAGATTTACAGCACAAAGATATCTAGTTGATTTGAAGCAGTTCCGAGAAAGTCTAAACATAATCCTCACTTTTCCCTCCTGGCACTTTCCCTGTAGGAGATACCGCAAGACATTTCTGTATATTGGGCACAGCGCTCTGCAGGGTGTTAGCAGAGAGTTTCCCGGGACAGTGAAACCCTATATCAGAGACACTGAGAAGAAGCCCCAATGTTCCTTCCAGGCACTTTCAGTGTGGGTGCCTTCTCCACGTGGTTCCTGGTTTCACTGCAGCTCTGAAGAGAATGTTAGCAAAGAGGTAATCGGGACAGTGCAAACAGTACTCAAAGACAGGGAGAGCAAGCTCTCTCTTGGCACTTTGGATGTGGGACATACAGCGAGATGTTTGCTGCTTTTGCGTTTGGCTGTTGGGAGATTTACAGCACAAAGATATCTAGTTGATTTGAAGCAGTTCCGAGAAAGTCTAAACATAATCCTCACTTTTCCCTCCTGGCACTTTCCCTGTAGGAGATACCGCAAGACGTTTCTGTATATTGGGCACAGCGCTCTGCAGGGTGTTAGCAGAGAGTTTCCCGGGACAGTGAAACCCTATGTCAGAGACACTGAGAAGAAGCCCCAATGTTCCTTCCAGGCACTTTCAGTGTGGGTGCCTTCTCCACGTGGTTCCTGGTTTCACTGCAGCTCTGAAGAGAATGTTAGCAAAGAGGTAATCGGGACAGTGCAAACAGTACTCAAAGACAGGGAGAGCAAGCTCTCTCTTGGCACTTTGGATGTGGGACATACAGCGAGATGTTTGCTGCTTTTGCGTTTGGCTGTTGGGAGATTTACAGCACAAAGATATCTAGTTGATTTGAAGCAGTTCCGAGAAAGTCTAAACATAATCCTCACTTTTCCCTCCTGGCACTTTCCCTGTAGGAGATACCGCAAGACGTTTCTGTATATTGGGCACAGCGCTGTGCAGGGTGTTAGCAGAGAGTTTCCCGGGACAGTGAAACCCTATATCAGAGACACTGAGAAGAAGCCCCAATGTTCCCTCCAGGCACTTTCAGTGTGGGTGCCTTCTCCACGTGGTTCCTGGTTTCACTGCAGCTCTGAAGAGAATGTTAGCAAAGAGGTAATCGGGACAGTGCAAACAGTACTCAAAGACAGGGAGAGCAAGCTCTACATTACTCTCTTGGCACTTTGGATGTGGGACATACAGCGAGATGTTTGCTGCTTTTGCGTTTGGCTGTTGGGAGATTTACAGCACAAAGATATCTAGTTGATTTGAAGCAGTTCCGAGAAAGTCTAAAGATAATCCTCACTTTTCCCTCCTGGCACTTTCCCTGTAGGGGATACCGCAAGACATTTCTGTATATTGGGCACAGCGCTGTGCAGGGTGTTAGCAGAGAGTTTCCCGGGACAGTGAAACCCTATGTCAGAGACACTGAGAAGAAGCCCCAATGTTCCCTCCAGGCACTTTCAGTGTGGGTGCCTTCTCCACGTGGTTCCTGGTTTCACTGCAGCTCTGAAGAGAATGTTAGCAAAGAGGTAATCGGGACAGTGCAAACAGTACTCAAAGACAGGGAGAGCAAGCTCTACATTACTCTCTTGGCACTTTGGATGTGGGACATACAGCGAGATGTTTGCTGCTTTTGCGTTTGGCTGTTGGGAGATTTACAGCACAAAGATATCTAGTTGATTTGAAGCAGTTCCGAGAAAGTCTAAACATAATCCTCACTTTTCCCTCCTGGCACTTTCCCTGTAGGAGATACCGCAAGACGTTTCTGTATATTGGGCACAGCGCTCTGCAGGGTGTTAGCAGAGAGTTTCCCGGGACAGTGAAACCCTATATCAGAGACACTGAGAAGAAGCCCCAATGTTCCCTCCAGGCACTTTCAGTGTGGGTGCCTTCTCCACGTGGTTCCTGGTTTCACTGCAGCTCTGAAGAGAATGTTAGCAAAGAGGTAATCGGGACAGTGCAAACAGTACTCAAAGACAGGGAGAGCAAGCTCTACATTACTCTCTTGGCACTTTGGATGTGGGACATACAGCGAGATGTTTGCTGCTTTTGCGTTTGGCTGTTGGGAGATTTACAGCACAAAGATATCTAGTTGATTTGAAGCAGTTCCGAGAAAGTCTAAACATAATCCTCACTTTTCCCTCCTGGCACTTTCCCTGTAGGAGATACCGCAAGACGTTTCTGTATATTGGGCACAGCGCTGTGCAGGGTGTTAGCAGAGAGTTTCCCGGGACAGTGAAACCCTATATCAGAGACACTGAGAAGAAGCCCCAATGTTCCCTCCAGGCACTTTCAGTGTGGGTGCCTTCTCCACGTGGTTCCTGGTTTCACTGCAGCTCTGAAGAGAATGTTAGCAAAGAGGTAATCGGGACAGTGCAAACAGTACTCAAAGACAGGGAGAGCAAGCTCTACATTACTCTCTTGGCACTTTGGATGTGGGACATAAAGCGAGATGTTTGCTGCTTTTGCGTTTGGCTGTTGGGAGATTTACAGCACAAAGATATCTAGTTGATTTGAAGCAGTTCCGAGAAAGTCTAAACATAATCCTCACTTTTCCCTCCTGGCACTTTCCCTGTAGGAGATACCGCAAGACATTTCTGTATATTGGGCACAGCGCTCTGCAGGGTGTTAGCAGAGAGTTTCCCGGGACAGTGAAACCCTATATCAGAGACACTGAGAAGAAGCCCCAATGTTCCTTCCAGGCACTTTCAGTGTGGGTGCCTTCTCCACGTGGTTCCTGGTTTCACTGCAGCTCTGAAGAGAATGTTAGCAAAGAGGTAATCGGGACAGTGCAAACAGTACTCAAAGACAGGGAGAGCAAGCTCTACATTACTCTCTTGGCACTTTGGATGTGGGACATACAGCGAGATGTTTGCTGCTTTTGCGTTTGGCTGTTGGGAGATTTACAGCACAAAGATATCTAGTTGATTTGAAGCAGTTCCGAGAAAGTCTAAACATAATCCTCACTTTTCCCTCCTGGCACTTTCCCTGTAGGAGATACCGCAAGACGTTTCTGTATATTGGGCACAGCGCTCTGCAGGGTGTTAGCAGAGAGTTTCCCGGGACAGTGAAACCCTATATCAGAGACACTGAGAAGAAGCCCCAATGTTCCCTCCAGGCACTTTCAGTGTGGGTGCCTTCTCCACGTGGTTCCTGGTTTCACTGCAGCTCTGAAGAGAATGTTAGCAAAGAGGTAATCGGGACAGTGCAAACAGTACTCAAAGACAGGGAGAGCAAGCTCTACATTACTCTCTTGGCACTTTGGATGTGGGACATACAGCGAGATGTTTGCTGCTTTTGCGTTTGGCTGTTGGGAGATTTACAGCACAAAGATATCTAGTTGATTTGAAGCAGTTCCGAGAAAGTCTAAACATAATCCTCACTTTTCCCTCCTGGCACTTTCCCTGTAGGAGATACCGCAAGACGTTTCTGTATATTGGGCACAGCGCTCTGCAGGGTGTTAGCAGAGACTTTCCCGGGACAGTGAAACCCTATGTCAGAGACACTGAGAAGAAGCCCCAATGTTCCCTCCAGGCACTTTCAGTGTGGGTGCCTTCTCCACGTGGTTCCTGGTTTCACTGCAGCTCTGAAGAGAATGTTAGCAAAGAGGTAATCGGGACAGTGCAAACAGTACTCAAAGACAGGGAGAGCAAGCTCTACATTACTCTCTTGGCACTTTGGATGTGGGACATACAGCGAGATGTTTGCTGCTTTTGCGTTTGGCTGTTGGGAGATTTACAGCACAAAGATATCTAGTTGATTTGAAGCAGTTCCGAGAAAGTCTAAACATAATCCTCACTTTTCCCTCCTGGCACTTTCCCTGTAGGAGATACCGCAAGACATTTCTGTATATTGGGCACAGCGCTCTGCAGGGTGTTAGCAGAGAGTTTCCCGGGACAGTGAAACCCTATATCAGAGACACTGAGAAGAAGCCCCAATGTTCCTTCCAGGCACTTTCAGTGTGGGTGCCTTCTCCACGTGGTTCCTGGTTTCACTGCAGCTCTGAAGAGAATGTTAGCAAAGAGGTAATCGGGACAGTGCAAACAGTACTCAAAGACAGGGAGAGCAAGCTCTCTCTTGGCACTTTGGATGTGGGACATACAGCGAGATGTTTGCTGCTTTTGCGTTTGGCTGTTGGGAGATTTACAGCACAAAGATATCTAGTTGATTTGAAGCAGTTCCGAGAAAGTCTAAACATAATCCTCACTTTTCCCTCCTGGCACTTTCCCTGTAGGAGATACCGCAAGACGTTTCTGTATATTGGGCACAGCGCTCTGCAGGGTGTTAGCAGAGAGTTTCCCGGGACAGTGAAACCCTATATCAGAGACACTGAGAAGAAGCCCCAATGTTCCTTCCAGGCACTTTCAGTGTGGGTGCCTTCTCCACGTGGTTCCTGGTTTCACTGCAGCTCTGAAGAGAATGTTAGCAAAGAGGTAATCGGGACAGTGCAAACAGTACTCAAAGACAGGGAGAGCAAGCTCTACATTACTCTCTTGGCACTTTGGATGTGGGACATACAGCGAGATGTTTGCTGCTTTTGCGTTTGGCTGTTGGGAGATTTACAGCACAAAGATATCTAGTTGATTTGAAGCAGTTCCGAGAAAGTCTAAACATAATCCTCACTTTTCCCTCCTGGCACTTTCCCTGTAGGAGATACCGCAAGACGTTTCTGTATATTGGGCACAGCGCTCTGCAGGGTGTTAGCAGAGAGTTTCCCGGGACAGTGAAACCCTATATCAGAGACACTGAGAAGAAGCCCCAATGTTCCCTCCAGGCACTTTCAGTGTGGGTGCCTTCTCCACGTGGTTCCTGGTTTCACTGCAGCTCTGAAGAGAATGTTAGCAAAGAGGTAATCGGGACAGCGCAAACAGTACTCAAAGACAGGGAGAGCAAGCTCTACATTACTCTCTTGGCACTTTGGATGTGGGACATACAGCGAGATGTTTGCTGCTTTTGCGTTTGGCTGTTGGGAGATTTACAGCACAAAGATATCTAGTTGATTTGAAGCAGTTCCGAGAAAGTCTAAACATAATCCTCACTTTTCCCTCCTGGCACTTTCCCTGTAGGAGATACCGCAAGACGTTTCTGTATATTGGGCACAGCGCTCTGCAGGGTGTTAGCAGAGAGTTTCCCGGGACAGTGAAACCCTATATCAGAGACACTGAGAAGAAGCCCCAATGTTCCCTCCAGGCACTTTCAGTGTGGGTGCCTTCTCCACGTGGTTCCTGGTTTCACTGCAGCTCTGAAGAGAATGTTAGCAAAGAGGTAATCGGGACAGTGCAAACAGTACTCAAAGACAGGGAGAGCAAGCTCTACATTACTCTCTTGGCACTTTGGATGTGGGACATACAGCGAGATGTTTGCTGCTTTTGCGTTTGGCTGTTGGGAGATTTACAGCACAAAGATATCTAGTTGATTTGAAGCAGTTCCGAGAAAGTCTAAGCATAATCCTCACTTTTCCCTCCTGGCACTTTCCCTGTAGGGGATACCGCAAGACAATTCTGTATATTGGGTACAGCGCTGTGCAGGGTGTTAGCAGAGAGTTTCCCGGGACAGTGAAACCCTATGTCAGAGACACTGAGAAGAAGCCCCAATGTTCCCTCCAGGCACTTTCAGTGTGGGTGCCTTCTCCACGTGGTTCCTGGTTTCACTGCAGCTCTGAAGAGAATGTTAGCAAAGAGGTAATCGGGACAGTGCAAACAGTACTCAAAGACAGGGAGAGCAAGCTCTCTCTTGGCACTTTGGATGTGGGACATACAGCGAGATGTTTGCTGCTTTTGCGTTTGGCTGTTGGGAGATTTACAGCACAAAGATATCTAGTTGATTTGAAGCAGTTCCGAGAAAGTCTAAGCATAATCCTCACTTTTCCCTCCTGGCACTTTCCCTGTAGGAGATACCGCAAGACGTTTCTGTATATTGGGCACAGCGCTGTGCAGGGTGTTAGCAGAGAGTTTCCCGGGACAGTGAAACCCTATATCAGAGACACTGAGAAGAAGCCCCAATGTTCCCTCCAGGCACTTTCAGTGTGGGTGCCTTCTCCACGTGGTTCCTGGTTTCACTGCAGCTCTGAAGAGAATGTTAGCAAAGAGGTAATCGGGACAGTGCAAACAGTACTCAAAGACAGGGAGAGCAAGCTCTACATTACTCTCTTGGCACTTTGGATGTGGGACATACAGCGAGATGTTTGCTGCTTTTGCGTTTGGCTGTTGGGAGATTTACAGCACAAAGATATCTAGTTGATTTGAAGCAGTTCCGAGAAAGTCTAAGCATAATCCTCACTTTTCCCTCCTGGCACTTTCCCTGTAGGGGATACCGCAAGACAATTCTGTATATTGGGTACAGCGCTGTGCAGGGTGTTAGCAGAGAGTTTCCCGGGACAGTGAAACCCTATGTCAGAGACACTGAGAAGAAGCCCCAATGTTCCCTCCAGGCACTTTCAGTGTGGGTGCCTTCTCCACGTGGTTCCTGGTTTCACTGCAGCTCTGAAGAGAATGTTAGCAAAGAGGTAATCGGGACAGTGCAAACAGTACTCAAAGACAGGGAGAGCAAGCTCTACATTACTCTCTTGGCACTTTGGATGTGGGACATACAGCGAGATGTTTGCTGCTTTTGCGTTTGGCTGTTGGGAGATTTACAGCACAAAGATATCTAGTTGATTTGAAGCAGTTCCGAGAAAGTCTAAGCATAATCCTCACTTTTCCCTCCTGGCACTTTCCCTGTAGGAGATACCGCAAGACGTTTCTGTATATTGGGCACAGCGCTCTGCAGGGTGTTAGCAGAGAGTTTCCCGGGACAGTGAAACCCTATATCAGAGACACTGAGAAGAAGCCCCAATGTTCCCTCCAGGCACTTTCAGTGTGGGTGCCTTCTCCACGTGGTTCCTGGTTTCACTGCAGCTCTGAAGAGAATGTTAGCAAAGAGGTAATCGGGACAGTGCAAACAGTACTCAAAGACAGGGAGAGCAAGCTCTACATTACTCTCTTGGCACTTTGGATGTGGGACATACAGCGAGATGTTTGCTGCTTTTGCGTTTGGCTGTTGGGAGATTTACAGCACAAAGATATCTAGTTGATTTGAAGCAGTTCCGAGAAAGTCTAAACATAATCCTCACTTTTCCCTCCTGGCACTTTCCCTGTAGGAGATACCGCAAGACATTTCTGTATATTGGGCACAGCGCTGTGCAGGGTGTTAGCAGAGAGTTTCCCGGGACAGTGAAACCCTATATCAGAGACACTGAGAAGAAGCCCCAATGTTCCCTCCAGGCACTTTCAGTGTGGGTGCCTTCTCCACGTGGTTCCTGGTTTCACTGCAGCTCTGAAGAGAATGTTAGCAAAGAGGTAATCGGGACAGTGCAAACAGTACTCAAAGACAGGGAGAGCAAGATCTACATTACTCTCTTGGCACTTTGGATGTGGGACATACAGCGAGATGTTTGCTGCTTTTGCGTTTGGCTGTTGGGAGATTTACAGCACAAAGATATCTAGTTGATTTGAAGCAGTTCCGAGAAAGTCTAAGCATAATCCTCACTTTTCCCTCCTGGCACTTTCCCTGTAGGAGATACCGCAAGACAATTCTGTATATTGGGTACAGCGCTGTGCAGGGTGTGAGCAGAGAGTTTCCCGGGACAGTGAAACCCTATGTCAGAGACACTGAGAAGAAGCCCCAATGTTCCCTCCAGGCACTTTCAGTGTGGGTGCCTTCTCCACGTGGTTCCTGGTTTCACTGCAGCTCTGAAGAGAATGTTAGCAAAGAGGTAATCGGGACAGTGCAAACAGTACTCAAAGACAGGGAGAGCAAGCTCTCTCTTGGCACTTTGGATGTGGGACATACAGCGAGATGTTTGCTGCTTTTACATTTGGCTGTTGGGAGATTTACAGCACAAAGATATCTAGTTGATTTGAAGCAGTTCCGAGAAAGTCTAAGCATAATCCTCACTTTTCCCTCCTGGCACTTTCCCTGTAGGAGATACCGCAAGACGTTTCTGTATATTGGGCACAGCGCTCTGCAGGGTGTTAGCAGAGAGTTTCCCGGGACAGTGAAACCCTATATCAGAGACACTGAGAAGAAGCCCCAATGTTCCCTCCAGGCACTTTCAGTGTGGGTGCCTTCTCCACGTGGTTCCTGGTTTCACTGCAGCTCTGAAGAGAATGTTAGCAAAGAGGTAATCGGGACAGTGCAAACAGTACTCAAAGACAGGGAGAGCAAGCTCTACATTACTCTCTTGGCACTTTGGATGTGGGACATACAGCGAGATGTTTGCTGCTTTTGCGTTTGGCTGTTGGGAGATTTACAGCACAAAGATATCTAGTTGATTTGAAGCAGTTCCGAGAAAGTCTAAACATAATCCTCACTTTTCCCTCCTGGCACTTTCCCTGTAGGAGATACCGCAAGACATTTCTGTATATTGGGCACAGCGCTCTGCAGGGTGTTAGCAGAGAGTTTCCCGGGACAGTGAAACCCTATATCAGAGACACTGAGAAGAAGCCCCAATGTTCCCTCCAGGCACTTTCAGTGTGGGTGCCTTCTCCACGTGGTTCCTGGTTTCACTGCAGCTCTGAAGAGAATGTTAGCAAAGAGGTAATCGGGACAGTGCAAACAGTACTCAAAGACAGGGAGAGCAAGATCTACATTACTCTCTTGGCACTTTGGATGTGGGACATACAGCGAGATGTTTGCTGCTTTTGCGTTTGGCTGTTGGGAGATTTACAGCACAAAGATATCTAGTTGATTTGAAGCAGTTCCGAGAAAGTCTAAGCATAATCCTCACTTTTCCCTCCTGGCACTTTCCCTGTAGGAGATACCGCAAGACAATTCTGTATATTGGGTACAGCGCTGTGCAGGGTGTGAGCAGAGACTTTCCCGGGACAGTGAAACCCTATGTCAGAGACACTGAGAAGAAGCCCCAATGTTCCCTCCAGGCACTTTCAGTGTGGGTGCCTTCTCCACGTGGTTCCTGGTTTCACTGCAGCTCTGAAGAGAATGTTAGCAAAGAGGTAATCGGGACAGTGCAAACAGTACTCAAAGACAGGGAGAGCAAGCTCTCTCTTGGCACTTTGGATGTGGGACATACAGCGAGATGTTTGCTGCTTTTACATTTGGCTGTTGGGAGATTTACAGCACAAAGATATCTAGTTGATTTGAAGCAGTTCCGAGAAAGTCTAAACATAATCCTCACTTTTCCCTCCTGGCACTTTCCCTGTAGGAGATACCGCAAGACGTTTCTGTATATTGGGCACAGCGCTCTGCAGGGTGTTAGCAGAGAGTTTCCCGGGACAGTGAAACCCTATATCAGAGACACTGAGAAGAAGCCCCAATGTTCCCTCCAGGCACTTTCAGTGTGGGTGCCTTCTCCACGTGGTTCCTGGTTTCACTGCAGCTCTGAAGAGAATGTTAGCAAAGAGGTAATTGGGACAGTGCAAACAGTACTCAAAGACAGGGAGAGCAAGCTCTACATTACTCTCTTGGCACTTTGGATGTGGGACATACAGCGAGATGTTTGCTGCTTTTGCGTTTGGCTGTTGGGAGATTTACAGCACAAAGATATCTAGTTGATTTGAAGCAGTTCCGAGAAAGTCTAAACATAATCCTCACTTTTCCCTCCTGGCACTTTCCCTGTAGGAGATACCGCAAGACATTTCTGTATATTGGGCACAGCGCTCTGCAGGGTGTTAGCAGAGAGTTTCCCGGGACAGTGAAACCCTATATCAGAGACACTGACAAGAAGCCCCAATGTTCCCTCCAGGCACTTTCAGTGTGGGTGCCTTCTCCACGTGGTTCCTGGTTTCACTGCAGCTCTGAAGAGAATGTTAGCAAAGAGGTAATCGGGACAGTGCAAACAGTACTCAAAGACAGGGAGAGCAAGCTCTCTCTTGGCACTGTGGATGTGGGACATACAGCGAGATGTTTGCTGCTTTTACATTTGGCTGTTGGGAGATTTACAGCACAAAGATATCTAGTTGATTTGAAGCAGTTCCGAGAAAGTCTAAACATAATCCTCACTTTTCCCTCCTGGCACTTTCCCTGTAGGGGATACCGCAAGACATTTCTGTATATTGGGCACAGCGCTGTGCAGGGTGTTAGCAGAGAGTTTCCCGGGACAGTGAAACCCTATGTCAGAGACACTGAGAAGAAGCCCCAATGTTCCCTCCAGGCACTTTCAGTGTGGGTGCCTTCTCCACGTGGTTCCTGGTTTCACTGCAGCTCTGAAGAGAATGTTAGCAAAGAGGTAATCGGGACAGTGCAAACAGTACTCAAAGACAGGGAGAGCAAGCTCTACATTACTCTCTTGGCACTTTGGATGTGGGACATACAGCGAGATGTTTGCTGCTTTTGCGTTTGGCTGTTGGGAGATTTACAGCACAAAGATATCTAGTTGATTTGAAGCAGTTCCGAGAAAGTCTAAGCATAATCCTCACTTTTCCCTCCTGGCACTTTCCCTGTAGGGGATACCGCAAGACAATTCTGTATATTGGGTACAGCGCTGTGCAGGGTGTTAGCAGAGAGTTTCCCGGGACAGTGAAACCCTATATCAGAGACACTGAGAAGAAGCCCCAATGTTCCCTCCAGGCACTTTCAGTGTGGGTGCCTTCTCCACGTGGTTCCTGGTTTCACTGCAGCTCTGAAGAGAATGTTAGCAAAGAGGTAATCGGGACAGTGCAAACAGTACTCAAAGACAGGGAGAGCAAGCTCTCTCTTGGCACTTTGGATGTGGGACATACAGCGAGATGTTTGCTGCTTTTACATTTGGCTGTTGGGAGATTTACAGCACAAAGATATCTAGTTGATTTGAAGCAGTTCCGAGAAAGTCTAAACATAATCCTCACTTTTCCCTCCTGGCACTTTCCCTGTAGGAGATACCGCAAGACGTTTCTGTATATTGGGCACAGCGCTCTGCAGGGTGTTAGCAGAGAGTTTCCCGGGACAGTGAAACCCTATATCAGAGACACTGAGAAGAAGCCCCAATGTTCCCTCCAGGCACTTTCAGTGTGGGTGCCTTCTCCACGTGGTTCCTGGTTTCACTGCAGCTCTGAAGAGAATGTTAGCAAAGAGGTAATCGGGACAGTGCAAACAGTACTCAAAGACAGGGAGAGCAAGCTCTCTCTTGGCACTGTGGATGTGGGACATACAGCGAGATGTTTGCTGCTTTTACATTTGGCTGTTGGGAGATTTACAGCACAAAGATATCTAGTTGATTTGAAGCAGTTCCGAGAAAGTCTAAACATAATCCTCACTTTTCCCTCCTGGCACTTTCCCTGTAGGGGATACCGCAAGACATTTCTGTATATTGGGCACAGCGCTGTGCAGGGTGTTAGCAGAGAGTTTCCCGGGACAGTGAAACCCTATGTCAGAGACACTGAGAAGAAGCCCCAATGTTCCCTCCAGGCACTTTCAGTGTGGGTGCCTTCTCCACGTGGTTCCTGGTTTCACTGCAGCTCTGAAGAGAATGTTAGCAAAGAGGTAATCGGGACAGTGCAAACAGTACTCAAAGACAGGGAGAGCAAGCTCTACATTACTCTCTTGGCACTTTGGATGTGGGACATACAGCGAGATGTTTGCTGCTTTTGCGTTTGGCTGTTGGGAGATTTACAGCACAAAGATATCTAGTTGATTTGAAGCAGTTCCGAGAAAGTCTAAGCATAATCCTCACTTTTCCCTCCTGGCACTTTCCCTGTAGGGGATACCGCAAGACAATTCTGTATATTGGGTACAGCGCTGTGCAGGGTGTTAGCAGAGAGTTTCCCGGGACAGTGAAACCCTATATCAGAGACACTGAGAAGAAGCCCCAATGTTCCCTCCAGGCACTTTCAGTGTGGGTGCCTTCTCCACGTGGTTCCTGGTTTCACTGCAGCTCTGAAGAGAATGTTAGCAAAGAGGTAATCGGGACAGTGCAAACAGTACTCAAAGACAGGGAGAGCAAGCTCTCTCTTGGCACTTTGGATGTGGGACATACAGCGAGATGTTTGCTGCTTTTACATTTGGCTGTTGGGAGATTTACAGCACAAAGATATCTAGTTGATTTGAAGCAGTTCCGAGAAAGTCTAAACATAATCCTCACTTTTCCCTCCTGGCACTTTCCCTGTAGGAGATACCGCAAGACGTTTCTGTATATTGGGCACAGCGCTCTGCAGGGTGTTAGCAGAGAGTTTCCCGGGACAGTGAAACCCTATATCAGAGACACTGAGAAGAAGCCCCAATGTTCCCTCCAGGCACTTTCAGTGTGGGTGCCTTCTCCACGTGGTTCCTGGTTTCACTGCAGCTCTGAAGAGAATGTTAGCAAAGAGGTAATCGGGACAGTGCAAACAGTACTCAAAGACAGGGAGAGCAAGCTCTACATTACTCTCTTGGCACTTTGGATGTGGGACATACAGCGAGATGTTTGCTGCTTTTGCGTTTGGCTGTTGGGAGATTTACAGCACAAAGATATCTAGTTGATTTGAAGCAGTTCCGAGAAAGTCTAAACATAATCCTCACTTTTCCCTCCTGGCACTTTCCCTGTAGGAGATACCGCAAGACATTTCTGTATATTGGGCACAGCGCTCTGCAGGGTGTTAGCAGAGAGTTTCCCGGGACAGTGAAACCCTATATCAGAGACACTGAGAAGAAGCCCCAATGTTCCCTCCAGGCACTTTCAGTGTGGGTGCCTTCTCCACGTGGTTCCTGGTTTCACTGCAGCTCTGAAGAGAATGTTAGCAAAGAGGTAATCGGGACAGTGCAAACAGTACTCAAAGACAGGGAGAGCAAGATCTACATTACTCTCTTGGCACTTTGGATGTGGGACATACAGCGAGATGTTTGCTGCTTTTGCGTTTGGCTGTTGGGAGATTTACAGCACAAAGATATCTAGTTGATTTGAAGCAGTTCCGAGAAAGTCTAAGCATAATCCTCACTTTTCCCTCCTGGCACTTTCCCTGTAGGAGATACCGCAAGACAATTCTGTATATTGGGTACAGCGCTGTGCAGGGTGTGAGCAGAGACTTTCCCGGGACAGTGAAACCCTATATCAGAGACACTGAGAAGAAGCCCCAATGTTCCCTCCAGGCACTTTCAGTGTGGGTGCCTTCTCCACGTGGTTCCTGGTTTCACTGCAGCTCTGAAGAGAATGTTAGCAAAGAGGTAATCGGGACAGTGCAAACAGTACTCAAAGACAGGGAGAGCAAGCTCTACATTACTCTCTTGGCACTTTGGATGTGGGACATACAGCGAGATGTTTGCTGCTTTTGCGTTTGGCTGTTGGGAGATTTACAGCACAAAGATATCTAGTTGATTTGAAGCAGTTCCGAGAAAGTCTAAACATAATCCTCACTTTTCCCTCCTGGCACTTTCCCTGTAGGAGATACCGCAAGACATTTCTGTATATTGGGCACAGCGCTCTGCAGGGTGTTAGCAGAGACTTTCCCGGGACAGTGAAACCCTATATCAGAGACACTGAGAAGAAGCCCCAGTGTTCCCTCCAGGCACTTTCAGTGTGGGTGCCTTCTCCACGTGGTTCCTGGTTTCACTGCAGCTCTGAAGAGAATGTTAGCAAAGAGGTAATCGGGACAGTGCAAACAGTACTCAAAGACAGGGAGAGCAAGCTCTCTCTTGGCACTGTGGATGTGGGACATACAGCGAGATGTTTGCTGCTTTTACATTTGGCTGTTGGGAGATTTACAGCACAAAGATATCTAGTTGATTTGAAGCAGTTCCGAGAAAGTCTAAACATAATCCTCACTTTTCCCTCCTGGCACTTTCCCTGTAGGGGATACCGCAAGACATTTCTGTATATTGGGCACAGCGCTGTGCAGGGTGTTAGCAGAGAGTTTCCCGGGACAGTGAAACCCTATGTCAGAGACACTGAGAAGAAGCCCCAATGTTCCCTCCAGGCACTTTCAGTGTGGGTGCCTTCTCCACGTGGTTCCTGGTTTCACTGCAGCTCTGAAGAGAATGTTAGCAAAGAGGTAATCGGGACAGTGCAAACAGTACTCAAAGACAGGGAGAGCAAGCTCTCTCTTGGCACTTTGGATGTGGGACATACAGCGAGATGTTTGCTGCTTTTGCGTTTGGCTGTTGGGAGATTTACAGCACAAAGATATCTAGTTGATTTGAAGCAGTTCCGAGAAAGTCTAAACATAATCCTCACTTTTCCCTCCTGGCACTTTCCCTGTAGGAGATACCGCAAGACGTTTCTGTATATTGGGCACAGCGCTCTGCAGGGTGTTAGCAGAGAGTTTCCCGGGACAGTGAAACCGTATATCAGAGACACTGAGAAGAAGCCCCAACGTTCCCTCCAGGCACTTTCAGTGTGGGTGCCTTCTCCACGTGGTTCCTGGTTTCACTGCAGCTCTGAAGAGAATGTTAGCAAAGAGGTAATCGGGACAGTGCAAACAGTACTCAAAGACAGGGAGAGCAAGCTCTCTCTTGGCACTTTGGATGTGGGACATACAGCGAGATGTTTGCTGCTTTTGCGTTTGGCTGTTGGGAGATTTACAGCACAAAGATATCTAGTTGATTTGAAGCAGTTCCGAGAAAGTCTAAACATAATCCTCACTTTTCCCTCCTGGCATTTTCCCTGTAGGAGATACCGCAAGACGTTTCTGTATATTGGGCACAGCGCTCTGCAGGGTGTTAGCAGAGAGTTTCCCGGGACAGTGAAACCCTATATCAGAGACACTGAGAAGAAGCCCCAATGTTCCCTCCAGGCACTTTCAGTGTGGGTGCCTTCTCCACGTGGTTCCTGGTTTCACTGCAGCTCTGAAGAGAATGTTAGCAAAGAGGTAATCGGGACAGTGCAAACAGTACTCAAAGACAGGGAGAGCAAGCTCTACATTACTCTCTTGGCACTTTGGATGTGGGACATACAGCGAGATGTTTGCTGCTTTTGCGTTTGGCTGTTGGGAGATTTACAGCACAAAGATATCTAGTTGATTTGAAGCAGTTCCGAGAAAGTCTAAACATAATCCTCACTTTTCCCTCCTGGCACTTTCCCTGTAGGAGATACCGCAAGACGTTTCTGTATATTGGGCACAGCGCTCTGCAGGGTGTTAGCAGAGAGTTTCCCGGGACAGTGAAACCCTATATCAGAGACACTGAGAAGAAGCCCCAATGTTCCCTCCAGGCACTTTCAGTGTGGGTGCCTTCTCCACGTGGTTCCTGGTTTCACTGCAGCTCTGAAGAGAATGTTAGCAAAGAGGTAATCGGGACAGTGCAAACAGTACTCAAAGACAGGGAGAGCAAGATCTACATTACTCTCTTGGCACTTTGGATGTGGGACATACAGCGAGATGTTTGCTGCTTTTGCGTTTGGCTGTTGGGAGATTTACAGCACAAAGATATCTAGTTGATTTGAAGCAGTTCCGAGAAAGTCTAAACATAATCCTCACTTTTCCCTCCTGGCACTTTCCCTGTAGGAGATACCGCAAGACGTTTCTGTATATTGGGCACAGCGCTCTGCAGGGTGTTAGCAGAGAGTTTCCCGGGACAGTGAAACCCTATATCAGAGACACTGAGAAGAAGCCCCAATGTTCCCTCCAGGCACTTTCAGTGTGGGTGCCTTCTCCACGTGGTTCCTGGTTTCACTGCAGCTCTGAAGAGAATGTTAGCAAAGAGGTAATCGGGACAGTGCAAACAGTACTCAAAGACAGGGAGAGCAAGCTCTACATTACTCTCTTGGCACTTTGGATGTGGGACATACAGCGAGATGTTTGCTGCTTTTGCGTTTGGCTGTTGGGAGATTTACAGCACAAAGATATCTAGTTGATTTGAAGCAGTTCCGAGAAAGTCTAAGCATAATCCTCACTTTTCCCTCCTGGCACTTTCCCTGTAGGGGATACCGCAAGACAATTCTGTATATTGGGTACAGCGCTGTGCAGGGTGTTAGCAGAGAGTTTCCCGGGACAGTGAAACCCTATATCAGAGACACTGAGAAGAAGCCCCAATGTTCCCTCCAGGCACTTTCAGTGTGGGTGCCTTCTCCACGTGGTTCCTGGTTTCACTGCAGCTCTGAAGAGAATGTTAGCAAAGAGGTAATCGGGACAGTGCAAACAGTACTCAAAGACAGGGAGAGCAAGCTCTCTCTTGGCACTTTGGATGTGGGACATACAGCGAGATGTTTGCTGCTTTTACATTTGGCTGTTGGGAGATTTACAGCACAAAGATATCTAGTTGATTTGAAGCAGTTCCGAGAAAGTCTAAACATAATCCTCACTTTTCCCTCCTGGCACTTTCCCTGTAGGAGATAC
Source organism: Chroicocephalus ridibundus (assembly GCF_963924245.1). Classification (NCBI taxonomy): domain Eukaryota; kingdom Metazoa; phylum Chordata; class Aves; order Charadriiformes; family Laridae; genus Chroicocephalus; species Chroicocephalus ridibundus. The sequence goes on from NW_026961800.1 coordinate 450,448, forward strand.
CGCAAGACGTTTCTGTATATTGGGCACAGCGCTGTGCAGGGTGTTAGCAGAGAGTTTCCCGGGACAGTGAAACCCTATATCAGAGACACTGAGAAGAAGCCCCAATGTTCCCTCCAGGCACTTTCAGTGTGGGTGCCTTCTCCACGTGGTTCCTGGTTTCACTGCAGCTCTGAAGAGAATGTTAGCAAAGAGGTAATCGGGACAGTGCAAACAGTACTCAAAGACAGGGAGAGCAAGCTCTACATTACTCTCTTGGCACTTTGGATGTGGGACATACAGCGAGATGTTTGCTGCTTTTGCGTTTGGCTGTTGGGAGATTTACAGCACAAAGATATCTAGTTGATTTGAAGCAGTTCCGAGAAAGTCTAAACATAATCCTCACTTTTCCCTCCTGGCACTTTCCCTGTAGGAGATACCGCAAGACATTTCTGTATATTGGGCACAGCGCTCTGCAGGGTGTTAGCAGAGAGTTTCCCGGGACAGTGAAACCCTATATCAGAGACACTGAGAAGAAGCCCCAATGTTCCCTCCAGGCACTTTCAGTGTGGGTGCCTTCTCCACGTGGTTCCTGGTTTCACTGCAGCTCTGAAGAGAATGTTAGCAAAGAGGTAATCGGGACAGTGCAAACAGTACTCAAAGACAGGGAGAGCAAGATCTACATTACTCTCTTGGCACTTTGGATGTGGGACATACAGCGAGATGTTTGCTGCTTTTGCGTTTGGCTGTTGGGAGATTTACAGCACAAAGATATCTAGTTGATTTGAAGCAGTTCCGAGAAAGTCTAAGCATAATCCTCACTTTTCCCTCCTGGCACTTTCCCTGTAGGAGATACCGCAAGACAATTCTGTATATTGGGTACAGCGCTGTGCAGGGTGTGAGCAGAGACTTTCCCGGGACAGTGAAACCCTATATCAGAGACACTGAGAAGAAGCCCCAATGTTCCCTCCAGGCACTTTCAGTGTGGGTGCCTTCTCCACGTGGTTCCTGGTTTCACTGCAGCTCTGAAGAGAATGTTAGCAAAGAGGTAATCGGGACAGTGCAAACAGTACTCAAAGACAGGGAGAGCAAGCTCTCTCTTGGCACTTTGGATGTGGGACATACAGCGAGATGTTTGCTGCTTTTACATTTGGCTGTTGGGAGATTTACAGCACAAAGATATCTAGTTGATTTGAAGCAGTTCCGAGAAAGTCTAAACATAATCCTCACTTTTCCCTCCTGGCACTTTCCCTGTAGGAGATACCGCAAGACGTTTCTGTATATTGGGCACAGCGCTCTGCAGGGTGTTAGCAGAGAGTTTCCCGGGACAGTGAAACCCTATATCAGAGACACTGAGAAGAAGCCCCAATGTTCCCTCCAGGCACTTTCAGTGTGGGTGCCTTCTCCACGTGGTTCCTGGTTTCACTGCAGCTCTGAAGAGAATGTTAGCAAAGAGGTAATCGGGACAGTGCAAACAGTACTCAAAGACAGGGAGAGCAAGCTCTACATTACTCTCTTGGCACTTTGGATGTGGGACATACAGCGAGATGTTTGCTGCTTTTGCGTTTGGCTGTTGGGAGATTTACAGCACAAAGATATCTAGTTGATTTGAAGCAGTTCCGAGAAAGTCTAAACATAATCCTCACTTTTCCCTCCTGGCACTTTCCCTGTAGGAGATACCGCAAGACATTTCTGTATATTGGGCACAGCGCTCTGCAGGGTGTTAGCAGAGACTTTCCCGGGACAGTGAAACCCTATGTCAGAGACACTGAGAAGAAGCCCCAATGTTCCCTCCAGGCACTTTCAGTGTGGGTGCCTTCTCCACGTGGTTCCTGGTTTCACTGCAGCTCTGAAGAGAATGTTAGCAAAGAGGTAATCGGGACAGTGCAAACAGTACTCAAAGACAGGGAGAGCAAGCTCTCTCTTGGCACTGTGGATGTGGGACATACAGCGAGATGTTTGCTGCTTTTACATTTGGCTGTTGGGAGATTTACAGCACAAAGATATCTAGTTGATTTGAAGCAGTTCCGAGAAAGTCTAAACATAATCCTCACTTTTACCTCCTGGCACTTTCCCTGTAGGGGATACCGCAAGACATTTCTGTATATTGGGCACAGCGCTGTGCAGGGTGTTAGCAGAGAGTTTCCCGGGACAGTGAAACCCTATGTCAGAGACACTGAGAAGAAGCCCCAATGTTCCCTCCAGGCACTTTCAGTGTGGGTGCCTTCTCCACGTGGTTCCTGGTTTCACTGCAGCTCTGAAGAGAATGTTAGCAAAGAGGTAATCGGGACAGTGCAAACAGTACTCAAAGACAGGGAGAGCAAGCTCTCTCTTGGCACTTTGGATGTGGGACATACAGCGAGATGTTTGCTGCTTTTGCGTTTGGCTGTTGGGAGATTTACAGCACAAAGATATCTAGTTGATTTGAAGCAGTTCCGAGAAAGTCTAAACATAATCCTCACTTTTCCCTCCTGGCACTTTCCCTGTAGGAGATACCGCAAGACGTTTCTGTATATTGGGCACAGCGCTCTGCAGGGTGTTAGCAGAGAGTTTCCCGGGACAGTGAAACCGTATATCAGAGACACTGAGAAGAAGCCCCAACGTTCCCTCCAGGCACTTTCAGTGTGGGTGCCTTCTCCACGTGGTTCCTGGTTTCACTGCAGCTCTGAAGAGAATGTTAGCAAAGAGGTAATCGGGACAGTGCAAACAGTACTCAAAGACAGGGAGAGCAAGCTCTCTCTTGGCACTTTGGATGTGGGACATACAGCGAGATGTTTGCTGCTTTTGCGTTTGGCTGTTGGGAGATTTACAGCACAAAGATATCTAGTTGATTTGAAGCAGTTCCGAGAAAGTCTAAACATAATCCTCACTTTTCCCTCCTGGCACTTTCCCTGTAGGAGATACCGCAAGACGTTTCTGTATATTGGGCACAGCGCTCTGCAGGGTGTTAGCAGAGAGTTTCCCGGGACAGTGAAACCCTATATCAGAGACACTGAGAAGAAGCCCCAATGTTCCCTCCAGGCACTTTCAGTGTGGGTGCCTTCTCCACGTGGTTCCTGGTTTCACTGCAGCTCTGAAGAGAATGTTAGCAAAGAGGTAATCGGGACAGTGCAAACAGTACTCAAAGACAGGGAGAGCAAGATCTACATTACTCTCTTGGCACTTTGGATGTGGGACATACAGCGAGATGTTTGCTGCTTTTGCGTTTGGCTGTTGGGAGATTTACAGCACAAAGATATCTAGTTGATTTGAAGCAGTTCCGAGAAAGTCTAAACATAATCCTCACTTTTCCCTCCTGGCACTTTCCCTGTAGGAGATACCGCAAGACGTTTCTGTATATTGGGCACAGCGCTCTGCAGGGTGTTAGCAGAGAGTTTCCCGGGACAGTGAAACCCTATATCAGAGACACTGAGAAGAAGCCCCAATGTTCCCTCCAGGCACTTTCAGTGTGGGTGCCTTCTCCACGTGGTTCCTGGTTTCACTGCAGCTCTGAAGAGAATGTTAGCAAAGAGGTAATCGGGACAGTGCAAACAGTACTCAAAGACAGGGAGAGCAAGCTCTACATTACTCTCTTGGCACTTTGGATGTGGGACATACAGCGAGATGTTTGCTGCTTTTGCGTTTGGCTGTTGGGAGATTTACAGCACAAAGATATCTAGTTGATTTGAAGCAGTTCCGAGAAAGTCTAAACATAATCCTCACTTTTCCCTCCTGGCACTTTCCCTGTAGGAGATACCGCAAGACAATTCTGTATATTGGGCACAGCGCTCTGCAGGGTGTTAGCAGAGAGTTTCCCGGGACAGTGAAACCCTATATCAGAGACACTGAGAAGAAGCCCCAACGTTCCCTCCAGGCACTTTCAGTGTGGGTGCCTTCTCCACGTGGTTCCTGGTTTCACTGCAGCTCTGAAGAGAATGTTAGCAAAGAGGTAATCGGGACAGCGCAAACAGTACTCAAAGACAGGGAGAGCAAGCTCTACATTACTCTCTTGGCACTTTGGATGTGGGACATACAGCGAGATGTTTGCTGCTTTTGCGTTTGGCTGTTGGGAGATTTACAGCACAAAGATATCTAGTTGATTTGAAGCAGTTCCGAGAAAGTCTAAACATAATCCTCACTTTTCCCTCCTGGCACTTTCCCTGTAGGAGATACCGCAAGACGTTTCTGTATATTGGGCACAGCGCTCTGCAGGGTGTTAGCAGAGACTTTCCCGGGACAGTGAAACCCTATGTCAGAGACACTGAGAAGAAGCCCCAATGTTCCCTCCAGGCACTTTCAGTGTGGGTGCCTTCTCCACGTGGTTCCTGGTTTCACTGCAGCTCTGAAGAGAATGTTAGCAAAGAGGTAATCGGGACAGTGCAAACAGTACTCAAAGACAGGGAGAGCAAGCTCTACATTACTCTCTTGGCACTTTGGATGTGGGACATACAGCGAGATGTTTGCTGCTTTTGCGTTTGGCTGTTGGGAGATTTACAGCACAAAGATATCTAGTTGATTTGAAGCAGTTCCGAGAAAGTCTAAACATAATCCTCACTTTTCCCTCCTGGCACTTTCCCTGTAGGAGATACCGCAAGACGTTTCTGTATATTGGGCACAGCGCTCTGCAGGGTGTTAGCAGAGAGTTTCCCGGGACAGTGAAACCCTATATCAGAGACACTGAGAAGAAGCCCCAACGTTCCCTCCAGGCACTTTCAGTGTGGGTGCCTTCTCCACTTGGTTCCTGGTTTCACTGCAGCTCTGAAGAGAATGTTAGCAAAGAGGTAATCGGGACAGTGCAAACAGTACTCAAAGACAGGGAGAGCAAGCTCTCTCTTGGCACTTTGGATGTGGGACATACAGCGAGATGTTTGCTGCTTTTGCGTTTGGCTGTTGGGAGATTTACAGCACAAAGATATCTAGTTGATTTGAAGCAGTTCCGAGAAAGTCTAAACATAATCCTCACTTTTCCCTCCTGGCACTTTCCCTGTAGGATATACCGCAAGACGTTTCTGTATATTGGGCACAGCGCTCTGCAGGGTGTTAGCAGAGAGTTTCCCGGGACAGTGAAACCCTATATCAGAGACACTGAGAAGAAGCCCCAATGTTCCCTCCAGGCACTTTCAGTGTGGGTGCCTTCTCCACGTGGTTCCTGGTTTCACTGCAGCTCTGAAGAGAATGTTAGCAAAGAGGTAATCGGGACAGTGCAAACAGTACTCAAAGACAGGGAGAGCAAGCTCTACATTACTCTCTTGGCACTTTGGATGTGGGACATACAGCGAGATGTTTGCTGCTTTTGCGTTTGGCTGTTGGGAGATTTACAGCACAAAGATATCTAGTTGATTTGAAGCAGTTCCGAGAAAGTCTAAACATAATCCTCACTTTTCCCTCCTGGCACTTTCCCTGTAGGAGATACCGCAAGACGTTTCTGTATATTGGGCACAGCGCTCTGCAGGGTGTTAGCAGAGAGTTTCCCGGGACAGTGAAACCCTATATCAGAGACACTGAGAAGAAGCCCCAACGTTCCCTCCAGGCACTTTCAGTGTGGGTGCCTTCTCCACGTGGTTCCTGGTTTCACTGCAGCTCTGAAGAGAATGTTAGCAAAGAGGTAATCGGGACAGTGCAAACAGTACTCAAAGACAGGGAGAGCAAGCTCTCTCTTGGCACTTTGGATGTGGGACATACAGCGAGATGTTTGCTGCTTTTGCGTTTGGCTGTTGGGAGATTTACAGCACAAAGATATCTAGTTGATTTGAAGCAGTTCCGAGAAAGTCTAAACATAATCCTCACTTTTCCCTCCTGGCACTTTCCCTGTAGGATATACCGCAAGACGTTTCTGTATATTGGGCACAGCGCTCTGCAGGGTGTTAGCAGAGAGTTTCCCGGGACAGTGAAACCCTATATCAGAGACACTGAGAAGAAGCCCCAATGTTCCCTCCAGGCACTTTCAGTGTGGGTGCCTTCTCCACGTGGTTCCTGGTTTCACTGCAGCTCTGAAGAGAATGTTAGCAAAGAGGTAATCGGGACAGTGCAAACAGTACTCAAAGACAGGGAGAGCAAGCTCTACATTACTCTCTTGGCACTTTGGATGTGGGACATACAGCGAGATGTTTGCTGCTTTTGCGTTTGGCTGTTGGGAGATTTACAGCACAAAGATATCTAGTTGATTTGAAGCAGTTCCGAGAAAGTCTAAACATAATCCTCACTCTTCCCTCCTGGCACTTTCCCTGTAGGAGATACCGCAAGACATTTCTGTATATTGGGCACAGCGCTCTGCAGGGTGTTAGCAGAGACTTTCCCGGGACAGTGAAACCCTATATCAGAGACACTGAGAAGAAGCCCCAATGTTCCCTCCAGGCACTTTCAGTGTGGGTGCCTTCTCCACGTGGTTCCTGGTTTCACTGCAGCTCTGAAGAGAATGTTAGCAAAGAGGTAATCGGGACAGTGCAAACAGTACTCAAAGACAGGGAGAGCAAGCTCTCTCTTGGCACTGTGGATGTGGGACATACAGCGAGATGTTTGCTGCTTTTACATTTGGCTGTTGGGAGATTTACAGCACAAAGATATCTAGTTGATTTGAAGCAGTTCCGAGAAAGTCTAAACATAATCCTCACTTTTCCCTCCTGGCACTTTCCCTGTAGGAGATACCGCAAGACGTTTCTGTATATTGGGCACAGCGCTCTGCAGGGTGTTAGCAGAGAGTTTCCCGGGACAGTGAAACCCTATATCAGAGACACTGAGAAGAAGCCCCAATGTTCCCTCCAGGCACTTTCAGTGTGGGTGCCTTCTCCACGTGGTTCCTGGTTTCACTGCAGCTCTGAAGAGAATGTTAGCAAAGAGGTAATCGGGACAGTGCAAACAGTACTCAAAGACAGGGAGAGCAAGCTCTACATTACTCTCTTGGCACTTTGGATGTGGGACATACAGCGAGATGTTTGCTGCTTTTGCGTTTGGCTGTTGGGAGATTTACAGCACAAAGATATCTAGTTGATTTGAAGCAGTTCCGAGAAAGTCTAAACATAATCCTCACTTTTCCCTCCTGGCACTTTCCCTGTAGGATATACCGCAAGACGTTTCTGTATATTGGGCACAGCGCTCTGCAGGGTGTTAGCAGAGACTTTCCCGGGACAGTGAAACCGTATATCTGAGACACTGAGAAGAAGCCCCAACGTTCCCTCCAGGCACTTTCAGTGTGGGTGCCTTCTCCACGTGGTTCCTGGTTTCACTGCAGCTCTGAAGAGAATGTTAGCAAAGAGGTAATCGGGACAGTGCAAACAGTACTCAAAGACAGGGAGAGCAAGCTCTCTCTTGGCACTTTGGATGTGGGACATACAGCGAGATGTTTGCTGCTTTTGCGTTTGGCTGTTGGGAGATTTACAGCACAAAGATATCTAGTTGATTTGAAGCAGTTCCGAGAAAGTCTAAACATAATCCTCACTTTTCCCTCCTGGCATTTTCCCTGTAGGAGATACCGCAAGACGTTTCTGTATATTGGGCACAGCGCTCTGCAGGGTGTTAGCAGAGAGTTTCCCGGGACAGTGAAACCCTATATCAGAGACACTGAGAAGAAGCCCCAATGTTCCCTCCAGGCACTTTCAGTGTGGGTGCCTTCTCCACGTGGTTCCTGGTTTCACTGCAGCTCTGAAGAGAATGTTAGCAAAGAGGTAATCGGGACAGTGCAAACAGTACTCAAAGACAGGGAGAGCAAGCTCTACATTACTCTCTTGGCACTTTGGATGTGGGACATACAGCGAGATGTTTGCTGCTTTTGCGTTTGGCTGTTGGGAGATTTACAGCACAAAGATATCTAGTTGATTTGAAGCAGTTCCGAGAAAGTCTAAACATAATCCTCACTTTTCCCTCCTGGCACTTTCCCTGTAGGAGATACCGCAAGACATTTCTGTATATTGGGCACAGCGCTCTGCAGGGTGTTAGCAGAGACTTTCCCGGGACAGTGAAACCCTGTATCAGAGACACTGAGAAGAAGCCCCAATGTTCCCTCCAGGCACTTTCAGTGTGGGTGCCTTCTCCACGTGGTTCCTGGTTTCACTGCAGCTCTGAAGAGAATGTTAGCAAAGAGGTAATCGGGACAGTGCAAACAGTACTCAAAGACAGGGAGAGCAAGCTCTCTCTTGGCACTGTGGATGTGGGACATACAGCGAGATGTTTGCTGCTTTTACATTTGGCTGTTGGGAGATTTACAGCACAAAGATATCTAGTTGATTTGAAGCAGTTCCGAGAAAGTCTAAACATAATCCTCACTTTTCCCTCCTGGCACTTTCCCTGTAGGGGATACCGCAAGACATTTCTGTATATTGGGCACAGCGCTGTGCAGGGTGTTAGCAGAGAGTTTCCCGGGACAGTGAAACCCTATGTCAGAGACACTGAGAAGAAGCCCCAATGTTCCCTCCAGGCACTTTCAGTGTGGGTGCCTTCTCCACGTGGTTCCTGGTTTCACTGCAGCTCTGAAGAGAATGTTAGCAAAGAGGTAATCGGGACAGTGCAAACAGTACTCAAAGACAGGGAGAGCAAGCTCTCTCTTGGCACTTTGGATGTGGGACATACAGCGAGATGTTTGCTGCTTTTGCGTTTGGCTGTTGGGAGATTTACAGCACAAAGATATCTAGTTGATTTGAAGCAGTTCCGAGAAAGTCTAAACATAATCCTCACTTTTCCCTCCTGGCACTTTCCCTGTAGGAGATACCGCAAGACGTTTCTGTATATTGGGCACAGCGCTCTGCAGGGTGTTAGCAGAGAGTTTCCCGGGACAGTGAAACCCTATATCAGAGACACTGAGAAGAAGCCCCAATGTTCCCTCCAGGCACTTTCAGTGTGGGTGCCTTCTCCACGTGGTTCCTGGTTTCACTGCAGCTCTGAAGAGAATGTTAGCAAAGAGGTAATCGGGACAGTGCAAACAGTACTCAAAGACAGGGAGAGCAAGCTCTACATTACTCTCTTGGCACTTTGGATGTGGGACATACAGCGAGATGTTTGCTGCTTTTGCGTTTGGCTGTTGGGAGATTTACAGCACAAAGATATCTAGTTGATTTGAAGCAGTTCCGAGAAAGTCTAAACATAATCCTCACTTTTCCCTCCTGGCACTTTCCCTGTAGGAGATACCGCAAGACGTTTCTGTATATTGGGCACAGCGCTCTGCAGGGTGTTAGCAGAGAGTTTCCCGGGACAGTGAAACCGTATATCAGAGACACTGAGAAGAAGCCCCAACGTTCCCTCCAGGCACTTTCAGTGTGGGTGCCTTCTCCACGTGGTTCCTGGTTTCACTGCAGCTCTGAAGAGAATGTTAGCAAAGAGGTAATCGGGACAGTGCAAACAGTACTCAAAGACAGGGAGAGCAAGCTCTACATTACTCTCTTGGCACTTTGGATGTGGGACATACAGCGAGATGTTTGCTGCTTTTGCGTTTGGCTGTTGGGAGATTTACAGCACAAAGATATCTAGTTGATTTGAAGCAGTTCCGAGAAAGTCTAAACATAATCCTCACTTTTCCCTCCTGGCACTTTCCCTGTAGGAGATACCGCAAGACGTTTCTGTATATTGGGCACAGCGCTCTGCAGGGTGTTAGCAGAGAGTTTCCCGGGACAGTGAAACCCTATATCAGAGACACTGAGAAGAAGCCCCAATGTTCCCTCCAGGCACTTTCAGTGTGGGTGCCTTCTCCACGTGGTTCCTGGTTTCACTGCAGCTCTGAAGAGAATGTTAGCAAAGAGGTAATCGGGACAGTGCAAACAGTACTCAAAGACAGGGAGAGCAAGCTCTACATTACTCTCTTGGCACTTTGGATGTGGGACATACAGCGAGATGTTTGCTGCTTTTGCGTTTGGCTGTTGGGAGATTTACAGCACAAAGATATCTAGTTGATTTGAAGCAGTTCCGAGAAAGTCTAAACATAATCCTCACTTTTCCCTCCTGGCACTTTCCCTGTAGGAGATACCGCAAGACGTTTCTGTATATTGGGCACAGCGCTCTGCAGGGTGTTAGCAGAGAGTTTCCCGGGACAGTGAAACCCTATATCAGAGACACTGAGAAGAAGCCCCAATGTTCCCTCCAGGCACTTTCAGTGTGGGTGCCTTCTCCACGTGGTTCCTGGTTTCACTGCAGCTCTGAAGAGAATGTTAGCAAAGAGGTAATCGGGACAGTGCAAACAGTACTCAAAGACAGGGAGAGCAAGCTCTACATTACTCTCTTGGCACTTTGGATGTGGGACATACAGCGAGATGTTTGCTGCTTTTGCGTTTGGCTGTTGGGAGATTTACAGCACAAAGATATCTAGTTGATTTGAAGCAGTTCCGAGAAAGTCTAAACATAATCCTCACTTTTCCCTCCTGGCACTTTCCCTGTAGGAGATACCGCAAGACGTTTCTGTATATTGGGCACAGCGCTCTGCAGGGTGTTAGCAGAGAGTTTCCCGGGACAGTGAAACCCTATATCAGAGACACTGAGAAGAAGCCCCAACGTTCCCTCCAGGCACTTTCAGTGTGGGTGCCTTCTCCACGTGGTTCCTGGTTTCACTGCAGCTCTGAAGAGAATGTTAGCAAAGAGGTAATCGGGACAGCGCAAACAGTACTCAAAGACAGGGAGAGCAAGCTCTACATTACTCTCTTGGCACTTTGGATGTGGGACATACAGCGAGATGTTTGCTGCTTTTGCGTTTGGCTGTTGGGAGATTTACAGCACAAAGATATCTAGTTGATTTGAAGCAGTTCCGAGAAAGTCTAAACATAATCCTCACTTTTCCCTCCTGGCATTTTCCCTGTAGGAGATACCGCAAGACGTTTCTGTATATTGGGCACAGCGCTCTGCAGGGTGTTAGCAGAGACTTTCCCGGGACAGTGAAACCCTATATCAGAGACACTGAGAAGAAGCCCCAATGTTCCCTCCAGGCACTTTCAGTGTGGGTGCCTTCTCCACGTGGTTCCTGGTTTCACTGCAGCTCTGAAGAGAATGTTAGCAAAGAGGTAATCGGGACAGTGCAAACAGTACTCAAAGACAGGGAGAGCAAGCTCTACATTACTCTCTTGGCACTTTGGATGTGGGACATACAGCGAGATGTTTGCTGCTTTTGCGTTTGGCTGTTGGGAGATTTACAGCACAAAGATATCTAGTTGATTTGAAGCAGTTCCGAGAAAGTCTAAACATAATCCTCACTTTTCCCTCCTGGCACTTTCCCTGTAGGAGATACCGCAAGACATTTCTGTATATTGGGCACAGCGCTCTGCAGGGTGTTAGCAGAGACTTTCCCGGGACAGTGAAACCCTGTATCAGAGACACTGAGAAGAAGCCCCAATGTTCCCTCCAGGCACTTTCAGTGTGGGTGCCTTCTCCACGTGGTTCCTGGTTTCACTGCAGCTCTGAAGAGAATGTTAGCAAAGAGGTAATCGGGACAGTGCAAACAGTACTCAAAGACAGGGAGAGCAAGCTCTCTCTTGGCACTGTGGATGTGGGACATACAGCGAGATGTTTGCTGCTTTTACATTTGGCTGTTGGGAGATTTACAGCACAAAGATATCTAGTTGATTTGAAGCAGTTCCGAGAAAGTCTAAACATAATCCTCACTTTTCCCTCCTGGCACTTTCCCTGTAGGGGATACCGCAAGACATTTCTGTATATTGGGCACAGCGCTGTGCAGGGTGTTAGCAGAGAGTTTCCCGGGACAGTGAAACCCTATGTCAGAGACACTGAGAAGAAGCCCCAATGTTCCCTCCAGGCACTTTCAGTGTGGGTGCCTTCTCCACGTGGTTCCTGGTTTCACTGCAGCTCTGAAGAGAATGTTAGCAAAGAGGTAATCGGGACAGTGCAAACAGTACTCAAAGACAGGGAGAGCAAGCTCTCTCTTGGCACTTTGGATGTGGGACATACAGCGAGATGTTTGCTGCTTTTGCGTTTGGCTGTTGGGAGATTTACAGCACAAAGATATCTAGTTGATTTGAAGCAGTTCCGAGAAAGTCTAAACATAATCCTCACTTTTCCCTCCTGGCACTTTCCCTGTAGGAGATACCGCAAGACGTTTCTGTATATTGGGCACAGCGCTCTGCAGGGTGTTAGCAGAGAGTTTCCCGGGACAGTGAAACCCTATATCAGAGACACTGAGAAGAAGCCCCAATGTTCCCTCCAGGCACTTTCAGTGTGGGTGCCTTCTCCACGTGGTTCCTGGTTTCACTGCAGCTCTGAAGAGAATGTTAGCAAAGAGGTAATCGGGACAGTGCAAACAGTACTCAAAGACAGGGAGAGCAAGCTCTACATTACTCTCTTGGCACTTTGGATGTGGGACATACAGCGAGATGTTTGCTGCTTTTGCGTTTGGCTGTTGGGAGATTTACAGCACAAAGATATCTAGTTGATTTGAAGCAGTTCCGAGAAAGTCTAAACATAATCCTCACTTTTCCCTCCTGGCACTTTCCCTGTAGGAGATACCGCAAGACGTTTCTGTATATTGGGCACAGCGCTCTGCAGGGTGTTAGCAGAGAGTTTCCCGGGACAGTGAAACCGTATATCAGAGACACTGAGAAGAAGCCCCAACGTTCCCTCCAGGCACTTTCAGTGTGGGTGCCTTCTCCACGTGGTTCCTGGTTTCACTGCAGCTCTGAAGAGAATGTTAGCAAAGAGGTAATCGGGACAGTGCAAACAGTACTCAAAGACAGGGAGAGCAAGCTCTCTCTTGGCACTTTGGATGTGGGACATACAGCGAGATGTTTGCTGCTTTTGCGTTTGGCTGTTGGGAGATTTACAGCACAAAGATATCTAGTTGATTTGAAGCAGTTCCGAGAAAGTCTAAACATAATCCTCACTTTTCCCTCCTGGCATTTTCCCTGTAGGAGATACCGCAAGACGTTTCTGTATATTGGGCACAGCGCTCTGCAGGGTGTTAGCAGAGAGTTTCCCGGGACAGTGAAACCCTATATCAGAGACACTGAGAAGAAGCCCCAATGTTCCCTCCAGGCACTTTCAGTGTGGGTGCCTTCTCCACGTGGTTCCTGGTTTCACTGCAGCTCTGAAGAGAATGTTAGCAAAGAGGTAATCGGGACAGTGCAAACAGTACTCAAAGACAGGGAGAGCAAGCTCTACATTACTCTCTTGGCACTTTGGATGTGGGACATACAGCGAGATGTTTGCTGCTTTTGCGTTTGGCTGTTGGGAGATTTACAGCACAAAGATATCTAGTTGATTTGAAGCAGTTCCGAGAAAGTCTAAACATAATCCTCACTTTTCCCTCCTGGCACTTTCCCTGTAGGAGATACCGCAAGACGTTTCTGTATATTGGGCACAGCGCTCTGCAGGGTGTTAGCAGAGAGTTTCCCGGGACAGTGAAACCCTATATCAGAGACACTGAGAAGAAGCCCCAATGTTCCCTCCAGGCACTTTCAGTGTGGGTGCCTTCTCCACGTGGTTCCTGGTTTCACTGCAGCTCTGAAGAGAATGTTAGCAAAGAGGTAATCGGGACAGTGCAAACAGTACTCAAAGACAGGGAGAGCAAGCTCTACATTACTCTCTTGGCACTTTGGATGTGGGACATACAGCGAGATGTTTGCTGCTTTTGCGTTTGGCTGTTGGGAGATTTACAGCACAAAGATATCTAGTTGATTTGAAGCAGTTCCGAGAAAGTCTAAACATAATCCTCACTTTTCCCTCCTGGCACTTTCCCTGTAGGAGATACCGCAAGACGTTTCTGTATATTGGGCACAGCGCTCTGCAGGGTGTTAGCAGAGAGTTTCCCGGGACAGTGAAACCCTATATCAGAGACACTGAGAAGAAGCCCCAATGTTCCCTCCAGGCACTTTCAGTGTGGGTGCCTTCTCCACGTGGTTCCTGGTTTCACTGCAGCTCTGAAGAGAATGTTAGCAAAGAGGTAATCGGGACAGTGCAAACAGTACTCAAAGACAGGGAGAGCAAGCTCTACATTACTCTCTTGGCACTTTGGATGTGGGACATACAGCGAGATGTTTGCTGCTTTTGCGTTTGGCTGTTGGGAGATTTACAGCACAAAGATATCTAGTTGATTTGAAGCAGTTCCGAGAAAGTCTAAACATAATCCTCACTTTTCCCTCCTGGCACTTTCCCTGTAGGAGATACCGCAAGACAATTCTGTATATTGGGCACAGCGCTCTGCAGGGTGTTAGCAGAGAGTTTCCCGGGACAGTGAAACCCTATATCAGAGACACTGAGAAGAAGCCCCAACGTTCCCTCCAGGCACTTTCAGTGTGGGTGCCTTCTCCACGTGGTTCCTGGTTTCACTGCAGCTCTGAAGAGAATGTTAGCAAAGAGGTAATCGGGACAGCGCAAACAGTACTCAAAGACAGGGAGAGCAAGCTCTACATTACTCTCTTGGCACTTTGGATGTGGGACATACAGCGAGATGTTTGCTGCTTTTGCGTTTGGCTGTTGGGAGATTTACAGCACAAAGATATCTAGTTGATTTGAAGCAGTTCCGAGAAAGTCTAAGCATAATCCTCACTTTTCCCTCCTGGCACTTTCCCTGTAGGAGATACCGCAAGACGTTTCTGTATATTGGGCACAGCGCTCTGCAGGGTGTTAGCAGAGACTTTCCCGGGACAGTGAAACCCTATGTCAGAGACACTGAGAAGAAGCCCCAATGTTCCCTCCAGGCACTTTCAGTGTGGGTGCCTTCTCCACGTGGTTCCTGGTTTCACTGCAGCTCTGAAGAGAATGTTAGCAAAGAGGTAATCGGGACAGTGCAAACAGTACTCAAAGACAGGGAGAGCAAGCTCTACATTACTCTCTTGGCACTTTGGATGTGGGACATACAGCGAGATGTTTGCTGCTTTTGCGTTTGGCTGTTGGGAGATTTACAGCACAAAGATATCTAGTTGATTTGAAGCAGTTCCGAGAAAGTCTAAGCATAATCCTCACTTTTCCCTCCTGGCACTTTCCCTGTAGGGGATACCGCAAGACATTTCTGTATATTGGGCACAGCGCTGTGCAGGGTGTTAGCAGAGAGTTTCCCGGGACAGTGAAACCCTATATCAGAGACACTGAGAAGAAGCCCCAATGTTCCCTCCAGGCACTTTCAGTGTGGGTGCCTTCTCCACGTGGTTCCTGGTTTCACTGCAGCTCTGAAGAGAATGTTAGCAAAGAGGTAATCGGGACAGTGCAAACAGTACTCAAAGACAGGGAGAGCAAGCTCTCTCTTGGCACTTTGGATGTGGGACATACAGCGAGATGTTTGCTGCTTTTGCGTTTGGCTGTTGGGAGATTTACAGCACAAAGATATCTAGTTGATTTGAAGCAGTTCCGAGAAAGTCTAAACATAATCCTCACTTTTCCCTCCTGGCACTTTCCCTGTAGGATATACCGCAAGACGTTTCTGTATATTGGGCACAGCGCTCTGCAGGGTGTTAGCAGAGAGTTTCCCGGGACAGTGAAACCCTATATCAGAGACACTGAGAAGAAGCCCCAATGTTCCCTCCAGGCACTTTCAGTGTGGGTGCCTTCTCCACGTGGTTCCTGGTTTCACTGCAGCTCTGAAGAGAATGTTAGCAAAGAGGTAATCGGGACAGTGCAAACAGTACTCAAAGACAGGGAGAGCAAGCTCTACATTACTCTCTTGGCACTTTGGATGTGGGACATACAGCGAGATGTTTGCTGCTTTTGCGTTTGGCTGTTGGGAGATTTACAGCACAAAGATATCTAGTTGATTTGAAGCAGTTCCGAGAAAGTCTAAACATAATCCTCACTTTTCCCTCCTGGCACTTTCCCTGTAGGAGATACCGCAAGACGTTTCTGTATATTGGGCACAGCGCTCTGCAGGGTGTTAGCAGAGAGTTTCCCGGGACAGTGAAACCCTATATCAGAGACACTGAGAAGAAGCCCCAATGTTCCCTCCAGGCACTTTCAGTGTGGGTGCCTTCTCCACGTGGTTCCTGGTTTCACTGCAGCTCTGAAGAGAATGTTAGCAAAGAGGTAATCGGGACAGTGCAAACAGTACTCAAAGACAGGGAGAGCAAGCTCTACATTACTCTCTTGGTTCTTTGGATGTGGGACATACAGCGAGATGTTTGCTGCTTTTGCGTTTGGCTGTTGGGAGATTTACAGCACAAAGATATCTAGTTGATTTGAAGCAGTTCCGAGAAAGTCTAAGCATAATCCTCACTTTTCCCTCCTGGCACTTTCCCTGTAGGGGATACCGCAAGACATTTCTGTATATTGGGCACAGCGCTGTGCAGGGTGTTAGCAGAGAGTTTCCCGGGACAGTGAAACCCTATATCAGAGACACTGAGAAGAAGCCCCAATGTTCCCTCCAGGCACTTTCAGTGTGGGTGCCTTCTCCACGTGGTTCCTGGTTTCACTGCAGCTCTGAAGAGAATGTTAGCAAAGAGGTAATCGGGACAGTGCAAACAGTACTCAAAGACAGGGAGAGCAAGCTCTCTCTTGGCACTTTGGATGTGGGACATACAGCGAGATGTTTGCTGCTTTTACATTTGGCTGTTGGGAGATTTACAGCACAAAGATATCTAGTTGATTTGAAGCAGTTCCGAGAAAGTCTAAACATAATCCTCACTTTTCCCTCCTGGCACTTTCCCTGTAGGAGATACCGCAAGACGTTTCTGTATATTGGGCACAGCGCTCTGCAGGGTGTTAGCAGAGACTTTCCCGGGACAGTGAAACCCTATATCAGAGACACTGAGAAGAAGCCCCAATGTTCCCTCCAGGCACTTTCAGTGTGGGTGCCTTCTCCACGTGGTTCCTGGTTTCACTGCAGCTCTGAAGAGAATGTTAGCAAAGAGGTAATCGGGACAGTGCAAACAGTACTCAAAGACAGGGAGAGCAAGCTCTACATTACTCTCTTGGCACTTTGGATGTGGGACATACAGCGAGATGTTTGCTGCTTTTGCGTTTGGCTGTTGGGAGATTTACAGCACAAAGATATCTAGTTGATTTGAAGCAGTTCCGAGAAAGTCTAAACATAATCCTCACTTTTCCCTCCTGGCACTTTCCCTGTAGGAGATACCGCAAGACATTTCTGTATATTGGGCACAGCGCTCTGCAGGGTGTTAGCAGAGAGTTTCCCAGGACAGTGAAACCCTATATCAGAGACACTGAGAAGAAGCCCCAATGTTCCCTCCAGGCACTTTCAGTGTGGGTGCCTTCTCCACGTGGTTCCTGGTTTCACTGCAGCTCTGAAGAGAATGTTAGCAAAGAGGTAATCGGGACAGTGCAAACAGTACTCAAAGACAGGGAGAGCAAGATCTACATTACTCTCTTGGCACTTTGGATGTGGGACATACAGCGAGATGTTTGCTGCTTTTGCGTTTGGCTGTTGGGAGATTTACAGCACAAAGATATCTAGTTGATTTGAAGCAGTTCCGAGAAAGTCTAAGCATAATCCTCACTTTTCCCTCCTGGCACTTTCCCTGTAGGAGATACCGCAAGACAATTCTGTATATTGGGTACAGCGCTGTGCAGGGTGTGAGCAGAGACTTTCCCGGGACAGTGAAACCCTATGTCAGAGACACTGAGAAGAAGCCCCAATGTTCCCTCCAGGCACTTTCAGTGTGGGTGCCTTCTCCACGTGGTTCCTGGTTTCACTGCAGCTCTGAAGAGAATGTTAGCAAAGAGGTAATCGGGACAGTGCAAACAGTACTCAAAGACAGGGAGAGCAAGCTCTCTCTTGGCACTTTGGATGTGGGACATACAGCGAGATGTTTGCTGCTTTTGCGTTTGGCTGTTGGGAGATTTACAGCACAAAGATATCTAGTTGATTTGAAGCAGTTCCGAGAAAGTCTAAACATAATCCTCACTTTTCCCTCCTGGCACTTTCCCTGTAGGAGATACCGCAAGACATTTCTGTATATTGGGCACAGCGCTCTGCAGGGTGTTAGCAGAGACTTTCCCGGGACAGTGAAACCCTATATCAGAGACACTGAGAAGAAGCCCCAATGTTCCCTCCAGGCACTTTCAGTGTGGGTGCCTTCTCCACGTGGTTCCTGGTTTCACTGCAGCTCTGAAGAGAATGTTAGCAAAGAGGTAATCGGGACAGTGCAAACAGTACTCAAAGACAGGGAGAGCAAGCACTGCTTCAAACCAGAAGCCCTTTGGTTCCACGCCCAAAGAGCCAGCAGGGAAAACTATGCCTTGTTCTAAAGCTCTTTGGGATCCACTTGCGTAGCCCCACACACCTGGGGGCTGCAGGCTTTCCTGCTGCCTTCAGCCTCCGAAGAACCCTTTCGAACTTGGCGCCGCGCCAGGCACAAAAATGGCCATATGTCTGGAGAATGGTCCCACGCCCAAAGAGCCAGCAGGGAAAACTATGCCTTGTTCTAAAGCTCTTTGGGAACCGCTTGCGTAGCCCCACACAAACTGGGGCTGCACGCTTTTCTCGCGCTTTGAGCCTCCGAAGAACCCTTTCGCACTTGGCGCCGCACCAGGCCGAAAAATGGCCATATTTCTGGAGACTGGTCCCACGCCCAAAGAGCCAGCAGGGAAAACTATGCCTTGTTCTAAAGCTCTTGGGGAACCGCTTGCGTAGCCCCACACACCTGGGGGCTGCAGGCTTTCCTGCTGCCTTCAGCCTCAATACCACCCTTTCCCACTTGGCGCCGCGCCAGGCCCAAAAATGGCCATATGTCTGGAGACTGGTCCCACGCCAAAAGAGCCAGCAGGGAAAACTATGCCTTGTTCTAAAGCTCTTTGGGAATGGCTTGCGTAGCCCCACAGACCTGGGGGCTGCAGGCTTTCCTGCTGCCTTCAGCCTCAAAACCACCATTTCCCACTTCTCGCCGCGCCATGCCCAAAAATAGCCATATGGCTGGAGACTGGTCCCACACCCAAAGAGCCAGCAGGGAAAACTATGCCTTGTTCTAAAGCTCTTTGGGAACCGCTTGCGTAGCCCCACACACCTGGGGGCTGCAGGCTTTCCTGCACAGCGCTGTGCCCAATATACAGAAATGTCTTGCGGTATCCCCTACAGGGAAAGTGCCAGGAGGGAAAAGTGAGGATTATGCTTAGACTTTCTCGGAACTGCTTCAAATCAACTAGATATCTTTGTGCTGTAAATCTCCCAACAGCCAAACGCAAAAGCAGCAAACATCTCGCTGTATGTCCCACATCCAAAGTGCCAAGAGAGTAACGTAGAGCTTGCTCTCCCTGTCTTTGAGTACTGTTTGCACTGTCCCGATTACCTCTTTGCTAACATTCTCTTCAGAGCTGCAGTGAAACCAGGAACCACGTGGAGAAGGCACCCACACTGAAAGTGCCTGGAGGGAACATTGGGGCTTCTTCTCAGTGTCTCTGATATAGGGTTTTACTGTCCCGGGAAACTCTCTGCTAACACCCTGCAGAGCGCTGTGCCCAATATACAGAAACGTCTTGCGGTATCTCCTACAGGGAAAGTGCCAGGAGGGAAAAGTGAGGATTATGTTTAGACTTTCTCGGAACTGCTTCAAATCAACTAGATATCTTTGTGCTGTAAATCTCCCAACAGCCAAACGCAAAAGCAGCAAACATCTCGCTGTATGTCCCACATCCAAAGTGCCAAGAGAGAGCTTGCTCTCCCTGTCTTTGAGTACTGTTTGCACTGTCCCGATTACCTCTTTGCTAACATTCTCTTCAGAGCTGCAGTGAAACCAGGAACCACGTGGAGAAGGCACCCACACTGAAAGTGCCTGGAGGGAACATTGGGGCTTCTTCTCAGTGTCTCTGATATAGGGTTTCACTGTCCCGGGAAACTCTCTGCTAACACCCTGCAGAGCGCTGTGCCCAATATACAGAATTGTCTTGCGGTATCCCCTACAGGGAAAGTGCCAGGAGGGAAAAGTGAGGATTATGTTTAGACTTTCTCGGAACTGCTTCAAATCAACTAGATATCTTTGTGCTGTAAATCTCCCAACAGCCAAACGCAAAAGCAGCAAACATCTCGCTGTATGTCCCACATCCAAAGTGCCAAGAGAGTAATGTAGAGCTTGCTCTCCCTGTCTTTGAGTACTGTTTGCACTGTCCCGATTACCTCTTTGCTAACATTCTCTTCAGAGCTGCAGTGAAACCAGGAACCACGTGGAGAAGGCACCCACACTGAAAGCGCCTGGAAGGAACGTTGGGGCTTCTTCTCAGTGTCTCTGATATAGGGTTTCACTGTCCCGGGAAACTCTCTGCTAACACCCTGCAGAGCGCTGTGCCCAATATACAGAAACGTCTTGCGGTATCTCCTACAGGGAAAGTGCCAGGAGGGAAAAGTGAGGATTATGTTTAGACTTTCTCGGAACTGCTTCAAATCAACTAGATATCTTTGTGCTGTAAATCTCCCAACAGCCAAATGTAAAAGCAGCAAACATCTCGCTGTATGTCCCACATCCAAAGTGCCAAGAGAGTAATGTAGAGCTTGCTCTCCCTGTCTTTGAGTACTGTTTGCACTGTCCCGATTACCTCTTTGCTAACATTCTCTTCAGAGCTGCAGTGAAACCAGGAACCATGTGGAGAAGGCACCCACACTGAAAGTGCCTGGAGGGAACATTGGGGCTTCTTCTCAGTGTCTCTGATATAGGGTTTCACTGTCCCGGGAAACTCTCTGCTAACACCCTGCAGAGCGCTGTGCCCAATATACAGAAACGTCTTGCGGTATCTCCTACAGGGAAAGTGCCAGGAGGGAAAAGTGAGGATTATGTTTAGACTTTCTCGGAACTGCTTCAAATCAACTAGACATCTTTGAGCTGTAAATCTCCCAACAGCCAAATGTAAAAGCAGCAAACATCTCGCTGTATGTCCCACATCCAAAGTGCCAAGAGAGAGCTTGCTCTCCCTGTCTTTGAGTACTGTTTGCGCTGTCCCGATTACCTCTTTGCTAACATTCTCTTCAGAGCTGCAGTGAAACCAGGAACCACGTGGAGAAGGCACCCACACTGAAAGTGCCTGGAGGGAACATTGGGGCTTCTTCTCAGTGTCTCTGACATAGGGTTTCACTGTCCCGGTAAACTCTCTGCTAACACCCTGCACAGCGCTGTGCCCAATATACAGAAATGTCTTGCGGTATCCCCTACAGGGAAAGTGCCAGGAGGGAAAAGTGAGGATTATGCTTAGACTTTCTCGGAACTGCTTCAAATCAACTAGATATCTTTGTGCTGTAAATCTCCCAACAGCCAAACGCAAAAGCAGCAAAAATCTCGCTGTATGTCCCACATCCAAAGTGCCAAGAGAGTAATGTAGAGCTTGCTCTCCCTGTCTTTGAGTACTGTTTGCACTGTCCCGATTACCTCTTTGCTAACATTCTCTTCAGAGCTGCAGTGAAACCAGGAACCATGTGGAGAAGGCACCCACACTGAAAGTGCCTGGAAGGAACGTTGGGGCTTCTTCTCAGTGTCTCTGATATAGGGTTTCACTGTCCCGGGAAACTCTCTGATAACACCCTGCAGAGCGCTGTGCCCAATATACAGAAACGTCTTGCGGTATCCCCTACAGGGAAAGTGCCAGGAGGGAAAAGTGAGGATTATGTTTAGACTTTCTCGGAACTGCTTCAAATCAACTAGATATCTTTGTGCTGTAAATCTCCCAACAGCCAAATGTAAAAGCAGCAAACATCTCGCTGTATGTCCCACATCCAAAGTGCCAAGAGAGAGCTTGCTCTCCCTGTCTTTGAGTACTGTTTGCACTGTCCCGATTACCTCTTTGCTAACATTCTCTTCAGAGCTGCAGTGAAACCAGGAACCACGTGGAGAAGGCACCCACACTGAAAGTGCCTGGAGGGAACATTGGGGCTTCTTCTCAGTGTCTCTGATATAGGGTTTCACTGTCCCGGGAAACTCTCTGCTAACACCCTGCAGAGCGCTGTGCCCAATATACAGAAACATCTTGCGGTATCTCCTACAGGGAAAGTGCCAGGAGGGAAAAGTGAGGATTATGTTTAGACTTTCTCGGAACTGCTTCAAATCAACTAGACATCTTTGTGCTGTAAATCTCCCAACAGCCAAATGTAAAAGCAGCAAACATCTCGCTGTATGTCCCACATCCAAAGTGCCAAGAGAGAGCTTGCTCTCCCTGTCTTTGAGTACTGTTTGCACTGTCCCGATTACCTCTTTGCTAACATTCTCTTCAGAGCTGCAGTGAAACCAGGAACCACGTGGAGAAGGCACCCACACTGAAAGTGCCTGGAAGGAACGTTGGGGCTTCTTCTCAGTGTCTCTGACATAGGGTTTCACTGTCCCGGGAAACTCTCTGCTAACACCCTGCACAGCGCTGTGCCCAATATACAGAAATGTCTTGCGGTATCCCCTACAGGGAAAGTGCCAGGAGGGAAAAGTGAGGATTATGCTTAGACTTTCTCGGAACTGCTTCAAATCAACTAGATATCTTTGTGCTGTAAATCTCCCAACAGCCAAACGCAAAAGCAGCAAACATCTCGCTGTATGTCCCACATTCAAAGTGCCAAGAGAGTAATGTAGAGCTTGCTCTCCCTGTCTTTGAGTACTGTTTGCACTGTCCCGATTACCTCTTTGCTAACATTCTCTTCAGAGCTGCAGTGAAACCAGGAACCATGTGGAGAAGGCACCCACACTGAAAGTGCCTGGAAGGAACGTTGGGGCTTCTTCTCAGTGTCTCTGATATAGGGTTTCACTGTCCCGGGAAACTCTCTGCTAACACCCTGCAGAGCGCTGTGCCCAATATACAGAAACGTCTTGCGGTATCTCCTACAGGGAAAGTGCCAGGAGGGAAAAGTGAGGATTATGTTTAGACTTTCTCGGAACTGCTTCAAATCAACTAGACATCTTTGTGCTGTAAATCTCCCAACAGCCAAATGTAAAAGCAGCAAACATCTCGCTGTATGTCCCACATCCAAAGTGCCAAGAGAGAGCTTGCTCTCCCTGTCTTTGAGTACTGTTTGCGCTGTCCCGATTACCTCTTTGCTAACATTCTCTTCAGAGCTGCAGTGAAACCAGGAACCACGTGGAGAAGGCACCCACACTGAAAGTGCCTGGAGGGAACATTGGGGCTTCTTCTCAGTGTCTCTGACATAGGGTTTCACTGTCCCGGTAAACTCTCTGCTAACACCCTGCACAGCGCTGTGCCCAATATACAGAAATGTCTTGCGGTATCCCCTACAGGGAAAGTGCCAGTAGGGAAAAGTGAGGATTATGTTTAGACTTTCTCGGAACTGCTTCAAATCAACTAGATATCTTTGTGCTGTAAATCTCCCAACAGCCAAACGCAAAAGCAGCAAACATCTCGCTGTATGTCCCACATCCAAAGTGCCAAGAGAGTAATGTAGAGCTTGCTCTCCCTGTCTTTGAGTACTGTTTGCGCTGTCCCAATTACCTCTTTGCTAACATTCTCTTCAGAGCTGCAGTGAAACCAGGAACCACGTGGAGAAGGCACCCACACTGAAAGTGCCTGGAAGGAACGTTGGGGCTTCTTCTCAGTGTCTCTGATATAGGGTTTCACTGTCCCGGGAAACTCTCTGCTAACACCCTGCAGAGCGCTGTGCCCAATATACAGAAACGTCTTGCGGTATCTCCTACAGGGAAAGTGCCAGGAGGGAAAAGTGAGGATTATGTTTAGACTTTCTCGGAACTGCTTCAAATCAACTAGATATCTTTGTGCTGTAAAGCTCCCAACAGCCAAATGTAAAAGCAACAAACATCTCGCTGTATGTCCCACATCCAAAGTGCCAAGAGAGAGCTTGCTCTCCCTGTCTTTGAGTACTGTTTGCACTGTCCCGATTACCTCTTTGCTAACATTCTCTTCAGAGCTGCAGTGAAACCAGGAACCACGTGGAGAAGGCACCCACACTGAAAGTGCCTGGAGGGAACATTGGGGCTTCTTCTCAGTGTCTCTGATATAGGGTTTCACTGTCCCGGGAAACTCTCTGCTAACACCCTGCAGAGCGCTGTGCCCAATATACAGAAACGTCTTGCGGTGTCTCCTACAGGGAAAGTGCCAGGAGGGAAAAGTGAGGATTATGTTTAGACTTTCTCGGAACTGCTTCAAATCAACTAGATATCTTTGTGCTGTAAATCTCCCAACAGCCAAATGTAAAAGCAGCAAACATCTCGCTGTATGTCCCACATCCAAAGTGCCAAGAGAGAGCTTGCTCTCCCTGTCTTTGAGTACTGTTTGCACTGTCCCGATTACCTCTTTGCTAACATTCTCTTCAGAGCTGCAGTGAAACCAGGAACCACGTGGAGAAGGCACCCACACTGAAAGTGCCTGGAAGGAACGTTGGGGCTTCTTCTCAGTGTCTCTGATATAGGGTTTCACTGTCCTGGGAAACTCTCTGCTAACACCCTGCAGAGCGCTGTGCCCAATATACAGAAACGTCTTGCGGTATCTCCTACAGGGAAAGTGCCAGGAGGGAAAAGTGAGGATTATGTTTAGACTTTCTCGGAACTGCTTCAAATCAACTAGATATCTTTGTGCTGTAAATCTCCCAACAGCCAAATGTAAAAGCAGCAAACATCTCGCTGTATGTCCCACATCCACAGTGCCAAGAGAGTAATGTAGAGCTTGCTCTCCCTGTCTTTGAGTACTGTTTGCACTGTCCCGATTACCTCTTTGCTAACATTCTCTTCAGAGCTGCAGTGAAACCAGGAACCACGTGGAGAAGGCACCCACACTGAAAGTGCCTGGAGGGAACATTGGGGCTTCTTCTCAGTGTCTCTGATATAGGGTTTCACTGTCCCGGGAAAGTCTCTGCTAACACCCTGCAGAGCGCTGTGCCCAATATACAGAAACGTCTTGCGGTATCTCCTACAGGGAAAGTGCCAGGAGGGAAAAGTGAGGATTATGTTTAGACTTTCTCGGAACTGCTTCAAATCAACTAGATATCTTTGTGCTGTAAATCTCCCAACAGCCAAATGTAAAAGCAACAAACATCTCGCTGTATGTCCCACATCCAAAGTGCCAAGAGAGAGCTTGCTCTCCCTGTCTTTGAGTACTGTTTGCACTGTCCCGATTACCTCTTTGCTAACATTCTCTTCAGAGCTGCAGTGAAACCAGGAACCACGTGGAGAAGGCACCCACACTGAAAGTGCCTGGAGGGAACATTGGGGCTTCTTCTCAGTGTCTCTGATATAGGGTTTCACTGTCCCGGGAAACTCTCTGCTAACACCCTGCAGAGCGCTGTGCCCAATATACAGAAACGTCTTGCGGTGTCTCCTACAGGGAAAGTGCCAGGAGGGAAAAGTGAGGATTATGTTTAGACTTTCTCGGAACTGCTTCAAATCAACTAGATATCTTTGTGCTGTAAATCTCCCAACAGCCAAATGTAAAAGCAGCAAACATCTCGCTGTATGTCCCACATCCAAAGTGCCAAGAGAGAGCTTGCTCTCCCTGTCTTTGAGTACTGTTTGCACTGTCCCGATTACCTCTTTGCTAACATTCTCTTCAGAGCTGCAGTGAAACCAGGAACCACGTGGAGAAGGCACCCACACTGAAAGTGCCTGGAAGGAACGTTGGGGCTTCTTCTCAGTGTCTCTGATATAGGGTTTCACTGTCCCGGGAAACTCTCTGCTAACACCCTGCAGAGCGCTGTGCCCAATATACAGAAACGTCTTGCGGTATCTCCTACAGGGAAAGTGCCAGGAGGGAAAAGTGAGGATTATGTTTAGACTTTCTCGGAACTGCTTCAAATCAACTAGATATCTTTGTGCTGTAAATCTCCCAACAGCCAAATGTAAAAGCAGCAAACATCTCGCTGTATGTCCCACATCCAAAGTGCCAAGAGAGAGCTTGCTCTCCCTGTCTTTGAGTACTGTTTGCACTGTCCCGATTACCTCTTTGCTAACATTCTCTTCAGAGCTGCAGTGAAACCAGGAACCACGTGGAGAAGGCACCCACACTGAAAGTGCCTGGAGGGAACATTGGGGCTTCTTCTCAGTGTCTCTGATATAGGGTTTCACTGTCCCGGGAAACTCTCTGCTAACACCCTGCAGAGCGCTGTGCCCAATATACAGAAACGTCTTGCGGTATCTCCTACAGGGAAAGTGCCAGGAGGGAAAAGTGAGGATTATGTTTAGACTTTCTCGGAACTGCTTCAAATCAACTAGACATCTTTGTGCTGTAAATCTCCCAACAGCCAAATGTAAAAGCAGCAAACATCTCGCTGTATGTCCCACATCCAAAGTGCCAAGAGAGAGCTTGCTCTCCCTGTCTTTGAGTACTGTTTGCGCCGTCCCGATTACCTCTTTGCTAACATTCTCTTCAGAGCTGCAGTGAAACCAGGAACCACGTGGAGAAGGCACCCACACTGAAAGTGCCTGGAGGGAACATTGGGGCTTCTTCTCAGTGTCTCTGATATAGGGTTTCACTGTCCCGGTAAACTCTCTGCTAACACCCTGCAGAGCGCTGTGCCCAATATACAGAAATGTCTTGCGGTATCCCCTACAGGGAAAGTGCCAGGAGGGAAAAGTGAGGATTATGCTTAGACTTTCTCGGAACTGCTTCAAATCAACTAGATATCTTTGTGCTGTAAATCTCCCAACAGCCAAACGCAAAAGCAGCAAACATCTCGCTGTATGTCCCACATCCAAAGTGCCAAGAGAGTAATGTAGAGCTTGCTCTCCCTGTCTTTGAGTACTGTTTGCGCTGTCCCAATTACCTCTTTGCTAACATTCTCTTCAGAGCTGCAGTGAAACCAGGAACCACGTGGAGAAGGCACCCACACTGAAAGTGCCTGGAAGGAACGTTGGGGCTTCTTCTCAGTGTCTCTGATATAGGGTTTCACTGTCCCGGGAAACTCTCTGCTAACACCCTGCAGAGCGCTGTGCCCAATATACAGAAACGTCTTGCGGTATCTCCTACAGGGAAAGTGCCAGGAGGGAAAAGTGAGGATTATG
Organism: Chroicocephalus ridibundus; assembly: GCF_963924245.1. Lineage (NCBI taxonomy): Eukaryota > Metazoa > Chordata > Aves > Charadriiformes > Laridae > Chroicocephalus > Chroicocephalus ridibundus. Next base: position 477,192 of record NW_026961800.1, read on the forward strand.
TTTAGACTTTCTCGGAACTGCTTCAAATCAACTAGATATCTTTGTGCTGTAAATCTCCCAACAGCCAAACGCAAAAGCAACAAACATCTCGCTGTATGTCCCACATCCAAAGTGCCAAGAGAGAGCTTGCTCTCCCTGTCTTTGAGTACTGTTTGCGCTGTCCCGATTACCTCTTTGCTAACATTCTCTTCAGAGCTGCAGTGAAACCAGGAACCACGTGGAGAAGGCACCCACACTGAAAGTGCCTGGAAGGAACGTTGGGGCTTCTTCTCAGTGTCTCTGACATAGGGTTTCACTGTCCCGGTAAACTCTCTGCTAACACCCTGCACAGCGCTGTGCCCAATATACAGAAATGTCTTGCGGTATCTCCTACAGGGAAAGTGCCAGGAGGGAAAAGTGAGGATTATGCTTAGACTTTCTCGGAACTGCTTCAAATCAACTAGATATCTTTGTGCTGTAAATCTCCCAACAGCCAAACGCAAAAGCAGCAAACATCTCGCTGTATGTCCCACATCCAAAGTGCCAAGAGAGAGCTTGCTCTCCCTGTCTTTGAGTACTGTTTGCACTGTCCCGATTACCTCTTTGCTAACATTCTCTTCAGAGCTGCAGTGAAACCAGGAACCACGTGGAGAAGGCACCCACACTGAAAGTGCCTGGAGGGAACATTGGGGCTTCTTCTCAGTGTCTCTGATATAGGGTTTCACTGTCCCGGGAAACTCTCTGCTAACACCCTGCAGAGCGCTGTGCCCAATATACAGAAACGTCTTGCGGTGTCTCCTACAGGGAAAGTGCCAGGAGGGAAAAGTGAGGATTATGTTTAGACTTTCTCGGAACTGCTTCAAATCAACTAGATATCTTTGTGCTGTAAATCTCCCAACAGCCAAATGTAAAAGCAACAAACATCTCGCTGTATGTCCCACATCCAAAGTGCCAAGAGAGAGCTTGCTCTCCCTGTCTTTGAGTACTGTTTGCACTGTCCCGATTACCTCTTTGCTAACATTCTCTTCAGAGCTGCAGTGAAACCAGGACCCACGTGGAGAAGGCACCCACACTGAAAGTGCCTGGAGGGAACGTTGGGGCTTCTTCTCAGTGTCTCTGATATAGGGTTTCACTGTCCCGGGAAACTCTCTGCTAACACCCTGCAGAGCGCTGTGCCCAATATACAGAAACGTCTTGCGGTATCTCCTACAGGGAAAGTGCCAGGAGGGAAAAGTGAGGATTATGTTTAGACTTTCTCGGAACTGCTTCAAATCAACTAGATATCTTTGTGCTGTAAATCTCCCAACAGCCAAATGTAAAAGCAGCAAACATCTCGCTGTATGTCCCACATCCAAAGTGCCAAGAGAGTAATGTAGAGCTTGCTCTCCCTGTCTTTGAGTACTGTTTGCACTGTCCCGATTACCTCTTTGCTAACATTCTCTTCAGAGCTGCAGTGAAACCAGGAACCACGTGGAGAAGGCACCCACACTGAAAGTGCCTGGAGGGAACATTGGGGCTTCTTCTCAGTGTCTCTGATATAGGGTTTCACTGTCCCGGGAAACTCTCTGCTAACACCCTGCAGAGCGCTGTGCCCAATATACAGAAACGTCTTGCGGTATCTCCTACAGGGAAAGTGCCAGGAGGGAAAAGTGAGGATTATGTTTAGACTTTCTCGGAACTGCTTCAAATCAACTAGACATCTTTGTGCTGTAAATCTCCCAACAGCCAAATGTAAAAGCAGCAAACATCTCGCTGTATGTCCCACATCCAAAGTGCCAAGAGAGAGCTTGCTCTCCCTGTCTTTGAGTACTGTTTGCGCTGTCCCGATTACCTCTTTGCTAACATTCTCTTCAGAGCTGCAGTGAAACCAGGAACCACGTGGAGAAGGCACCCACACTGAAAGTGCCTGGAGGGAACATTGGGGCTTCTTCTCAGTGTCTCTGATATAGGGTTTCACTGTCCTGGGAAACTCTCTGCTAACACCCTGCAGAGCGCTGTGCCCAATATACAGAAACGTCTTGCGGTATCTCCTACAGGGAAAGTGCCAGGAGGGAAAAGTGAGGATTATGTTTAGACTTTCTCGGAACTGCTTCAAATCAACTAGACATCTTTGTGCTGTAAATCTCCCAACAGCCAAATGTAAAAGCAGCAAACATCTCGCTGTATGTCCCACATCCAAAGTGCCAAGAGAGAGCTTGCTCTCCCTGTCTTTGAGTACTGTTTGCGCTGTCCCGATTACCTCTTTGCTAACATTCTCTTCAGAGCTGCAGTGAAACCAGGAACCACGTGGAGAAGGCACCCACACTGAAAGTGCCTGGAGGGAACATTGGGGCTTCTTCTCAGTGTCTCTGATATAGGGTTTCACTGTCCTGGGAAACTCTCTGCTAACACCCTGCAGAGCGCTGTGCCCAATATACAGAAACGTCTTGCGGTATCTCCTACAGGGAAAGTGCCAGGAGGGAAAAGTGAGGATTATGTTTAGACTTTCTCGGAACTGCTTCAAATCAACTAGACATCTTTGTGCTGTAAATCTCCCAACAGCCAAATGTAAAAGCAGCAAACATCTCGCTGTATGTCCCACATCCAAAGTGCCAAGAGAGAGCTTGCTCTCCCTGTCTTTGAGTACTGTTTGCGCTGTCCCGATTACCTCTTTGCTAACATTCTCTTCAGAGCTGCAGTGAAACCAGGAACCACGTGGAGAAGGCACCCACACTGAAAGTGCCTGGAGGGAACATTGGGGCTTCTTCTCAGTGTCTCTGATATAGGGTTTCACTGTCCCGGTAAACTCTCTGCTAACACCCTGCAGAGCGCTGTGCCCAATATACAGAAATGTCTTGCGGTATCCCCTACAGGGAAAGTGCCAGTAGGGAAAAGTGAGGATTATGCTTAGACTTTCTCGGAACTGCTTCAAATCAACTAGATATCTTTGTGCTGTAAATCTCCCAACAGCCAAACGCAAAAGCAGCAAACATCTCGCTGTATGTCCCACATCCAAAGTGCCAAGAGAGTAATGTAGAGCTTGCTCTCCCTGTCTTTGAGTACTGTTTGCGCTGTCCCAATTACCTCTTTGCTAACATTCTCTTCAGAGCTGCAGTGAAACCAGGAACCACGTGGAGAAGGCACCCACACTGAAAGTGCCTGGAAGGAACGTTGGGGCTTCTTCTCAGTGTCTCTGATATAGGGTTTCACTGTCCCGGGAAACTCTCTGCTAACACCCTGCAGAGCGCTGTGCCCAATATACAGAAACGTCTTGCGGTATCTCCTACAGGGAAAGTGCCAGGAGGGAAAAGTGAGGATTATGTTTAGACTTTCTCGGAACTGCTTCAAATCAACTAGATATCTTTGTGCTGTAAATCTCCCAACAGCCAAATGTAAAAGCAACAAACATCTCGCTGTATGTCCCACATCCAAAGTGCCAAGAGAGAGCTTGCTCTCCCTGTCTTTGAGTACTGTTTGCGCTGTCCCGATTACCTCTTTGCTTACATTCTCTTCAGAGCTGCAGTGAAACCAGGAACCACGTGGAGAAGGCACCCACACTGAAAGTGCCTGGAGGGAACATTGGGGCTTCTTCTCAGTGTCTCTGATATAGGGTTTCACTGTCCCGGGAAACTCTCTGCTAACACCCTGCAGAGCGCTGTGCCCAATATACAGAAACGTCTTGCGGTATCTCCTACAGGGAAAGTGCCAGGAGGGAAAAGTGAGGATTATGTTTAGACTTTCTCGGAACTGCTTCAAATCAACTAGATATCTTTGTGCTGTAAATCTCCCAACAGCCAAATGTAAAAGCAGCAAACATCTCGCTGTATGTCCCACATCCAAAGTGCCAAGAGAGAGCTTGCTCTCCCTGTCTTTGAGTACTGTTTGCGCTGTCCCGATTACCTCTTTGCTAACATTCTCTTCAGAGCTGCAGTGAAACAGGAACCACGTGGAGAAGGCACCCACACTGAAAGTGCCTGGAGGGAACATTGGGGCTTCTTCTCAGTGTCTCTGACATAGGGTTTCACTGTCCCGGTAAACTCTCTGCTAACACCCTGCACAGCGCTGTGCCCAATATACAGAAATGTCTTGCGGTATCCCCTACAGGGAAAGTGCCAGGAGGAAAAAGTGAGGATTATGCTTAGACTTTCTCGGAACTGCTTCAAATCAACTAGATATCTTTGTGCTGTAAATCTCCCAACAGCCAAACGCAAAAGCAGCAAACATCTCGCTGTATGTCCCACATCCAAAGTGCCAAGAGAGAGCTTGCTCTCCCTGTCTTTGAGTACTGTTTGCACTGTCCCGATTACCTCTTTGCTAACATTCTCTTCAGAGCTGCAGTGAAACCAGGAACCACGTGGAGAAGGCACCCACACTGAAAGTGCCTGGAGGGAACATTGGGGCTTCTTCTCAGTGTCTCTGATATAGGGTTTCACTGTCCTGGGAAACTCTCTGCTAACACCCTGCAGAGCGCTGTGCCCAATATACAGAAACGTCTTGCGGTATCTCCTACAGGGAAAGTGCCAGGAGGGAAAAGTGAGGATTATGTTTAGACTTTCTCGGAACTGCTTCAAATCAACTAGACATCTTTGTGCTGTAAATCTCCCAACAGCCAAATGTAAAAGCAGCAAACATCTCGCTGTATGTCCCACATCCAAAGTGCCAAGAGAGAGCTTGCTCTCCCTGTCTTTGAGTACTGTTTGCGCTGTCCCGATTACCTCTTTGCTAACATTCTCTTCAGAGCTGCAGTGAAACCAGGAACCACGTGGAGAAGGCACCCACACTGAAAGTGCCTGGAGGGAACATTGGGGCTTCTTCTCAGTGTCTCTGACATAGGGTTTCACTGTCCCGGGAAACTCTCTGCTAACACCCTGCAGAGCGCTGTGCCCAATATACAGAAACGTCTTGCGGTATCTCCTACAGGGAAAGTGCCAGGAGGGAAAAGTGAGGATTATGTTTAGACTTTCTCGGAACTGCTTCAAATCAACTAGATATCTTTGTGCTGTAAATCTCCCAACAGCCAAACGCAAAAGCAGCAAACATCTCGCTGTATGTCCCACATCCAAAGTGCCAAGAGAGAGCTTGCTCTCCCTGTCTTTGAGTACTGTTTGCACTGTCCCGATTACCTCTTTGCTAACATTCTCTTCAGAGCTGCAGTGAAACCAGGAACCACGTGGAGAAGGCACCCACACTGAAAGTGCCTGGAGGGAACATTGGGGCTTCTTCTCAGTGTCTCTGATATAGGGTTTCACTGTCCTGGGAAACTCTCTGCTAACACCCTGCAGAGCGCTGTGCCCAATATACAGAAACGTCTTGCGGTATCTCCTACAGGGAAAGTGCCAGGAGGGAAAAGTGAGGATTATGTTTAGACTTTCTCGGAACTGCTTCAAATCAACTAGACATCTTTGTGCTGTAAATCTCCCAACAGCCAAATGTAAAAGCAGCAAACATCTCGCTGTATGTCCCACATCCAAAGTGCCAAGAGAGAGCTTGCTCTCCCTGTCTTTGAGTACTGTTTGCGCTGTCCCGATTACCTCTTTGCTAACATTCTCTTCAGAGCTGCAGTGAAACCAGGAACCACGTGGAGAAGGCACCCACACTGAAAGTGCCTGGAGGGAACATTGGGGCTTCTTCTCAGTGTCTCTGACATAGGGTTTCACTGTCCCGGGAAACTCTCTGCTAACACCCTGCAGAGCGCTGTGCCCAATATACAGAAACGTCTTGCGGTATCTCCTACAGGGAAAGTGCCAGGAGGGAAAAGTGAGGATTATGTTTAGACTTTCTCGGAACTGCTTCAAATCAACTAGATATCTTTGTGCTGTAAATCTCCCAACAGCCAAATGTAAAAGCAGCAAACATCTCGCTGTATGTCCCACATCCAAAGTGCCAAGAGAGTAATGTAGAGCTTGCTCTCCCTGTCTTTGAGTACTGTTTGCACTGTCCCGATTACCCCTTTGCTAACATTCTCTTCAGAGCTGCAGTGAAACCAGGAACCATGTGGAGAAGGCACCCACACTGAAAGTGCCTGGAAGGAACGTTGGGGCTTCTTCTCAGTGTCTCTGATATAGGGTTTCACTGTCCCGGGAAACTCTCTGCTAACACCCTGCAGAGCGCTGTGCCCAATATACAGAAACGTCTTGCGGTATCTCCTACAGGGAAAGTGCCAGGAGGGAAAAGTGAGGATTATGTTTAGACTTTCTCGGAACTGCTTCAAATCAACTAGATATCTTTGTGCTGTAAATCTCCCAACAGCCAAACGCAAAAGCAGCAAACATCTCGCTGTATGTCCCACATCCAAAGTGCCAAGAGAGAGCTTGCTCTCCCTGTCTTTGAGTACTGTTTGCACTGTCCCGATTACCTCTTTGCTAACATTCTCTTCAGAGCTGCAGTGAAACCAGGAACCACGTGGAGAAGGCACCCACACTGAAAGTGCCTGGAGGGAACATTGGGGCTTCTTCTCAGTGTCTCTGACATAGGGTTTCACTGTCCTGGGAAACTCTCTGCTAACACCCTGCACAGCGCTGTGCCCAATATACAGAAATGTCTTGCGGTATCCCCTACAGGGAAAGTGCCAGGAGGGAAAAGTGAGGATTATGCTTAGACTTTCTCGGAACTGCTTCAAATCAACTAGACATCTTTGTGCTGTAAATCTCCCAACAGCCAAATGTAAAAGCAGCAAACATCTCGCTGTATGTCCCACATCCAAAGTGCCAAGAGAGAGCTTGCTCTCCCTGTCTTTGAGTACTGTTTGCGCTGTCCCGATTACCTCTTTGCTAACATTCTCTTCAGAGCTGCAGTGAAACCAGGAACCACGTGGAGAAGGCACCCACACTGAAAGTGCCTGGAGGGAACATTGGGGCTTCTTCTCAGTGTCTCTGACATAGGGTTTCACTGTCCCGGTAAACTCTCTGCTAACACCCTGCAGAGCGCTGTGCCCAATATACAGAAACGTCTTGCGGTATCTCCTACAGGGAAAGTGCCAGGAGGGAAAAGTGAGGATTATGTTTAGACTTTCTCGGAACTGCTTCAAATCAACTAGATATCTTTGTGCTGTAAATCTCCCAACAGCCAAATGTAAAAGCAGCAAACATCTCGCTGTATGTCCCACATCCAAAGTGCCAAGAGAGTAATGTAGAGCTTGCTCTCCCTGTCTTTGAGTACTGTTTGCACTGTCCCGATTACCCCTTTGCTAACATTCTCTTCAGAGCTGCAGTGAAACCAGGAACCATGTGGAGAAGGCACCCACACTGAAAGTGCCTGGAAGGAACGTTGGGGCTTCTTCTCAGTGTCTCTGATATAGGGTTTCACTGTCCCGGGAAACTCTCTGCTAACACCCTGCAGAGCGCTGTGCCCAATATACAGAAACGTCTTGCGGTATCTCCTACAGGGAAAGTGCCAGGAGGGAAAAGTGAGGATTATGTTTAGACTTTCTCGGAACTGCTTCAAATCAACTAGATATCTTTGTGCTGTAAATCTCCCAACAGCCAAACGCAAAAGCAGCAAACATCTCGCTGTATGTCCCACATCCAAAGTGCCAAGAGAGAGCTTGCTCTCCCTGTCTTTGAGTACTGTTTGCACTGTCCCGATTACCTCTTTGCTAACATTCTCTTCAGAGCTGCAGTGAAACCAGGAACCACGTGGAGAAGGCACCCACACTGAAAGTGCCTGGAGGGAACATTGGGGCTTCTTCTCAGTGTCTCTGATATAGGGTTTCACTGTCCCGGTAAACTCTCTGCTAACACCCTGCACAGCGCTGTGCCCAATATACAGAAATGTCTTGCGGTATCCCCTACAGGGAAAGTGCCAGGAGGGAAAAGTGAGGATTATGCTTAGACTTTCTCGGAACTGCTTCAAATCAACTAGATATCTTTGTGCTGTAAATCTCCCAACAGCCAAACGCAAAAGCAGCAAACATCTCGCTGTATGTCCCACATCCAAAGTGCCAAGAGAGAGCTTGCTCTCCCTGTCTTTGAGTACTGTTTGCACTGTCCCGATTACCTCTTTGCTAACATTCTCTTCAGAGCTGCAGTGAAACCAGGAACCACGTGGAGAAGGCACCCACACTGAAAGTGCCTGGAGGGAACATTGGGGCTTCTTCTCAGTGTCTCTGATATAGGGTTTCACTGTCCTGGGAAACTCTCTGCTAACACCCTGCAGAGCGCTGTGCCCAATATACAGAAACGTCTTGCGGTATCTCCTACAGGGAAAGTGCCAGGAGGGAAAAGTGAGGATTATGTTTAGACTTTCTCGGAACTGCTTCAAATCAACTAGACATCTTTGTGCTGTAAATCTCCCAACAGCCAAATGTAAAAGCAGCAAACATCTCGCTGTATGTCCCACATCCAAAGTGCCAAGAGAGAGCTTGCTCTCCCTGTCTTTGAGTACTGTTTGCGCTGTCCCGATTACCTCTTTGCTAACATTCTCTTCAGAGCTGCAGTGAAACCAGGAACCACGTGGAGAAGGCACCCACACTGAAAGTGCCTGGAGGGAACATTGGGGCTTCTTCTCAGTGTCTCTGACATAGGGTTTCACTGTCCCGGTAAACTCTCTGCTAACACCCTGCAGAGCGCTGTGCCCAATATACAGAAACGTCTTGCGGTATCTCCTACAGGGAAAGTGCCAGGAGGGAAAAGTGAGGATTATGTTTAGACTTTCTCGGAACTGCTTCAAATCAACTAGATATCTTTGTGCTGTAAATCTCCCAACAGCCAAATGTAAAAGCAGCAAACATCTCGCTGTATGTCCCACATCCAAAGTGCCAAGAGAGTAATGTAGAGCTTGCTCTCCCTGTCTTTGAGTACTGTTTGCACTGTCCCGATTACCCCTTTGCTAACATTCTCTTCAGAGCTGCAGTGAAACCAGGAACCATGTGGAGAAGGCACCCACACTGAAAGTGCCTGGAAGGAACGTTGGGGCTTCTTCTCAGTGTCTCTGATATAGGGTTTCACTGTCCCGGGAAACTCTCTGCTAACACCCTGCAGAGCGCTGTGCCCAATATACAGAAACGTCTTGCGGTATCTCCTACAGGGAAAGTGCCAGGAGGGAAAAGTGAGGATTATGTTTAGACTTTCTCGGAACTGCTTCAAATCAACTAGATATCTTTGTGCTGTAAATCTCCCAACAGCCAAACGCAAAAGCAGCAAACATCTCGCTGTATGTCCCACATCCAAAGTGCCAAGAGAGAGCTTGCTCTCCCTGTCTTTGAGTACTGTTTGCACTGTCCCGATTACCTCTTTGCTAACATTCTCTTCAGAGCTGCAGTGAAACCAGGAACCACGTGGAGAAGGCACCCACACTGAAAGTGCCTGGAGGGAACATTGGGGCTTCTTCTCAGTGTCTCTGATATAGGGTTTCACTGTCCTGGGAAACTCTCTGCTAACACCCTGCAGAGCGCTGTGCCCAATATACAGAAACGTCTTGCGGTATCTCCTACAGGGAAAGTGCCAGGAGGGAAAAGTGAGGATTATGTTTAGACTTTCTCGGAACTGCTTCAAATCAACTAGATATCTTTGTGCTGTAAATCTCCCAACAGCCAAACGCAAAAGCAGCAAACATCTCGCTGTATGTCCCACATCCAAAGTGCCAAGAGAGAGCTTGCTCTCCCTGTCTTTGAGTACTGTTTGCACTGTCCCGATTACCTCTTTGCTAACATTCTCTTCAGAGCTGCAGTGAAACCAGGAACCACGTGGAGAAGGCACCCACACTGAAAGTGCCTGGAGGGAACATTGGGGCTTCTTCTCAGTGTCTCTGACATAGGGTTTCACTGTCCCGGTAAACTCTCTGCTAACACCCTGCACAGCGCTGTGCCCAATATACAGAAATGTCTTGCGGTATCCCCTACAGGGAAAGTGCCAGGAGGGAAAAGTGAGGATTATGCTTAGACTTTCTCGGAACTGCTTCAAATCAACTAGACATCTTTGTGCTGTAAATCTCCCAACAGCCAAATGTAAAAGCAGCAAACATCTCGCTGTATGTCCCACATCCAAAGTGCCAAGAGAGAGCTTGCTCTCCCTGTCTTTGAGTACTGTTTGCGCTGTCCCGATTACCTCTTTGCTAACATTCTCTTCAGAGCTGCAGTGAAACCAGGAACCACGTGGAGAAGGCACCCACACTGAAAGTGCCTGGAGGGAACATTGGGGCTTCTTCTCAGTGTCTCTGACATAGGGTTTCACTGTCCCGGTAAACTCTCTGCTAACACCCTGCAGAGCGCTGTGCCCAATATACAGAAACGTCTTGCGGTATCTCCTACAGGGAAAGTGCCAGGAGGGAAAAGTGAGGATTATGTTTAGACTTTCTCGGAACTGCTTCAAATCAACTAGATATCTTTGTGCTGTAAATCTCCCAACAGCCAAATGTAAAAGCAGCAAACATCTCGCTGTATGTCCCACATCCAAAGTGCCAAGAGAGTAATGTAGAGCTTGCTCTCCCTGTCTTTGAGTACTGTTTGCACTGTCCCGATTACCCCTTTGCTAACATTCTCTTCAGAGCTGCAGTGAAACCAGGAACCACGTGGAGAAGGCACCCACACTGAAAGTGCCTGGAAGGAACGTTGGGGCTTCTTCTCAGTGTCTCTGATATAGGGTTTCACTGTCCCGGGAAACTCTCTGCTAACACCCTGCAGAGCGCTGTGCCCAATATACAGAAACGTCTTGCGGTATCTCCTACAGGGAAAGTGCCAGGAGGGAAAAGTGAGGATTATGTTTAGACTTTCTCGGAACTGCTTCAAATCAACTAGATATCTTTGTGCTGTAAATCTCCCAACAGCCAAACGCAAAAGCAGCAAACATCTCGCTGTATGTCCCACATCCAAAGTGCCAAGAGAGAGCTTGCTCTCCCTGTCTTTGAGTACTGTTTGCACTGTCCCGATTACCTCTTTGCTAACATTCTCTTCAGAGCTGCAGTGAAACCAGGAACCACGTGGAGAAGGCACCCACACTGAAAGTGCCTGGAGGGAACATTGGGGCTTCTTCTCAGTGTCTCTGACATAGGGTTTCACTGTCCCGGTAAACTCTCTGCTAACACCCTGCACAGCGCTGTGCCCAATATACAGAAATGTCTTGCGGTATCCCCTACAGGGAAAGTGCCAGGAGGGAAAAGTGAGGATTATGCTTAGACTTTCTCGGAACTGCTTCAAATCAACTAGATATCTTTGTGCTGTAAATCTCCCAACAGCCAAACGCAAAAGCAGCAAACATCTCGCTGTATGTCCCACATCCAAAGTGCCAAGAGAGAGCTTGCTCTCCCTGTCTTTGAGTACTGTTTGCACTGTCCCGATTACCTCTTTGCTAACATTCTCTTCAGAGCTGCAGTGAAACCAGGAACCACGTGGAGAAGGCACCCACACTGAAAGTGCCTGGAGGGAACATTGGGGCTTCTTCTCAGTGTCTCTGATATAGGGTTTCACTGTCCTGGGAAACTCTCTGCTAACACCCTGCAGAGCGCTGTGCCCAATATACAGAAACGTCTTGCGGTATCTCCTACAGGGAAAGTGCCAGGAGGGAAAAGTGAGGATTATGTTTAGACTTTCTCGGAACTGCTTCAAATCAACTAGACATCTTTGTGCTGTAAATCTCCCAACAGCCAAATGTAAAAGCAGCAAACATCTCGCTGTATGTCCCACATCCAAAGTGCCAAGAGAGAGCTTGCTCTCCCTGTCTTTGAGTACTGTTTGCGCTGTCCCGATTACCTCTTTGCTAACATTCTCTTCAGAGCTGCAGTGAAACCAGGAACCACGTGGAGAAGGCACCCACACTGAAAGTGCCTGGAGGGAACATTGGGGCTTCTTCTCAGTGTCTCTGACATAGGGTTTCACTGTCCCGGTAAACTCTCTGCTAACACCCTGCAGAGCGCTGTGCCCAATATACAGAAACGTCTTGCGGTATCTCCTACAGGGAAAGTGCCAGGAGGGAAAAGTGAGGATTATGTTTAGACTTTCTCGGAACTGCTTCAAATCAACTAGATATCTTTGTGCTGTAAATCTCCCAACAGCCAAATGTAAAAGCAGCAAACATCTCGCTGTATGTCCCACATCCAAAGTGCCAAGAGAGTAATGTAGAGCTTGCTCTCCCTGTCTTTGAGTACTGTTTGCACTGTCCCGATTACCCCTTTGCTAACATTCTCTTCAGAGCTGCAGTGAAACCAGGAACCATGTGGAGAAGGCACCCACACTGAAAGTGCCTGGAAGGAACGTTGGGGCTTCTTCTCAGTGTCTCTGATATAGGGTTTCACTGTCCCGGGAAACTCTCTGCTAACACCCTGCAGAGCGCTGTGCCCAATATACAGAAACGTCTTGCGGTATCTCCTACAGGGAAAGTGCCAGGAGGGAAAAGTGAGGATTATGTTTAGACTTTCTCGGAACTGCTTCAAATCAACTAGATATCTTTGTGCTGTAAATCTCCCAACAGCCAAACGCAAAAGCAGCAAACATCTCGCTGTATGTCCCACATCCAAAGTGCCAAGAGAGAGCTTGCTCTCCCTGTCTTTGAGTACTGTTTGCACTGTCCCGATTACCTCTTTGCTAACATTCTCTTCAGAGCTGCAGTGAAACCAGGAACCACGTGGAGAAGGCACCCACACTGAAAGTGCCTGGAGGGAACATTGGGGCTTCTTCTCAGTGTCTCTGATATAGGGTTTCACTGTCCTGGGAAACTCTCTGCTAACACCCTGCAGAGCGCTGTGCCCAATATACAGAAACGTCTTGCGGTATCTCCTACAGGGAAAGTGCCAGGAGGGAAAAGTGAGGATTATGTTTAGACTTTCTCGGAACTGCTTCAAATCAACTAGACATCTTTGTGCTGTAAATCTCCCAACAGCCAAATGTAAAAGCAGCAAACATCTCGCTGTATGTCCCACATCCAAAGTGCCAAGAGAGAGCTTGCTCTCCCTGTCTTTGAGTACTGTTTGCGCTGTCCCGATTACCTCTTTGCTAACATTCTCTTCAGAGCTGCAGTGAAACCAGGAACCACGTGGAGAAGGCACCCACACTGAAAGTGCCTGGAGGGAACATTGGGGCTTCTTCTCAGTGTCTCTGATATAGGGTTTCACTGTCCCGGGAAACTCTCTGCTAACACCCTGCAGAGCGCTGTGCCCAATATACAGAAACGTCTTGCGGTATCCCCTACAGGGAAAGTGCCAGGAGGGAAAAGTGAGGATTATGCTTAGACTTTCTCGGAACTGCTTCAAATCAACTAGATATCTTTGTGCTGTAAATCTCCCAACAGCCAAACGCAAAAGCAGCAAACATCTCGCTGTATGTCCCACATCCAAAGTGCCAAGAGAGTAATGTAGAGCTTGCTCTCCCTGTCTTTGAGTACTGTTTGCACTGTCCCGATTACCTCTTTGCTAACATTCTCTTCAGAGCTGCAGTGAAACCAGGAACCACGTGGAGAAGGCACCCACACTGAAAGTGCCTGGAGGGAACATTGGGGCTTCTTCTCAGTGTCTCTGATATAGGGTTTCACTGTCCTGGGAAACTCTCTGCTAACACCCTGCAGAGCGCTGTGCCCAATATACAGAAACGTCTTGCGGTATCTCCTACAGGGAAAGTGCCAGGAGGGAAAAGTGAGGATTATGTTTAGACTTTCTCGGAACTGCTTCAAATCAACTAGATATCTTTGTGCTGTAAATCTCCCAACAGCCAAATGTAAAAGCAGCAAACATCTCGCTGTATGTCCCACATCCAAAGTGCCAAGAGAGTAATGTAGAGCTTGCTCTCCCTGTCTTTGAGTACTGTTTGCACTGTCCCGATTACCCCTTTGCTAACATTCTCTTCAGAGCTGCAGTGAAACCAGGAACCATGTGGAGAAGGCACCCACACTGAAAGTGCCTGGAAGGAACGTTGGGGCTTCTTCTCAGTGTCTCTGATATAGGGTTTCACTGTCCCGGGAAACTCTCTGCTAACACCCTGCAGAGCGCTGTGCCCAATATACAGAAACGTCTTGCGGTATCTCCTACAGGGAAAGTGCCAGGAGGGAAAAGTGAGGATTATGTTTAGACTTTCTCGGAACTGCTTCAAATCAACTAGATATCTTTGTGCTGTAAATCTCCCAACAGCCAAACGCAAAAGCAGCAAACATCTCGCTGTATGTCCCACATCCAAAGTGCCAAGAGAGAGCTTGCTCTCCCTGTCTTTGAGTACTGTTTGCACTGTCCCGATTACCTCTTTGCTAACATTCTCTTCAGAGCTGCAGTGAAACCAGGAACCACGTGGAGAAGGCACCCACACTGAAAGTGCCTGGAGGGAACATTGGGGCTTCTTCTCAGTGTCTCTGATATAGGGTTTCACTGTCCTGGGAAACTCTCTGCTAACACCCTGCAGAGCGCTGTGCCCAATATACAGAAACGTCTTGCGGTATCTCCTACAGGGAAAGTGCCAGGAGGGAAAAGTGAGGATTATGTTTAGACTTTCTCGGAACTGCTTCAAATCAACTAGACATCTTTGTGCTGTAAATCTCCCAACAGCCAAATGTAAAAGCAGCAAACATCTCGCTGTATGTCCCACATCCAAAGTGCCAAGAGAGAGCTTGCTCTCCCTGTCTTTGAGTACTGTTTGCGCTGTCCCGATTACCTCTTTGCTAACATTCTCTTCAGAGCTGCAGTGAAACCAGGAACCACGTGGAGAAGGCACCCACACTGAAAGTGCCTGGAGGGAACATTGGGGCTTCTTCTCAGTGTCTCTGATATAGGGTTTCACTGTCCCGGGAAACTCTCTGCTAACACCCTGCAGAGCGCTGTGCCCAATATACAGAAACGTCTTGCGGTATCCCCTACAGGGAAAGTGCCAGGAGGGAAAAGTGAGGATTATGCTTAGACTTTCTCGGAACTGCTTCAAATCAACTAGATATCTTTGTGCTGTAAATCTCCCAACAGCCAAACGCAAAAGCAGCAAACATCTCGCTGTATGTCCCACATCCAAAGTGCCAAGAGAGTAATGTAGAGCTTGCTCTCCCTGTCTTTGAGTACTGTTTGCACTGTCCCGATTACCTCTTTGCTAACATTCTCTTCAGAGCTGCAGTGAAACCAGGAACCACGTGGAGAAGGCACCCACACTGAAAGTGCCTGGAGGGAACATTGGGGCTTCTTCTCAGTGTCTCTGATATAGGGTTTCACTGTCCTGGGAAACTCTCTGCTAACACCCTGCAGAGCGCTGTGCCCAATATACAGAAACGTCTTGCGGTATCTCCTACAGGGAAAGTGCCAGGAGGGAAAAGTGAGGATTATGTTTAGACTTTCTCGGAACTGCTTCAAATCAACTAGATATCTTTGTGCTGTAAATCTCCCAACAGCCAAATGTAAAAGCAGCAAACATCTCGCTGTATGTCCCACATCCAAAGTGCCAAGAGAGAGCTTGCTCTCCCTGTCTTTGAGTACTGTTTGCGCTGTCCCGATTACCTCTTTGCTAACATTCTCTTCAGAGCTGCAGTGAAACCAGGAACCACGTGGAGAAGGCACCCACACTGAAAGTGCCTGGAGGGAACATTGGGGCTTCTTCTCAGTGTCTCTGACATAGGGTTTCACTGTCCCGGTAAACTCTCTGCTAACACCCTGCAGAGCGCTGTGCCCAATATACAGAAACGTCTTGCGGTATCCCCTACAGGGAAAGTGCCAGGAGGGAAAAGTGAGGATTATGTTTAGACTTTCTCGGAACTGCTTCAAATCAACTAGATATCTTTGTGCTGTAAATCTCCCAACAGCCAAATGTAAAAGCAGCAAACATCTCGCTGTATGTCCCACATCCAAAGTGCCAAGAGAGTAATGTAGAGCTTGCTCTCCCTGTCTTTGAGTACTGTTTGCACTGTCCCGATTACCTCTTTGCTAACATTCTCTTCAGAGCTGCAGTGAAACCAGGAACCATGTGGAGAAGGCACCCACACTGAAAGTGCCTGGAAGGAACGTTGGGGCTTCTTCTCAGTGTCTCTGATATAGGGTTTCACTGTCCCGGGAAACTCTCTGCTAACACCCTGCAGAGCGCTGTGCCCAATATACAGAAACGTCTTGCGGTATCTCCTACAGGGAAAGTGCCAGGAGGGAAAAGTGAGGATTATGTTTAGACTTTCTCGGAACTGCTTCAAATCAACTAGATATCTTTGTGCTGTAAATCTCCCAACAGCCAAATGTAAAAGCAGCAAACATCTCGCTGTATGTCCCACATCCAAAGTGCCAAGAGAGAGCTTGCTCTCCCTGTCTTTGAGTACTGTTTGCACTGTCCCGATTACCTCTTTGCTAACATTCTCTTCAGAGCTGCAGTGAAACCAGGAACCACGTGGAGAAGGCACCCACACTGAAAGTGCCTGGAGGGAACATTGGGGCTTCTTCTCAGTGTCTCTGATATAGGGTTTCACTGTCCTGGGAAACTCTCTGCTAACACCCTGCAGAGCGCTGTGCCCAATATACAGAAACGTCTTGCGGTATCTCCTACAGGGAAAGTGCCAGGAGGGAAAAGTGAGGATTATGTTTAGACTTTCTCGGAACTGCTTCAAATCAACTAGACATCTTTGTGCTGTAAATCTCCCAACAGCCAAATGTAAAAGCAGCAAACATCTCGCTGTATGTCCCACATCCAAAGTGCCAAGAGAGAGCTTGCTCTCCCTGTCTTTGAGTACTGTTTGCGCTGTCCCGATTACCTCTTTGCTAACATTCTCTTCAGAGCTGCAGTGAAACCAGGAACCACGTGGAGAAGGCACCCACACTGAAAGTGCCTGGAGGGAACATTGGGGCTTCTTCTCAGTGTCTCTGATATAGGGTTTCACTGTCCCGGGAAACTCTCTGCTAACACCCTGCAGAGCGCTGTGCCCAATATACAGAAACGTCTTGCGGTATCTCCTACAGGGAAAGTGCCAGGAGGGAAAAGTGAGGATTATGTTTAGACTTTCTCGGAACTGCTTCAAATCAACTAGACATCTTTGTGCTGTAAATCTCCCAACAGCCAAATGTAAAAGCAGCAAACATCTCGCTGTATGTCCCACATCCAAAGTGCCAAGAGAGAGCTTGCTCTCCCTGTCTTTGAGTACTGTTTGCGCTGTCCCGATTACCTCTTTGCTAACATTCTCTTCAGAGCTGCAGTGAAACCAGGAACCACGTGGAGAAGGCACCCACACTGAAAGTGCCTGGAGGGAACATTGGGGCTTCTTCTCAGTGTCTCTGATATAGGGTTTCACTGTCCTGGGAAACTCTCTGCTAACACCCTGCAGAGCGCTGTGCCCAATATACAGAAATGTCTTGCGGTATCCCCTACAGGGAAAGTGCCAGGAGGGAAAAGTGAGGATTATGCTTAGACTTTCTCGGAACTGCTTCAAATCAACTAGATATCTTTGTGCTGTAAATCTCCCAACAGCCAAACGCAAAAGCAGCAAACATCTCGCTGTATGTCCCACATCCAAAGTGCCAAGAGAGTAATGTAGAGCTTGCTCTCCCTGTCTTTGAGTACTGTTTGGGCTGTCCCAATTACCTCTTTGCTAACATTCTCTTCAGAGCTGCAGTGAAACCAGGAACCACGTGGAGAAGGCACCCACACTGAAAGTGCCTGGAGGGAACGTTGGGGCTTCTTCTCAGTGTCTCTGATATAGGGTTTCACTGTCCCGGGAAACTCTCTGCTAACACCCTGCAGAGCGCTGTGCCCAATATACAGAAACGTCTTGCGGTATCTCCTACAGGGAAAGTGCCAGGAGGGAAAAGTGAGGATTATGTTTAGACTTTCTCGGAACTGCTTCAAATCAACTAGATATCTTTGTGCTGTAAATCTCCCAACAGCCAAATGTAAAAGCAACAAACATCTCGCTGTATGTCCCACATCCAAAGTGCCAAGAGAGAGCTTGCTCTCCCTGTCTTTGAGTACTGTTTGCGCTGTCCCGATTACCTCTTTGC
This sequence comes from Chroicocephalus ridibundus, assembly GCF_963924245.1. Classification (NCBI taxonomy): domain Eukaryota; kingdom Metazoa; phylum Chordata; class Aves; order Charadriiformes; family Laridae; genus Chroicocephalus; species Chroicocephalus ridibundus. Next base: position 495,009 of record NW_026961800.1, read on the forward strand.
TAACATTCTCTTCAGAGCTGCAGTGAAACCAGGAACCACGTGGAGAAGGCACCCACACTGAAAGTGCCTGGAGGGAACATTGGGGCTTCTTCTCAGTGTCTCTGATATAGGGTTTCACTGTCCCGGGAAACTCTCTGCTAACACCCTGCAGAGCGCTGTGCCCAATATACAGAAACGTCTTGCGGTATCTCCTACAGGGAAAGTGCCAGGAGGGAAAAGTGAGGATTATGTTTAGACTTTCTCGGAACTGCTTCAAATCAACTAGATATCTTTGTGCTGTAAATCTCCCAACAGCCAAATGTAAAAGCAGCAAACATCTCGCTGTATGTCCCACATCCAAAGTGCCAAGAGAGTAATGTAGAGCTTGCTCTCCCTGTCTTTGAGTACTGTTTGCACTGTCCCGATTACCTCTTTGCTAACATTCTCTTCAGAGCTGCAGTGAAACCAGGAACCATGTGGAGAAGGCACCCACACTGAAAGTGCCTGGAAGGAACGTTGGGGCTTCTTCTCAGTGTCTCTGATATAGGGTTTCACTGTCCCGGGAAACTCTCTGCTAACACCCTGCAGAGCGCTGTGCCCAATATACAGAAAAGTCTTGCGGTATCTCCTACAGGGAAAGTGCCAGGAGGGAAAAGTGAGGATTATGTTTAGACTTTCTCGGAACTGCTTCAAATCAACTAGATATCTTTGTGCTGTAAATCTCCCAACAGCCAAACGCAAAAGCAGCAAACATCTCGCTGTATGTCCCACATCCAAAGCGCCAAGAGAGAGCTTGCTCTCCCTGTCTTTGAGTACTGTTTGCACTGTCCCGATTACCTCTTTGCTAACATTCTCTTCAGAGCTGCAGTGAAACCAGGAACCACGTGGAGAAGGCACCCACACTGAAAGTGCCTGGAGGGAACATTGGGGCTTCTTCTCAGTGTCTCTGATATAGGGTTTCACTGTCCTGGGAAACTCTCTGCTAACACCCTGCAGAGCGCTGTGCCCAATATACAGAAACGTCTTGCGGTATCTCCTACAGGGAAAGTGCCAGGAGGGAAAAGTGAGGATTATGTTTAGACTTTCTCGGAACTGCTTCAAATCAACTAGACATCTTTGTGCTGTAAATCTCCCAACAGCCAAATGTAAAAGCAGCAAACATCTCACTGTATGTCCCACATCCAAAGTGCCAAGAGAGTAATGTAGAGCTTGCTCTCCCTGTCTTTGAGTACTGTTTGCGCTGTCCCAATTACCTCTTTGCTAACATTCTCTTCAGAGCTGCAGTGAAACCAGGAACCACGTGGAGAAGGCACCCACACTGAAAGTGCCTGGAAGGAACTTTGGGGCTTCTTCTCAGTGTCTCTGATATAGGGTTTCACTGTCCCGGGAAACTCTCTGCTAACACCCTGCAGAGCGCTGTGCCCAATATACAGAAACGTCTTGCGGTATCTCCTACAGGGAAAGTGCCAGGAGGGAAAAGTGAGGATTATGTTTAGACTTTCTCGGAACTGCTTCAAATCAACTAGATATCTTTGTGCTGTAAATCTCCCAACAGCCAAATGTAAAAGCAACAAACATCTCGCTGTATGTCCCACATCCAAAGTGCCAAGAGAGAGCTTGCTCTCCCTGTCTTTGAGTACTGTTTGCGCTGTCCCGATTACCTCTTTGCTTACATTCTCTTCAGAGCTGCAGTGAAACCAGGAACCACGTGGAGAAGGCACCCACACTGAAAGTGCCTGGAGGGAACATTGGGGCTTCTTCTCAGTGTCTCTGATATAGGGTTTCACTGTCCTGGGAAACTCTCTGCTAACACCCTGCAGAGCGCTGTGCCCAATATACAGAAACGTCTTGCGGTATCTCCTACAGGGAAAGTGCCAGGAGGGAAAAGTGAGGATTATGTTTAGACTTTCTCGGAACTGCTTCAAATCAACTAGACATCTTTGTGCTGTAAATCTCCCAACAGCCAAATGTAAAAGCAGCAAACATCTCGCTGTATGTCCCACATCCAAAGTGCCAAGAGAGAGCTTGCTCTCCCTGTCTTTGAGTACTGTTTGCGCTGTCCCGATTACCTCTTTGCTAACATTCTCTTCAGAGCTGCAGTGAAACCAGGAACCACGTGGAGAAGGCACCCACACTGAAAGTGCCTGGAGGGAACATTGGGGCTTCTTCTCAGTGTCTCTGACATAGGGTTTCACTGTCCCGGTAAACTCTCTGCTAACACCCTGCAGAGCGCTGTGCCCAATATACAGAAATGTCTTGCGGTATCCCCTACAGGGAAAGTGCCAGGAGGGAAAAGTGAGGATTATGCTTAGACTTTCTCGGAACTGCTTCAAATCAACTAGATATCTTTGTGCTGTAAATCTCCCAACAGCCAAACGCAAAAGCAGCAAACATCTCGCTGTATGTCCCACATCCAAAGTGCCAAGAGAGTAATGTAGAGCTTGCTGTCCCTGTATTTGAGCACTGTTTGCGCTGTCCCGATTACCTCTTTGCTAACATTCTCTTCAGAGCTGCAGTGAAACCAGGAACCACGTGGAGAAGGCACCCACACTGAAAGTGCCTGGAAGGAACGTTGGGGCTTCTTCTCAGTGTCTCTGATATAGGGTTTCACTGTCTCGGGAAACTCTCTGCTAACACCCTGCACAGCGCTGTGCCCAATATACAGAAACGTCTTGCGGTATCTCCTACAGGGAAAGTGCCAGGAGGGAAAAGTGAGGATTATGTTTAGACTTTCTCGGAACTGCTTCAAATCAACTAGATATCTTTGTGCTGTAAATCTCCCAACAGCCAAACGCAAAAGCAGCAAACATCTCGCTGTATGTCCCACATCCAAAGTGCCAAGAGAGAGCTTGCTCTCCCTGTCTTTGAGTACTGTTTGCACTGTCCCGATTACCTCTTTGCTAACATTCTCTTCAGAGCTGCAGTGAAACCAGGAACCACGTGGAGAAGGCACCCACACTGAAAGTGCCTGGAGGGAACATTGGGGCTTCTTCTCAGTGTCTCTGATATAGGGTTTCACTGTCCTGGGAAACTCTCTGCTAACACCCTGCAGTGCGCTGTGCCCAATATACAGAAACGTCTTGCGGTATCTCCTACAGGGAAAGTGCCAGGAGGGAAAAGTGAGGATTATGTTTAGACTTTCTCGGAACTGCTTCAAATCAACTAGACATCTTTGTGCTGTAAATCTCCCAACAGCCAAATGTAAAAGCAGCAAACATCTCGCTGTATGTCCCACATCCAAAGTGCCAAGAGAGAGCTTGCTCTCCCTGTCTTTGAGTACTGTTTGCGCTGTCCCGATTACCTCTTTGCTAACATTCTCTTCAGAGCTGCAGTGAAACCAGGAACCACGTGGAGAAGGCACCCACACTGAAAGTGCCTGGAGGGAACATTGGGGCTTCTTCTCAGTGTCTCTGATATAGGGTTTCACTGTCCTGGGAAACTCTCTGCTAACACCCTGCAGAGCGCTGTGCCCAATATACAGAAACGTCTTGCGGTATCTCCTACAGGGAAAGTGCCAGGAGGGAAAAGTGAGGATTATGTTTAGACTTTCTCGGAACTGCTTCAAATCAACTAGACATCTTTGTGCTGTAAATCTCCCAACAGCCAAATGTAAAAGCAGCAAACATCTCGCTGTATGTCCCACATCCAAAGTGCCAAGAGAGTAATGTAGAGCTTGCTCTCCCTGTCTTTGAGTACTGTTTGCGCTGTCCCAATTACCTCTTTGCTAACATTCTCTTCAGAGCTGCAGTGAAACCAGGAACCACGTGGAGAAGGCACCCACACTGAAAGTGCCTGGAAGGAACGTTGGGGCTTCTTCTCAGTGTCTCTGATATAGGGTTTCACTGTCCCGGGAAACTCTCTGCTAACACCCTGCAGAGCGCTGTGCCCAATATACAGAAACGTCTTGCGGTATCTCCTACAGGGAAAGTGCCAGGAGGGAAAAGTGAGGATTATGTTTAGACTTTCTCGGAACTGCTTCAAATCAACTAGATATCTTTGTGCTGTAAATCTCCCAACAGCCAAATGTAAAAGCAACAAACATCTCGCTGTATGTCCCACATCCAAAGTGCCAAGAGAGAGCTTGCTCTCCCTGTCTTTGAGTACTGTTTGCGCTGTCCCGATTACCTCTTTGCTTACATTCTCTTCAGAGCTGCAGTGAAACCAGGAACCACGTGGAGAAGGCACCCACACTGAAAGTGCCTGGAGGGAACATTGGGGCTTCTTCTCAGTGTCTCTGATATAGGGTTTCACTGTCCCGGGAAACTCTCTGCTAACACCCTGCAGAGCGCTGTGCCCAATATACAGAAACGTCTTGCGGTATCTCCTACAGGGAAAGTGCCAGGAGGGAAAAGTGAGGATTATGTTTAGACTTTCTCGGAACTGCTTCAAATCAACTAGATATCTTTGTGCTGTAAATCTCCCAACAGCCAAATGTAAAAGCAGCAAACATCTCGCTGTATGTCCCACATCCAAAGTGCCAAGAGAGAGCTTGCTCTCCCTGTCTTTGAGTACTGTTTGCGCTGTCCCGATTACCTCTTTGCTAACATTCTCTTCAGAGCTGCAGTGAAACCAGGAACCACGTGGAGAAGGCACCCACACTGAAAGTGCCTGGAGGGAACATTGGGGCTTCTTCTCAGTGTCTCTGACATAGGGTTTCACTGTCCTGGGAAACTCTCTGCTAACACCCTGCAGAGCGCTGTGCCCAATATACAGAAACGTCTTGCGGTATCTCCTACAGGGAAAGTGCCAGGAGGGAAAAGTGAGGATTATGTTTAGACTTTCTCGGAACTGCTTCAAATCAACTAGACATCTTTGTGCTGTAAATCTCCCAACAGCCAAATGTAAAAGCAGCAAACATCTCGCTGTATGTCCCACATCCAAAGTGCCAAGAGAGAGCTTGCTCTCCCTGTCTTTGAGTACTGTTTGCGCTGTCCCGATTACCTCTTTGCTAACATTCTCTTCAGAGCTGCAGTGAAACCAGGAACCACGTGGAGAAGGCACCCACACTGAAAGTGCCTGGAGGGAACATTGGGGCTTCTTCTCAGTGTCTCTGACATAGGGTTTCACTGTCCCGGGAAAGTCTCTGCTAACACCCTGCAGAGCGCTGTGCCCAATATACAGAAATGTCTTGCGGTATCTCCTACAGGGAAAGTGCCAGGAGGGAAAAGTGAGGATTATGTTTAGACTTTCTCGGAACTGCTTCAAATCAACTAGATATCTTTGTGCTGTAAATCTCCCAACAGCCAAATGTAAAAGCAGCAAACATCTCGCTGTATGTCCCACATCCAAAGTGCCAAGAGAGAGCTTGCTCTCCCTGTCTTTGAGTACTGTTTGCGCTGTCCCGATTACCTCTTTGCTAACATTCTCTTCAGAGCTGCAGTGAAACCAGGAACCACGTGGAGAAGGCACCCACACTGAAAGTGCCTGGAGGGAACATTGGGGCTTCTTCTCAGTGTCTCTGACATAGGGTTTCACTGTCCTGGGAAACTCTCTGCTAACACCCTGCAGAGCGCTGTGCCCAATATACAGAAACGTCTTGCGGTATCTCCTACAGGGAAAGTGCCAGGAGGGAAAAGTGAGGATTATGTTTAGACTTTCTCGGAACTGCTTCAAATCAACTAGACATCTTTGTGCTGTAAATCTCCCAACAGCCAAATGTAAAAGCAGCAAACATCTCGCTGTATGTCCCACATCCAAAGTGCCAAGAGAGAGCTTGCTCTCCCTGTCTTTGAGTACTGTTTGCACTGTCCCGATTACCTCTTTGCTAACATTCTCTTCAGAGCTGCAGTGAAACCAGGAACCACGTGGAGAAGGCACCCACACTGAAAGTGCCTGGAAGGAACGTTGGGGCTTCTTCTCAGTGTCTCTGATATAGGGTTTCACTGTCCCGGGAAACTCTCTGCTAACACCCTGCAGAGCGCTGTGCCCAATATACAGAAACGTCTTGCGGTATCTCCTACAGGGAAAGTGCCAGGAGGGAAAAGTGAGGATTATGTTTAGACTTTCTCGGAACTGCTTCAAATCAACTAGATATCTTTGTGCTGTAAATCTCCCAACAGCCAAATGTAAAAGCAGCAAACATCTCGCTGTATGTCCCACATCCAAAGTGCTAAGAGAGAGCTTGCTCTCCCTGTCTTTGAGTACTGTTTGCGCTGTCCCGATTACCTCTTTGCTAACATTCTCTTCAGAGCTGCAGTGAAACCAGGAACCACGTGGAGAAGGCACCCACACTGAAAGTGCCTGGAAGGAACGTTGGGGCTTCTTCTCAGTGTCTCTGATATAGGGTTTCACTGTCCCGGTAAACTCTCTGCTAACACCCTGCACAGCGCTGTGCCCAATATACAGAAATGTCTTGCGGTATCCCCTACAGGGAAAGTGCCAGGAGGGAAAAGTGAGGATTATGCTTAGACTTTCTCGGAACTGCTTCAAATCAACTAGATATCTTTGTGCTGTAAATCTCCCAACAGCCAAACGCAAAAGCAGCAAACATCTCGCTGTATGTCCCACATCCAAAGTGCCAAGAGAGTAATGTAGAGCTTGCTCTCCCTGTCTTTGAGTACTGTTTGCGCTGTCCCAATTACCTCTTTGCTAACATTCTCTTCAGAGCTGCAGTGAAACCAGGAACCACGTGGAGAAGGCACCCACACTGAAAGTGCCTGGAAGGAACGTTGGGGCTTCTTCTCAGTGTCTCTGATATAGGGTTTCACTGTCCCGGGAAACTCTCTGCTAACACCCTGCAGAGCGCTGTGCCCAATATACAGAAACGTCTTGCGGTATCTCCTACAGGGAAAGTGCCAGGAGGGAAAAGTGAGGATTATGTTTAGACTTTCTCGGAACTGCTTCAAATCAACTAGATATCTTTGTGCTGTAAATCTCCCAACAGCCAAACGCAAAAGCAGCAAACATCTCGCTGTATGTTCCACATCCAAAGTGCCAAGAGAGAGCTTGCTCTCCCTGTCTTTGAGTACTGTTTGCACTGTCCCGATTACCTCTTTGCTAACATTCTCTTCAGAGCTGCAGTGAAACCAGGAACCACGTGGAGAAGGCACCCACACTGAAAGTGCCTGGAAGGAACGTTGGGGCTTCTTCTCAGTGTCTCTGATATAGGGTTTCACTGTCCCGGGAAACTCTCTGCTAACACCCTGCAGAGCGCTGTGCCCAATATACAGAAACGTCTTGCGGTATCTCCTACAGGGAAAGTGCCAGGAGGGAAAAGTGAGGATTATGTTTAGACTTTCTCGGAACTGCTTCAAATCAACTAGATATCTTTGTGCTGTAAATCTCCCAACAGCCAAATGTAAAAGCAGCAAACATCTCGCTGTATGTCCCACATCCAAAGTGCCAAGAGAGAGCTTGCTCTCCCTGTCTTTGAGTACTGTTTGCACTGTCCCGATTACCTCTTTGCTAACATTCTCTTCAGAGCTGCAGTGAAACCAGGAACCACGTGGAGAAGGCACCCACACTGAAAGTGCCTGGAAGGAACGTTGGGGCTTCTTCTCAGTGTCTCTGATATAGGGTTTCACTGTCCCGGGAAACTCTCTGCTAACACCCTGCAGAGCGCTGTGCCCAATATACAGAAACGTCTTGCGGTATCTCCTACAGGGAAAGTGCCAGGAGGGAAAAGTGAGGATTATGTTTAGACTTTCTCGGAACTGCTTCAAATCAACTAGATATCTTTGTGCTGTAAATCTCCCAACAGCCAAATGTAAAAGCAGCAAACATCTCGCTGTATGTTCCACATCCAAAGTGCCAAGAGAGAGCTTGCTCTCCCTGTCTTTGAGTACTGTTTGCGCTGTCCCGATTACCTCTTTGCTAACATTCTCTTCAGAGCTGCAGTGAAACCAGGAACCACGTGGAGAAGGCACCCACACTGAAAGTGCCTGGAAGGAACGTTGGGGCTTCTTCTCAGTGTCTCTGATATAGGGTTTCACTGTCCCGGGAAACTCTCTGCTAACACCCTGCAGAGCGCTGTGCCCAATATACAGAAACGTCTTGCGGTATCTCCTACAGGGAAAGTGCCAGGAGGGAAAAGTGAGGATTATGTTTAGACTTTCTCGGAACTGCTTCAAATCAACTAGATATCTTTGTGCTGTAAATCTCCCAACAGCCAAATGTAAAAGCAGCAAACATCTCGCTGTATGTCCCACATCCAAAGTGCCAAGAGAGAGCTTGCTCTCCCTGTCTTTGAGTACTGTTTGCACTGTCCCGATTACCTCTTTGCTAACATTCTCTTCAGAGCTGCAGTGAAACCAGGAACCACGTGGAGAAGGCACCCACACTGAAAGTGCCTGGAAGGAACGTTGGGGCTTCTTCTCAGTGTCTCTGATATAGGGTTTCACTGTCCCGGGAAACTCTCTGCTAACACCCTGCAGAGCGCTGTGCCCAATATACAGAAACGTCTTGCGGTATCTCCTACAGGGAAAGTGCCAGGAGGGAAAAGTGAGGATTATGTTTAGACTTTCTCGGAACTGCTTCAAATCAACTAGATATCTTTGTGCTGTAAATCTCCCAACAGCCAAATGTAAAAGCAGCAAACATCTCGCTGTATGTCCCACATCCAAAGTGCTAAGAGAGAGCTTGCTCTCCCTGTCTTTGAGTACTGTTTGCGCTGTCCCGATTACCTCTTTGCTAACATTCTCTTCAGAGCTGCAGTGAAACCAGGAACCACGTGGAGAAGGCACCCACACTGAAAGTGCCTGGAAGGAACGTTGGGGCTTCTTCTCAGTGTCTCTGATATAGGGTTTCACTGTCCCGGTAAACTCTCTGCTAACACCCTGCACAGCGCTGTGCCCAATATACAGAAATGTCTTGCGGTATCCCCTACAGGGAAAGTGCCAGGAGGGAAAAGTGAGGATTATGCTTAGACTTTCTCGGAACTGCTTCAAATCAACTAGATATCTTTGTGCTGTAAATCTCCCAACAGCCAAACGCAAAAGCAGCAAACATCTCGCTGTATGTTCCACATCCAAAGTGCCAAGAGAGAGCTTGCTCTCCCTGTCTTTGAGTACTGTTTGCACTGTCCCGATTACCTCTTTGCTAACATTCTCTTCGAGCTGCTGTGAAACCAGGAACCACGTGGAGAAGGCACCCACACTGAAAGTGCCTGGAAGGAACGTTGGGGCTTCTTCTCAGTGTCTCTGATATAGGGTTTCACTGTCCCGGGAAACTCTCTGCTAACACCCTGCAGAGCGCTGTGCCCAATATACAGAAACGTCTTGCGGTATCCCCTACAGGGAAAGTGCCAGGAGGGAAAAGTGAGGATTATGTTTAGACTTTCTCGGAACTGCTTCAAATCAACTAGATATCTTTGTGCTGTAAATCTCCCAACAGCCAAATGTAAAAGCAGCAAACATCTCGCTGTATGTCCCACATCCAAAGTGCCAAGAGAGAGCTTGCTCTCCCTGTCTTTGAGTACTGTTTGCACTGTCCCGATTACCTCTTTGCTAACATTCTCTTCAGAGCTGCAGTGAAACCAGGAACCACGTGGAGAAGGCACCCACACTGAAAGTGCCTGGAAGGAACGTTGGGGCTTCTTCTCAGTGTCTCTGATATAGGGTTTCACTGTCCCGGGAAACTCTCTGCTAACACCCTGCAGAGCGCTGTGCCCAATATACAGAAACGTCTTGCGGTATCTCCTACAGGGAAAGTGCCAGGAGGGAAAAGTGAGGATTATGTTTAGACTTTCTCGGAACTGCTTCAAATCAACTAGATATCTTTGTGCTGTAAATCTCCCAACAGCCAAATGTAAAAGCAGCAAACATCTCGCTGTATGTCCCACATCCAAAGTGCCAAGAGAGAGCTTGCTCTCCCTGTCTTTGAGTACTGTTTGCACTGTCCCGATTACCTCTTTGCTAACATTCTCTTCAGAGCTGCAGTGAAACCAGGAACCACGTGGAGAAGGCACCCACACTGAAAGTGCCTGGAAGGAACGTTGGGGCTTCTTCTCAGTGTCTCTGATATAGGGTTTCACTGTCCCGGGAAACTCTCTGCTAACACCCTGCAGAGCGCAGTGCCCAATATACAGAAACGTCTTGCGGTATCTCCTACAGGGAAAGTGCCAGGAGGGAAAAGTGAGGATTATGCTTAGACTTTCTCGGAACTGCTTCAAATCAACTAGATATCTTTGTGCTGTAAATCTCCCAACAGCCAAATGTAAAAGCAGCAAACATCTCGCTGTATGTCCCACATCCAAAGTGCCAAGAGAGAGCTTGCTCTCCCTGTCTTTGAGTACTGTTTGCGCTGTCCCGATTACCTCTTTGCTAACATTCTCTTCAGAGCTGCAGTGAAACCAGGAACCAAGTGGAGAAGGCACCCACACTGAAAGTGCCTGGAGGGAACATTGGGGCTTCTTCTCAGTGTCTCTGACATAGGGTTTCACTGTCCCGGGAAAGTCTCTGCTAACACCCTGCACAGCGCTGTGCCCAATATACAGAAATGTCTTGCGGTATCCCCTACAGGGAAAGTGCCAGGAGGGAAAAGTGAGGATTATGCTTAGACTTTCTCGGAACTGCTTCAAATCAACTAGATATCTTTGTGCTGTAAATCTCCCAACAGCCAAACGCAAAAGCAGCAAACATCTCGCTGTATGTCCCACATCCAAAGTGCCAAGAGAGTAATGTAGAGCTTGCTCTCCCTGTCTTTGAGTACTGTTTGCACTGTCCCGATTACCTCTTTGCTAACATTCTCTTCAGAGCTGCAGTGAAACCAGGAACCACGTGGAGAAGGCACCCACACTGAAAGTGCCTGGAGGGAACATTGGGGCTTCTTCTCAGTGTCTCTGATATAGGGTTTCACTGTCCCGGGAAACTCTCTGCTAACACCCTGCACAGCGCTGTGCCCAATATACAGAAACGTCTTGCGGTATCTCCTACAGGGAAAGTGCCAGGAGGGAAAAGTGAGGATTATGTTTAGACTTTCTCGGAACTGCTTCAAATCAACTAGATATCTTTGTGCTGTAAATCTCCCAACAGCCAAATGTAAAAGCAGCAAACATCTCGCTGTATGTCCCACATCCAAAGTGCCAAGAGAGAGCTTGCTCTCCCTGTCTTTGAGTACTGTTTGCACTGTCCCGATTACCTCTTTGCTAACAGTCTCTTCAGAGCTGCAGTGAAACCAGGAACCACGTGGAGAAGGCACCCACACTGAAAGTGCCTGGAAGGAACGTTGGGGCTTCTTCTCAGTGTCTCTGATATAGGGTTTCACTGTCCCGGGAAACTCTCTGCTAACACCCTGCACAGCGCTGTGCCCAATATACAGAAACGTCTTGCGGTATCTCCTACAGGGAAAGTGCCAGGAGGGAAAAGTGAGGATTATGTTTAGACTTTCTCGGAACTGCTTCAAATCAACTAGATATCTTTGTGCTGTAAATCTCCCAACAGCCAAACGCAAAAGCAGCAAACATCTCGCTGTATGTCCCACATCCAAAGTGCCAAGAGAGAGCTTGCTCTCCCTGTCTTTGAGTACTGTTTGCACTGTCCCGATTACCTCTTTGCTAACATTCTCTTCAGAGCTGCAGTGAAACCAGGAACCACGTGGAGAAGGCACCCACACTGAAAGTGCCTGGAGGGAACATTGGGGCTTCTTCTCAGTGTCTCTGATATAGGGTTTCACTGTCCCGGGAAACTCTCTGCTAACACCCTGCACAGCGCTGTGCCCAATATACAGAAACGTCTTGCGGTATCTCCTACAGGGAAAGTGCCAGGAGGGAAAAGTGAGGATTATGTTTAGACTTTCTCGGAACTGCTTCAAATCAACTAGATATCTTTGTGCTGTAAATCTCCCAACAGCCAAACGCAAAAGCAGCAAACATCTCGCTGTATGTCCCACATCCAAAGTGCCAAGAGAGAGCTTGCTCTCCCTGTCTTTGAGTACTGTTTGCACTGTCCCGATTACCTCTTTGCTAACATTCTCTTCAGAGCTGCAGTGAAACCAGGAACCACGTGGAGAAGGCACCCACACTGAAAGTGCCTGGAAGGAACGTTGGGGCTTCTTCTCAGTGTCTCTGATATAGGGTTTCACTGTCCCGGGAAACTCTCTGCTAACACCCTGCAGAGCGCTGTGCCCAATATACAGAAACGTCTTGCGGTATCTCCTACAGGGAAAGTGCCAGGAGGGAAAAGTGAGGATTATGTTTAGACTTTCTCGGAACTGCTTCAAATCAACTAGATATCTTTGTGCTGTAAATCTCCCAACAGCCAAATGTAAAAGCAGCAAACATCTCGCTGTATGTCCCACATCCAAAGTGCCAAGAGAGAGCTTGCTCTCCCTGTCTTTGAGTACTGTTTGCACTGTCCCGATTACCTCTTTGCTAACATTCTCTTCAGAGCTGCAGTGAAACCAGGAACCACGTGGAGAAGGCACCCACACTGAAAGTGCCTGGAAGGAACGTTGGGGCTTCTTCTCAGTGTCTCTGACATAGGGTTTCACTGTCCCGGGAAAGTCTCTGCTAACACCCTGCACAGCGCTGTGCCCAATATACAGAAATGTCTTGCGGTATCCCCTACAGGGAAAGTGCCAGGAGGGAAAAGTGAGGATTATGCTTAGACTTTCTCGGAACTGCTTCAAATCAACTAGATATCTTTGTGCTGTAAATCTCCCAACAGCCAAACGCAAAAGCAGCAAACATCTCGCTGTATGTCCCACATCCAAAGTGCCAAGAGAGAGCTTGCTCTCCCTGTCTTTGAGTACTGTTTGCACTGTCCCGATTACCTCTTTGCTAACATTCTCTTCAGAGCTGCAGTGAAACCAGGAACCACGTGGAGAAGGCACCCACACTGAAAGTGCCTGGAAGGAACGTTGGGGCTTCTTCTCAGTGTCTCTGATATAGGGTTTCACTGTCCCGGGAAACTCTCTGCTAACACCCTGCAGAGCGCTGTGCCCAATATACAGAAACGTCTTGCGGTATCTCCTACAGGGAAAGTGCCAGGAGGGAAAAGTGAGGATTATGTTTAGACTTTCTCGGAACTGCTTCAAATCAACTAGATATCTTTGTGCTGTAAATCTCCCAACAGCCAAATGTAAAAGCAGCAAACATCTCGCTGTATGTCCCACATCCAAAGTGCCAAGAGAGAGCTTGCTCTCCCTGTCTTTGAGTACTGTTTGCACTGTCCCGATTACCTCTTTGCTAACATTCTCTTCAGAGCTGCAGTGAAACCAGGAACCACGTGGAGAAGGCACCCACACTGAAAGTGCCTGGAAGGAACGTTGGGGCTTCTTCTCAGTGTCTCTGACATAGGGTTTCACTGTCCCGGGAAAGTCTCTGCTAACACCCTGCACAGCGCTGTGCCCAATATACAGAAATGTCTTGCGGTATCCCCTACAGGGAAAGTGCCAGGAGGGAAAAGTGAGGATTATGCTTAGACTTTCTCGGAACTGCTTCAAATCAACTAGATATCTTTGTGCTGTAAATCTCCCAACAGCCAAATGTAAAAGCAGCAAACATCTCGCTGTATGTCCCACATCCAAAGTGCCAAGAGAGAGCTTGCTCTCCCTGTCTTTGAGTACTGTTTGCACTGTCCCGATTACCTCTTTGCTAACATTCTCTTCAGAGCTGCAGTGAAACCAGGAACCACGTGGAGAAGGCACCCACACTGAAAGTGCCTGGAAGGAACGTTGGGGCTTCTTCTCAGTGTCTCTGACATAGGGTTTCACTGTCCCGGGAAAGTCTCTGCTAACACCCTGCACAGCGCTGTGCCCAATATACAGAAATGTCTTGCGGTATCCCCTACAGGGAAAGTGCCAGGAGGGAAAAGTGAGGATTATGCTTAGACTTTCTCGGAACTGCTTCAAATCAACTAGATATCTTTGTGCTGTAAATCTCCCAACAGCCAAACGCAAAAGCAGCAAACATCTCGCTGTATGTCCCACATCCAAAGTGCCAAGAGAGTAATGTAGAGCTTGCTCTCCCTGTCTTTGAGTACTGTTTGCACTGTCCCGATTACCTCTTTGCTAACATTCTCTTCAGAGCTGCAGTGAAACCAGGAACCACGTGGAGAAGGCACCCACACTGAAAGTGCCTGGAGGGAACATTGGGGCTTCTTCTCAGTGTCTCTGATATAGGGTTTCACTGTCCCGGGAAACTCTCTGCTAACACCCTGCACAGCGCTGTGCCCAATATACAGAAACGTCTTGCGGTATCTCCTACAGGGAAAGTGCCAGGAGGGAAAAGTGAGGATTATGTTTAGACTTTCTCGGAACTGCTTCAAATCAACTAGATATCTTTGTGCTGTAAATCTCCCAACAGCCAAATGTAAAAGCAGCAAACATCTCGCTGTATGTCCCACATCCAAAGTGCCAAGAGAGAGCTTGCTCTCCCTGTCTTTGAGTACTGTTTGCACTGTCCCGATTACCTCTTTGCTAACAGTCTCTTCAGAGCTGCAGTGAAACCAGGAACCACGTGGAGAAGGCACCCACACTGAAAGTGCCTGGAAGGAACGTTGGGGCTTCTTCTCAGTGTCTCTGATATAGGGTTTCACTGTCCCGGGAAACTCTCTGCTAACACCCTGCAGAGCGCTGTGCCCAATATACAGAAACGTCTTGCGGTATCTCCTACAGGGAAAGTGCCAGGAGGGAAAAGTGAGGATTATGTTTAGACTTTCTCGGAACTGCTTCAAATCAACTAGATATCTTTGTGCTGTAAATCTCCCAACAGCCAAACGCAAAAGCAGCAAACATCTCGCTGTATGTCCCACATCCAAAGTGCCAAGAGAGAGCTTGCTCTCCCTGTCTTTGAGTACTGTTTGCACTGTCCCGATTACCTCTTTGCTAACATTCTCTTCAGAGCTGCAGTGAAACCAGGAACCACGTGGAGAAGGCACCCACACTGAAAGTGCCTGGAGGGAACATTGGGGCTTCTTCTCAGTGTCTCTGATATAGGGTTTCACTGTCCCGGGAAACTCTCTGCTAACACCCTGCACAGCGCTGTGCCCAATATACAGAAACGTCTTGCGGTATCTCCTACAGGGAAAGTGCCAGGAGGGAAAAGTGAGGATTATGTTTAGACTTTCTCGGAACTGCTTCAAATCAACTAGATATCTTTGTGCTGTAAATCTCCCAACAGCCAAACGCAAAAGCAGCAAACATCTCGCTGTATGTCCCACATCCAAAGTGCCAAGAGAGAGCTTGCTCTCCCTGTCTTTGAGTACTGTTTGCACTGTCCCGATTACCTCTTTGCTAACATTCTCTTCAGAGCTGCAGTGAAACCAGGAACCACGTGGAGAAGGCACCCACACTGAAAGTGCCTGGAAGGAACGTTGGGGCTTCTTCTCAGTGTCTCTGATATAGGGTTTCACTGTCCCGGGAAACTCTCTGCTAACACCCTGCAGAGCGCTGTGCCCAATATACAGAAACGTCTTGCGGTATCTCCTACAGGGAAAGTGCCAGGAGGGAAAAGTGAGGATTATGTTTAGACTTTCTCGGAACTGCTTCAAATCAACTAGATATCTTTGTGCTGTAAATCTCCCAACAGCCAAATGTAAAAGCAGCAAACATCTCGCTGTATGTCCCACATCCAAAGTGCCAAGAGAGAGCTTGCTCTCCCTGTCTTTGAGTACTGTTTGCACTGTCCCGATTACCTCTTTGCTAACATTCTCTTCAGAGCTGCAGTGAAACCAGGAACCACGTGGAGAAGGCACCCACACTGAAAGTGCCTGGAAGGAACGTTGGGGCTTCTTCTCAGTGTCTCTGACATAGGGTTTCACTGTCCCGGGAAAGTCTCTGCTAACACCCTGCACAGCGCTGTGCCCAATATACAGAAATGTCTTGCGGTATCCCCTACAGGGAAAGTGCCAGGAG
Organism: Chroicocephalus ridibundus; assembly: GCF_963924245.1. Classification (NCBI taxonomy): domain Eukaryota; kingdom Metazoa; phylum Chordata; class Aves; order Charadriiformes; family Laridae; genus Chroicocephalus; species Chroicocephalus ridibundus. Next base: position 510,780 of record NW_026961800.1, read on the forward strand.
GGAAAAGTGAGGATTATGCTTAGACTTTCTCGGAACTGCTTCAAATCAACTAGATATCTTTGTGCTGTAAATCTCCCAACAGCCAAACGCAAAAGCAGCAAACATCTCGCTGTATGTCCCACATCCAAAGTGCCAAGAGAGAGCTTGCTCTCCCTGTCTTTGAGTACTGTTTGCACTGTCCCGATTACCTCTTTGCTAACATTCTCTTCAGAGCTGCAGTGAAACCAGGAACCACGTGGAGAAGGCACCCACACTGAAAGTGCCTGGAGGGAACATTGGGGCTTCTTCTCAGTGTCTCTGATATAGGGTTTCACTGTCCCGGGAAACTCTCTGCTAACACCCTGCACAGCGCTGTGCCCAATATACAGAAACGTCTTGCGGTATCTCCTACAGGGAAAGTGCCAGGAGGGAAAAGTGAGGATTATGTTTAGACTTTCTCGGAACTGCTTCAAATCAACTAGATATCTTTGTGCTGTAAATCTCCCAACAGCCAAATGTAAAAGCAGCAAACATCTCGCTGTATGTCCCACATCCAAAGTGCCAAGAGAGAGCTTGCTCTCCCTGTCTTTGAGTACTGTTTGCACTGTCCCGATTACCTCTTTGCTAACAGTCTCTTCAGAGCTGCAGTGAAACCAGGAACCACGTGGAGAAGGCACCCACACTGAAAGTGCCTGGAAGGAACGTTGGGGCTTCTTCTCAGTGTCTCTGATATAGGGTTTCACTGTCCCGGGAAACTCTCTGCTAACACCCTGCAGAGCGCTGTGCCCAATATACAGAAACGTCTTGCGGTATCTCCTACAGGGAAAGTGCCAGGAGGGAAAAGTGAGGATTATGTTTAGACTTTCTCGGAACTGCTTCAAATCAACTAGATATCTTTGTGCTGTAAATCTCCCAACAGCCAAACGCAAAAGCAGCAAACATCTCGCTGTATGTCCCACATCCAAAGTGCCAAGAGAGAGCTTGCTCTCCCTGTCTTTGAGTACTGTTTGCACTGTCCCGATTACCTCTTTGCTAACATTCTCTTCAGAGCTGCAGTGAAACCAGGAACCACGTGGAGAAGGCACCCACACTGAAAGTGCCTGGAGGGAACATTGGGGCTTCTTCTCAGTGTCTCTGATATAGGGTTTCACTGTCCCGGGAAACTCTCTGCTAACACCCTGCACAGCGCTGTGCCCAATATACAGAAACGTCTTGCGGTATCTCCTACAGGGAAAGTGCCAGGAGGGAAAAGTGAGGATTATGTTTAGACTTTCTCGGAACTGCTTCAAATCAACTAGATATCTTTGTGCTGTAAATCTCCCAACAGCCAAACGCAAAAGCAGCAAACATCTCGCTGTATGTCCCACATCCAAAGTGCCAAGAGAGAGCTTGCTCTCCCTGTCTTTGAGTACTGTTTGCACTGTCCCGATTACCTCTTTGCTAACATTCTCTTCAGAGCTGCAGTGAAACCAGGAACCACGTGGAGAAGGCACCCACACTGAAAGTGCCTGGAAGGAACGTTGGGGCTTCTTCTCAGTGTCTCTGATATAGGGTTTCACTGTCCCGGGAAACTCTCTGCTAACACCCTGCACAGCGCTGTGCCCAATATACAGAAACGTCTTGCGGTATCTCCTACAGGGAAAGTGCCAGGAGGGAAAAGTGAGGATTATGTTTAGACTTTCTCGGAACTGCTTCAAATCAACTAGATATCTTTGTGCTGTAAATCTCCCAACAGCCAAATGTAAAAGCAGCAAACATCTCGCTGTATGTCCCACATCCAAAGTGCCAAGAGAGAGCTTGCTCTCCCTGTCTTTGAGTACTGTTTGCACTGTCCCGATTACCTCTTTGCTAACATTCTCTTCAGAGCTGCAGTGAAACCAGGAACCACGTGGAGAAGGCACCCACACTGAAAGTGCCTGGAAGGAACGTTGGGGCTTCTTCTCAGTGTCTCTGACATAGGGTTTCACTGTCCCGGGAAAGTCTCTGCTAACACCCTGCACAGCGCTGTGCCCAATATACAGAAATGTCTTGCGGTATCCCCTACAGGGAAAGTGCCAGGAGGGAAAAGTGAGGATTATGCTTAGACTTTCTCGGAACTGCTTCAAATCAACTAGATATCTTTGTGCTGTAAATCTCCCAACAGCCAAACGCAAAAGCAGCAAACATCTCGCTGTATGTCCCACATCCAAAGTGCCAAGAGAGAGCTTGCTCTCCCTGTCTTTGAGTACTGTTTGCACTGTCCCGATTACCTCTTTGCTAACATTCTCTTCAGAGCTGCAGTGAAACCAGGAACCACGTGGAGAAGGCACCCACACTGAAAGTGCCTGGAAGGAACGTTGGGGCTTCTTCTCAGTGTCTCTGATATAGGGTTTCACTGTCCCGGGAAACTCTCTGCTAACACCCTGCAGAGCGCTGTGCCCAATATACAGAAACGTCTTGCGGTATCTCCTACAGGGAAAGTGCCAGGAGGGAAAAGTGAGGATTATGTTTAGACTTTCTCGGAACTGCTTCAAATCAACTAGATATCTTTGTGCTGTAAATCTCCCAACAGCCAAATGTAAAAGCAGCAAACATCTCGCTGTATGTCCCACATCCAAAGTGCCAAGAGAGAGCTTGCTCTCCCTGTCTTTGAGTACTGTTTGCACTGTCCCGATTACCTCTTTGCTAACATTCTCTTCAGAGCTGCAGTGAAACCAGGAACCACGTGGAGAAGGCACCCACACTGAAAGTGCCTGGAAGGAACGTTGGGGCTTCTTCTCAGTGTCTCTGACATAGGGTTTCACTGTCCCGGGAAAGTCTCTGCTAACACCCTGCACAGCGCTGTGCCCAATATACAGAAATGTCTTGCGGTATCCCCTACAGGGAAAGTGCCAGGAGGGAAAAGTGAGGATTATGCTTAGACTTTCTCGGAACTGCTTCAAATCAACTAGATATCTTTGTGCTGTAAATCTCCCAACAGCCAAACGCAAAAGCAGCAAACATCTCGCTGTATGTCCCACATCCAAAGTGCCAAGAGAGTAATGTAGAGCTTGCTCTCCCTGTCTTTGAGTACTGTTTGCACTGTCCCGATTACCTCTTTGCTAACATTCTCTTCAGAGCTGCAGTGAAACCAGGAACCACGTGGAGAAGGCACCCACACTGAAAGTGCCTGGAGGGAACATTGGGGCTTCTTCTCAGTGTCTCTGATATAGGGTTTCACTGTCCCGGGAAACTCTCTGCTAACACCCTGCACAGCGCTGTGCCCAATATACAGAAACGTCTTGCGGTATCTCCTACAGGGAAAGTGCCAGGAGGGAAAAGTGAGGATTATGTTTAGACTTTCTCGGAACTGCTTCAAATCAACTAGATATCTTTGTGCTGTAAATCTCCCAACAGCCAAATGTAAAAGCAGCAAACATCTCGCTGTATGTCCCACATCCAAAGTGCCAAGAGAGAGCTTGCTCTCCCTGTCTTTGAGTACTGTTTGCACTGTCCCGATTACCTCTTTGCTAACAGTCTCTTCAGAGCTGCAGTGAAACCAGGAACCACGTGGAGAAGGCACCCACACTGAAAGTGCCTGGAAGGAACGTTGGGGCTTCTTCTCAGTGTCTCTGATATAGGGTTTCACTGTCCCGGGAAACTCTCTGCTAACACCCTGCAGAGCGCTGTGCCCAATATACAGAAACGTCTTGCGGTATCTCCTACAGGGAAAGTGCCAGGAGGGAAAAGTGAGGATTATGTTTAGACTTTCTCGGAACTGCTTCAAATCAACTAGATATCTTTGTGCTGTAAATCTCCCAACAGCCAAACGCAAAAGCAGCAAACATCTCGCTGTATGTCCCACATCCAAAGTGCCAAGAGAGAGCTTGCTCTCCCTGTCTTTGAGTACTGTTTGCACTGTCCCGATTACCTCTTTGCTAACATTCTCTTCAGAGCTGCAGTGAAACCAGGAACCACGTGGAGAAGGCACCCACACTGAAAGTGCCTGGAGGGAACATTGGGGCTTCTTCTCAGTGTCTCTGATATAGGGTTTCACTGTCCCGGGAAACTCTCTGCTAACACCCTGCACAGCGCTGTGCCCAATATACAGAAACGTCTTGCGGTATCTCCTACAGGGAAAGTGCCAGGAGGGAAAAGTGAGGATTATGTTTAGACTTTCTCGGAACTGCTTCAAATCAACTAGATATCTTTGTGCTGTAAATCTCCCAACAGCCAAACGCAAAAGCAGCAAACATCTCGCTGTATGTCCCACATCCAAAGTGCCAAGAGAGAGCTTGCTCTCCCTGTCTTTGAGTACTGTTTGCACTGTCCCGATTACCTCTTTGCTAACATTCTCTTCAGAGCTGCAGTGAAACCAGGAACCACGTGGAGAAGGCACCCACACTGAAAGTGCCTGGAAGGAACGTTGGGGCTTCTTCTCAGTGTCTCTGATATAGGGTTTCACTGTCCCGGGAAACTCTCTGCTAACACCCTGCAGAGCGCTGTGCCCAATATACAGAAACGTCTTGCGGTATCTCCTACAGGGAAAGTGCCAGGAGGGAAAAGTGAGGATTATGTTTAGACTTTCTCGGAACTGCTTCAAATCAACTAGATATCTTTGTGCTGTAAATCTCCCAACAGCCAAATGTAAAAGCAGCAAACATCTCGCTGTATGTCCCACATCCAAAGTGCCAAGAGAGAGCTTGCTCTCCCTGTCTTTGAGTACTGTTTGCACTGTCCCGATTACCTCTTTGCTAACATTCTCTTCAGAGCTGCAGTGAAACCAGGAACCACGTGGAGAAGGCACCCACACTGAAAGTGCCTGGAAGGAACGTTGGGGCTTCTTCTCAGTGTCTCTGATATAGGGTTTCACTGTCCCGGGAAACTCTCTGCTAACACCCTGCAGAGCGCTGTGCCCAATATACAGAAACGTCTTGCGGTATCTCCTACAGGGAAAGTGCCAGGAGGGAAAAGTGAGGATTATGTTTAGACTTTCTCGGAACTGCTTCAAATCAACTAGATATCTTTGTGCTGTAAATCTCCCAACAGCCAAATGCAAAAGCAGCAAACATCTCGCTGTATGTCCCACATCCAAAGTGCCAAGAGAGAGCTTGCTCTCCCTGTCTTTGAGTACTGTTTGCACTGTCCCGATTACCTCTTTGCTAACATTCTCTTCAGAGCTGCAGTGAAACCAGGAACCACGTGGAGAAGGCACCCACACTGAAAGTGCCTGGAGGGAACATTGGGGCTTCTTCTCAGTGTCTCTGATATAGGGTTTCACTGTCCCGGGAAACTCTCTGCTAACACCCTGCACAGCGCTGTGCCCAATATACAGAAACGTCTTGCGGTATCTCCTACAGGGAAAGTGCCAGGAGGGAAAAGTGAGGATTATGTTTAGACTTTCTCGGAACTGCTTCAAATCAACTAGATATCTTTGTGCTGTAAATCTCCCAACAGCCAAATGTAAAAGCAGCAAACATCTCGCTGTATGTCCCACATCCAAAGTGCCAAGAGAGAGCTTGCTCTCCCTGTCTTTGAGTATTGTTTGCACTGTCCCGATTACCTCTTTGCTAACATTCTCTTCAGAGCTGCAGTGAAACCAGGAACCACGTGGAGAAGGCACCCACACTGAAAGTGCCTGGAGGGAACATTGGGGCTTCTTCTCAATGTCTCTGATATAGGGTTTCACTGTCCCGGGAAACTCTCTGCTAACACCCTGCACAGCGCTGTGCCCAATATACAGAAATGTCTTGCGGTATCCCCTACAGGGAAAGTGCCAGGAGGGAAAAGTAAGGATTATGCTTAGACTTTCTCGGAACTGCTTCAAATCAACTAGATATCTTTGTGCTGTAAATCTCCCAACAGCCAAACGCAAAAGCAGCAAACATCTCGCTGTATGTCCCACATCCAAAGTGCCAAGAGAGTAATGTAGAGCTTGCTCTCCCTGTCTTTGAGTACTGTTTGCGCTGTCCCGATTACCTCTTTGCTAACATTCTCTTCAGAGCTGCAGTGAAACCAGGAACCACGTGGAGAAGGCACCCACACTGAAAGTGCCTGGAGGGAACATTGGGGCTTCTTCTCAGTGTCTCTGATATAGGGTTTCACTGTCCCGGGAAACTCTCTGCTAACACCCTGCAGAGCGCTGTGCCCAATATACAGAAACGTCTTGCGGTATCTCCTACAGGGAAAGTGCCAGGAGGGAAAAGTGAGGATTATGTTTAGACTTTCTCGGAACTGCTTCAAATCAACTAGATATCTTTGTGCTGTAAATCTCCCAACAGCCAAATGTAAAAGCAGCAAACATCTCGCTGTATGTCCCACATCCAAAGTGCCAAGAGAGAGCTTGCTCTCCCTGTCTTTGAGTACTGTTTGCGCTGTCCCGATTACCTCTTTGCTAACATTCTCTTCAGAGCTGCAGTGAAACCAGGAACCACGTGGAGAAGGCACCCACACTGAAAGTGCCTGGAGGGAACGTTGGGGCTTCTTCTCAGTGTCTCTGATATAGGGTTTCACTGTCCCGGGAAACTCTCTGCTAACACCCTGCACAGCGCTGTGCCCAATATACAGAAATGTCTTGCGGTATCCCCTACAGGGAAAGTGCCAGGAGGGAAAAGTAAGGATTATGCTTAGACTTTCTCGGAACTGCTTCAAATCAACTAGATATCTTTGTGCTGTAAATCTCCCAACAGCCAAACGCAAAAGCAGCAAACATCTCGCTGTATGTCCCACATCCAAAGTGCCAAGAGAGTAATGTAGAGCTTGCTCTCCCTGTCTTTGAGTACTGTTTGCGCTGTCCCGATTACCTCTTTGCTAACATTCTCTTCAGAGCTGCAGTGAAACCAGGAACCACGTGGAGAAGGCACCCACACTGAAAGTGCCTGGAGGGAACACTGGGGCTTCTTCTCAGTGTCTCTGATATAGGGTTTCACTGTCCCGGGAAACTCTCTGCTAACACCCTGCAGAGCGCTGTGCCCAATATACAGAAACGTCTTGCGGTATCTCCTACAGGGAAAGTGCCAGGAGGGAAAAGTGAGGATTATGTTTAGACTTTCTCGGAACTGCTTCAAATCAACTAGATATCTTTGTGCTGTAAATCTCCCAACAGCCAAATGTAAAAGCAGCAAACATCTCGCTGTATGTCCCACATCCAAAGTGCCAAGAGAGAGCTTGCTCTCCCTGTCTTTGAGTACTGTTTGCGCTGTCCCGATTACCTCTTTGCTAACATTCTCTTCAGAGCTGCAGTGAAACCAGGAACCACGTGGAGAAGGCACCCACACTGAAAGTGCCTGGAGGGAACATTGGGGCTTCTTCTCAGTGTCTCTGACATAGGGTTTCACTGTCCCGGGAAACTCTCTGCTAACACCCTGCAGAGCGCTGTGCCCAATATACAGAAATGTCTTGCGGTATCCCCTACAGGGAAAGTGCCAGGAGGGAAAAGTGAGGATTATGCTTAGACTTTCTCGGAACTGCTTCAAATCAACTAGATATCTTTGTGCTGTAAATCTCCCAACAGCCAAACGCAAAAGCAGCAAACATCTCGCTGTATGTCCCACATCCAAAGTGCCAAGAGAGTAATGTAGAGCTTGCTCTCCCTGTCTTTGAGTACTGTTTGCGCTGTCCCGATTACCTCTTTGCTAACATTCTCTTCAGAGCTGCAGTGAAACCAGGAACCACGTGGAGAAGGCACCCACACTGAAAGTGCCTGGAGGGAACGTTGGGGCTTCTTCTCAGTGTCTCTGATATAGGGTTTCACTGTCCCGGGAAACTCTCTGCTAACACCCTGCAGAGCGCTGTGCCCAATATACAGAAACGTCTTGCGGTATCTCCTACAGGGAAAGTGCCAGGAGGGAAAAGTGAGGATTATGTTTAGACTTTCTCGGAACTGCTTCAAATCAACTAGATATCTTTGTGCTGTAAATCTCCCAACAGCCAAATGTAAAAGCAGCAAACATCTCGCTGTATGTCCCACATCCAAAGTGCCAAGAGAGAGCTTGCTCTCCCTGTCTTTGAGTACTGTTTGCACTGTCCCGATTACCTCTTTGCTAACATTCTCTTCAGAGCTGCAGTGAAACCAGGAACCACGTGGAGAAGGCACCCACACTGAAAGTGCCTGGAGGGAACATTGGGGCTTCTTCTCAGTGTCTCTGACATAGGGTTTCACTGTCCCGGGAAAGTCTCTGCTAACACCCTGCACAGCGCTGTGCCCAATATACAGAAATGTCTTGCGGTATCCCCTACAGGGAAAGTGCCAGGAGGGAAAAGTGAGGATTATGCTTAGACTTTCTCGGAACTGCTTCAAATCAACTAGATATCTTTGTGCTGTAAATCTCCCAACAGCCAAACGCAAAAGCAGCAAACATCTCGCTGTATGTCCCACATCCAAAGTGCCAAGAGAGTAATGTAGAGCTTGCTCTCCCTGTCTTTGAGTACTGTTTGCACTGTCCCGATTACCTCTTTGCTAACATTCTCTTCAGAGCTGCAGTGAAACCAGGAACCACGTGGAGAAGGCACCCACACTGAAAGTGCCTGGAGGGAACATTGGGGCTTCTTCTCAGTGTCTCTGATATAGGGTTTCACTGTCCCGGGAAACTCTCTGCTAACACCCTGCAGAGCGCTGTGCCCAATATACAGAAACGTCTTGCGGTATCTCCTACAGGGAAAGTGCCAGGAGGGAAAAGTGAGGATTATGCTTAGACTTTCTCGGAACTGCTTCAAATCAACTAGATATCTTTGTGCTGTAAATCTCCCAACAGCCAAATGTAAAAGCAGCAAACATCTCGCTGTATGTCCCACATCCAAAGTGCCAAGAGAGAGCTTGCTCTCCCTGTCTTTGAGTACTGTTTGCACTGTCCCGATTACCTCTTTGCTAACATTCTCTTCAGAGCTGCAGTGAAACCAGGAACCACGTGGAGAAGGCACCCACACTGAAAGTGCCTGGAGGGAACATTGGGGCTTCTTCTCAGTGTCTCTGACATAGGGTTTCACTGTCCCGGGAAACTCTCTGCTAACACCCTGCACAGCGCTGTGCCCAATATACAGAAATGTCTTGCAATATCCCCTACAGGGAAAGTGCCAGGAGGGAAAAGTGAGGATTATGCTTAGACTTTCTCGGAACTGCTTCAAATCAACTAGATATCTTTGTGCTGTAAATCTCCCAACAGCCAAATGTAAAAGCAGCAAACATCTCGCTGTATGTCCCACATCCAAAGTGCCAAGAGAGAGCTTGCTCTCCCTGTCTTTGAGTACTGTTTGCACTGTCCCGATTACCTCTTTGCTAACAGTCTCTTCAGAGCTGCAGTGAAACCAGGAACCACGTGGAGAAGGCACCCACACTGAAAGTGCCTGGAAGGAACGTTGGGGCTTCTTCTCAGTGTCTCTGATATAGGGTTTCACTGTCCCGGGAAACTCTCTGCTAACACCCTGCAGAGCGCTGTGCCCAATATACAGAAACGTCTTGCGGTATCTCCTACAGGGAAAGTGCCAGGAGGGAAAAGTGAGGATTATGTTTAGACTTTCTCGGAACTGCTTCAAATCAACTAGATATCTTTGTGCTGTAAATCTCCCAACAGCCAAACGTAAAAGCAGCAAACATCTCGCTGTATGTCCCACATCCAAAGTGCCAAGAGAGAGCTTGCTCTCCCTGTCTTTGAGTACTGTTTGCACTGTCCCGATTACCTCTTTGCTAACATTCTCTTCAGAGCTGCAGTGAAACCAGGAACCACGTGGAGAAGGCACCCACACTGAAAGTGCCTGGAGGGAACGTTGGGGCTTCTTCTCAGTGTCTCTGATATAGGGTTTCACTGTCCCGGGAAACTCTCTGCTAACACCCTGCAGAGCGCTGTGCCCAATATACAGAAACGTCTTGCGGTATCTCCTACAGGGAAAGTGCCAGGAGGGAAAAGTGAGGATTATGTTTAGACTTTCTCGGAACTGCTTCAAATCAACTAGATATCTTTGTGCTGTAAATCTCCCAACAGCCAAATGTAAAAGCAGCAAACATCTCGCTGTATGTCCCACATCCAAAGTGCCAAGAGAGAGCTTGCTCTCCCTGTCTTTGAGTACTGTTTGCGCTGTCCCGATTACCTCTTTGCTAACATTCTCTTCAGAGCTGCAGTGAAACCAGGAACCACGTGGAGAAGGCACCCACACTGAAAGTGCCTGGAGGGAACATTGGGGCTTCTTCTCAGTGTCTCTGACATAGGGTTTCCCTGTCCCGGGAAACTCTCTGCTAACACCCTGCACAGCGCTGTGCCCAATATACAGAAATGTCTTGCGGTGTCCCCTACAGGGAAAGTGCCAGGAGGGAAAAGTGAGGATTATGCTTAGACTTTCTCGGAACTGCTTCAAATCAACTAGATATCTTTGTGCTGTAAATCTCCCAACAGCCAAATGTAAAAGCAGCAAACATCTCGCTGTATGTCCCACATCCAAAGTGCCAAGAGAGTAATGTAGAGCTTGCTCTCCCTGTCTTTGAGTACTGTTTGCGCTGTCCCGATTACCTCTTTGCTAACATTCTCTTCAGAGCTGCAGTGAAACCAGGAACCACGTGGAGAAGGCACCCACACTGAAAGTGCCTGGAGGGAACATTGGGGCTTCTTCTCAGTGCCTCTGACATAGGGTTTCACTGTCCCGGGAAACTCTCTGCTAACACCCTGCACAGCGCTGTGCCCAATATACAGAAATGTCTTGCGGTATCCCCTACAGGGAAAGTGCCAGGAGGGAAAAGTGAGGATTATGCTTAGACTTTCTCGGAACTGCTTCAAATCAACTAGATATCTTTGTGCTGTAAATCTCCCAACAGCCAAACGCAAAAGCAGCAAACATCTCGCTGTATGTCCCACATCCAAAGTGCCAAGAGAGTAATGTAGAGCTTGCTCTCCCTGTCTTTGAGTACTGTTTGCGCTGTCCCGATTACCTCTTTGCTAACATTCTCTTCAGAGCTGCAGTGAAACCAGGAACCACGTGGAGAAGGCACCCACACTGAAAGTGCCTGGAGGGAACGTTGGGGCTTCTTCTCAGTGTCTCTGATATAGGGTTTCACTCTCCCGGGAAACTCTCTGCTAACACCCTGCAGAGCGCTGTGCCCAATATACAGAAACGTCTTGCGGTATCTCCTACAGGGAAAGTGCCAGGAGGGAAAAGTGAGGATTATGTTTAGACTTTCTCGGAACTGCTTCAAATCAACTAGATATCTTTGTGCTGTAAATCTCCCAACAGCCAAACGCAAAAGCAGCAAACATCTCGCTGTATGTCCCACATCCAAAGTGCCAAGAGAGAGCTTGCTCTCCCTGTCTTTGAGTACTGTTTGCACTGTCGTCCCGATTACCTCTTTGCTAACATTCTCTTCAGAGCTGCAGTGAAACCAGGAACCACGTGGAGAAGGCACCCACACTGAAAGTGCCTGGAGGGAACATTGGGGCTTCTTCTCAGTGTCTCTGACATAGGGTTTCACTGTCCCGGGAAACTCTCTGCTAACACACTGCACAGCGCTGTGCCCAATATACAGAAATGTCTTGCAATATCCCCTACAGGGAAAGTGCCAGGAGGGAAAAGTGAGGATTATGTTTAGACTTTCTCGGAACTGCTTCAAATCAACTAGATATCTTTGTGCTGTAAATCTCCCAACAGCCAAATGTAAAAGCAGCAAACATCTCGCTGTATGTCCCACATCCAAAGTGCCAAGAGAGAGCTTGCTCTCCCTGTCTTTGAGTACTGTTTGCACTGTCCCGATTACCTCTTTGCTAACAGTCTCTTCAGAGCTGCAGTGAAACCAGGAACCACGTGGAGAAGGCACCCACACTGAAAGTGCCTGGAAGGAACGTTGGGGCTTCTTCTCAGTGTTCTCTGATATAGGGTTTCACTGTCCCGGGAAACTCTCTGCTAACACCCTGCAGAGCGCTGTGCCCAATATACAGAAACGTCTTGCGGTATCTCCTACAGGGAAAGTGCCAGGAGGGAAAAGTGAGGATTATGTTTAGACTTTCTCGGAACTGCTTCAAATCAACTAGATATCTTTGTGCTGTAAATCTCCCAACAGCCAAACGTAAAAGCAGCAAACATCTCGCTGTATGTCCCACATCCAAAGTGCCAAGAGAGAGCTTGCTCTCCCTGTCTTTGAGTACTGTTTGCACTGTCCCGATTACCTCTTTGCTAACATTCTCTTCAGAGCTGCAGTGAAACCAGGAACCACGTGGAGAAGGCACCCACACTGAAAGTGCCTGGAGGGAACATTGGGGCTTCTTCTCAGTGTCTCTGATATAGGGTTTCACTGTCCCGGGAAACTCTCTGCTAACACCCTGCAGAGCGCTGTGCCCAATATACAGAAACGTCTTGCGGTATCTCCTACAGGGAAAGTGCCAGGAGGGAAAAGTGAGGATTATGTTTAGACTTTCTCGGAACTGCTTCAAATCAACTAGATATCTTTGTGCTGTAAATCTCCCAACAGCCAAACGCAAAAGCAGCAAACATCTCGCTGTATGTCCCACATCCAAAGTGCCAAGAGAGAGCTTGCTCTCCCTGTCTTTGAGTACTGTTTGCACTGTCCCGATTACCTCTTTGCTAACATTCTCTTCAGAGCTGCAGTGAAACCAGGAACCACGTGGAGAAGGCACCCACACTGAAAGTGCCTGGAGGGAACATTGGGGCTTCTTCTCAGTGTCTCTGACATAGGGTTTCACTGTCCCGGGAAACTCTCTGCTAACACCCTGCACAGCGCTGTGCCCAATATACAGAAATGTCTTGCGGTGTCCCCTACAGGGAAAGTGCCAGGAGGGAAAAGTGAGGATTATGCTTAGACTTTCTCGGAACTGCTTCAAATCAACTAGATATCTTTGTGCTGTAAATCTCCCAACAGCCAAATGTAAAAGCAGCAAACATCTCGCTGTATGTCCCACATCCAAAGTGCCAAGAGAGTAATGTAGAGCTTGCTCTCCCTGTCTTTGAGTACTGTTTGCGCTGTCCCGATTACCTCTTTGCTAACATTCTCTTCAGAGCTGCAGTGAAACCAGGAACCACGTGGAGAAGGCACCCACACTGAAAGTGCCTGGAGGGAACATTGGGGCTTCTTCTCAGTGTCTCTGATATAGGGTTTCACTGTCCCGGGAAACTCTCTGCTAACACCCTGCAGAGCGCTGTGCCCAATATACAGAAACGTCTTGCGGTATCTCCTACAGGGAAAGTGCCAGGAGGGAAAAGTGAGGATTATGTTTAGACTTTCTCGGAACTGCTTCAAATCAACTAGATATCTTTGTGCTGTAAATCTCCCAACAGCCAAACGCAAAAGCAGCAAACATCTCGCTGTATGTCCCACATCCAAAGTGCCAAGAGAGTAATGTAGAGCTTGCTCTCCCTGTCTTTGAGTACTGTTTGCGCTGTCCCGATTACCTCTTTGCTAACATTCTCTTCAGAGCTGCAGTGAAGCCTTCTTCTAAAGCTCTTTGGGAACCACTTGCGTAGCCCCACACACCTGGGGGCTGCAGGCTTTCCTGCTGCCTTCTGCCTCAAAACCACCATTTCCCACTTTGCGCCGCGCCATGCCCAAAAATAGCCATATGGCTGGAGACTGGTCCCACGCCCAAAGAGCCAGCAGGGAAAACTATGCCTTGTTCTAAAGCTCTTTGGGAACGGCTTGCGTAGCCCCACACACCTGGGGGCTGCAGGCTTTCCTGCTGCCTTCAGCCTCAAAACCACCCTTTCCCACTTGGCGTCACGCCAGTCACAAAAATAGCCATATGTCTGGAGACTGGTCCCACGCCCAAAGAGCCAGCAGGGAAAACTATGCCTTGTTCTAAAGCTCTTTGGGAACCGCTTGCGTAGCCCCACACACCTGGGGGCTGCAGGCTTTCCTGCTGTCTTCAGCCTCAAAACCACCCTTTCCCACTTAGCGTCACGCCAGGCACAAAAATGGCCATATGTCTGGAGATTTGTTCCACGCCCAAAGAGCCAGCAGGGAAAACTATGCCTTGTTCTAAAGCTCTTTGGGAACCGCTTGCGTAGCCCCACACACCTGGGGGCTGCAGGCTTTCCTGCTCTCTTCAGCCTCAAAAGCACCCTTTCCCACTTGGTGCCGCGCCAGGCCCAAAAATGGCCATATGGCTGGAGACTGGTCCCACGCCCAAAGAGCCAGCAGGGAAAACTATGCCTTGTTCTAAAGCTCTTTGGGAACGGCTTGCGTAGCCCCACACACCTGGGGGCTGCAGGCTTTCCTGCTGCCTTCAGCCTCAAAACCACCCTTTCCCACTTGGCGCCGCGCCAGGCCCAAAAATGGCCATATGGCTGGAGATTGGTCCCACGCCCAAAGATCAAGCAGGGAAAACTATGCCTTGTTCTAAAGCTCTTGGGGAACCGCTTGCGTAGCCCCACACAAACTGGGGGCTGCAGGCTTTTCTCGCACTTTCAGCCTCAGAAGATCCCTTTCGCAATTGGCGCCGCGCCAGGCCCAAAAATGGCCATATGTCTGGAGGTTGGTCCCACGCCCAAAGAGCCAGCAGGGAAAACTATGCCTTGTTCTAAAGCTCTTTGGGAACCGCTTGCGTAGCCCCACACACCTGGGGGCTGCAGGCTTTCCTGCTGCCTTCAGCCTCAAAACCAACCTTTCCCACTTGGCGTCACGCCAGTCACAAAAATGGCCATATGTCTGGAGAATGGTCCCACGGCCAAAGAGCCAGCAGGGAAAATTATGCCTTGTTCTAAAGCTCTTTGGGAACGGCTTGCGTAGCCCCACACACCTGGGGGCTGCAGGCTTTCCTGCTCTCTTCAGCCTCAGAAGAACCCTTTTGCACTTGGCGCCACGCCAGGCACAAAAATGGCCATATGTCTGGAGATTGGTCCCACGCCCAAAGAGCCAGCAGGGAAAACTATGCCTTGTTCTAAAGCTCTTTGGGAACCGCTTGCGTAGCCCCACACACCTGGGGGCTGCAGGCTTTCCTGCTGCCTTCAGCCTCAAAAGCACGCTTTCCCACTTGGCGCCGCGCCAGGCACAAAAATGGCCATAAGTCTGGAGATTGGTCCCACGCCCAAAGAGCCAGCAGGGAAAACTATGCCTTGTTCTAAAGCTCTTTGGGAACCGCTTGCGTAGCCCCACACAAACTGGGGGCTGCAGGCTTTTCTCGCGCTTTCAGCCTCAAAAGCACGCTTTCCCACTTGGCGCCGCGCCAGGCACAAAAATGGCCATATGTCTGGAGATTGGTCCCACGCCCAAAGAGCCAGCAGGGAAAACTATGCCTTGTTCTAAAGCTCTTTGGGAACCGCTTGCGTAGCCCCACAGACCTGGGGGCTGCAGGCTTTCCTGCTGCTTTCAGCCTCAAAACCACCCTTTCCCACTTGGTGCCGCGCCAGGCCCAAAAATGGCCATATGTCTGGAGACTGGTCCCACGCCCAAAGAGCCAGCAGGGAAAACTATGCCTTGTTCTAACAAACTGGGGGCTGCAGGCTTTTCTCGCGCTTTCAGCCTCAGAAGAACCCTTTCGCACTTGGCGCCGCGCCAGGCCCAAAAATGGCCATATGTCTGGAGGTTGGTCCCACGCCCAAAGAGCCAGCAGGGAAAACTATGCCTTGTTCTAAAGCTCTTTGGGAACCGCTTGCGTAGCCCCACACACCTGGGGGCTGCAGGCTTTCCTGCTGCCTTCAGCCTCAAAACCACCCTTTCCCACTTGGCGCCGCGCCAGGCACAAAAATGGCCATATGTCTGGAGACTGGTCCCACGCCCAAAGAGCCAGCAGGGAAAACTATGCCTTGTTCTAAAGCTCTTTGGGAACCGCTTGCGTAGCCCCACACAAACTGGGGGCTACAGGCTTTTCTCGCGCTTTCAGCCTCAGAAGAACCCTTTCTAACTTGGCGCCGCGCCAGGCCTAAAAATGGCCATATGTCTGGAGACTGGTCCCACGCCCAAAGAGCCAGCAGGGAAAACTATGCCTTGTTCTAAAGCTCTTTGGGAACCGCTTGCGTAGCCCCACACACCTGGGGGCTGCAGGCTTTCCTGCTGCCTTCAGCCTCAAAAGCACGCTTTCCCACTTGGCGCCGCGCCAGGCCCAAAAATGGCCATATGTCTGGAGATTGGTCCCACGCCCAAAGAGCCAGCAGGGAAAACTATGCCTTGTTCTAAAGCTCTTTGGGAACCGCTTGCGTAGCCCCACACACCTGGGGGCTGCAGGCTTTCCTGCTGCCTTCAGCCTCAAAACCACCCTTTCCCACTTGGCGTCACGCCAGGCACAAAAATGGCCATATGTCTGGAGACTGGTCCCACGCCCAAAGAGCCAGCAGGGAAAACTATGCCTTGTTCTAAAGCTCTTTGGGAACGGCTGGCGTAGCCCCACACACCTGGGGGCTGCAGGCTTTCCTACTGCCTTCAGCCTCAAAACCACCCTTTCCCACTTGGCGCCGCACCAGGCACAAAAATGGCCATATGTCTGGAGATTGGTCCCACGCCCAAAGAGCCAGCAGGGAAAACTATGCCTTGTTCTAAAGCTCTTTGGGAACGGCTTGCGTAGCCCCACACACCTGGGGGCTGCAGGCTTTCCTGCTCTCTTCAGCCTCAAAAGCACGCTTTCCCACTTGGCGCCGCGCCAGGCCCAAAAATGGCCATATGTCTGGAGATTGGTCCCACGCCCAAAGAGCCAGCAGGGAAAACTATGCCTTGTTCTAAAGCTCTTTGGGAACCGCTTGCGTAGCCCCACAGACCTGGGGGCTGCAGGCTTTCCTGCTGCTTTCAGCCTCAAAACCACCCTTTCCCAGTTGGTGCCGCGCCAGGCCCAAAAATGGCCATATGTCTGGAGACTGGTCCCACGCCCAAAGAGCCAGCAGGGAAAACTATGCCTTGTTCTAAAGCTCTTGGGGAACCGCTTGCGTAGCCCCACACAAACTGGGGGCTGCAGGCTTTTCTCGCGCTTTCAGCCTCAGAAGAACCCTTTCGCACTTGGCGCCGCGCCAGGCCCAAAAATGGCCATATGTCTGGAGATTGGTCCCACGCCCAAAGAGCCAGCAGGGAAAATTATGCCTTGTTCTAAAGCTCTTTGGGAACCGCTTGCGTAGCCCCACACACCTGGGGGCTGCAGGCTTTCCTGCTGCCTTCAGCCTCAAAACCACCCTTTCCCACTTGGCGCCGCGCCATGCCCAAAAATGGCCATATGGCTGGAGACTGGTCCCACGCCCAAAGAGCCAGCAGGGAAAACTATGCCTTGTTCTAACAAACTGGGGGCTGCAGGCTTTTCTCACGCTTTCAGCCTCAGAAGAACCCTTTCGCAATTGGCGCCGCGCCAGGCCCAAAAATGGCCATATCTCTGGAGGTTGGTCCCACGCCCAAAGAGCCAGCAGGGAAAACTATGCCTTGTTCTAAAGCTCTTTGGGAACCGCTTGCGTAGCCCCACAGACCTGGGGGCTGCAGGCTTTCCTGCTGCTTTCAGCCTCAAAACCACCCTTTCCCACTTGGTGCCGCGCCAGGCCCAAAAATGGCCATATGTCTGGAGACTGGTCCCACGCCCAAAGAGCCAGCAGGGAAAACTATGCCTTGTTCTAACAAACTGGGGGCTGCAGGCTTTTCTCGCGCTTTCAGCCTCAGAAGAACCCTTTCGCACTTGGCGCCGCGCCAGGCCCAAAAATGGCCATATGTCTGGAGGTTGGTCCCACGCCCAAAGAGCCAGCAGGGAAAACTATGCCTTGTTCTAAAGCTCTTTGGGAACCGCTTGCGTAGCCCCACACACCTGGGGGCTGCAGGCTTTCCTGCTGCCTTCAGCCTCAAAACCACCCTTTCCCACTTGGCGCCGCGCCAGGCACAAAAATGGCCATATGTCTGGAGACTGGTCCCACGCCCAAAGAGCCAGCAGGGAAAACTATGCCTTGTTCTAAAGCTCTTTGGGAACCGCTTGCGTAGCCCCACACAAACTGGGGGCTACAGGCTTTTCTCGCGCTTTCAGCCTCAGAAGAACCCTTTCTAACTTGGCGCCGCGCCAGGCCTAAAAATGGCCATATGTCTGGAGACTGGTCCCACGCCCAAAGAGCCAGCAGGGAAAACTATGCCTTGTTCTAAAGCTCTTTGGGAACCGCTTGCGTAGCCCCACACACCTGGGGGCTGCAGGCTTTCCTGCTGCCTTCAGCCTCAAAAGCACGCTTTCCCACTTGGCGCCGCGCCAGGCCCAAAAATGGCCATATGTCTGGAGATTGGTCCCACGCCCAAAGAGCCAGCAGGGAAAACTATGCCTTGTTCTAAAGCTCTTTGGGAACCGCTTGCGTAGCCCCACACACCTGGGGGCTGCAGGCTTTCCTGCTGCCTTCAGCCTCAAAACCACCCTTTCCCACTTGGCGTCACGCCAGGCACAAAAATGGCCATATGTCTGGAGACTGGTCCCACGCCCAAAGAGCCAGCAGGGAAAACTATGCCTTGTTCTAAAGCTCTTTGGGAACGGCTGGCGTAGCCCCACACACCTGGGGGCTGCAGGCTTTCCTACTGCCTTCAGCCTCAAAACCACCCTTTCCCACTTGGCGCCGCACCAGGCCCAAAAATGGCCATATGTCTGGAGATTGGTCCCACGCCCAAAGAGCCAGCAGGGAAAACTATGCCTTGTTCTAAAGCTCTTTGGGAACCGCTTGCGTAGCCCCACAGACCTGGGGGCTGCAGGCTTTCCTGCTGCTTTCAGCCTCAAAACCACCCTTTCCCAGTTGGTGCCGCGCCAGGCCCAAAAATGGCCATATGTCTGGAGACTGGTCCCACGCCCAAAGAGCCAGCAGGGAAAACTATGCCTTGTTCTAAAGCTCTTGGGGAACCGCTTGCGTAGCCCCACACAAACTGGGGGCTGCAGGCTTTTCTCGCGCTTTCAGCCTCAGAAGAACCCTTTCGCACTTGGCGCCACGCCAGGCCCAAAAATGGCCATATGTCTGGAGATTGGTCCCACGCCCAAAGAGCCAGCAGGGAAAATTATGCCTTGTTCTAAAGCTCTTTGGGAACCGCTTGCGTAGCCCCACACACCTGGGGGCTGCAGGCTTTCCTGCTGCCTTCAGCCTCAAAACCACCCTTTCCCACTTGGCGCCGCGCCATGCCCAAAAATGGCCATATGGCTGGAGACTGGTCCCACGCCCAAAGAGCCAGCAGGGAAAACTATGCCTTGTTCTAACAAACTGGGGGCTGCAGGCTTTTCTCACGCTTTCAGCCTCAGAAGAACCCTTTCGCAATTGGCGCCGCGCCAGGCCCAAAAATGGCCATATCTCTGGAGGTTGGTCCCACGCCCAAAGAGCCAGCAGGGAAAACTATGCCTTGTTCTAAAGCTCTTTGGGAACCGCTTGCGTAGCCCCACACAAACTGGGGGCTGCAGACTTTTCTCGCGCTTTCAGCCTCAGAAGAACCCTTTCTCACTTGGCGCCACGCCAGGCCCAAAAATGGCCATATGTGCGGAGACTGGTCCCACGCCCAAAGAGCCAGCAGGGAAAACTATGCCTTGTTTTAAAGCTCTTTGGGAACCGCTTGCGTAGCCACACACACCTGGGGGCTGCAGGCTTTCCTGCTCTCTTCAGCCTCAAAAGCACGCTTTCCCACTTGGCGCCGCGCCAGGCCCAAAAATGGCCATATGTCTGGAGACTGGTCCCACGCCCAAAGAGCCAGCAGGGAAAACTATGCCTTGTTCTAAAGCTCTTTGGGAACCGCTTGCGTAGCCCCACACACCTGGGGGCTGCAGGCTTTCCTGCTGCCTTCAGCCTCAAAACCACCCTTTCCCACTTTGCGTCACGCCAGGCACAAAAATGGCCATATGTCTGGAGACTGGTCCCACGCCCAAAGAGCCAGCAGGGAAAACTATGCCTTGTTCTAAAGCTCTTTGGGAACCGCTTGCGTAGCCCCGCACACCTGGGGGCTGCAGGCTTTCCTGCTCTCTTCAGCCTCAAAACCACCCTTTCCCACTTGGCGCCGCACCAGGCACAAAAATGGCCATATGTCTGGAGATTGGACCCACGCCCAAAGAGCCAGCAGGGAAAACTATGCCTTGTTCTAAAGCTCTTTGGGAACCACTTGCTTAGCCCCACACACCTGGGGGCTGCAGGCTTTTCTCGCGCTTTCAGCCTCAGAAGAACCCTTTCGCACTTGGCGCCGCGCCAGGCCCAAAAATGGCCATATGTCTGGAGACTGGTCCCACACCCAAAGAGCCAGCAGGGAAAACTATGCCTTGTTCTAAAGCTCTTTGGGAACCGCTTGCGTAGCCCTACAGACCTGGGGGCTGCAGGCTTTCCTGCTGCCTTCAGCCTCAAAACCACCCTTTCCCACATGGCGTCACGCCAGGCACAAAAATGGCCATATGTCTGCAGACTGGTCCCACGCCCAAAGAGCCAGCAGGGAAAAATATGCCTTGTTCTAAAGCTCTTTGGGAACCGCTTGCGTAGCCCCACACACCTGGGGGCTGCAGGCTTTCCTGCTCTCTTCAGCCTCAGAAGAACCCTTTCGCACTTGGCGCCACGCCAGGCACAAAAATGGCCATATGTCTGGACATTTGTTCCACGCCCAAAGAGCCAGCAGGGAAAACTATGCCTTGTTCTAAAGCTCTTTGGGAACGGCTTGCGTAGCCCCACACACCTGGGGGCTGCAGGCTTTCCTGCTCTCTTCAGCCTCAAAAGCACGCTTTCCCACTTGGCGCCGCGCCAGGCCCAAAAATGGCCATATGTCTGGAGATTGGTCCCACGCCCAAAGAGCCAGCAGGGAAAACTATGCCTTGTTCTAAAGCTCTTTGGGAACGGCTTGCGTAGCCCCACACACCTGGGGGCTGCAGGCTTTCCTGCTGCCTTCAGCCTCAAAACCACCCTTTCCCACTTGGCGTCACGCCAGGCACAAAAATGGCCATATGTCTGGAGACTGGTCCCACGCCCAAAGAGCCAGCAGGGAAAACTATGCCTTGTTCTAAAGCTCTTTGGGAACGGCTGGCGTAGCCCCACACACCTGGGGGCTGCAGGCTTTCCTACTGCCTTCAGCCTCAAAACCACCCTTTCCCACTTGGCGCCGCACCAGGCCCAAAAATGGCCATATGTCTGGAGATTGGTCCCACGCCCAAAGAGCCAGCAGGGAAAACTATGCCTTGTTCTAAAGCTCTTTGGGAACCGCTTGCGTAGCCCCACAGACCTGGGGGCTGCAGGCTTTCCTGCTGCTTTCAGCCTCAAAACCACCCTTTCCCAGTTGGTGCCGCGCCAGGCCCAAAAATGGCCATATGTCTGGAGACTGGTCCCACGCCCAAAGAGCCAGCAGGGAAAACTATGCCTTGTTCTAAAGCTCTTGGGGAACCGCTTGCGTAGCCCCACACAAACTGGGGGCTGCAGGCTTTTCTCGCGCTTTCAGCCTCAGAAGAACCCTTTCGCACTTGGCGCCACGCCAGGCCCAAAAATGGCCATATGTCTGGAGATTGGTCCCACGCCCAAAGAGCCAGCAGGGAAAATTATGCCTTGTTCTAAAGCTCTTTGGGAACCGCTTGCGTAGCCCCACACACCTGGGGGCTGCAGGCTTTCCTGCTGCCTTCAGCCTCAAAACCACCCTTTCCCACTTGGCGCCGCGCCATGCCCAAAAATGGCCATATGGCTGGAGACTGGTCCCACGCCCAAAGAGCCAGCAGGGAAAACTATGCCTTGTTCTAACAAACTGGGGGCTGCAGGCTTTTCTCACGCTTTCAGCCTCAGAAGAACCCTTTCGCAATTGGCGCCGCGCCAGGCCCAAAAATGGCCATATCTCTGGAGGTTGGTCCCACGCCCAAAGAGCCAGCAGGGAAAACTATGCCTTGTTCTAAAGCTCTTTGGGAACCGCTTGCGTAGCCCCACACAAACTGGGGGCTGCAGACTTTTCTCGCGCTTTCAGCCTCAGAAGAACCCTTTCTCACTTGGCGCCACGCCAGGCCCAAAAATGGCCATATGTGCGGAGACTGGTCCCACGCCCAAAGAGCCAGCAGGGAAAACTATGCCTTGTTTTAAAGCTCTTTGGGAACCGCTTGCGTAGCCACACACACCTGGGGGCTGCAGGCTTTCCTGCTCTCTTCAGCCTCAAAAGCACGCTTTCCCACTTGGCGCCGCGCCAGGCCCAAAAATGGCCATATGTCTGGAGACTGGTCCCACGCCCAAAGAGCCAGCAGGGAAAACTATGCCTTGTTCTAAAGCTCTTTGGGAACCGCTTGCGTAGCCCCACACACCTGGGGGCTGCAGGCTTTCCTGCTGCCTTCAGCCTCAAAACCACCCTTTCCCACTTTGCGTCACGCCAGGCACAAAAATGGCCATATGTCTGGAGACTGGTCCCACGCCCAAAGAGCCAGCAGGGAAAACTATGCCTTGTTCTAAAGCTCTTTGGGAACCGCTTGCGTAGCCCCGCACACCTGGGGGCTGCAGGCTTTCCTGCTCTCTTCAGCCTCAAAACCACCCTTTCCCACTTGGCGCCGCACCAGGCACAAAAATGGCCATATGTCTGGAGATTGGACCCACGCCCAAAGAGCCAGCAGGGAAAACTATGCCTTGTTCTAAAGCTCTTTGGGAACCACTTGCTTAGCCCCACACACCTGGGGGCTGCAGGCTTTTCTCGCGCTTTCAGCCTCAGAAGAACCCTTTCGCACTTGGCGCCGCGCCAGGCCCAAAAATGGCCATATGTCTGGAGACTGGTCCCACACCCAAAGAGCCAGCAGGGAAAACTATGCCTTGTTCTAAAGCTCTTTGGGAACCGCTTGCGTAGCCCTACAGACCTGGGGGCTGCAGGCTTTCCTGCTGCCTTCAGCCTCAAAACCACCCTTTCCCACATGGCGTCACGCCAGGCACAAAAATGGCCATATGTCTGCAGACTGGTCCCACGCCCAAAGAGCCAGCAGGGAAAAATATGCCTTGTTCTAAAGCTCTTTGGGAACCGCTTGCGTAGCCCCACACACCTGGGGGCTGCAGGCTTTCCTGCTCTCTTCAGCCTCAGAAGAACCCTTTCGCACTTGGCGCCACGCCAGGCACAAAAATGGCCATATGTCTGGACATTTGTTCCACGCCCAAAGAGCCAGCAGGGAAAACTATGCCTTGTTCTAAAGCTCTTTGGGAACGGCTTGCGTAGCCCCACACACCTGGGGGCTGCAGGCTTTCCTGCTCTCTTCAGCCTCAAAAGCACGCTTTCCCACTTGGCGCCGCGCCAGGCCCAAAAATGGCCATATGTCTGGAGATTGGTCCCACGCCCAAAGAGCCAGCAGGGAAAACTATGCCTTGTTCTAAAGCTCTTTGGGAACGGCTTGCGTAGCCCCACACACCTGGGGGCTGCAGGCTTTCCTGCTGCCTTCAGCCTCAAAACCACCCTTTCCCACTTGGCGCCGCGCCAGGCCCAAAAATGGCCATATGTCTGGAGACTGGTCCCACGCCCAAAGAGCCAGCAGGGAAAACTATGCCTTGTTCTAAAGCTCTTTGGGAACCGCTTGCGTAGCCCCGCAGACCTGGGGGCTGCAGGCTTTCCTGCTGCCTTCTGCCTCAAAACCACCATTTCCCACTTCGCGCCGCGCCATGCCCAAAAATAGCCATATGGCTGGAGATTTGTTCTACGCCCAAAGAGCCAGCAGGGAAAACTATGCCTTGTTCTAAAGCTCTTTGGGAACTGCTTGCGTAGCCCCACACACCTGGGGGCTACAGGCTTTCCTGCTGCCTTCAGCCTCAAAACCACCCTTTCCCACTTGGCGCCGCACCAGGCCTAAAAATGGCCATATGTCTGGAGACTGGTCCCACGCCCAAAGAGCCAGCAGGGAAAACTATGCCTTGTTCTAAAGCTCTTTGGGAACCGCTTGCGTAGCCCCACACACCTGGGGGCTGCAGGCTTTCCTGCTGCCTTCAGTCTCAAATGCACCCTTTCCCACTTGGCGCCGCGCCAGGCCCAAAAATAGCCATATGTCTGGAGACTGGTCCCACGCCCAAAGAGCCAGCAGGGAAAACTATGCCTTGTTCTAAAGCTCTTTGGGAACCGCTTGCGTAGCCCCACACACCTGGGTGCTGCAGGCTTTCCTGCTCTCTTCAGCCTCAAAAGCACCCTTTCCCACATGGCGTCACGCCAGGCCCAAAAATGGCCATATGTCTGGAGACTGGTCCCACGCCCAAAGAGCCAGCAGGGAAAACTATGCCTTGTTCTAAAGCTCTTGGGGAACCGCTTGCGTAGCCCCACACACCTGGGGGTGGCAGGCTTTCCTGCTCTCTTCAGCCTCAGAAGAACCCTTTCGCACTTGGCGCCACGCCAGGCACAAAAATGGCCATATGTCTGGAGATTTGTTCCACGCCCAAAGAGCCAGCAGGGAAAACTATGCCTTGTTCTAAAGCTCTTTGGGAACGGCTTGCGTAGCCCCACACACCTGGGGGCTGCAGGCTTTCCTGCTCTCTTCAGCCTCAAAAGCACCCTTTCCCACATGGCGTCACGCCAGGCATTAAAATGGCCATATGTCTGCAGACTGGTCCCACGCCCAAAGAGCCAGCAGGGAAAACTATGCCTTGTTCTAAAGCTCTTTGGGAACGGCTTGCGTAGCCCCACACACCTGGGGGCTGCAGGCTTTCCTGCTCTCTTCAGCCTCAGAAGAACCCTTTCGCACTTGGCGCCACGCCAGGCACAAAAATGGCCATATGTCTGGAGATTGGTCCCACGCCCAAAGAGCCAGCAGGGAAAACTATGCCTTGTTCTAAAGCTCTTTGGGAACGGCTTGCGTAGCCCCACACACCTGGGGGCTGCAGGCTTTCCTGCTCTCTTCAGCCTGAAAAGCACGCTTTCCCACTTGGCGCCGCGCCAGGCCCAAAAATGGCCATATGTCTGGAGATTGGTCCCACGCCCAAAGAGCCAGCAGGGAAAACTATGCCTTGTTCTAAAGCTCTTTGGGAACCGCTTGCGTAGCCCCACACACCTGGGGGCTGCAGGCTTTCCTGCTGCCTTCAGCCTCAAAACCACCCTTTCCCACTTGGCGCCGCGCCAGGCCCAAAAATGGCCATATGTCTGGAGACTGGTCCCACGCCCAAAGAGCCAGCAGGGAAAACTATGCCTTGTTCTAAAGCTCTTTGGGAACCGCTTGCGTAGCCCCACACACCTGGGGGCTGCAGGCTTTCCTGCTGCCTTCTGCCTCAAAAGCACGCTTTCCCACTTGGCGCCGCGCCATGCCCAAAAATAGCCATATGGCTGGAGACTGGTCCCACGCCCAAAGAGCCAGCAGGGAAAACTATGCCTTGTTCTAAAGCTCTTTGGGAACCGCTTGCGAAGCCCCACACACCTGGGGGCTGCAGGCTTTCCTGCTGCCTTCAGCCTCAAAACCACCCTTTCCCACTTGGCGTCACGCCAGGCACAAAAATGGCCATATGGCTGGAGACTGGTCCCACGCCCAAAGAGCCAGCAGGGAAAACTATGCCTTGTTCTAAAGCTCTTTGGGAACCGCTTGCGTAGCCCCACACACCTGGGGGCTGCAGGCTTTCCTGCTCTCTTCAGCCTCAGAAGAACCCTTTCGCACTTGGCGCCACGCCAGGCACAAAAATGGCCATATGTCTGGAGATTTGTTCTACGCCCAAAGAGCCAGCAGGGAAAACTATGCCTTGTTCTAAAGCTCTTTGGGAACGGCTTGCGTAGCCCCACACACCTGGGGGCTGCAGGCTTTCCTGCTCTCTTCAGCCTCAAAAGCACGCTTTCCCACTTGGCGCCGCGCCAGGCACAAAAATGGCCATATGTCTGGAGATTTGTTCCACGCCCAAAGAGCCAGCAGGGAAAACTATGCCTTGTTCTAAAGCTCTTTGGGAACCGCTTGCGTAGCCCCACAGACCTGGGGGCTGCAGGCTTTCCTGCTGCCTTCTGCCTCAAAACCACCATTTCCCACTTCGCGCCGCGCCATGCCCAAAAATAGCCATATGGCTGGAGACTGGTCCCACGCCCAAAGAGCCAGCAGGGAAAACTATGCCTTGTTCTAAAGCTCTTTGGGAACCGCTTGCGAAGCCCCACACACCTGGGGGCTGCAGGCTTTCCTGCTGCCTTCAGCCTCAAAACCACCCTTTCCCACTTGGCGTCACGCCAGGCACAAAAATGGCCATATGGCTGGAGACTGGTCCCACGCCCAAAGAGCCAGCAGGGAAAACTATGCCTTGTTCTAAAGCTCTTTGGGAACCGCTTGCGTAGCCCCACACACCTGGGGGCTGCAGGCTTTCCTGCTCTCTTCAGCCTCAGAAGAACCCTTTCGCACTTGGCGCCACGCCAGGCACAAAAATGGCCATATGTCTGGAGATTTGTTCTACGCCCAAAGAGCCAGCAGGGAAAACTATGCCTTGTTCTAAAGCTCTTTGGGAACGGCTTGCGTAGCCCCACACACCTGGGGGCTGCAGGCTTTCCTGCTCTCTTCAGCCTCAAAAGCACGCTTTCCCACTTGGCGCCGCGCCAGGCACAAAAATGGCCATATGTCTGGAGATTTGTTCCACGCCCAAAGAGCCAGCAGGGAAAACTATGCCTTGTTCTAAAGCTCTTTGGGAACGGCTTGCGTAGCCCCACACACCTGGGGGCTGCAGGCTTTCCTGCTCTCTTCAGCCTCAAAAGCACGCTTTCCCACTTGGCGCCGCGCCAGGCACAAAAATGGCCATATGTCTGGAGATGGTTCCACGCCCAAAGAGCCAGCAGGGAAAACTATGCCTTGTTCTAAATCTCTTTGGGAACCGCTTGCGTAGCCCCACACACCTGGGGGCTGCAGGCTTTCCTGCTGCCTTCAGCCTCAAAACCACCCTTTCCCACTTGGCGCCGCGCCAGGCCCAAAAATGGCCATATGTCTGGAGACTGGTCCCACGCCCAAAGAGCCAGCAGGGAAAACTATGCCTTGTTCTAAAGCTCTTTGGGAACCGCTTGCGTAGCCCCACACAAACTGGGGGCTGCAGGCTTTTCTCGCGCTTTCAGCGTCAGAAGAACCCTTTCGCAATTGGCGCCGCGCCAGGCCCAAAAATGGCCATATGTCTGGAGACTGGTCCCACGCCCAAAGAGCCAGCAGGGAAAACTATGCCTTGTTCTAAAGCTCTTTGGGAACCGCTTGCGTAGCCCCACACACCTGGGGGCTGCAGGCTTTCCTGCTGCCTTCAGCCTCAAAACCACCCTTTCCCACTTGGCGCCGCGCCAGGCACAAAAATAGCCATATGGCTGGAGACTGGTCCCACGCCCAAAGAGCCAGCAGGGAAAACTATGCCTTGTTCTAAAGCTCTTTGGGAACCGCTTGCGTAGCCCCACACACCTGGGGGCTGCAGGCTTTCCTGCTCTCTTCAGCCTCAAAAGCACCCTTTCCCACATGGCGTCACGCCAGGCCCAAAAATGGCCATATGTCTGGAGACTGGTCCCACGCCCAAAGAGCCAGCAGGGAAAACTATGCCTTGTTCTAAAGCTCTTGGGGAACCGCTTGCGTAGCCCCACACACCTGGGGGTTGCAGGCTTTCCTGCTCTCTTCAGCCTCAGAAGAACCCTTTCGCACTTGGCGCCACGCCAGGCACAAAAATGGCCATATGTCTGGAGATTTGTTCCACGCCCAAAGAGCCAGCAGGGAAAACTATGCCTTGTTCTAAAGCTCTTTGGGAACGGCTTGCGTAGCCCCACACACCTGGGGGCTGCAGGCTTTCCTGCTCTCTTCAGCCTCAAAAGCACCCTTTCCCACATGGCGTCACGCCAGGCATTAAAATGGCCATATGTCTGCAGACTGGTCCCACGCCCAAAGAGCCAGCAGGGAAAACTATGCCTTGTTCTAAAGCTCTTTGGGAACGGCTTGCGTAGCCCCACACACCTGGGGGCTGCAGGCTTTCCTGCTCTCTTCAGCCTCAGAAGAACCCTTTCGCACTTGGCGCCACGCCAGGCACAAAAATGGCCATATGTCTGGAGATTGGTCCCACGCCCAAAGAGCCAGCAGGGAAAACTATGCCTTGTTCTAAAGCTCTCTGGGAACGGCTTGCGTAGCCCCACACACCTGGGGGCTGCAGGCTTTCCTGCTCTCTTCAGCCTGAAAAGCACGCTTTCCCACTTGGCGCCGCGCCAGGCCCAAAAATGGCCATATGTCTGGAGATTGGTCCCACGCCCAAAGAGCCAGCAGGGAAAACTATGCCTTGTTCTAAAGCTCTTTGGGAACCGCTTGCGTAGCCCCACACACCTGGGGGCTGCAGGCTTTCCTGCTGCCTTCAGCCTCAATACCACCCTTTCCCACTTGGCGCCGCGCCAGGCCCAAAAATGGCCATATGTCTGGAGACTGGTCCCACGCCCAAAGAGCCAGCAGGGAAAACTATGCCTTGTTCTAAAGCTCTTTGGGAACCGCTTGCGTAGCCCCACACACCTGGGGGCTGCAGGCTTTCCTGCTGCCTTCAGTCTCAAAAGCACCCTTTCCCACTTGGCGCCGCGCCAGGCACAAAAATAGCCATATGGCTGGAGACTGGTCCCACGCCCAAAGAGCCAGCAGGGAAAACTATGCCTTGTTCTAAAGCTCTTTGGGAACCGCTTGCGTAGCCCCACACACCTGGGGGCTGCAGGCTTTCCTGCTCTCTTCAGCCTCAAAAGCACCCTTTCCCACATGGCGTCACGCCAGGCCCAAAAATGGCCATATGTCTGGAGACTGGTCCCACGCCCAAAGAGCCAGCAGGGAAAACTATGCCTTGTTCTAAAGCTCTTGGGGAACCGCTTGCGTAGCCCCACACACCTGGGGGTTGCAGGCTTTCCTGCTCTCTTCAGCCTCAGAAGAACCCTTTCGCACTTGGCGCCACGCCAGGCACAAAAATGGCCATATGTCTGGAGATTTGTTCCACGCCCAAAGAGCCAGCAGGGAAAACTATGCCTTGTTCTAAAGCTCTTTGGGAACGGCTTGCGTAGCCCCACACACCTGGGGGCTGCAGGCTTTCCTGCTCTCTTCAGCC
Source organism: Chroicocephalus ridibundus (assembly GCF_963924245.1). Lineage (NCBI taxonomy): Eukaryota > Metazoa > Chordata > Aves > Charadriiformes > Laridae > Chroicocephalus > Chroicocephalus ridibundus. The sequence goes on from NW_026961800.1 coordinate 539,550, forward strand.
TCAAAAGCACCCTTTCCCACATGGCGTCACGCCAGGCATTAAAATGGCCATATGTCTGCAGACTGGTCCCACGCCCAAAGAGCCAGCAGGGAAAACTATGCCTTGTTCTAAAGCTCTTTGGGAACGGCTTGCGTAGCCCCACACACCTGGGGGCTGCAGGCTTTCCTGCTCTCTTCAGCCTCAGAAGAACCCTTTCGCACTTGGCGCCACGCCAGGCACAAAAATGGCCATATGTCTGGAGATTGGTCCCACGCCCAAAGAGCCAGCAGGGAAAACTATGCCTTGTTCTAAAGCTCTCTGGGAACGGCTTGCGTAGCCCCACACACCTGGGGGCTGCAGGCTTTCCTGCTCTCTTCAGCCTGAAAAGCACGCTTTCCCACTTGGCGCCGCGCCAGGCCCAAAAATGGCCATATGTCTGGAGATTGGTCGACGCCCAAAGAGCCAGCAGGGAAAACTATGCCTTGTTCTAAAGCTCTTTGGGAACCGCTTGCGTAGCCCCACACACCTGGGGGCTGCAGGCTTTCCTGCTGCCTTCAGCCTCAATACCACCCTTTCCCACTTGCGCCGCGCCAGGCCCAAAAATGGCCATATGTCTGGAGACTGGTCCCACGCCCAAAGAGCCAGCAGGGAAAACTATGCCTTGTTCTAAAGCTCTTTGGGAACCGCTTGCGTAGCCCCACAGACCTGGGGGCTGCAGGCTTTCCTGCTGCCTTCTGCCTCAAAACCACCCTTTCCCACTTGGCGTCACGCCAGGCACAAAAATGGCCATATGGCTGGAGACTGGTCCCACGCCCAAAGAGCCAGCAGGGAAAACTATGCCTTGTTCTAAAGCTCTTTGGGAACCGCTTGCGTAGCCCCACACACCTGGGGGCTGCAGGCTTTCCTGCTCTCTTCAGCCTCAGAAGAACCCTTTCGCACTTGGCGCCACGCCAGGCACAAAAATGGCCATATGTCTGGAGATTTGTTCTACGCCCAAAGAGCCAGCAGGGAAAACTATGCCTTGTTCTAAAGCTCTTTGGGAACGGCTTGCGTAGCCCCCCACACCTGGGGGCTGCAGGCTTTCCTGCTCTCTTCAGCCTCAAAAGCACGCTTTCCCACTTGGCGCCGCGCCAGGCACAAAAATGGCCATATGTCTGGAGATTTGTTCCACGCCCAAAGAGCCAGCAGGGAAAACTATGCCTTGTTCTAAAGCTCTTTGGGAACCGCTTGCGTAGCCCCACACACCTGGGGGCTGCAGGCTTTCCTGCTCTCTTCAGCCTCAGAAGAACCCTTTCGCACTTGGCGCCACGCCAGGCACAAAAATGGCCGTATGTCTGGAGATTTGTTCCACGCCCAAAGAGCCTGCAGGGAAAACTATGCCTTGTTCTAAAGCTCTTTGGGAACTGCTTGCGTAGCCCCACAGACCTGGGGGCTGCAGGCTTTCCTGCTGCCTTCAGCCTCAAAAGCACCCTTTCCCACTTGGCGCCGCGCCAGGCCCAAAAATAGCCATATGGCTGGAGACTGGTCCCACGCCCAAAGAGCCAGCAGGGAAAACTATGCCTTGTTCTAAAGCTCTTTGGGAACCGCTTGCGTAGCCCCACACACCTGGGGGCTGCAGGCTTTCCTGCTCTCTTCAGCCTCAAAAGCACCCTTTCCCACTTGGCGCCGCGCCAGGCACAAAAATGGCCATATGTCTGGAGATTTGTTCCACGCCCAAAGAGCCAGCAGGGAAAACTATGCCTTGTTCTAAAGCTCTTTGGGAACCGCTTGCGTAGCCCCACACACCTGGGGGCTACAGGCTTTCCTGCTGCCTTCAGTCTCAAAACCACCCTTTCCCACTTGGCGCCGCACCAGGCCCAAAAATGGCCATATGTCTGGAGACTGGTCCCACGCCCAAAGAGCCAGCAGGGAAAACTATGCCTTGTTCTAAAGCTCTTTGGGAACCGCTTGCGTAGCCCCACAGACCTGGGGGCTGCAGGCTTTCCTGCTGCCTTCAGCCTCAAAACCATCCTTTCCCACATGGCGTCACGCCAGGCCCAAAAATGGCCATATGGCTGGAGACTGGTCCCACGCCCAAAGAGCCAGCAGGGAAAACTATGCCTTGTTCTAAAGCTCTTGGGGAACCGCTTGCGTAGCCCCACACACCTGGGGGCTGCAGGCTTTCCTGCTCTCTTCAGCCTCAGAAGAACCCTTTCGCACTTGGCGCCACGCCAGGCACAAAAATGGCCATATGTCTGGAGATTTGTTCCATGCCCAAAGAGCCAGCAGGGAAAACTATGCCTTGTTCTAAAGCTCTTTGGGAACGGCTTGCGTAGCCCCACACACCTGGGGGCTGCAGGCTTTCCTGCTCTCTTCAGCCTCAAAAGCACGCTTTCCCACTTGGCGCCGCGCCAGGCACAAAAATGGCCATATGTCTGGAGATTGGTTCCACGCCCAAAGAGCCAGCAGGGAAAACTATGCCTTGTTCTAAAGCTCTTTGGGAACCGCTTGCGTAGCCCCACACACCTGGGGGCTGCAGGCTTTCCTGCTGCCTTCAGCCTCAAAACCACCCTTTCCCACTTGGCGCCGCGCCAGGCCCAAAAATGGCCATATGTCTGGAGACTGGTCCCACGCCCAAAGAGCCAGCAGGGAAAACTATGCCTTGTTCTAAAGCTCTTTGGGAACCGCTTGCGTAGCCCCACACAAACTGGGGGCTGCAGGCTTTTCTCGCGCTTTCAGCGTCAGAAGAACCCTTTCGCAATTGGCGCCGCGCGAGGCCCAAAAATGGCCATATGTCTGGAGGTTGGTCCCACGCTCAAAGAGCCAGCAGGGAAAACTATGCCTTGTTCTAAAGCTCTTTGGGAACCGTTTGCGTAGCCCCACACACCTGGGGGCTGCAGGCTTTCCTGCTGCCTTCAGCCTCAAAACCACCCTTTCCCACATGGCGTCACGCCAGGCACAAAAATGGCCATATGTCTGGAGACTGGTCCCACGCCCAAAGAGCCAGCAGGGAAAACTATGCCTTGTTCTAAAGCTCTTTGGGAACGCCTTGCGTAGCCCCACACACCTGGGGGCTGCAGGCTTTCCTGCTGCCTTCAGCCTCAAAACCACCCTTTCCCACATGGCGTCACGCCAGGCACAAAAATGGCCATATGTCTGGAGGTTGGTCCCACGCCCAAAGAGCCAGCAGGGAAAACTATGCCTTGTTCTAAAGCTCTTTGGGAACCGCTTGCGTAGCCCCACACACCTGGGGGCTGCAGGCTTTCCTCGCGCTTTCAGCCTCAGAAGAACCCTTTCGCACTTGGCGCCGCGCCAGGCACAAAAATGGCCATATGTCTGGAGACTGGTCCCACGCCCAAAGAGCCAGCAGGGAAAACTATGCCTTGTTCTAAAGCTCTTTGGGAACCGCTTGCGTAGCCCCACACACCTGGGGGTTACAGGCTTTCCTGCTCTCTTCAGCCTCAGAAGAACCCTTTCGCACTTGGCGCCGCGCCAGGCCCAAAAATGGCCATATGTCTGGAGATTGGTCCCACGCCCAAAGAGCCAGCAGGGAAAACTATGCCTTGTTCTAAAGCTCTTTGGGAACCGCTTGCGTAGCCCCACACACCTGGGTGTTACAGGCTTTCCTGCTGCCTTCAGCCTCAAAAGCACCCTTTCCCACTTGGCGCCGCGCCAGGCCCAAAAATACCCATATGGCTGGAGACTGGTCCCACGCCCAAAGAGCCAGCACGGAAAACTATGCCTTGTTCTAAAGCTCTTTGGGAACCACTTGCGTAGCCCTACAGACCTGGGGGCTGCAGGCTTTCCTGCTGCCTTCAGCCTCAAAACCATCCTTTCCCACATGGCGTCACGCTAGGCCCAAAAATGGCCATATGTCTGGAGACTGGTCCCACGCCCAAAGAGCCAGCAGGGAAAACTATGCCTTGTTCTAAAGCTCTTTGGGAACCGCTTGCGTAGCCCCACACACCTGGGGGCTGCAGGCTTTCCTGCTGCCTTCAGCCTCAAAACCACCCTTTCCCACTTGGCGCCGCGCCAGGCACAAAAATGGCCATATGTCTGGAGATTGGTTCCACGCCCAAAGAGCCAGCAGGGAAAACTATGCCTTGTTCTAAAGCTCTTTGGGAACCGCTTGCGTAGCCCCACACACCTGGGGGCTGCAGGCTTTCCTGCTGCCTTCAGCCTCAAAACCACCCTTTCCCACTTGGCGCCGCACCAGGCCCAAAAATGGCCATATGTCTGGAGACTGGTCCCACGCCCAAAGAGCCAGCAGGGAAAACTATGCCTTGTTCTAAAGCTCTTTGGGAACCGCTTGCGTAGCCCCACACACCTGGGGGTTACAGGTTTTCCTGCTCTCTTCAGCCTCAGAAGAACCCTTTCGCACTTGGCGCCGCGCCAGGCCCAAAAATGGCCATATGTCTGGAGATTGGTCCCACGCCCAAAGAGCCAGCAGGGAAAACTATGCCTTGTTCTAAAGCTCTTTGGGAACCGCTTGCGTAGCCCCACACACCTGGGGGCAACAGGCTTTCCTGCTGCCTTCAGCCTCAAAATCATCCTTTCCCACATGGCGTCACGCCAGGCCCAAAAATGGCCATATGTCTGGAGACTGGTCCCACGCCCAAAGAGCCAGCAGGGAAAACTATGCCTTGTTCTAAAGCTGTTGGGGAACCGCTTGCGTAGCCCCACACACCTGGGGGCTGCAGGCTTTCCTGCTCTCTTCAGCCTCAGAAGAACCCTTTCGCACTTGGCGCCACGCCAGGCACAAAAATGGCCATATGCCTGGAGACTGGTCCCACGCCCAAAGAGCCAGCAGGGAAAACTATGCCTTGTTCTAAAGCTCTTTGGGAACCGCTTGCGTAGCCCCACACACCTGGGGGCTGCAGGCTTTCCTGCTCTCTTCAGCCTCAAAAGCACGCTTTCCCACTTGGCGCCGCGCCAGGCACAAAAATGGCCATATGTCTGGAGATGGTTCCACGCCCAAAGAGCCAGCAGGGAAAACTATGCCTTGTTCTAAAGCTCTTTGGGAACCGCTTGCGTAGCCCCACACAAACTGGGGGCTGCAGGCTTTTCTCGCGCTTTCAGCGTCAGAAGAACCCTTTCGCAATTGGCGCCGCGCCAGGCCCAAAAATGGCCATATGTCTGGAGGTTGGTCCCACGCCCAAAGAGCCAGCAGGGAAAACTATGCCTTGTTCTAAAGCTCTTTGGGAACCGTTTGCGTAGCCCCACACACCTGGGGGCTGCAGGCTTTCCTGCTGCCTTCAGCCTCAAAACCACCCTTTCCCACATGGCGTCACGCCAAGCACAAAAATGGCCATATGTCTGGAGACTGGTGCCACGCCCAAAGAGCCAGCAGGGAAAACTATGCCTTGTTCTAAAGCTCTTTGGGAACCACTTGCGTAGCCCCACACACCTGGGGGCTGCAGGCTTTCCTGCTGCCTTCAGCCTCAAAACCACCCTTTCCCACATGGCGTCACGCCAGGCCCAAAAATGGCCATATGTCTGGAGATTGGTCCCTTTCCCAAAGAGCCAGCAGGGAAAATTATGCCTTGTTCTAAAGCTCTTTGGGAACCGCTTGCGTAGCCCCACACACATGGGGGCTGCAGGCTTTTCTCGCGCTTTCAGCCTCAGAAGAACCCTTTCGCACTTGGCGCCGCGCCAGGCACAAAAATGGCCATATGTCTGGAGACTGGTCCCACGCCCAAAGAGCCAGCAGGGAAAACTATGCCTTGTTTAAAGCTCTTTGGGAACCGCTTGCGTAGCCCCACACACCTGGGGGCTGCAGGCTTTCCTGCTGCCTTCAGCCTCAAAAGCACCCTTTCCCACTTGGCGCCGCGCCAGGCCCAAAAATAGCCATATGGCTGGAGACTGGTCCCTTTCCCAAAGAGCCAGCACGGAAAATTATGCCTTGTTCTAAAGCTCTTTGGGAACCGCTTGCGTAGCCCCACACACCTGGGGGCTACAGGCTTTCCTGCTCTCTTCAGCCTCAGAAGAACCCTTTCGCACTTGGCGCCACGCCAGGCACAAAAATGGCCATATGCCTGGAGACTGGTCCCACGCCCAAAGAGCCAGCAGGGAAAACTATGCCTTGTTCTAAAGCTCTTTGGGAACCGCTTGCGTAGCCCCACACACCTGGGGGCTGCAGGCTTTCCTGCTGCCTTCAGCCTCAAAACCACCCTTTCCCACTTGGCGCCGCGCCAGGCCCAAAAATGGCCATATGTCTGGAGACTGGTCCCACGCCCAAAGAGCCAGCAGGGAAAACTATGCCTTGTTCTAAAGCTCTTGGGGAACCGCTTGCGTAGCCCCACACAAACTGGGGGCTGCAGGCTTTTCTCGCGCTTTCAGCGTCAGAAGAACCCTTTCGCAATTGGCGCCGCGCCAGGCCCAAAAATGGCCATATGTCTGGAGGTTGGTCCCACGCCCAAAGAGCCAGCAGGGAAAACTATGCCTTGTTCTAAAGCTCTTTGGGAACCGTTTGCGTAGCCCCACACACCTGGGGGCTGCAGGCTTTCCTGCTGCCTTCAGCCTCAAAACCACCCTTTCCCACATGGCGTCACGCCAAGCACAAAAATGGCCATATGTCTGGAGACTGGTGCCACGCCCAAAGAGCCAGCAGGGAAAACTATGCCTTGTTCTAAAGCTCTTTGGGAACCACTTGCGTAGCCCCACACACCTGGGGGCTGCAGGCTTTCCTGCTGCCTTCAGCCTCAAAACCACCCTTTCCCACTTGACGCCGCGCCAGGCCCAAAAATGGCCATATGTCTGGAGATTGGTCCCTTTCCCAAAGAGCCAGCAGGGAAAATTATGCCTTGTTCTAAAGCTCTTTGGGAACCGCTTGCGTAGCCCCACACACATGGGGGCTGCAGGCTTTTCTCGCGCTTTCAGCCTCAGAAGAACCCTTTCGCACTTGGCGCCGCGCCAGGCACAAAAATGGACATATGTCTGGAGACTGGTCCCACGCCCAAAGAGCCAGCAGGGAAAACTATGCCTTGTTCTAAAGCTCTTTGGGAACCGCTTGCGTAGCCCCACACACCTGGGGGCTGCAGGCTTTCCTGCTGCCTTCAGCCTCAAAAGCACCCTTTCCCACTTGGCGCCGCGCCAGGCCCAAAAATAGCCATATGGCTGGAGACTGGTCCCTTTCCCAAAGAGCCAGCACGGAAAATTATGCCTTGTTCTAAAGCTCTTTGGGAACCGCTTGCGTAGCCCCACACACCTGGGGGCTACAGGCTTTCCTGCTGCCTTCAGCCTCAAAACCACCCTTTCCCACTTGGCGCCGCACCAGGCCCAAAAATGGCCATATGTCTGGAGACTGGTCCCACGCCCAAAGAGCCAGCAGGGAAAACTATGCCTTGTTCTAAAGCTCTTTGGGAACCGCTTGCGTAGCCCCACACACCTGGGGGCTGCAGGCTTTCCTGCTGCCTTCAGTCTCAAAAGCACCCTTTCCCACTTGGCGCCGCGCCAGGCCCAAAAATATCCATATGGCTGGAGACTGGTCCCACGCCCAAAGAGCCAGCAGGGAAAACTATGCCTTGTTCTAAAGCTCTTTGGGAACCACTTGCGTAGCCCTACAGACCTGGGGGCTGCAGGCTTTCCTGCTGCCTTCAGCCTCAAAACCATCCTTTCCCACATGGCGTCACGCCAGGCCCAAAAATGGCCATATGTCTGGAGACTGGTCCCACGCCCAAAGAGCCAGCAGGGAAAACTATGCCTTGTTCTAAAGCTCTTGGGGAACCGCTTGCGTAGCCCCACACACCTGGGGGCTGCAGGCTTTCCTGCTCTCTTCAGCCTCAGAAGAACCCTTTCGCACTTGGCGCCACGCCAGGCACAAAAATGGCCATATGTCTGGAGATTTGTTCCACGCCCAAAGAGCCAGCAGGGAAAACTATGCCTTGTTCTAAAGCTCTTTGGGAACGGCTTGCGTAGCCCCACACACCTGGGGGCTGCAGGCTTTCCTGCTCTCTTCAGCCTCAAAAGCACACTTTCCCACATGGCGTCACGCCAGGCATTAAAATGGCCATATGTCTGCAGACTGGTCCCACGCCCAAAGAGCCAGCAGGGAAAACTATGCCTTGTTCTAAAGCTCTCTGGGAACGGCTTGCGTAGCCCCACACACCTGGGGGCTGCAGGCTTTCCTGCTCTCTTCAGCCTGAAAAGCACGCTTTCCCACTTGGCGCCGCGCCAGGCCCAAAAATGGCCATATGTCTGGAGATTGGTCCCACGCCCAAAGAGCCAGCAGGGAAAACTATGCCTTGTTCTAAAGCTCTTTGGGAACCGCTTGCGTAGCCCCACAGACCTGGGGGCTGCAGGCTTTCCTGCTGCCTTCTGCCTCAAAACCACCATTTCCCACTTCGCGCCGCGCCAGGCCCAAAAATAGCCATATGGCTGGAGACTGGTCCCATGCCCAAAGAGCCAGCAGGGAAAACTATGCCTTGTTCTAAAGCTCTTTGGGAACCACTTGCGAAGCCCCACACACCTGGGGGCTGCAGGCTTTCCTGCTGCCTTCAGCCTCAAAACCACCCTTTCCCACTTGGCGTCACGCCAGGCACAAAAATGGCCATATGGCTGGAGACTGGTCCCACGCCCAAAGAGCCAGCAGGGAAAACTATGCCTTGTTCTAAAGCTCTTTGGGAACCGCTTGCGTAGCCCCACACACCTGGGGGCTGCAGGCTTTCCTGCTCTCTTCAGCCTCAGAAGAACCCTTTCGCACTTGGCGCCACGCCAGGCACAAAAATGGCCATATGTCTGGAGATTTGTTCTACGCCCAAAGAGCCAGCAGGGAAAACTATGCCTTGTTCTAAAGCTCTTTGGGAACGGCTTGCGTAGCCCCCCACACCTGGGGGCTGCAGGCTTTCCTGCTCTCTTCAGCCTCAAAAGCACGCTTTCCCACTTGGCGCCGCGCCAGGCACAAAAATGGCCATATGTCTGGAGATTTGTTCCACGCCCAAAGAGCCAGCAGGGAAAACTATGCCTTGTTCTAAAGCTCTTTGGGAACCGCTTGCGTAGCCCCACACACCTGGGGGCTGCAGGCTTTCCTGCTCTCTTCAGCCTCAGAAGAACCCTTTCGCACTTGGCGCCACGCCAGGCACAAAAATGGCCGTATGTCTGGAGATTTGTTCCACGCCCAAAGAGCCTGCAGGGAAAACTATGCCTTGTTCTAAAGCTCTTTGGGAACTGCTTGCGTAGCCCCACACACCTGGGGGCTACAGGCTTTCCTGCTGCCTTCAGCCTCAAAACCACCCTTTCCCACTTGGCGCCGCACCAGGCCCAAAAATGGCCATATGTCTGGAGACTGGTCCCACGCCCAAAGAGCCAGCAGGGAAAACTATGCCTTGTTCTAAAGCTCTTTGGGAACTGCTTGCGTAGCCCCACACACCTGGGGGCTACAGGCTTTCCTGCTGCCTTCAGCCTCAATACCACCCTTTCCCACTTGGCGCCGCACCAGGCCCAAAAATGGCCATATGTCTGGAGACTGGTCCCACGCCCAAAGAGCCAGCAGGGAAAACTATGCCTTGTTCTAAAGCTCTTTGGGAACCGCTTGCGTAGCCCCACAGACCTGGGGGCTGCAGGCTTTCCTGCTGCCTTCAGTCTCAAAAGCACCCTTTCCCACTTGGCGCCGCGCCAGGCCCAAAAATAGCCATATGGCTGGAGACTGGTCCCACGCCCAAAGAGCCAGCAGGGAAAACTATGCCTTGTTCTAAAGCTCTTTGGGAACCGCTTGCGTAGCCCCACACACCTGGGGGCTGCAGGCTTTCCTGCTCTCTTCAGCCTCAAAAGCACCCTTTCCCACTTGGCGCCGCGCCAGGCACAAAAATGGCCATATGTCTGGAGATTTGTTCCACGCCCAAAGAGCCAGCAGGGAAAACTATGCCTTGTTCTAAAGCTCTTTGGGAACCGCTTGCGTAGCCCCACACACCTGGGGGCTACAGGCTTTCCTGCTGCCTTCAGTCTCAAAACCACCCTTTCCCACTTGGCGCCGCACCAGGCCCAAAAATGGCCATATGTCTGGAGACTGGTCCCACGCCCAAAGAGCCAGCAGGGAAAACTATGCCTTGTTCTAAAGCTCTTTGGGAACCGCTTGCGTAGCCCCACAGACCTGGGGGCTGCAGGCTTTCCTGCTGCCTTCAGCCTCAAAACCATCCTTTCCCACATGGCGTCACGCCAGGCCCAAAAATGGCCATATGGCTGGAGACTGGTCCCACGCCCAAAGAGCCAGCAGGGAAAACTATGCCTTGTTCTAAAGCTCTTGGGGAACCGCTTGCGTAGCCCCACACACCTGGGGGCTGCAGGCTTTCCTGCTCTCTTCAGCCTCAGAAGAACCCTTTCGCACTTGGCGCCACGCCAGGCACAAAAATGGCCATATGTCTGGAGATTTGTTCCATGCCCAAAGAGCCAGCAGGGAAAACTATGCCTTGTTCTAAAGCTCTTTGGGAACGGCTTGCGTAGCCCCACACACCTGGGGGCTGCAGGCTTTCCTGCTCTCTTCAGCCTCAAAAGCACGCTTTCCCACTTGGCGCCGCGCCAGGCACAAAAATGGCCATATGTCTGGAGATTGGTTCCACGCCCAAAGAGCCAGCAGGGAAAACTATGCCTTGTTCTAAAGCTCTTTGGGAACCGCTTGCGTAGCCCCACACACCTGGGGGCTGCAGGCTTTCCTGCTGCCTTCAGCCTCAAAACCACCCTTTCCCACTTGGCGTCACGCCAGGCACAAAAATGGCCATATGTCTGGAGACTGGTCCCACGCCCAAAGAGCCAGCAGGGAAAACTATGCCTTGTTCTAAAGCTCTTTGGGAACCGCTTGCGTAGCCCCACACAAACTGGGGGCTGCAGGCTTTTCTCGCGCTTTCAGCGTCAGAAGAACCCTTTCGCAATTGGCGCCGCGCGAGGCCCAAAAATGGCCATATGTCTGGAGGTTGGTCCCACGCTCAAAGAGCCAGCAGGGAAAACTATGCCTTGTTCTAAAGCTCTTTGGGAACGGCTTGCGTAGCCCCACACACCTGGGGGCTGCAGGCTTTCCTGCTGCCTTCAGCCTCAAAACCACCCTTTCCCACATGGCGTCACGCCAGGCACAAAAATGGCCATATGTCTGGAGGTTGGTCCCACGCCCAAAGAGCCAGCAGGGAAAACTATGCCTTGTTCTAAAGCTCTTTGGGAACCGCTTGCGTAGCCCCACACACCTGGGGGCTGCAGGCTTTCCTCGCGCTTTCAGCCTCAGAAGAACCCTTTCGCACTTGGCGCCGCGCCAGGCACAAAAATGGCCATATGTCTGGAGACTGGTCCCACGCCCAAAGAGCCAGCAGGGAAAACTATGCCTTGTTCTAAAGCTCTTTGGGAACCGCTTGCGTAGCCCCACACACCTGGGGGTTACAGGCTTTCCTGCTCTCTTCAGCCTCAGAAGAACCCTTTCGCACTTGGCGCCGCGCCAGGCCCAAAAATGGCCATATGTCTGGAGATTGGTCCCACGCCCAAAGAGCCAGCAGGGAAAACTATGCCTTGTTCTAAAGCTCTTTGGGAAACGCTTGCGTAGCCCCACACACCTGGGCGTTACAGGCTTTCCTGCTGCCTTCAGCCTCAAAAGCACCCTTTCCCACTTGGCGCCGCACCAGGCACAAAAATGGCCATATGTCTGGAGATTGGTCCCTTTCCCAAAGAGCCAGCAGGGAAAACTATGCCTTGTTCTAAAGCTCTTGGGGAACCGCTTGCGTAGCCCCACACACCTGGGGGCTGCAGGCTTTTCTCGCGCTTTCAGCCTCAGAAGAACCCTTTCGCACTTGGCGCCGCGCCAGGCCCAAAAATGGCCATATGTCTGGAGACTGGTCCCACGCCCAAAGAGCCAGCAGGGAAAACTATGCCTTGTTCTAAAGCTCTTTGGGAACCGCTTGCGTAGCCCCACACACCTGGGGGCTGCAGGCTTTCCTGCTGCCTTCAGCCTCAAAAGCACCCTTTCCCACTTGGCGCCGCGCCAGGCCCAAAAATACCCATATGGCTGGAGACTGGTCCCACGCCCAAAGAGCCAGCACGGAAAACTATGCCTTGTTCTAAAGCTCTTTGGGAACCGCTTGCGTAGCCCCACACACCTGGGGGCTACAGGCTTTCCTGCTCTCTTCAGCCTCAAAACCACCCTTTCCCACTTGGCGCCGCACCAGGCCCAAAAATGGCCATATGTCTGGAGACTGGTCCCACGCCCAAAGAGCCAGCAGGGAAAACTATGCCTTGTTCTAAAGCTCTTTGGGAACCGCTTGCGTAGCCCCACACACCTGGGGGCTGCAGGCTTTCCTGCTGCCTTCAGTCTCAAAAGCACCCTTTCCCACTTGGCGCCGCGCCAGGCCCAAAAATAGCCATATGGCTGGAGACTGGTCCCACGCCCAAAGAGCCAGCAGGGAAAACTATGCCTTGTTCTAAAGCTCTTTGGGAACCACTTGCGTAGCCCTACAGACCTGGGGGCTGCAGGCTTTCCTGCTGCCTTCAGCCTCAAAACCATCCTTTCCCACATGGCGTCACGCCAGGCCCAAAAATGGCCATATGTCTGGAGACTGGTCCCACGCCCAAAGAGCCAGCAGGGAAAACTATGCCTTGTTCTAAAGCTCTTTGGGAACCGCTTGCGTAGCCCCACACACCTGGGGGCTGCAGGCTTTCCTGCTGCCTTCAGCCTCAAAACCACCCTTTCCCACTTGGCGCCGCGGCAGGCACAAAAATGGCCATATGTCTGGAGATTGGTTCCACGCCCAAAGAGCCAGCAGGGAAAACTATGCCTTGTTCTAAAGCTCTTTGGGAACCGCTTGCGTAGCCCCACACACCTGGGGGCTGCAGGCTTTCCTGCTGCCTTCAGCCTCAAAACCACCCTTTCCCACTTGGCGCCGCGCCAGGCCCAAAAATGGCCATATGTCTGGAGACTGGTCCCACGCCCAAAGAGCCAGCAGGGAAAACTATGCCTTGTTCTAAAGCTCTTTGGGAACCGCTTGCGTAGCCCCACACACCTGGGGGTTACAGGTTTTCCTGCTCTCTTCAGCCTCAGAAGAACCCTTTCGCACTTGGCGCCGCGCCAGGCCCAAAAATGGCCATATGTCTGGAGATTGGTCCCACGCCCAAAGAGCCAGCAGGGAAAACTATGCCTTGTTCTAAAGCTCTTTGGGAACCGCTTGCGTAGCCCCACACACCTGGGGGCAACAGGCTTTCCTGCTGCCTTCAGCCTCAAAACCACCCTTTCCCACTTGGCGCCGCACCAGGCCCAAAAATGGCCATATGTCTGGAGACTGGTCCCACGCCCAAAGAGCCAGCAGGGAAAACTATGCCTTGTTCTAAAGCTCTTTGTGAACCGCTTGCGTAGCCCCACACACCTGGGGGCTGCAGGCTTTCCTGCTGCCTTCAGTCTCAAAAGCACCCTTTCCCACTTGGCGCCGCGCCAGGCCCAAAAATAGCCATATGGCTGGAGACTGGTCCCACGCCCAAAGAGCCAGCAGGGAAAACTATGCCTTGTTCTAAAGCTCTTTGGGAACCACTTGCGTAGCCCTACAGACCTGGGGGCTGCAGGCTTTCCTGCTGCCTTCAGCCTCAAAACCATCCTTTCCCACATGGCGTCACGCCAGGCCCAAAAATGGCCATATGTCTGGAGACTGGTCCCACGCCCAAAGAGCCAGCAGGGAAAACTATGCCTTGTTCTAAAGCTGTTGGGGAACCGCTTGCGTAGCCCCACACACCTGGGGGCTGCAGGCTTTCCTGCTCTCTTCAGCCTCAGAAGAACCCTTTCGCACTTGGCGCCACGCCAGGCACAAAAATGGCCATATGCCTGGAGACTGGTCCCACGCCCAAAGAGCCAGCAGGGAAAACTATGCCTTGTTCTAAAGCTCTTTGGGAACCGCTTGCGTAGCCCCACACACCTGGGGGCTGCAGGCTTTCCTGCTCTCTTCAGCCTCAAAAGCACGCTTTCCCACTTGGCGCCGCGCCAGGCACAAAAATGGCCATATGTCTGGAGATGGTTCCACGCCCAAAGAGCCAGCAGGGAAAACTATGCCTTGTTCTAAAGCTCTTTGGGAACCGCTTGCGTAGCCCCACACAAACTGGGGGCTGCAGGCTTTTCTCGCGCTTTCAGCGTCAGAAGAACCCTTTCGCAATTGGCGCCGCGCCAGGCCCAAAAATGGCCATATGTCTGGAGGTTGGTCCCACGCCCAAAGAGCCAGCAGGGAAAACTATGCCTTGTTCTAAAGCTCTTTGGGAACCGTTTGCGTAGCCCCACACACCTGGGGGCTGCAGGCTTTCCTGCTGCCTTCAGCCTCAAAACCACCCTTTCCCACATGGCGTCACGCCAAGCACAAAAATGGCCATATGTCTGGAGACTGGTGCCACGCCCAAAGAGCCAGCAGGGAAAACTATGCCTTGTTCTAAAGCTCTTTGGGAACCACTTGCGTAGCCCCACACACCTGGGGGCTGCAGGCTTTCCTGCTGCCTTCAGCCTCAAAACCACCCTTTCCCACATGGCGTCACGCCAGGCCCAAAAATGGCCATATGTCTGGAGATTGGTCCCTTTCCCAAAGAGCCAGCAGGGAAAATTATGCCTTGTTCTAAAGCTCTTTGGGAACCGCTTGCGTAGCCCCACACACATGGGGGCTGCAGGCTTTTCTCGCGCTTTCAGCCTCAGAAGAACCCTTTCGCACTTGGCGCCGCGCCAGGCACAAAAATGGCCATATGTCTGGAGACTGGTCCCACGCCCAAAGAGCCAGCAGGGAAAACTATGCCTTGTTCTAAAGCTCTTTGGGAACGGCTTGCGTAGCCCCACACACCTGGGGGCTGCAGGCTTTCCTGCTGCCTTCAGCCTCAAAACCACCCTTTCCCACTTGGCGCCGCGCCAGGCCCAAAAATGGCCATATGTCTGGAGACTGGTCCCACGCCCAAAGAGCCAGCAGGGAAAACTATGCCTTGTTCTAAAGCTCTTTGGGAACCGCTTGCGTAGCCCCACACAAACTGGGGGCTGCAGGCTTTTCTCGCGCTTTCAGCGTCAGAAGAACCCTTTCGCAATTGGCGCCGCGCCAGGCCCAAAAATGGCCATATGTCTGGAGGTTGGTCCCACGCCCAAAGAGCCAGCAGGGAAAACTATGCCTTGTTCTAAAGCTCTTTGGGAACCGTTTGCGTAGCCCCACACACCTGGGGGCTGCAGGCTTTCCTGCTGCCTTCAGCCTCAAAACCACCCTTTCCCACATGGCGTCACGCCAAGCACAAAAATGGCCATATGTCTGGAGACTGGTGCCACGCCCAAAGAGCCAGCAGGGAAAACTATGCCTTGTTCTAAAGCTCTTTGGGAACCACTTGCGTAGCCCCACACACCTGGGGGCTGCAGGCTTTCCTGCTGCCTTCAGCCTCAAAACCACCCTTTCCCACTTGACGCCGCGCCAGGCCCAAAAATGGCCATATGTCTGGAGATTGGTCCCTTTCCCAAAGAGCCAGCAGGGAAAATTATGCCTTGTTCTAAAGCTCTTTGGGAACCGCTTGCGTAGCCCCACACACATGGGGGCTGCAGGCTTTTCTCGCGCTTTCAGCCTCAGAAGAACCCTTTCGCAATTGGCGCCGCGCCAGTCCCAAAAATGGCCATATGTCTGGAGACTGGTCCCACGCCCAAAGAGCCAGCAGGGAAAACTATGCCTTGTTCTAAAGCTCTTTGGGAACCGCTTGCGTAGCCCCACACACCTGGGGGCTGCAGGCTTTCCTGCTGCCTTCAGCCTCAAAAGCACCCTTTCCCACTTGGCGCCGCGCCAGGCCCAAAAATAGCCATATGGCTGGAGACTGGTCCCTTTCCCAAAGAGCCAGCACGGAAAATTATGCCTTGTTCTAAAGCTCTTTGGGAACGGCTTGCGTAGCCCCACACACCTGGGGGCTACAGGCTTTCCTGCTGCCTTCAGCCTCAAAACCACCCTTTCCCACTTGGCGCCGCACCAGGCCCAAAAATGGCCATATGTCTGGAGACTGGTCCCACGCCCAAAGAGCCAGCAGGGAAAACTATGCCTTGTTCTAAAGCTCTTTGGGAACCGCTTGCGTAGCCCCACAGACCTGGGGGCTGCAGGCTTCCCTGCTGCCTTCAGTCTCAAAAGCACCCTTTCCCACTTGGCGCCGCGCCAGGCCCAAAAATATCCATATGGCTGGAGACTGGTCCCACGCCCAAAGAGCCAGCAGGGAAAACTATGCCTTGTTCTAAAGCTCTTTGGGAACCACTTGCGTAGCCCTACAGACCTGGGGGCTGCAGGCTTTCCTGCTGCCTTCAGCCTCAAAACCATCCTTTCCCACATGGCGTCACGCTAGGCCCAAAAATGGCCATATGTCTGGAGACTGGTCCCACGCCCAAAGAGCCAGCAGGGAAAACTATTCCTTGTTCTAAAGCTCTTTGGGAACCGCTTGCGTAGCCCCACACACCTGGGGGCTGCAGGCTTTCCTGCTCTCTTCAGCCTCAAAAGCACGCTTTCCCACTTGGCGCCGCGCCAGGCACAAAAATGGCCATATGTCTGGAGATTGGTTCCACGCCCAAAGAGCCAGCAGGGAAAACTATGCCTTGTTCTAAAGCTCTTTGGGAACCGCTTGCGTAGCCCCACACACCTGGGGGCTGCAGGATTTCCTGCTGCCTTCAGCCTCAAAACCACCCTTTCCCACTTGGCGCCACGCCAGGCCCAAAAATGGCCATATGTCTGGAGACTGGTGCCACGCCCAAAGAGCCAGCAGGGAAAACTATGCCTTGTTCTAAAGCTCTTTGGGAACCGCTTGCGTAGCCCCACACACCTGGGGGCTGCAGGCTTTCCTGCTCTCTTCAGCCTCAGAAGAACCCTTTCGCACTTGGCGCCGCGCCAGGCCCAAAAATGGCCATATGTCTGGAGATTGGTCCCACGCCCAAAGAGCCAGCAGGGAAAACTATGCCTTGTTCTAAAGCTCTTTGGGAACGGCTTGCGTAGCCCCACACACCTGGGGGCTACAGGCTTTCCTGCTGCCTTCAGCCTCAAAACCACCCTTTCCCACTTGGCGCCGCACCAGGCCCAAAAATGGCCATATGTCTGGAGACTGGTCCCACGCCCAAAGAGCCAGCAGGGAAAACTATGCCTTGTTCTAAAGCTCTTTGGGAACCGCTTGCGTAGCCCCACAGACCTGGGGTCTGCAGGCTTTCCTGCTGCCTTCAGTCTCAAAAGCACCCTTTCCCACTTGGCGCCGCGCCAGGCCCAAAAATAGCCATATGGCTGGAGACTGGTCCCACGCCCAAAGAGCCAGCAGGGAAAACTATGCCTTGTTCTAAAGCTCTTTGGGAACCACTTGCGTAGCCCTACAGACCTGGGGGCTGCAGGCTTTCCTGCTGCCTTCAGCCTCAAAACCATCCTTTCCCACATGGCGTCACGCCAGGCCCAAAAATGGCCATATGTCTGGAGACTGGTCCCACGCCCAAAGAGCCAGCAGGGAAAACTATGCCTTGTTCTAAAGCTGTTGGGGAACCGCTTGCGTAGCCCCACACACCTGGGGGCTGCAGGCTTTCCTGCTCTCTTCAGCCTCAGAAGAACCCTTTCGCACTTGGCGCCACGCCAGGCACAAAAATGGCCATATGTCTGGAGACTGGTCCCACGCCCAAAGAGCCAGCAGGGAAAACTATGCCATGTTCTAAAGCTCTTTGGGAACCGCTTGCGTAGCCCCACACACCTGGGGGCTGCAGGCTTTCCTGCTCTCTTCAGCCTCAAAAGCACGCTTTCCCACTTGGCGCCGCGCCAGGCACAAAAATGGCCATATGTCTGGAGATGGTTCCACGCCCAAAGAGCCAGCAGGGAAAACTATGCCTTGTTCTAAAGCTCTTTGGGAACGGCTTGCGTAGCCCCACACACCTGGGGGCTGCAGGCTTTCCTGCTGCCTTCAGCCTCAAAACCACCCTTTCCCACTTGGCGCCGCGCCAGGCCCAAAAATGGCCATATGTCTGGAGACTGGTCCCACGCCCAAAGAGCCAGCAGGGAAAACTATGCCTTGTTCTAAAGCTCTTTGGGAACCGCTTGCGTAGCCCCACACAAACTGGGGGCTGCAGGCTTTTCTCGCGCTTTCAGCGTCAGAAGAACCCTTTCGCAATTGGCGCCGCGCCAGGCCCAAAAATGGCCATATGTCTGGAGGTTGGTCCCACGCCCAAAGAGCCAGCAGGGAAAACTATGCCTTGTTCTAAAGCTCTTTGGGAACCGTTTGCGTAGCCCCACACACCTGGGGGCTGCAGGCTTTCCTGCTGCCTTCAGCCTCAAAACCACCCTTTCCCACATGGCGTCACGCCAAGCACAAAAATGGCCATATGTCTGGAGACTGGTGCCACGCCCAAAGAGCCAGCAGGGAAAACTATGCCTTGTTCTAAAGCTCTTTGGGAACCACTTGCGTAGCCCCACACACCTGGGGGCTGCAGGCTTTCCTGCTGCCTTCAGCCTCAAAACCACCCTTTCCCACATGGCGTCACGCCAGGCCCAAAAATGGCCATATGTCTGGAGATTGGTCCCTTTCCCAAAGAGCCAGCAGGGAAAACTATGCCTTGTTCTAAAGCTCTTTGGGAACCGCTTGCGTAGGCCCACACACATGGGGGCTGCAGGCTTTCCTCGCGCTTTCAGCCTCAGAAGAACCCTTTCGCACTTGGCGCCGCGCCAGGCCCAAAAATGGCCATATGTCTGGAGACTGGTCCCACGCCCAAAGAGCCAGCAGGGAAAACTATGCCTTGTTCTAAAGCTCTTTGGGAACCGTTTGCGTAGCCCCACACACCTGGGGGCTGCAGGCTTTCCTGCTGCCTTCAGCCTCAAAACCACCCTTTCCCACATGGCGTCACGCCAGGCACAAAAATGGCCATATGTCTGGAGACTGGTGCCACGCCCAAAGAGCCAGCAGGGAAAACTATGCCTTGTTCTAAAGCTCTTTGGGAACCACTTGCGTAGCCCTACACACCTGGGGGCTGCAGGCTTTCCTGCTGCCTTCAGCCTCAAAACCACCCTTTCCCACATGGCGTCACGCCAGGCCCAAAAATGGCCATATGTCTGGAGATTGGTCCCTTTCCCAAAGAGCCAGCAGGAAAAACTATGCCTTGTTCTAAAGCTCTTTGGGAACCGCTTGCGTAGCCCCACAAACCTGGGGGCTGCAGGCTTTCCTGCTCTCTTCAGCATCAGAAGAACCCTTTCGCACTTGGAGGTGCGCCACGCCCAAAAATAGCCATATGTCTGGAGATTGGTTCCACGCCCAAAGAGCCAGCAGGGAAAACTATGCCTTGTTCTAAAGCTCTTTGGGAACCGCTTGCGTAGCCCCACACACCTGGGGGCTGCAGGCTTTCCTGCTCTCTTCAGCCTCAAAAGCACGCTTTCCCACTTGGCGCCGCACCAGGCACAAAAATGGCCATATGTCTGGAGATTGGTCCCGCGCCCAAAGAGCCAGCAGGGAAAACTATGCCTTGTTCTAAAGCTCTTTGGGAACCGCTTGCGTAGCCCCACACACCTGGGGGCTGCAGGCTTTTCTCGCGCTTTCAGCCTCAGAAGAACCCTTTCGCACTTGGCGCCGCGCCAGGCCCAAAAATGGCCATATGTCTGGAGACTGGTCCCACGCCCAAAGAGCCAGCAGGGAAAACTATGCCTTGTTCTAAAGCTCTTTGGGAACCGCTTGCGTAGCCCCACACACCTGGGGACTGCAGGCTTTCCTGCTGCCTTCAGCCTCAAAAGCACCCTTTCCCACTTGGCGCCGCGCCAGGCCCAAAAATAGCCATATGGCTGGAGACTGGTCCCACGCCCAAAGAGCCAGCACGGAAAATTATGCCTTGTTCTAAAGCTCTTTGGGAACCGCTTGCGTAGCCCCACACACCTGGGGGCTACAGGCTTTCCTGCTGCCTTCAGCCTCAAAACTACCCTTTCCCACTTGGCGCCGCACCAGGCCCAAAAATGGCCATATGTCTGGAGACTGGTCCCACGCCCAAAGAGCCAGCAGGGAAAACTATGCCTTGTTCTAAAGCTCTTTGGGAACCGCTTGCGTAGCCCCACAGACCTGGGGGCTGCAGGCTTTCCTGCTGCCTTCAGTCTCAAAAGCACCCTTTGCCACTTGGCGCCGCGCCAGGCCCAAAAATAGCCATATGGCTGGAGACTGGTCCCACGCCCAAAGAGCCAGCAGGGAAAACTATGCCTTGTTCTAAAGCTCTTTGGGAACCACTTGCGTAGCCCTACAGACCTGGGGGCTGCAGGCTTTCCTGCTGCCTTCAGCCTCAAAACCATCCTTTCCCACATGGCGTCACGCCAGGCCCAAAAATGGCCATATGTCTGGAGACTGGTCCCACGCCCAAAGAGCCAGCAGGGAAAACTATGCCTTGTTCTAAAGCTCTTGGGGAACCGCTTGCGTAGCCCCACACAAACTGGGGGCTGCAGGCTTTCCTGCTGCCTTCAGCCTCAAAACCACCCTTTCCCACTTGGCGCCGCGCCAGGCCCAAAAATGGCCATATGTCTGGAGACTGGTCCCACGCCCAAAGAGCCAGCAGGGAAAACTATGCCTTGTTCTAAAGCTCTTTGGGAACCGCTTGCGTAGCCCCACACAAACTGGGGGCTGCAGGCTTTTCTCGCGCTTTCAGCGTCAGAAGAACCCTTTCGCAATTGGCGCCGCGCCAGGCCCAAAAATGGCCATATGTCTGGAGGTTGGTCCCACGCCCAAAGAGCCAGCAGGGAAAACTATGCCTTGTTCTAAAGCTCTTTGGGAACCGTTTGCGTAGCCCCACACACCTGGGGGCTGCAGGCTTTCCTGCTGCCTTCAGCCTCAAAACCACCCTTTCCCACATGGCGTCACGCCAGGCACAAAAATGGCCATATGTCTGGAGAGTGGTGCCACGCCCAAAGAGCCAGCAGGGAAAACTATGCCTTGTTCTAAAGCTCTTTGGGAACCACTTGCGTAGCCCCACACACCTGGGGGCTGCAGGCTTTCCTGCTGCCTTCAGCCTCAAAACCACCCTTTCCCACATGGCGTCAAGCCAGGCCCAAAAATGGCCATATGTCTGGAGATTGGTCCCTTTCCCAAAGAGCCAGCAGGGAAAACTATGCCTTGTTCTAAAGCTCTTTGGGAACCGCTTGCGTAGCCCCACACACCTGGGGGCTGCAGGCTTTCCTCGCGCTTTCAGCCTCAGAAGAACCCTTTCGCACTTGGCGCCGCACCAGGCCCAAAAATGGCCATATGTCTGGAGACTGGTCCCACGCCCAAAGAGCCAGCAGGGAAAACTATGCCTTGTTCTAAAGCTCTTTGGGAACCGCTTGCGTAGCCCCACACACCTGGGGGCTGCAGGCTTTCCTGCTGCCTTCAGCCTCAGAAGAACCCTTTCGCACTTGGCGCCGCGCCAGGCCCAAAAATGGCCATATGTCTGGAGATTGGTCCTACGCCCAAAGAGCCAGCAGGGAAAACTATGCCTTGTTCTAAAGCTCTTTGGGAACCGCTTGCGTAGCCCCACACACCTGGGGGCTGCAGGCTTTCCTGCTGCCTTCAGCCTCAAAAGCACGCTTTCCCACTTGGCGCCGCGCCAGGCCCAAAAATGGCCATATGTCTGGAGATTGGTCCCACGCCCAAAGAGCCAGCAGGGAAAACTATGCCTTGTTCTAAAGCTCTTTGGGAACCGCTTGCGTAGCCCCACACACCTGGGGGCTGCAGGCTTTCCTGCTCTCTTCATCCTCAGAAGAACCCTTTCGCACTTGGAGGTGCGCCACGCCCAAAAATGGCCATATGTCTGGAGATTTGTTCCACGCCCAAAGAGCCAGCAGGGAAAACTATACCTTGTTCTAAAGCTCTTTGGGAACGGCTTGCGTAGCCCCACACACCTGGGGGCTGCAGGCTTTCCTGCTCTCTTCAGCCTCAAAAGCACCCTTTCCCACTTGGCGCCGCGCCAGGCCCAAAAATGGCCATATGTCTGGAGACTGGTCCCACGCCCAAAGAGCCAGCAGGGAAAACTATGCCTTGTTCTAAAGCTCTTTGGGAACCGCTTGCGTAGCCCCACACACCTGGGGGCTGCAGGCTTTCCTGCTGCCTTCAGCCTCAAAACCACCCTTTCACACTTGGTGCCGCGCCAGGCCCAAAAATGTCCATATGGCTGGAGACTGGTCCCACGCCCAAAGAGCCAGCAGGGAAAACTATGCCTTGTTCTAAAGCTCTTGGGGAACCGCTTGCGTAGCCCCACACACCTGGGGGCTGCAGGCTTTCCTGCTCTCTTCAGCCTCAGAAGAACCCTTTCGCACTTGGCGCCACGCCAGGCACAAAAATGGCCATATGTCTGGAGATTTGTTCCACGCCCAAAGAGCCAGCAGGGAAAACTATGCCTTGTTCTAAAGCTCTTTGGGAACGGCTTGCGTAGCCCCACACACCTGGGGGCTGCAGGCTTTCCTGCTGCCTTCAGCCTCAAAACCACCCTTTCCCACATGGCGTCACGCCAGGCCCAAAAATGGCCATATGTCTGGAGACTGGTCCCACGCCCAAAGAGCCAGCAGGGAAAACTATGCCTTGTTCTAAAGCTCTTTGGGAACCGCTTGCGTAGCCCCACACACGTGGGGGCTGCAGGCTTTCCTGCTGTCTTCAGCCTCAAAAGCACGCTTTCCCACTTGGCGCCGCGCCAGGCCCAAAAATGGCCATATGTCTGGAGGTTGGTCCCACGCCCAAAGAGCCAGCAGGGAAAACTATGCCTTGTTCTAAAGCTCTTTGGGAACCGCTTGCATAGCCCCACACACCTGGGGGCTGCAGGCTTTCCTGCTCTCTTCAGCCTCAGAAGAACCCTTTCGCACTTGGCGCCACGCCAGGCACAAAAATGGCCATATGTCTGGAGATTTGTTCGACGCCCAAAGAGCCAGCAGGGAAAACTATGCCTTGTTCTAAAGCTCTTTGGGAACGGCTTGCGTAGCCCCACACACCTGGGGGCTGCAGGCTTTCCTGCTCTCTTCAGCCTCAAAAGCACGCTTTCCCACTTGGCGCCGCGCCAGGCACAAAAATGGCCATATGTCTGGAGATTGGTCCCACGCCCAAAGAGCCAGCAGGGAAAACTATGCCTTCTTCTAAAGCTCTTTGGGAACCGCTTGCGTAGCCCCACACACCTGGGGGCTGCAGGCTTTCCTGCTGCCTTCAGCCTCAAAACCACCCTTTCCCACTTGGCGCCGCGCCAGGCCCAAAAATGGCCATATGTCTGGAGACTGGTCCCACGCCCAAAGAGCCAGCAGGGAAAACTATGCCTTGTTCTAAAGCTCTTTGGGAACCGCTTGCGTAGCCCCACACAAACTGGGGGCTGCAGTCTTTTCTCGCGCTTTCAGCGTCAGAAGAACCCTTTCGCAATTGGCGCCGCGCCAGGCCCAAAAATGGCCATATGTCTGGAGGTTGGTCCCACGCCCAAAGAGCCAGCAGGGAAAACTATGCCTTGTTCTAAAGCTCTTTGGGAACCGTTTGCGTAGCCCCACACACCTGGGGGCTGCAGGCTTTCCTGCTGCCTTCAGCCTCAAAACCCCCCTTTCCCACATGGCGTCACGCCAGGCACAAAAATGGCCATATGTCTGGAGACTGGTGCCACGCCCAAAGAGCCAGCAGGGAAAACTATGCCTTGTTCTAAAGCTCTTTGGGAACCACTTGCGTAGCCCCACACACCTGGGGGCTGCAGGCTTTCCTGCTGCCTTCAGCGTCAAAACCACCCTTTCCCACATGGCGTCAAGCCAGGCCCAAAAATGGCCATATGTCTGGAGATTGGTCCCTTTCCCAAAGAGCCAGCAGGGAAAACTATGCCTTGTTCTAAAGCTCTTTGGGAACCGCTTGCGTAGCCCCACACACCTGGGGGCTGCAGGCTTTCCTCGCGCTTTCAGCCTCAGAAGAACCCTTTCGCACTTGGCGCCGCGCCAGGCCCAAAAATGGCCATATGTCTGGAGACTGGTCCCACGCCCAAAGAGCCAGCAGGGAAAACTATGCCTTGTTCTAAAGCTCTTTGGGAACCGCTTGCGTAGCCCCACACACCTGGGGGCTGCAGGCTTTCCTGCTGCCTTCAGCCTCAGAAGAACCCTTTCGCACTTGGCGCCGCGCCAGGCCCAAAAATGGCCATATGTCTGGAGATTGGTCCCTTTCCCAAAGAGCCAGCAGGGAAAACTATGCCTTGTTCTAAAGCTCTTTGGGAACCGCTTGCGTAGCCCCACACACCTGGGGGCTGCAGGCTTTCCTGCTGCCTTCAGCCTCAAAAGCACGCTTTCCCACTTCGCGCCGCGCCAGGCCCAAAAATGGCCATATGTCTGGAGATTGGTCCCTTTCCCAAAGAGCCAGCAGGGAAAACTATGCCTTGTTGTAAAGCTCTTTGGGAACCGCTTCCGTAGCCCCACACACCTGGGGGCTGCAGGCTTTCCTGCTCTCTTCATCCTCAGAAGAACACTTTCGCACTTGGAGGTGCGCCACGCCCAAAAATAGCCATATGTCTGGAGATTGGTTCCACGCCCAAAGAGCCAGCAGGGAAAACTATGCCTTGTTCTAAAGCTCTTTGGGAACGGCTTCCGTAGCCCCACACACCTGGGGGCTGCAGGCTTTCCTGCTCTCTTCAGCCTCAAAAGCACCCTTTCCCACTTGGCGCCGCACCAGGCACAAAAATGGCCATATGTCTGGAGATTGGTCCCGCCCCCAAAGAGCCAGCAGGGAAAACAATGCCTTGTTCTAAAGCTCTTGGGGAACCGCTTGCGTAGCCCCACACACCTGGGGGCTGCAGGCTTTTCTCGCGCTTTCAGCCTCAGAAGAACCCTTCCGCACTTGGCGCCGCGCCAGGCACAAAAATGGCCATATGTCTGGAGACTGGTCCCACGCCCAAAGAGCCAGCAGGGAAAACTATGCCTTCTTCTAAAGCTCTTTGGGAACCGCTTGCGTAGCCCCACACACCTGGGGGCTGCAGGCTTTCCTGCTGCCTTCAGCCTCAAAAGCACCCTTTCTCACTTGGCGCCGCGCCAGGCCCAAAAATAGCCATATGGCTGGAGACTGGTCCCACGCCCAAAGAGCCAGCACGGAAAATTATGCCTTGTTCTAAAGCTCTTTGGGAACCGCTTGCGTAGCCCTACAGACGTGGGGGCTGCAGGCTTTCCTGCTGCCTTCAGCCTCAAAACCACCCTTTCCCACATGGCGACACGCCAGGCCCAAAAATGGCCATATGTCTGGAGACTGGTGCCACGCCCAAAGAGCCAGCAGGGAAAACTATGCCTTGTTCTAAAGCTCTTTGGGAACCGCTTGCGTAGCCCCACACACCTGGGGGCTGCAGGCTTTCCTGCTGCCTTCAGCCTCAAAACCACCCTTTCGCACTTGGCGCCACGCCAGGCACAAAAATGGCCATATGTCTGGAGATTTGTTCCACGCCCAAAGAGCCAGCAGGGAAAACTATGCCTTGTTCTAAAGCTCTTTGGGAACGGCTTGCGTAGCCCCACACACCTGGGGGCTGCAGGCTTTCCTGCTGCCTTCAGCCTCAAAACCACCCTTTCCCACTTGGCGCCGCGCCAGGCCCAAAAATGGCCATATGTCTGGAGATTGGTCCCACGCCCAAAGAGCCAGCAGGGAAAACTATGCCTTGTTCTAAAGCTCTTGGGGAACCGCTTGCGTAGCCCCACACAAACTGGGGGCTGCAGGCTTTTCTCGCGCTTTCAGCCTCAGAAGAACCCTTTCGCAATTGGCGCCGCGCCAGTCCCAAAAATGGCCATATGTCTGGAGGTTGGTCCCACGCCCAAAGAGCCAGCAGGGAAAACTATGCCTTGTTCTAAAGCTCTTTGGGAACGGCTTGCGTAGCCCCACACACCTGGGGGCTGCAGGCTTTCCTGCTGCCTTCAGCCTCAAAACCACCCTTTCCCACTTGGCGTCACGCCAGGCCCAAAAATGGCCATATGTCTGGAGACTGGTCCCACGCCCAAAGAGCCAGCAGGGAAAACTATGCCTTGTTCTAAAGCTCTTTGGGAACCGCTTGCGTAGCCCCACACACCTGGGGGCTGCAGGCTTTCCTGCTGCCTTCAGCCTCAAAACCACCCTTTCCCACTTGGCGTCACGCCAGGCACAAAAATGGCCATATGTCTGGAGACTGGTCCCACGCCCAAAGAGCCAGCAGGGAAAACTATGCCTTGTTCTAAAGCTCTTTGGGAACCGCTTGCGTAGCCCCACACACCTGGGGGCTGCAGGCTTTCCTGCTGCCTTCAGCCTCAAAACCACCCTTTCCCACTTGGCGCCGCGCCAGGCACAAAAATGGCCATATGTCTGGAGATTGGTCCCACGCCCAAAGAGCCAGCAGGGAAAACTATGCCTTGTTCTAAAGCTCTTTGGGAACCGCTTGCGTAGCCCCACACACCTGGGGGCTGCAGGCTTTCCTGCTCTCTTCAGCCTCAGAAGAACCCTTTCGCACTTGGCGCCACGCCAGGCACAAAAATGGCCATATGTCTGGAGATTTGTTCCACGCCCAAAGAGCCAGCAGGGAAAACTATGCCTTGTTCTAAAGCTCTTTGGGAACGGCTTGCGTAGCCCCACACACCTGGGGGCTGCAGGCTTTCCTGCTGCATTCAGCCTCAAAACCACCCTTTCCCACTTGGCGCCGCGCCAGGCCCAAAAATGGCCATATGTCTGGAGATTGGTCCCACGCCCAAAGAGCCAGCAGGGAAAACTATGCCTTGTTCTAAAGCTATTTGGGAACCGCTTGCGTAGCCCCACACACCTGGGGGCTGCAGGCTTTCCTGCTGCCTTCAGCCTCAAAAGCACGCTTTCCCACTTGGCGCCGCGCCAGGCCCAAAAATGGCCATATGTCTGGAGATTGGTCCCTTTCCCAAAGAGCCAGCAGGGAAAACTATGCCTTGTTCTAAAGCTCTTTGGGAACCGCTTGCGTAGCCCCACACACCTGGGGGCTGCAGGCTTTCCTGCTGCCTTCAGCCTCAGAAGAACCCTTTCGCACTTGGAGGTGCGCCAGGCCCAAAAATAGCCATATGTCTGGAGATAGGTTCCACGCCCAAAGAGCCAGCAGGGAAAACTATGCCTTGTTCTAAAGCTCTTTGGGAACCGCTTGCGTAGCCCCACACACCTGGGGGCTGCAGGCTTTCCTGCTGCCTTCAGCCTCAAAAGCACCCTTTCCCATTTGGCGTCACGCCAGGCACAAAAATGGCCATATGTCTGGAGACTGGTCCCACGCCCAAAGAGCCAGCAGGGAAAACTATGCCTTGTTCTAAAGCTCTTTGGGAACCGCTTGCGTAGCCCCACACACCTGGGGGCTGCAGGCTTTCCTGCTCTCTTCAGCCTCAGAAGAACCCTTTCGCACTTGGCGCCGCGCCAGGCACAAAAATGGCCATATGTCTGGAGATTTGTTCCACGCCCAAAGAGCCAGCAGGGAAAACTATGCCTTGTTCTAAAGCTCTTTGGGAACCGCTTGCGTAGCCCCACACACCTGGGGGCTGCAGGCTTTCCTGCTGCCTTCAGCCTCAAAACCACCCTTTCCCACTTGGCGCCACGCCAGGCCCAAAAATGGCCATATGTCTGGAGATTGGTCCCACGCCCAAAGAGCCAGCAGGGAAAATTATGCCTTGTTCTAAAGCTCTTTGGGAACAGCTTGCGTAGCCCCACACACCTGGGGGCTGCAGGCTTTCCTGCTGCCTTCAGCCTCAAAACCACCCTTTCCCACTTGGCGTCACGCCAGGCACAAAAATGGCCATATGTCTGGAGACTGGTGCCACGCCCAAAGAGCCAGCAGGGAAAACTATGCCTTGTTCTAAAGCTCTTTGGGAACCACTTGCGTAGCCCCACAGACCTGGGGGCTGCAGGCTTTCCTGCTGCCTTCAGCCTCAAAACCACCCTTTCCCACATGGCGTCACGCCAGGCCCAAAAATGGCCATATGTCTGGAGATTGGTCCCTTTCCCAAAGAGCTAGCAGGGAAAACTATGCCTTGTTCTAATGCTCTTTGGGAACCGCTTGCGTAGCCCCACACACCTGGGGGCTGCAGGCTTTCCTCGCACTTTTAGCCTCAGAAGAACCCTTTCCCACTTGGCGCTGCGCCAGGCCCAAAAATGGCCATATGTCTGGAGACTGGTCCCACGCCCAAAGAGCCAGCAGGGAAAACTATGCCTTGTTCTAAAGCTCTTTGGGAACCGCTTGTGTAGCCCCACACACCTGGGGGCTACAGGCTTTCCTGCTCTCTTCAGCCTCAGAAGAACCCTTTCGCACTTGGCGCCGCGCCAGGCCCAAAAATGGCCATATGTCTGGAGATTGGTCCCGCGCCCAAAGAGCCAGCAGGGAAAACTATGCCTTG
This sequence comes from Chroicocephalus ridibundus, assembly GCF_963924245.1. Taxonomy (NCBI): domain Eukaryota; kingdom Metazoa; phylum Chordata; class Aves; order Charadriiformes; family Laridae; genus Chroicocephalus; species Chroicocephalus ridibundus. The sequence continues at coordinate 567,740 of NW_026961800.1, forward strand.
TTCTAAAGCTCTTGGGGAACCACTTGCGTAGCCCCACACACCTGGGGGCTGCAGGCTTTTCTCGCTCTTTCAGCCTCAGAAGAACCCTTTCGCAATTGGCGCCGCGCCAGGCCCAAAAATGGCCATATGTCTGGAGGTTGGTCCCACGCCCAAAGAGCCAGCAGGGAAAACTATGCCTTGTTCTAAAGCTCTTTGGGAACCGCTTGCGTAGCCCCACACACCTGGGGGCTGCAGGCTTTCCTGCTGCCTTCAGCCTCAAAACCACACTTTCCCACTTGGCGTCACGCCAGGCACAAAAATAGCCATATGTCTGGAGACTGGTCCCACGCCCAAAGAGCCAGCAGGGAAAACTATGCCTTGTTGTAAAGATCTTTGGGAACCGCTTGCGTAGCCCCACACACCTGGGGGCTGCAGGCTTTCCTGCTGCCTTCAGCCTCAAAAGCACGCTTTCCCACTTGGCGCCGCGCCAGGCACAAAAATGGCCATATGTCTGGAGATTTGTTCCACGCCCAAAGAGCCAGCAGGGAAAACTATGCCTTGTTCTAAAGCTCTTTGGGAACCGCTTGCGTAGCCCCACACACCTGGGGGCTGCAGGCTTTCCTGCTGCCTTCAGCCTCAAAACCACCCTTTCCCACTTGGCGCCGCGCCAGGCCCAAAAATGGCCATATGTCTGGAGACTGGTCCCACGCCCAAAGAGCCAGCAGGGAAAACTATGCCTTGTTCTAAAGCTCTTTGGGAACCGCTTGCGTAGCCCCACACAAACTGGGGGCTGCAGGCTTTCCTGCTGCCTTCAGCCTCAAAACCACCCTTTCCCACTTCGCGCCGCGCCATGCCCAAAAATAGCCATATGGCTGGAGACTGGTCCCACGCCCAAAGAGCCAGCAGGGAAAACTATGCCTTGTTCTAAAGCTCTTTGGGAACCGCTTGCGTAGCCCCACACACCTGGGGGCTGCAGGCTTTCCTGCTGCCTTCAGCCTCAAAACCACCCTTTCCCACTTGGCGTCACGCCAGGCCCAAAAATGGCCATATGTCTGGAGACTGGTCCCACGCCCAAAGAGCCAGCAGGGAAAACTATGCCTTGTTCTAAAGCTCTTTGGGAACCGCTTGCGTAGCCCCACACACGTGGGGGCTGCAGGCTTTCCTGCTGCCTTCAGCCTCAAAACACCCCTTTCCCACTTGGCGCCGCGCCAGGCACAAAAATGGCCATATGTCTGGAGATTGGTCCCACGCCCAAAGAGCCAGCAGGGAAAACTATGACTTGTTCTAAAGCTCTTTGGGAACCGCTTGCGTAGCCCCACACACCTGGGGGCTGCAGGCTTTTCTCGCGCTTTCAGCCTCAGAAGAACCCTTTCGCACTTGGCGCCACGCCAGGCCCAAAAATGGCCATATGTCTGGAGACTGGTCCCACGCCCAAAGAGCCAGCAGGGAAAACTATGCCTTGTTCTAAAGCTCTTGGGGAACCGCTTGCGTAGCCCCACACAAACTGGGGGCTGCAGGCTTTTCTCGCGCTTTCAGCCTCAAAAGAACCCTTTCGCAATTGGCGCCGCGCCAGGCCCAAAAATGGCCATATGTCTGGAGGTTGGTCCCACGCCCAAAGAGCCAGCAGGGAAAACTATGCCTTGTTCTAAAGCTCTTTGGGAACCGCTTGCGTAGCCCCACACACCTGGGGGCTACAGGCTTTCCTGCTGCCTTCAGCCTCAAAACCACCCTTTCCCACTTGGCGCCGCGCCAGGCCCAAAAATGGCCATATGTCTGGAGACTGGTCCCACGCCCAAAGAGCCAGCAGGGAAAACAATGCCTTGTTCTAAAGCTCTTTGGGAACCACTTGCGTAGCCCCACACACCTGGGGGCTGCAGGCTTTCCTGCTGCCTTCAGCCTCAAAACCACCCTTTCCCACATGGCATCACGCCAGGCACAAAAATTTCCATATGTCTGGAGACTGGTCCCACGCCCAGAGAGCCAGCAGGGAAAACTATGCCTTGTTCTAAAGCTCTTTGGGAACGGCTTGCGTAGCCCCACACACCTGGGGGCTGCAGGCTTTCCTGCTGCCTTCTGCCTCAAAACCACCATTTCCCACTTCGCGCCGCGCCATGCCCAAAAATAGCCATATGGCTGGAGACTGGTCCCACGCCCAAAGAGCCAGCAGGGAAAACTATGCCTTGTTCTAAAGCTCTTTGGGAACCGCTTGCGTAGCCCCACACACCTGGGGGCTGCAGGCTTTCCTGCTGCCTTCAGCCTCAAAACCACCCTTTCCCACTTAGCGTCACGCCAGGCACAAAAATGGCCATATGTCTGGAGACTGGTCCCACGCCCAAAGAGCCAGCAGGGAAAACTATGCCTTGTTCTAAAGCTCTTTGGGAACCGCTTGCGTAGCCCCACACAAACTGGGGGCTGCAGGCTTTTCTCGCGCTTTCAGCCTCAGAAGAACCCTTTCGCACATGGCGTCACGCCAGGCACAAAAATGGCCATATGTCTGGAGGTTGGTCCCACGCCCAAAGAGCCAGCAGGGAAAACTATGCCTTGTTCTAAAGCTCTTTGGGAACCGCTTGCGTAGCCCCACACACCTGGGGGCTACAGGCTTTCCTACTGCCTTCAGCCTCAAAACCACCCTTTCCCACTTGGCGCCTCACCAGGCCCAAAAATGGCCATATGTCTGGAGACTGGTCCCACGCCCAAAGAGCCAGCAGGGAAAACTATGCCTTGTTCTAAAGCTCTTTGGGAACCGCTTGCGTAGCCCCACACACCTGGGGGCTGCAGGCTTTCCTGCTGCCTTCAGCCTCAAAACCACCCTTTCACACTTGGCGCCGCGCCAGGCCCAAAAATGGCCATATGTCTGGAGATTGGTCCCACGCCCAAAGAGCCAGCAGGGAAAACTATGCCTTGTTCTAAAGCTCTTTGGGAACCGCTTGCGTAGCCCCACACACCTGGGGGCTGCAGGCTTTTCTCGCGCTTTCAGCCTCAGAAGAACCCTTTCGCACTTGGCGCCGCGCCAGGCACAAAAATGGCCATATGTCTGCAGACTGGTCCCACGCCCAAAGAGCCAGCAGGGAAAACTATGCCTTGTTCTAAAGCTCTTTGGGAACCGCTTGCGTAGCCCCACACACCTGGGGGCTGCAGGCTTTCCTGCTGCCTTCAGCCTCAAAACCACCCTTTCCAACTTGGCGCCGCGCCAGGTCCAAAAATGGCCATATGGCTGGAGACTGGTCCCACGCCCAAAGAGCCAGCAGGGAAAACTATGCCTTGTTCTAAAGCTCTTTGGGAACCGCTTGCGTAGCCCCACACACCTGGGGGCTGCAGGCTTTCCTCGCGCTTTCAGCCTCAGAAGAACCCTTTCGCACTTGGCGCCGCGCCAGGCCCAAAAATGGCCATATGTCTGGAGACTGGTCCCACGCCCAAAGAGCCAGCAGGGAAAACTATGCCTTGTTCTAAAGCTCTTGGGGAACCGCTTGCGTAGCCCCACACACCTGGGGGCTGCAGACTTTTCTCGCGCTTTCAGCCTCAGAAGAACCCTTTCGCAATTGGCGCCGCACCAGGCCCAAAAATGGCCATATGTCTGGAGGTTGGTCCCACGCCCAAAGAGCCAGCAGGGAAAACTATGCCTTGTTCTAAAGCTCTTTGGGAACCGCTTGCGTAGCCCCACACACCTGGGGGCTGCAGGCTTTCCTGCTGCCTTCAGCCTCAAAAACACCCTTTCCAACTTGGCGCCGCGCCAGGTCCAAAAATGGCCATATGGCTGGAGACTGGTCCCACGCCCCCAAAGAGCCAGCAGGGAAAACTATGCCTTGTTCTAAAGCTCTTTGGGAACCGCTTGCGTAGCCCCACACACCTGGGGGCTGCAGGCTTTCCTCGCGCTTTCAGCCTCAGAAGAACCCTTTCGCACTTGGCGCCGCGCCAGGCCCAAAAATGGCCATATGTCTGGAGACTGGTCCCACGCCCAAAGAGCCAGCAGGGAAAACTATGCCTTGTTCTAAAGCTCTTGGGGAACCGCTTGCGTAGCCCCACACACCTGGGGGCTGCAGGCTTTTCTCGCGCTTTCAGCCTCAGAAGAACCCTTTCGCAATTGGCGCCGCACCAGGCCCAAAAATGGCCATATGTCTGGAGACTGGTCCCACGCCCAAAGAGCCAGCAGGGAAAACTATGCCTTGTTCTAAAGCTCTTTGGGAACGGCTTGCGTAGCCCCACACACCTGGGGGCTGCAGGCTTTCCTGCTCTCTTCAGCCTCAGAAGAACCCTTTCGCACTTGGCGCCGCGCCAGGCCCAAAAATAGCCATATGGCTGGAGACTGGTCCCACGCCCAAAGAGCCAGCAGGGAAAACTATGCCTTGTTCTAAAGCTCTTTGGGAACGGCTTGCGTAGCCCCACACACCTGGGGGCTGCAGGCTTTCCTGCTGCCTTCTGCCTCAAAACCACCATTTTCCACTTCGCGCCGCGCCATGCCCAAAAATAGCCATATGGCTGGAGACTGGTCCCACGCCCAAAGAGCCAGCAGGGAAAACTATGCCTTGTTCTAAAGCTCTTTGGGAACTGTTTGCGCTGTCCCGATTACCTCTTTGCTAACATTCTCTTCAGAGCTGCAGTGAAACCAGGAACCACGTGGAGAAGGCACCCACACTGTAAGTGCCTGGAGAGAACATTGGGGCTTCTTCTCAGTGTCTCTGACATAGGGTTTCACTGTCCCGGGAAAGTCTCTGCTAACACCCTGCAGAGCGCTGTGCCCAATATACAGAAATGTCTTGCTGTATCCCATACAGGGAAAGTGCCAGGAGGGAAAAGTGAGGATTATGCTTAGACTTTCTCGGAACTGCTTCAAATCAACTAGATATCTTTGTGCTGTAAATCTCCCAACAGCCAAACGCAAAAGCAGCAAACATCTCGCTGTATGTCCCACATCCAAAGTGCCAAGAGAGAGCTTGCTCTCCCTGTCTTTGAGTACTGTTTGCACTGTCCCGATTACCTCTTTGCTAACATTCTCTTCAGAGCTGCAGTGAAACCAGGAACCACGTGGAGAAGGCACCCACACTGAAAGTGCCTGGAAGGAACGTTGGGGCTTCTTCTCAGTGTCTCTGATATAGGGTTTCACTGTCCCGGGAAACTCTCTGCTAACACCCTGCAGAGCGCTGTGCCCAATATACAGAAATGTCTTGCGGTATCTCCTACAGGGAAAGTGCCAGGAGGGAAAAGTGAGGATTATGTTTAGGCTTTCTCGGAACTGCTTCAAATCAACTAGATATCTTTGTGCTGTAAATCTCCCAACAGCCAAATGTAAAAGCAGCAAACATCTCGCTGTATGTCCCACATCCAAAGTGCCAAGAGAGTAATGTAGAGCTTGCTCTCCCTGTCTTTGAGTACTGTTTGCACTGTCCCGATTACCTCTTTGCTAACATTCTCTTCAGAGCTGCAGTGAAACCAGGAACCACGTGGAGAAGGCACCCACACTGAAAGTGCCTGGAAGGAACGTTGGGGCTTCTTCTCAGTGTCTCTGATATAGGGTTTCACTGTCCCGGGAAACTCTCTGCTAACACCCTGCAGAGCGCTGTGCCCAATATACAGAAACGTCTTGCGGTATCTCCTACAGGGAAAGTGCCAGGAGGGAAAAGTGAGGATTATGTTTAGGCTTTCTCGGAACTGCTTCAAATCAACTAGATATCTTTGTGCTGTAAATCTCCCAACAGCCAAATGTAAAAGCAGCAAACATCTCGCTGTATGTCCCACATCCAAAGTGCCAAGAGAGAGCTTGCTCTCCCTGTCTTTGAGTACTGTTTGCACTGTCCCGATTACCTCTTTGCTAACATTCTCTTCAGAGCTGCAGTGAAACCAGGAACCACGTGGAGAAGGCACCCACACTGAAAGTGCCTGGAAGGAACGTTGGGGCTTCTTCTCAGTGTCTCTGATATACGGTTTCACTGTCCCGGGAAACTCTCTGCTAACACCCTGCAGAGCGCTGTGCCCAATATACAGAAATGTCTTGCGGTATCCCCTACAGGGAAAGTGCCAGGAGGGAAAAGTGAGGATTATGTTTAGGCTTTCTCGGAACTGCTTCAAATCAACTAGATATCTTTGTGCTGTAAATCTCCCAACAGCCAAATGTAAAAGCAGCAAACATCTCGCTGTATGTCCCACATCCAAAGTGCCAAGAGAGAGCTTGCTCTCCCTGTCTTTGAGTACTGTTTGCGCTGTCCCGATTACCTCTTTGCTAACATTCTCTTCAGAGCTGCAGTGAAACCAGGAACCACGTGGAGAAGGCACCCACACTGAAAGTGCCTGGAGGGAACGTTGGGGCTTCTTCTCAGTGTCTCTGATATAGGGTTTCACTGTCCCGGGAAACTCTCTGCTAACACCCTGCAGAGCGCTGTGCCCAATATACAGAAACGTCTTGCGGTATCTCCTACAGGGAAAGTGCCAGGAGGGAAAAGTGAGGATTATGTTTAGACTTTCTCGGAACTGCTTCAAATCAACTAGATATCTTTGTGCTGTAAATCTCCCAACAGCCAAATGTAAAAGCAGCAAACATCTCGCTGTATGTCCCACATCCAAAGTGCCAAGAGAGAGCTTGCTCTCCCTGTCTTTGAGTACTGTTTGCACTGTCCCGATTACCTCTTTGCTAACATTCTCTTCAGAGCTGCAGTGAAACCAGGAACCACGTGGAGAAGGCACCCACACTGAAAGTGCCTGGAAGGAACGTTGGGGCTTCTTCTCAGTGTCTCTGATATAGGGTTTCACTGTCCCGGGAAACTCTCTGCTAACACCCTGCAGAGCGCTGTGCCCAATATACAGAAATGTCTTGCGGTATCCCCTACAGGGAAAGTGCCAGGAAGGAAAAGTGAGGATTATGTTTAGACTTTCTCGGAACTGCTTCAAATCAACTAGATATCTTTGTGCTGTAAATCTCCCAACAGCCAAACGCAAAAGCAGCAAACATCTCGCTGTATGTCCCACATCCAAAGTGCCAAGAGAGAGCTTGCTCTCCCTGTCTTTGAGTACTGTTTGCACTGTCCCGATTACCTCTTTGCTAACATTCTCTTCAGAGCTGCAGTGAAACCAGGAACCACGTGGAGAAGGCACCCACACTGAAAGTGCCTGGAGGGAACATTGGGGCTTCTTCTCAGTGTCTCTGATATAGGGTTTCACTGTCCCGGGAAACTCTCTGCTAACACCCTGCAGAGCGCTGTGCCCAATATACAGAAACGTCTTGCGGTATCTCCTACAGGGAAAGTGCCAGGAGGGAAAAGTGAGGATTATGTTTAGACTTTCTCGGAACTGCTTCAAATCAACTAGATATCTTTGTGCTGTAAATCTCCCAACAGCCAAATGTAAAAGCAGCAAACATCTCGCTGTATGTCCCACATCCAAAGTGCCAAGAGAGAGCTTGCTCTCCCTGTCTTTGAGTACTGTTTGAACTGTCCCGATTACCTCTTTGCTAACATTCTCTTCAGAGCTGCTGTGAAACCAGGAACCATGTGGAGAAGGCACCCACACTGAAAGTGCCTGGAAGGAACGTTGGGGCTTCTTCTCAGTGTCTCTGATATAGGGTTTCACTGTCCCGGGAAACTCTCTGCTAACACCCTGCAGAGCGCTGTGCCCAATATACAGAAACGTCTTGCGGTATCTCCTACAGGGAAAGTGCCAGGAGGGAAAAGTGAGGATTATGTTTAGACTTTCTCGGAACTGCTTCAAATCAACTAGATATCTTTGTGCTGTAAATCTCCCAACAGCCAAACGCAAAAGCAGCAAACATCTCGCTGTATGTCCCACATCCAAAGTGCCAAGAGAGAGCTTGCTCTCCCTGTCTTTGAGTACTGTTTGCGCTGTCCCGATTACCTCTTTGCTAACATTCTCTTCAGAGCTGCAGTGAAACCAGGAACCACGTGGAGAAGGCACCCACACTGAAAGTGCCTGGAAGGAACGTTGGGGCTTCTTCTCAATGTCTCTGATATAGGGTTTCACTGTCCCGGGAAACTCTCTGCTAACACCCTGCAGAGCGCTGTGCCCAATATACAGAAACGTCTTGCGGTATCTCCTACAGGGAAAGTGCCAGGAGGGAAAAGTGAGGATTATGTTTAGACTTTCTCGGAACTGCTTCAAATCAACTAGATATCTTTGTGCTGTAAATCTCCCAACAGCCAAATGTAAAAGCAGCAAACATCTCGCTGTATGTCCCACATCCAAAGTGCCAAGAGAGAGCTTGCTCTCCCTGTCTTTGAGTACTGTTTGCGCTGTCCCGATTACCTCTTTGCTAACATTCTCTTCAGAGCTGCAGTGAAACCAGGAACCACGTGGAGAAGGCACCCACACTGAAAGTGCCTGGAGGGAACATTGGGGCTTCTTCTCAGTGTCTCTGATATAGGGTTTCACTGTCCCGGGAAACTCTCTGCTAACACCCTGCAGAGCGCTGTGCCCAATATACAGAAACGTCTTGCGGTATCTCCTACAGGGAAAGTGCCAGGAGGGAAAAGTGAGGATTATGTTTAGACTTTCTCGGAACTGCTTCAAATCAACTAGATATCTTTGTGCTGTAAATCTCCCAACAGCCAAATGTAAAAGCAGCAAACATCTCGCTGTATGTCCCACATCCAAAGTGCCAAGAGAGAGCTTGCTCTCCCTGTCTTTGAGTACTGTTTGCACTGTCGTCCCGATTACCTCTTTGCTAACATTCTCTTCAGAGCTGCTGTGAAACCAGGAACCACGTGGAGAAGGCACCCACACTGAAAGTGCCTGGAAGGAACGTTGGGGCTTCTTCTCAGTGTCTCTGATATAGGGTTTCACTGTCCCGGGAAACTCTCTGCTAACACCCTGCAGAGCGCTGTGCCCAATATACAGAAACGTCTTGCGGTATCTCCTACAGGGAAAGTGCCAGGAGGGAAAAGTGAGGATTATGTTTAGACTTTCTCGGAACTGCTTCAAATCAACTAGATATCTTTGTGCTGTAAATCTCCCAACAGCCAAACGCAAAAGCAGCAAACATCTCGCTGTATGTCCCACATCCAAAGTGCCAAGAGAGAGCTTGCTCTCCCTGTCTTTGAGTACTGTTTGCGCTGTCCCGATTACCTCTTTGCTAACATTCTCTTCAGAGCTGCAGTGAAACCAGGAACCACGTGGAGAAGGCACCCACACTGAAAGTGCCTGGAAGGAACGTTGGGGCTTCTTCTCAATGTCTCTGATATAGGGTTTCACTGTCCCGGGAAACTCTCTGCTAACACCCTGCAGAGCGCTGTGCCCAATATACAGAAACGTCTTGCGGTATCTCCTACAGGGAAAGTGCCAGGAGGGAAAAGTGAGGATTATGTTTAGACTTTCTCGGAACTGCTTCAAATCAACTAGATATCTTTGTGCTGTAAATCTCCCAACAGCCAAATGTAAAAGCAGCAAACATCTCGCTGTATGTCCCACATCCAAAGTGCCAAGAGAGAGCTTGCTCTCCCTGTCTTTGAGTACTGTTTGCGCTGTCCCGATTACCTCTTTGCTAACATTCTCTTCAGAGCTGCAGTGAAACCAGGAACCACGTGGAGAAGGCACCCACACTGAAAGTGCCTGGAGGGAACATTGGGGCTTCTTCTCAGTGTCTCTGATATAGGGTTTCACTGTCCCGGGAAACTCTCTGCTAACACCCTGCAGAGCGCTGTGCCCAATATACAGAAACGTCTTGCGGTATCTCCTACAGGGAAAGTGCCAGGAGGGAAAAGTGAGGATTATGTTTAGACTTTCTCGGAACTGCTTCAAATCAACTAGATATCTTTGTGCTGTAAATCTCCCAACAGCCAAATGTAAAAGCAGCAAACATCTCGCTGTATGTCCCACATCCAAAGTGCCAAGAGAGAGCTTGCTCTCCCTGTCTTTGAGTACTGTTTGAACTGTCCCGATTACCTCTTTGCTAACATTCTCTTCAGAGCTGCTGTGAAACCAGGAACCATGTGGAGAAGGCACCCACACTGAAAGTGCCTGGAAGGAACGTTGGGGCTTCTTCTCAGTGTCTCTGATATAGGGTTTCACTGTCCCGGGAAACTCTCTGCTAACACCCTGCAGAGCGCTGTGCCCAATATACAGAAACGTCTTGCGGTATCTCCTACAGGGAAAGTGCCAGGAGGGAAAAGTGAGGATTATGTTTAGACTTTCTCGGAACTGCTTCAAATCAACTAGATATCTTTGTGCTGTAAATCTCCCAACAGCCAAACGCAAAAGCAGCAAACATCTCGCTGTATGTCCCACATCCAAAGTGCCAAGAGAGAGCTTGCTCTCCCTGTCTTTGAGTACTGTTTGCGCTGTCCCGATTACCTCTTTGCTAACATTCTCTTCAGAGCTGCAGTGAAACCAGGAACCACGTGGAGAAGGCACCCACACTGAAAGTGCCTGGAAGGAACGTTGGGGCTTCTTCTCAATGTCTCTGATATAGGGTTTCACTGTCCCGGGAAACTCTCTGCTAACACCCTGCAGAGCGCTGTGCCCAATATACAGAAACGTCTTGCGGTATCTCCTACAGGGAAAGTGCCAGGAGGGAAAAGTGAGGATTATGTTTAGACTTTCTCGGAACTGCTTCAAATCAACTAGATATCTTTGTGCTGTAAATCTCCCAACAGCCAAATGTAAAAGCAGCAAACATCTCGCTGTATGTCCCACATCCAAAGTGCCAAGAGAGAGCTTGCTCTCCCTGTCTTTGAGTACTGTTTGCACTGTCGTCCCGATTACCTCTTTGCTAACATTCTCTTCAGAGCTGCTGTGAAACCAGGAACCATGTGGAGAAGGCACCCACACTGAAAGTGCCTGGAAGGAACGTTGGGGCTTCTTCTCAGTGTCTCTGATATAGGGTTTCACTGTCCCGGGAAACTCTCTGCTAACACCCTGCAGAGCGCTGTGCCCAATATACAGAAACGTCTTGCGGTATCTCCTACAGGGAAAGTGCCAGGAGGGAAAAGTGAGGATTATGTTTAGACTTTCTCGGAACTGCTTCAAATCAACTAGATATCTTTGTGCTGTAAATCTCCCAACAGCCAAACGCAAAAGCAGCAAACATCTCGCTGTATGTCCCACATCCAAAGTGCCAAGAGAGAGCTTGCTCTCCCTGTCTTTGAGTACTGTTTGCGCTGTCCCGATTACCTCTTTGCTAACATTCTCTTCAGAGCTGCAGTGAAACCAGGAACCACGTGGAGAAGGCACCCACACTGAAAGTGCCTGGAAGGAACGTTGGGGCTTCTTCTCAATGTCTCTGATATAGGGTTTCACTGTCCCGGGAAACTCTCTGCTAACACCCTGCAGAGCGCTGTGCCCAATATACAGAAACGTCTTGCGGTATCTCCTACAGGGAAAGTGCCAGGAGGGAAAAGTGAGGATTATGTTTAGACTTTCTCGGAACTGCTTCAAATCAACTAGATATCTTTGTGCTGTAAATCTCCCAACAGCCAAACGCAAAAGCAGCAAACATCTCGCTGTATGTCCCACATCCAAAGTGCCAAGAGAGAGCTTGCTCTCCCTGTCTTTGAGTACTGTTTGCGCTGTCCCGATTACCTCTTTGCTAACATTCTCTTCAGAGCTGCAGTGAAACCAGGAACCACGTGGAGAAGGCACCCACACTGAAAGTGCCTGGAAGGAACGTTGGGGCTTCTTCTCAATGTCTCTGATATAGGGTTTCACTGTCCCGGGAAACTCTCTGCTAACACCCTGCAGAGCGCTGTGCCCAATATACAGAAACGTCTTGCGGTATCTCCTACAGGGAAAGTGCCAGGAGGGAAAAGTGAGGATTATGTTTAGACTTTCTCGGAACTGCTTCAAATCAACTAGATATCTTTGTGCTGTAAATCTCCCAACAGCCAAATGTAAAAGCAGCAAACATCTCGCTGTATGTCCCACATCCAAAGTGCCAAGAGAGAGCTTGCTCTCCCTGTCTTTGAGTACTGTTTGCGCTGTCCCGATTACCTCTTTGCTAACATTCTCTTCAGAGCTGCAGTGAAACCAGGAACCACGTGGAGAAGGCACCCACACTGAAAGTGCCTGGAGGGAACATTGGGGCTTCTTCTCAGTGTCTCTGATATAGGGTTTCACTGTCCCGGGAAACTCTCTGCTAACACCCTGCAGAGCGCTGTGCCCAATATACAGAAACGTCTTGCGGTATCTCCTACAGGGAAAGTGCCAGGAGGGAAAAGTGAGGATTATGTTTAGACTTTCTCGGAACTGCTTCAAATCAACTAGATATCTTTGTGCTGTAAATCTCCCAACAGCCAAATGTAAAAGCAGCAAACATCTCGCTGTATGTCCCACATCCAAAGTGCCAAGAGAGAGCTTGCTCTCCCTGTCTTTGAGTACTGTTTGCACTGTCGTCCCGATTACCTCTTTGCTAACATTCTCTTCAGAGCTGCAGTGAAACCAGGAACCACGTGGAGAAGGCACCCACACTGAAAGTGCCTGGAAGGAACGTTGGGGCTTCTTCTCAGTGTCTCTGATATAGGGTTTCACTGTCCCGGGAAACTCTCTGCTAACACCCTGCAGAGCGCTGTGCCCAATATACAGAAACGTCTTGCGGTATCTCCTACAGGGAAAGTGCCAGGAGGGAAAAGTGAGGATTATGTTTAGACTTTCTCGGAACTGCTTCAAATCAACTAGATATCTTTGTGCTGTAAATCTCCCAACAGCCAAACGCAAAAGCAGCAAACATCTCGCTGTATGTCCCACATCCAAAGTGCCAAGAGAGAGCTTGCTCTCCCTGTCTTTGAGTACTGTTTGCGCTGTCCCGATTACCTCTTTGCTAACATTCTCTTCAGAGCTGCAGTGAAACCAGGAACCACGTGGAGAAGGCACCCACACTGAAAGTGCCTGGAAGGAACGTTGGGGCTTCTTCTCAATGTCTCTGATATAGGGTTTCACTGTCCCGGGAAACTCTCTGCTAACACCCTGCAGAGCGCTGTGCCCAATATACAGAAACGTCTTGCGGTATCTCCTACAGGGAAAGTGCCAGGAGGGAAAAGTGAGGATTATGTTTAGACTTTCTCGGAACTGCTTCAAATCAACTAGATATCTTTGTGCTGTAAATCTCCCAACAGCCAAATGTAAAAGCAGCAAACATCTCGCTGTATGTCCCACATCCAAAGTGCCAAGAGAGAGCTTGCTCTCCCTGTCTTTGAGTACTGTTTGCGCTGTCCCGATTACCTCTTTGCTAACATTCTCTTCAGAGCTGCAGTGAAACCAGGAACCACGTGGAGAAGGCACCCACACTGAAAGTGCCTGGAGGGAACATTGGGGCTTCTTCTCAGTGTCTCTGATATAGGGTTTCACTGTCCCGGGAAACTCTCTGCTAACACCCTGCAGAGCGCTGTGCCCAATATACAGAAACGTCTTGCGGTATCTCCTACAGGGAAAGTGCCAGGAGGGAAAAGTGAGGATTATGTTTAGACTTTCTCGGAACTGCTTCAAATCAACTAGATATCTTTGTGCTGTAAATCTCCCAACAGCCAAATGTAAAAGCAGCAAACATCTCGCTGTATGTCCCACATCCAAAGTGCCAAGAGAGAGCTTGCTCTCCCTGTCTTTGAGTACTGTTTGCGCTGTCCCGATTACCTCTTTGCTAACATTCTCTTCAGAGCTGCAGTGAAACCAGGAACCACGTGGAGAAGGCACCCACACTGAAAGTGCCTGGAGGGAACATTGGGGCTTCTTCTCAGTGTCTCTGATATAGGGTTTCACTGTCCCGGGAAACTCTCTGCTAACACCCTGCAGAGCGCTGTGCCCAATATACAGAAACGTCTTGCGGTATCTCCTACAGGGAAAGTGCCAGGAGGGAAAAGTGAGGATTATGTTTAGACTTTCTCGGAACTGCTTCAAATCAACTAGATATCTTTGTGCTGTAAATCTCCCAACAGCCAAATGTAAAAGCAGCAAACATCTCGCTGTATGTCCCACATCCAAAGTGCCAAGAGAGAGCTTGCTCTCCCTGTCTTTGAGTACTGTTTGCACTGTCGTCCCGATTACCTCTTTGCTAACATTCTCTTCAGAGCTGCAGTGAAACCAGGAACCACGTGGAGAAGGCACCCACACTGAAAGTGCCTGGAGGGAACATTGGGGCTTCTTTTCAGTGTCTCTGATATAGGGTTTCACTGTCCCGGGAAACTCTCTGCTAACACCCTGCAGAGCGCTGTGCCCAATATACAGAAACGTCTTGCGGTATCTCCTACAGGGAAAGTGCCAGGAGGGAAAAGTGAGGATTATGTTTAGACTTTCTCGGAACTGCTTCAAATCAACTAGATATCTTTGTGCTGTAAATCTCCCAACAGCCAAACGCAAAAGCAGCAAACATCTCGCTGTATGTCCCACATCCAAAGTGCCAAGAGAGAGCTTGCTCTCCCTGTCTTTGAGTACTGTTTGCACTGTCCCGATTACCTCTTTGCTAACATTCTCTTCAGAGCTGCAGTGAAACCAGGAACCACGTGGAGAAGGCACCCACACTGAAAGTGCCTGGAAGGAACGTTGGGGCTTCTTCTCAGTGTCTCTGATATAGGGTTTCACTGTCCCGGGAAACTCTCTGCTAACACCCTGCAGAGCGCTGTGCCCAATATACAGAAACGTCTTGCGGTATCTCCTACAGGGAAAGTGCCAGGAGGGAAAAGTGAGGATTATGTTTAGACTTTCTCGGAACTGCTTCAAATCAACTAGATATCTTTGTGCTGTAAATCTCCCAACAGCCAAATGTAAAAGCAGCAAACATCTCGCTGTATGTCCCACATCCAAAGTGCCAAGAGAGAGCTTGCTCTCCCTGTCTTTGAGTACTGTTTGCACTGTCGTCCCGATTACCTCTTTGCTAACATTCTCTTCAGAGCTGCTGTGAAACCAGGAACCACGTGGAGAAGGCACCCACACTGAAAGTGCCTGGAAGGAACGTTGGGGCTTCTTCTCAGTGTCTCTGATATAGGGTTTCACTGTCCCGGGAAACTCTCTGCTAACACCCTGCAGAGCGCTGTGCCCAATATACAGAAACGTCTTGCGGTATCTCCTACAGGGAAAGTGCCAGGAGGGAAAAGTGAGGATTATGTTTAGACTTTCTCGGAACTGCTTCAAATCAACTAGATATCTTTGTGCTGTAAATCTCCCAACAGCCAAATGTAAAAGCAGCAAACATCTCGCTGTATGTCCCACATCCAAAGTGCCAAGAGAGAGCTTGCTCTCCCTGTCTTTGAGTACTGTTTGCACTGTCGTCCCGATTACCTCTTTGCTAACATTCTCTTCAGAGCTGCTGTGAAACCAGGAACCACGTGGAGAAGGCACCCACACTGAAAGTGCCTGGAAGGAACGTTGGGGCTTCTTCTCAGTGTCTCTGATATAGGGTTTCACTGTCCCGGGAAACTCTCTGCTAACACCCTGCAGAGCGCTGTGCCCAATATACAGAAACGTCTTGCGGTATCTCCTACAGGGAAAGTGCCAGGAGGGAAAAGTGAGGATTATGTTTAGACTTTCTCGGAACTGCTTCAAATCAACTAGATATCTTTGTGCTGTAAATCTCCCAACAGCCAAACGCAAAAGCAGCAAACATCTCGCTGTATGTCCCACATCCAAAGTGCCAAGAGAGAGCTTGCTCTCCCTGTCTTTGAGTACTGTTTGCACTGTCCCGATTACCTCTTTGCTAACATTCTCTTCAGAGCTGCAGTGAAACCAGGAACCACGTGGAGAAGGCACCCACACTGAAAGTGCCTGGAAGGAACGTTGGGGCTTCTTCTCAGTGTCTCTGATATAGGGTTTCACTGTCCCGGGAAACTCTCTGCTAACACCCTGCAGAGCGCTGTGCCCAATATACAGAAACGTCTTGCGGTATCTCCTACAGGGAAAGTGCCAGGAGGGAAAAGTGAGGATTATGTTTAGACTTTCTCGGAACTGCTTCAAATCAACTAGATATCTTTGTGCTGTAAATCTCCCAACAGCCAAATGTAAAAGCAGCAAACATCTCGCTGTATGTCCCACACCCAAAGTGCCAAGAGAGAGCTTGCTCTCCCTGTCTTTGAGTACTGTTTGCGCTGTCCCGATTACCTCTTTGCTAACATTCTCTTCAGAGCTGCAGTGAAACCAGGAACCACGTGGAGAAGGCACCCACACTGAAAGTGCCTGGAGGGAACATTGGGGCTTCTTCTCAGTGTCTCTGATATAGGGTTTCACTGTCCCGGGAAACTCTCTGCTAACACCCTGCAGAGCGCTGTGCCCAATATACAGAAACGTCTTGCGGTGTCTCCTACAGGGAAAGTGCCAGGAGGGAAAAGTGAGGATTATGTTTAGACTTTCTCGGAACTGCTTCAAATCAACTAGATATCTTTGTGCTGTAAATCTCCCAACAGCCAAATGTAAAAGCAGCAAACATCTCGCTGTATGTCCCACATCCAAAGTGCCAAGAGAGAGCTTGCTCTCCCTGTCTTTGAGTACTGTTTGCGCTGTCCCGATTACCTCTTTGCTAACATTCTCTTCAGAGCTGCAGTGAAACCAGGAACCACGTGGAGAAGGCACCCACACTGAAAGTGCCTGGAGGGAACATTGGGGCTTCTTCTCAGTGTCTCTGATATAGGGTTTCACTGTCCCGGGAAACTCTCTGCTAACACCCTGCAGAGCGCTGTGCCCAATATACAGAAACGTCTTGCGGTGTCTCCTACAGGGAAAGTGGCAGGAGGGAAAAGTGAGGATTATGTTTAGACTTTCTCGGAACTGCTTCAAATCAACTAGATATCTTTGTGCTGTAAATCTCCCAACAGCCAAACGCAAAAGCAGCAAACATCTCGCTGTATGTCCCACATCCAAAGTGCCAAGAGAGAGCTTGCTCTCCCTGTCTTTGAGTACTGTTTGCACTGTCCCGATTCCCTCTTTGCTAACATTCTCTTCAGAGCTGCAGTGAAACCAGGAACCACGTGGAGAAGGCACCCACACTGAAAGTGCCTGGAAGGAACGTTGGGGCTTCTTCTCAATGTCTCTGATATAGGGTTTCACTGTCCCGGGAAACTCTCTGCTAACACCCTGCAGAGCGCTGTGCCCAATATACAGAAACGTCTTGCGGTATCTCCTACAGGGAAAGTGCCAGGAGGGAAAAGTGAGGATTATGTTTAGACTTTCTCGGAACTGCTTCAAATCAACTAGATATCTTTGTGCTGTAAATCTCCCAACAGCCAAATGTAAAAGCAGCAAACATCTCGCTGTATGTCCCACATCCAAAGTGCCAAGAGAGAGCTTGCTCTCCCTGTCTTTGAGTACTGTTTGCGCTGTCCCGATTACCTCTTTGCTAACATTCTCTTCAGAGCTGCAGTGAAACCAGGAACCACGTGGAGAAGGCACCCACACTGAAAGTGCCTGGAGGGAACATTGGGGCTTCTTCTCAGTGTCTCTGATATAGGGTTTCACTGTCCCGGGAAACTCTCTGCTAACACCCTGCAGAGCGCTGTGCCCAATATACAGAAACGTCTTGCGGTGTCTCCTACAGGGAAAGTGGCAGGAGGGAAAAGTGAGGATTATGTTTAGACTTTCTCGGAACTGCTTCAAATCAACTAGATATCTTTGTGCTGTAAATCTCCCAACAGCCAAACGCAAAAGCAGCAAACATCTCGCTGTATGTCCCACATCCAAAGTGCCAAGAGAGAGCTTGCTCTCCCTGTCTTTGAGTACTGTTTGCACTGTCCCGATTACCTCTTTGCTAACATTCTCTTCAGAGCTGCAGTGAAACCAGGAACCACGTGGAGAAGGCACCCACACTGAAAGTGCCTGGAAGGAACGTTGGGGCTTCTTCTCAATGTCTCTGATATAGGGTTTCACTGTCCCGGGAAACTCTCTGCTAACACCCTGCAGAGCGCTGTGCCCAATATACAGAAACGTCTTGCGGTATCTCCTACAGGGAAAGTGCCAGGAGGGAAAAGTGAGGATTATGTTTAGACTTTCTCGGAACTGCTTCAAATCAACTAGATATCTTTGTGCTGTAAATCTCCCAACAGCCAAATGTAAAAGCAGCAAACATCTCGCTGTATGTCCCACATCCAAAGTGCCAAGAGAGAGCTTGCTCTCCCTGTCTTTGAGTACTGTTTGCGCTGTCCCGATTACCTCTTTGCTAACATTCTCTTCAGAGCTGCAGTGAAACCAGGAACCACGTGGAGAAGGCACCCACACTGAAAGTGCCTGGAGGGAACATTGGGGCTTCTTCTCAGTGTCTCTGATATAGGGTTTCACTGTGCCGGGAAACTCTCTGCTAACACCCTGCAGAGCGCTGTGCCCAATATACAGAAACGTCTTGCGGTATCTCCTACAGGGAAAGTGCCAGGAGGGAAAAGTGAGGATTATGTTTAGACTTTCTCGGAACTGCTTCAAATCAACTAGATATCTTTGTGCTGTAAATCTCCCAACAGCCAAATGTAAAAGCAGCAAACATCTCGCTGTATGTCCCACATCCAAAGTGCCAAGAGAGAGCTTGCTCTCCCTGTCTTTGAGTACTGTTTGCACTGTCGTCCCGATTACCTCTTTGCTAACATTCTCTTCAGAGCTGCAGTGAAACCAGGAACCACGTGGAGAAGGCACCCACACTGAAAGTGCCTGGAGGGAACATTGGGGCTTCTTCTCAGTGTCTCTGATATAGGGTTTCACTGTCCCGGGAAACTCTCTGCTAACACCCTGCAGAGCGCTGTGCCCAATATACAGAAACGTCTTGCGGTATCTCCTACAGGGAAAGTGCCAGGAGGGAAAAGTGAGGATTATGTTTAGACTTTCTCGGAACTGCTTCAAATCAACTAGATATCTTTGTGCTGTAAATCTCCCAACAGCCAAATGTAAAAGCAGCAAACATCTCGCTGTATGTCCCACATCCAAAGTGCCAAGAGAGAGCTTGCTCTCCCTGTCTTTGAGTACTGTTTGCACTGTCGTCCCGATTACCTCTTTGCTAACATTCTCTTCAGAGCTGCTGTGAAACCAGGAACCACGTCGAGAAGGCACCCACACTGAAAGTGCCTGGAAGGAACGTTGGGGCTTCTTCTCAGTGTCTCTGATATAGGGTTTCACTGTCCCGGGAAACTCTCTGCTAACACCCTGCAGAGCGCTGTGCCCAATATACAGAAACGTCTTGCGGTATCTCCTACAGGGAAAGTGCCAGGAGGGAAAAGTGAGGATTATGTTTAGACTTTCTCGGAACTGCTTCAAATCAACTAGATATCTTTGTGCTGTAAATCTCCCAACAGCCAAATGTAAAAGCAGCAAACATCTCGCTGTATGTCCCACATCCAAAGTGCCAAGAGAGAGCTTGCTCTCCCTGTCTTTGAGTACTGTTTGCACTGTCCCGATTACCTCTTTGCTAACATTCTCTTCAGAGCTGCAGTGAAACCAGGAACCACGTGGAGAAGGCACCCACACTGAAAGTGCCTGGAAGGAACGTTGGGGCTTCTTCTCAGTGTCTCTGATATAGGGTTTCACTGTCCCGGGAAACTCTCTGCTAACACCCTGCAGAGCGCTGTGCCCAATATACAGAAACGTCTTGCGGTATCTCCTACAGGGAAAGTGCCAGGAGGGAAAAGTGAGGATTATGTTTAGACTTTCTCGGAACTGCTTCAAATCAACTAGATATCTTTGTGCTGTAAATCTCCCAACAGCCAAATGCAAAAGCAGCAAACATCTCGCTGTATGTCCCACATCCAAAGTGCCAAGAGAGAGCTTGCTCTCCCTGTCTTTGAGTACTGTTTGCGCTGTCCCGATTACCTCTTTGCTAACATTCTCTTCAGAGCTGCAGTGAAACCAGGAACCACGTGGAGAAGGCACCCACACTGAAAGTGCCTGGAGGGAACATTGGGGCTTCTTCTCAGTGTCTCTGATATAGGGTTTCACTGTCCCGGGAAACTCTCTGCTAACACCCTGCAGAGCGCTGTGCCCAATATACAGAAACGTCTTGCGGTGTCTCCTACAGGGAAAGTGGCAGGAGGGAAAAGTGAGGATTATGTTTAGACTTTCTCGGAACTGCTTCAAATCAACTAGATATCTTTGTGCTGTAAATCTCCCAACAGCCAAACGCAAAAGCAGCAAACATCTCGCTGTATGTCCCACATCCAAAGTGCCAAGAGAGAGCTTGCTCTCCCTGTCTTTGAGTACTGTTTGCACTGTCCCGATTACCTCTTTGCTAACATTCTCTTCAGAGCTGCAGTGAAACCAGGAACCACGTGGAGAAGGCACCCACACTGAAAGTGCCTGGAAGGAACGTTGGGGCTTCTTCTCAATGTCTCTGATATAGGGTTTCACTGTCCCGGGAAACTCTCTGCTAACACCCTGCAGAGCGCTGTGCCCAATATACAGAAACGTCTTGCGGTGTCTCCTACAGGGAAAGTGCCAGGAGGGAAAAGTGAGGATTATGTTTAGACTTTCTCGGAACTGCTTCAAATCAACTAGATATCTTTGTGCTGTAAATCTCCCAACAGCCAAACGCAAAAGCAGCAAACATCTCGCTGTATGTCCCACATCCAAAGTGCCAAGAGAGAGCTTGCTCTCCCTGTCTTTGAGTACTGTTTGCACTGTCCCGATTACCTCTTTGCTAACATTCTCTTCAGAGCTGCAGTGAAACCAGGAACCACGTGGAGAAGGCACCCACACTGAAAGTGCCTGGAAGGAACGTTGGGGCTTCTTCTCAATGTCTCTGATATAGGGTTTCACTGTCCCGGGAAACTCTCTGCTAACACCCTGCAGAGCGCTGTGCCCAATATACAGAAACGTCTTGCGGTATCTCCTACAGGGAAAGTGCCAGGAGGGAAAAGTGAGGATTATGTTTAGACTTTCTCGGAACTGCTTCAAATCAACTAGATATCTTTGTGCTGTAAATCTCCCAACAGCCAAATGTAAAAGCAGCAAACATCTCGCTGTATGTCCCACATCCAAAGTGCCAAGAGAGAGCTTGCTCTCCCTGTCTTTGAGTACTGTTTGCGCTGTCCCGATTACCTCTTTGCTAACATTCTCTTCAGAGCTGCAGTGAAACCAGGAACCACGTGGAGAAGGCACCCACACTGAAAGTGCCTGGAGGGAACATTGGGGCTTCTTCTCAGTGTCTCTGATATAGGGTTTCACTGTGCCGGGAAACTCTCTGCTAACACCCTGCAGAGCGCTGTGCCCAATATACAGAAACGTCTTGCGGTATCTCCTACAGGGAAAGTGCCAGGAGGGAAAAGTGAGGATTATGTTTAGACTTTCTCGGAACTGCTTCAAATCAACTAGATATCTTTGTGCTGTAAATCTCCCAACAGCCAAATGTAAAAGCAGCAAACATCTCGCTGTATGTCCCACATCCAAAGTGCCAAGAGAGAGCTTGCTCTCCCTGTCTTTGAGTACTGTTTGCACTGTCGTCCCGATTACCTCTTTGCTAACATTCTCTTCAGAGCTGCAGTGAAACCAGGAACCACGTGGAGAAGGCACCCACACTGAAAGTGCCTGGAGGGAACATTGGGGCTTCTTCTCAGTGTCTCTGATATAGGGTTTCACTGTCCCGGGAAACTCTCTGCTAACACCCTGCAGAGCGCTGTGCCCAATATACAGAAACGTCTTGCGGTATCTCCTACAGGGAAAGTGCCAGGAGGGAAAAGTGAGGATTATGTTTAGACTTTCTCGGAACTGCTTCAAATCAACTAGATATCTTTGTGCTGTAAATCTCCCAACAGCCAAATGTAAAAGCAGCAAACATCTCGCTGTATGTCCCACATCCAAAGTGCCAAGAGAGAGCTTGCTCTCCCTGTCTTTGAGTACTGTTTGCACTGTCGTCCCGATTACCTCTTTGCTAACATTCTCTTCAGAGCTGCTGTGAAACCAGGAACCACGTCGAGAAGGCACCCACACTGAAAGTGCCTGGAAGGAACGTTGGGGCTTCTTCTCAGTGTCTCTGATATAGGGTTTCACTGTCCCGGGAAACTCTCTGCTAACACCCTGCAGAGCGCTGTGCCCAATATACAGAAACGTCTTGCGGTATCTCCTACAGGGAAAGTGCCAGGAGGGAAAAGTGAGGATTATGTTTAGACTTTCTCGGAACTGCTTCAAATCAACTAGATATCTTTGTGCTGTAAATCTCCCAACAGCCAAATGTAAAAGCAGCAAACATCTCGCTGTATGTCCCACATCCAAAGTGCCAAGAGAGAGCTTGCTCTCCCTGTCTTTGAGTACTGTTTGCACTGTCCCGATTACCTCTTTGCTAACATTCTCTTCAGAGCTGCAGTGAAAC
Organism: Chroicocephalus ridibundus; assembly: GCF_963924245.1. NCBI lineage: Eukaryota > Metazoa > Chordata > Aves > Charadriiformes > Laridae > Chroicocephalus > Chroicocephalus ridibundus. Next base: position 589,905 of record NW_026961800.1, read on the forward strand.
CAGGAACCACGTGGAGAAGGCACCCACACTGAAAGTGCCTGGAAGGAACGTTGGGGCTTCTTCTCAGTGTCTCTGATATAGGGTTTCACTGTCCCGGGAAACTCTCTGCTAACACCCTGCAGAGCGCTGTGCCCAATATACAGAAACGTCTTGCGGTATCTCCTACAGGGAAAGTGCCAGGAGGGAAAAGTGAGGATTATGTTTAGACTTTCTCGGAACTGCTTCAAATCAACTAGATATCTTTGTGCTGTAAATCTCCCAACAGCCAAATGCAAAAGCAGCAAACATCTCGCTGTATGTCCCACATCCAAAGTGCCAAGAGAGAGCTTGCTCTCCCTGTCTTTGAGTACTGTTTGCGCTGTCCCGATTACCTCTTTGCTAACATTCTATTCAGAGCTCCAGTGAAACCAGGAACCACGTGGAGAAGGCACCCACACTGAAAGTGCCTGGAGGGAACATTGGGGCTTCTTCTCAGTGTCTCTGATATAGGGTTTCACTGTCCCGGGAAACTCTCTGCTAACACCCTGCAGAGCGCTGTGCCCATATACAGAAACGTCTTGCGGTGTCTCCTACAGGGAAAGTGGCAGGAGGGAAAAGTGAGGATTATGTTTAGACTTTCTCGGAACTGCTTCAAATCAACTAGATATCTTTGTGCTGTAAATCTCCCAACAGCCAAACGCAAAAGCAGCAAACATCTCGCTGTATGTCCCACATCCAAAGTGCCAAGAGAGAGCTTGCTCTCCCTGTCTTTGAGTACTGTTTGCACTGTCCCGATTACCTCTTTGCTAACATTCTCTTCAGAGCTGCAGTGAAACCAGGAACCACGTGGAGAAGGCACCCACACTGAAAGTGCCTGGAAGGAACGTTGGGGCTTCTTCTCAATGTCTCTGATATAGGGTTTCACTGTCCCGGGAAACTCTCTGCTAACACCCTGCAGAGCGCTGTGCCCAATATACAGAAACGTCTTGCGGTATCTCCTACAGGGAAAGTGCCAGGAGGGAAAAGTGAGGATTATGTTTAGACTTTCTCGGAACTGCTTCAAATCAACTAGATATCTTTGTGCTGTAAATCTCCCAACAGCCAAATGTAAAAGCAGCAAACATCTCGCTGTATGTCCCACATCCAAAGTGCCAAGAGAGAGCTTGCTCTCCCTGTCTTTGAGTACTGTTTGCGCTGTCCCGATTACCTCTTTGCTAACATTCTCTTCAGAGCTGCAGTGAAACCAGGAACCACGTGGAGAAGGCACCCACACTGAAAGTGCCTGGAGGGAACATTGGGGCTTCTTCTCAGTGTCTCTGATATAGGGTTTCACTGTCCCGGGAAACTCTCTGCTAACACCCTGCAGAGCGCTGTGCCCAATATACAGAAACGTCTTGCGGTATCTCCTACAGGGAAAGTGCCAGGAGGGAAAAGTGAGGATTATGTTTAGACTTTCTCGGAACTGCTTCAAATCAACTAGATATCTTTGTGCTGTAAATCTCCCAACAGCCAAACGCAAAAGCAGCAAACATCTCGCTGTATGTCCCACATCCAAAGTGCCAAGAGAGAGCTTGCTCTCCCTGTCTTTGAGTACTGTTTGCACTGTCGTCCCGATTACCTCTTTGCTAACATTCTCTTCAGAGCTGCTGTGAAACCAGGAACCACGTGGAGAAGGCACCCACACTGAAAGTGCCTGGAAGGAACGTTGGGGCTTCTTCTCAGTGTCTCTGATATAGGGTTTCACTGTCCCGGGAAACTCTCTGCTAACACCCTGCAGAGCGCTGTGCCCAATATACAGAAACGTCTTGCGGTATCTCCTACAGGGAAAGTGCCAGGAGGGAAAAGTGAGGATTATGTTTAGACTTTCTCGGAACTGCTTCAAATCAACTAGATATCTTTGTGCTGTAAATCTCCCAACAGCCAAACGCAAAAGCAGCAAACATCTCGCTGTATGTCCCACATCCAAAGTGCCAAGAGAGAGCTTGCTCTCCCTGTCTTTGAGTACTGTTTGCACTGTCCCGATTACCTCTTTGCTAACATTCTCTTCAGAGCTGCAGTGAAACCAGGAACCATGTGGAGAAGGCACCCACACTGAAAGTGCCTGGAAGGAACGTTGGGGCTTCTTCTCAGTGTCTCTGATATAGGGTTTCACTGTCCCGGGAAACTCTCTGCTAACACCCTGCAGAGCACTGTGCCCAATATACAGAAACGTCTTGCGGTATCTCCTACAGGGAAAGTGCCAGGAGGGAAAAGTGAGGATTATGTTTAGACTTTCTCGGAACTGCTTCAAATCAACTAGATATCTTTGTGCTGTAAATCTCCCAACAGCCAAACGCAAAAGCAGCAAACATCTCGCTGTATGTCCCACATCCAAAGTGCCAAGAGAGAGCTTGCTCTCCCTGTCTTTGAGTACTGTTTGCGCTGTCCCGATTACCTCTTTGCTAACATTCTATTCAGAGCTCCAGTGAAACCAGGAACCACGTGGAGAAGGCACCCACACTGAAAGTGCCTGGAAGGAACGTTGGGGCTTCTTCTCAATGTCTCTGATATAGGGTTTCACTGTCCCGGGAAACTCTCTGCTAACACCCTGCAGAGCGCTGTGCCCAATATACAGAAACGTCTTGCGGTATCTCCTACAGGGAAAGTGCCAGGAGGGAAAAGTGAGGATTATGTTTAGACTTTCTCGGAACTGCTTCAAATCAACTAGATATCTTTGTGCTGTAAATCTCCCAACAGCCAAATATAAAAGCAGCAAACATCTCGCTGTATGTCCCACATCCAAAGTGCCAAGAGAGAGCTTGCTCTCCCTGTCTTTGAGTACTGTTTGCGCTGTCCCGATTACCTCTTTGCTAACATTCTCTTCAGAGCTGCAGTGAAACCAGGAACCACGTGGAGAAGGCACCCACACTGAAAGTGCCTGGAGGGAACATTGGGGCTTCTTCTCAGTGTCTCTGATATAGGGTTTCACTGTCCCGGGAAACTCTCTGCTAACACCCTGCAGAGCGCTGTGCCCAATATACAGAAACGTCTTGCGGTATCTCCTACAGGGAAAGTGCCAGGAGGGAAAAGTGAGGATTATGTTTAGACTTTCTCGGAACTGCTTCAAATCAACTAGATATCTTTGTGCTGTAAATCTCCCAACAGCCAAATGTAAAAGCAGCAAACATCTCGCTGTATGTCCCACATCCAAAGTGCCAAGAGAGAGCTTGCTCTCCCTGTCTTTGAGTACTGTTTGCGCTGTCCCGATTACCTCTTTGCTAACATTCTCTTCAGAGCTGCAGTGAAACCAGGAACCACGTGGAGAAGGCACCCACACTGAAAGTGCCTGGAGGGAACATTGGGGCTTCTTCTCAGTGTCTCTGATATAGGGTTTCACTGTCCCGGGAAACTCTCTGCTAACACCCTGCAGAGCGCTGTGCCCAATATACAGAAACGTCTTGCGGTGTCTCCTACAGGGAAAGTGGCAGGAGGGAAAAGTGAGGATTATGTTTAGACTTTCTCGGAACTGCTTCAAATCAACTAGATATCTTTGTGCTGTAAATCTCCCAACAGCCAAACGCAAAAGCAGCAAACATCTCGCTGTATGTCCCACATCCAAAGTGCCAAGAGAGAGCTTGCTCTCCCTGTCTTTGAGTACTGTTTGCACTGTCCCGATTACCTCTTTGCTAACATTCTCTTCAGAGCTGCAGTGAAACCAGGAACCACGTGGAGAAGGCACCCACACTGAAAGTGCCTGGAAGGAACGTTGGGGCTTCTTCTCAATGTCTCTGATATAGGGTTTCACTGTCCCGGGAAACTCTCTGCTAACACCCTGCAGAGCGCTGTGCCCAATATACAGAAACGTCTTGCGGTATCTCCTACAGGGAAAGTGCCAGGAGGGAAAAGTGAGGATTATGTTTAGACTTTCTCGGAACTGCTTCAAATCAACTAGATATCTTTGTGCTGTAAATCTCCCAACAGCCAAATGTAAAAGCAGCAAACATCTCGCTGTATGTCCCACATCCAAAGTGCCAAGAGAGAGCTTGCTCTCCCTGTCTTTGAGTACTGTTTGCGCTGTCCCGATTACCTCTTTGCTAACATTCTCTTCAGAGCTGCAGTGAAACCAGGAACCACGTGGAGAAGGCACCCACACTGAAAGTGCCTGGAGGGAACATTGGGGCTTCTTCTCAGTGTCTCTGATATAGGGTTTCACTGTGCCGGGAAACTCTCTGCTAACACCCTGCAGAGCGCTGTGCCCAATATACAGAAACGTCTTGCGGTATCTCCTACAGGGAAAGTGCCAGGAGGGAAAAGTGAGGATTATGTTTAGACTTTCTCGGAACTGCTTCAAATCAACTAGATATCTTTGTGCTGTAAATCTCCCAACAGCCAAACGCAAAAGCAGCAAACATCTCGCTGTATGTCCCACATCCAAAGTGCCAAGAGAGAGCTTGCTCTCCCTGTCTTTGAGTACTGTTTGCACTGTCCCGATTACCTCTTTGCTAACATTCTCTTCAGAGCTGCAGTGAAACCAGGAACCACGTGGAGAAGGCACCCACACTGAAAGTGCCTGGAAGGAACGTTGGGGCTTCTTCTCAATGTCTCTGATATAGGGTTTCACTGTCCCGGGAAACTCTCTGCTAACACCCTGCAGAGCGCTGTGCCCAATATACAGAAACGTCTTGCGGTATCTCCTACAGGGAAAGTGCCAGGAGGGAAAAGTGAGGATTATGTTTAGACTTTCTCGGAACTGCTTCAAATCAACTAGATATCTTTGTGCTGTAAATCTCCCAACAGCCAAATGTAAAAGCAGCAAACATCTCGCTGTATGTCCCACATCCAAAGTGCCAAGAGAGAGCTTGCTCTCCCTGTCTTTGAGTACTGTTTGCGCTGTCCCGATTACCTCTTTGCTAACATTCTCTTCAGAGCTGCAGTGAAACCAGGAACCACGTGGAGAAGGCACCCACACTGAAAGTGCCTGGAGGGAACATTGGGGCTTCTTCTCAGTGTCTCTGATATAGGGTTTCACTGTGCCGGGAAACTCTCTGCTAACACCCTGCAGAGCGCTGTGCCCAATATACAGAAACGTCTTGCGGTATCTCCTACAGGGAAAGTGCCAGGAGGGAAAAGTGAGGATTATGTTTAGACTTTCTCGGAACTGCTTCAAATCAACTAGATATCTTTGTGCTGTAAATCTCCCAACAGCCAAATGTAAAAGCAGCAAACATCTCGCTGTATGTCCCACATCCAAAGTGCCAAGAGAGAGCTTGCTCTCCCTGTCTTTGAGTACTGTTTGCACTGTCGTCCCGATTACCTCTTTGCTAACATTCTCTTCAGAGCTGCAGTGAAACCAGGAACCACGTGGAGAAGGCACCCACACTGAAAGTGCCTGGAGGGAACATTGGGGCTTCTTCTCAGTGTCTCTGATATAGGGTTTCACTGTCCCGGGAAACTCTCTGCTAACACCCTGCAGAGCGCTGTGCCCAATATACAGAAACGTCTTGCGGTATCTCCTACAGGGAAAGTGCCAGGAGGGAAAAGTGAGGATTATGTTTAGACTTTCTCGGAACTGCTTCAAATCAACTAGATATCTTTGTGCTGTAAATCTCCCAACAGCCAAATGTAAAAGCAGCAAACATCTCGCTGTATGTCCCACATCCAAAGTGCCAAGAGAGAGCTTGCTCTCCCTGTCTTTGAGTACTGTTTGCACTGTCGTCCCGATTACCTCTTTGCTAACATTCTCTTCAGAGCTGCTGTGAAACCAGGAACCACGTGGAGAAGGCACCCACACTGAAAGTGCCTGGAAGGAACGTTGGGGCTTCTTCTCAGTGTCTCTGATATAGGGTTTCACTGTCCCGGGAAACTCTCTGCTAACACCCTGCAGAGCGCTGTGCCCAATATACAGAAACGTCTTGCGGTATCTCCTACAGGGAAAGTGCCAGGAGGGAAAAGTGAGGATTATGTTTAGACTTTCTCGGAACTGCTTCAAATCAACTAGATATCTTTGTGCTGTAAATCTCCCAACAGCCAAACGCAAAAGCAGCAAACATCTCGCTGTATGTCCCACATCCAAAGTGCCAAGAGAGAGCTTGCTCTCCCTGTCTTTGAGTACTGTTTGCGCTGTCCCGATTACCTCTTTGCTAACATTCTCTTCAGAGCTGCAGTGAAACCAGGAACCACGTGGAGAAGGCACCCACACTGAAAGTGCCTGGAAGGAACGTTGGGGCTTCTTCTCAATGTCTCTGATATAGGGTTTCACTGTCCCGGGAAACTCTCTGCTAACACCCTGCAGAGCGCTGTGCCCAATATACAGAAACGTCTTGCGGTATCTCCTACAGGGAAAGTGCCAGGAGGGAAAAGTGAGGATTATGTTTAGACTTTCTCGGAACTGCTTCAAATCAACTAGATATCTTTGTGCTGTAAATCTCCCAACAGCCAAATGTAAAAGCAGCAAACATCTCGCTGTATGTCCCACATCCAAAGTGCCAAGAGAGAGCTTGCTCTCCCTGTCTTTGAGTACTGTTTGCGCTGTCCCGATTACCTCTTTGCTAACATTCTCTTCAGAGCTGCAGTGAAACCAGGAACCACGTGGAGAAGGCACCCACACTGAAAGTGCCTGGAGGGAACATTGGGGCTTCTTCTCAGTGTCTCTGATATAGGGTTTCACTGTCCCGGGAAACTCTCTGCTAACACCCTGCAGAGCGCTGTGCCCAATATACAGAAACGTCTTGCGGTATCTCCTACAGGGAAAGTGCCAGGAGGGAAAAGTGAGGATTATGTTTAGACTTTCTCGGAACTGCTTCAAATCAACTAGATATCTTTGTGCTGTAAATCTCCCAACAGCCAAATGTAAAAGCAGCAAACATCTCGCTGTATGTCCCACATCCAAAGTGCCAAGAGAGAGCTTGCTCTCCCTGTCTTTGAGTACTGTTTGCACTGTCGTCCCGATTACCTCTTTGCTAACATTCTCTTCAGAGCTGCAGTGAAACCAGGAACCACGTGGAGAAGGCACCCACACTGAAAGTGCCTGGAAGGAACGTTGGGGCTTCTTCTCAGTGTCTCTGATATAGGGTTTCACTGTCCCGGGAAACTCTCTGCTAACACCCTGCAGAGCGCTGTGCCCAATATACAGAAACGTCTTGCGGTATCTCCTACAGGGAAAGTGCCAGGAGGGAAAAGTGAGGATTATGTTTAGACTTTCTCGGAACTGCTTCAAATCAACTAGATATCTTTGTGCTGTAAATCTCCCAACAGCCAAACGCAAAAGCAGCAAACATCTCGCTGTATGTCCCACATCCAAAGTGCCAAGAGAGAGCTTGCTCTCCCTGTCTTTGAGTACTGTTTGCGCTGTCCCGATTACCTCTTTGCTAACATTCTCTTCAGAGCTGCAGTGAAACCAGGAACCACGTGGAGAAGGCACCCACACTGAAAGTGCCTGGAAGGAACGTTGGGGCTTCTTCTCAATGTCTCTGATATAGGGTTTCACTGTCCCGGGAAACTCTCTGCTAACACCCTGCAGAGCGCTGTGCCCAATATACAGAAACGTCTTGCGGTATCTCCTACAGGGAAAGTGCCAGGAGGGAAAAGTGAGGATTATGTTTAGACTTTCTCGGAACTGCTTCAAATCAACTAGATATCTTTGTGCTGTAAATCTCCCAACAGCCAAATGTAAAAGCAGCAAACATCTCGCTGTATGTCCCACATCCAAAGTGCCAAGAGAGAGCTTGCTCTCCCTGTCTTTGAGTACTGTTTGCGCTGTCCCGATTACCTCTTTGCTAACATTCTCTTCAGAGCTGCAGTGAAACCAGGAACCACGTGGAGAAGGCACCCACACTGAAAGTGCCTGGAGGGAACATTGGGGCTTCTTCTCAGTGTCTCTGATATAGGGTTTCACTGTCCCGGGAAACTCTCTGCTAACACCCTGCAGAGCGCTGTGCCCAATATACAGAAACGTCTTGCGGTATCTCCTACAGGGAAAGTGCCAGGAGGGAAAAGTGAGGATTATGTTTAGACTTTCTCGGAACTGCTTCAAATCAACTAGATATCTTTGTGCTGTAAATCTCCCAACAGCCAAATGTAAAAGCAGCAAACATCTCGCTGTATGTCCCACATCCAAAGTGCCAAGAGAGAGCTTGCTCTCCCTGTCTTTGAGTACTGTTTGCGCTGTCCCGATTACCTCTTTGCTAACATTCTCTTCAGAGCTGCAGTGAAACCAGGAACCACGTGGAGAAGGCACCCACACTGAAAGTGCCTGGAGGGAACATTGGGGCTTCTTCTCAGTGTCTCTGATATAGGGTTTCACTGTCCCGGGAAACTCTCTGCTAACACCCTGCAGAGCGCTGTGCCCAATATACAGAAACGTCTTGCGGTATCTCCTACAGGGAAAGTGCCAGGAGGGAAAAGTGAGGATTATGTTTAGACTTTCTCGGAACTGCTTCAAATCAACTAGATATCTTTGTGCTGTAAATCTCCCAACAGCCAAATGTAAAAGCAGCAAACATCTCGCTGTATGTCCCACATCCAAAGTGCCAAGAGAGAGCTTGCTCTCCCTGTCTTTGAGTACTGTTTGCACTGTCGTCCCGATTACCTCTTTGCTAACATTCTCTTCAGAGCTGCAGTGAAACCAGGAACCACGTGGAGAAGGCACCCACACTGAAAGTGCCTGGAGGGAACATTGGGGCTTCTTTTCAGTGTCTCTGATATAGGGTTTCACTGTCCCGGGAAACTCTCTGCTAACACCCTGCAGAGCGCTGTGCCCAATATACAGAAACGTCTTGCGGTATCTCCTACAGGGAAAGTGCCAGGAGGGAAAAGTGAGGATTATGTTTAGACTTTCTCGGAACTGCTTCAAATCAACTAGATATCTTTGTGCTGTAAATCTCCCAACAGCCAAACGCAAAAGCAGCAAACATCTCGCTGTATGTCCCACATCCAAAGTGCCAAGAGAGAGCTTGCTCTCCCTGTCTTTGAGTACTGTTTGCACTGTCCCGATTACCTCTTTGCTAACATTCTCTTCAGAGCTGCAGTGAAACCAGGAACCACGTGGAGAAGGCACCCACACTGAAAGTGCCTGGAAGGAACGTTGGGGCTTCTTCTCAGTGTCTCTGATATAGGGTTTCACTGTCCCGGGAAACTCTCTGCTAACACCCTGCAGAGCGCTGTGCCCAATATACAGAAACGTCTTGCGGTATCTCCTACAGGGAAAGTGCCAGGAGGGAAAAGTGAGGATTATGTTTAGACTTTCTCGGAACTGCTTCAAATCAACTAGATATCTTTGTGCTGTAAATCTCCCAACAGCCAAATGTAAAAGCAGCAAACATCTCGCTGTATGTCCCACATCCAAAGTGCCAAGAGAGAGCTTGCTCTCCCTGTCTTTGAGTACTGTTTGCACTGTCGTCCCGATTACCTCTTTGCTAACATTCTCTTCAGAGCTGCTGTGAAACCAGGAACCACGTGGAGAAGGCACCCACACTGAAAGTGCCTGGAAGGAACGTTGGGGCTTCTTCTCAGTGTCTCTGATATAGGGTTTCACTGTCCCGGGAAACTCTCTGCTAACACCCTGCAGAGCGCTGTGCCCAATATACAGAAACGTCTTGCGGTATCTCCTACAGGGAAAGTGCCAGGAGGGAAAAGTGAGGATTATGTTTAGACTTTCTCGGAACTGCTTCAAATCAACTAGATATCTTTGTGCTGTAAATCTCCCAACAGCCAAATGTAAAAGCAGCAAACATCTCGCTGTATGTCCCACATCCAAAGTGCCAAGAGAGAGCTTGCTCTCCCTGTCTTTGAGTACTGTTTGCACTGTCGTCCCGATTACCTCTTTGCTAACATTCTCTTCAGAGCTGCTGTGAAACCAGGAACCACGTGGAGAAGGCACCCACACTGAAAGTGCCTGGAAGGAACGTTGGGGCTTCTTCTCAGTGTCTCTGATATAGGGTTTCACTGTCCCGGGAAACTCTCTGCTAACACCCTGCAGAGCGCTGTGCCCAATATACAGAAACGTCTTGCGGTATCTCCTACAGGGAAAGTGCCAGGAGGGAAAAGTGAGGATTATGTTTAGACTTTCTCGGAACTGCTTCAAATCAACTAGATATCTTTGTGCTGTAAATCTCCCAACAGCCAAACGCAAAAGCAGCAAACATCTCGCTGTATGTCCCACATCCAAAGTGCCAAGAGAGAGCTTGCTCTCCCTGTCTTTGAGTACTGTTTGCACTGTCCCGATTACCTCTTTGCTAACATTCTCTTCAGAGCTGCAGTGAAACCAGGAACCACGTGGAGAAGGCACCCACACTGAAAGTGCCTGGAAGGAACGTTGGGGCTTCTTCTCAGTGTCTCTGATATAGGGTTTCACTGTCCCGGGAAACTCTCTGCTAACACCCTGCAGAGCGCTGTGCCCAATATACAGAAACGTCTTGCGGTATCTCCTACAGGGAAAGTGCCAGGAGGGAAAAGTGAGGATTATGTTTAGACTTTCTCGGAACTGCTTCAAATCAACTAGATATCTTTGTGCTGTAAATCTCCCAACAGCCAAATGTAAAAGCAGCAAACATCTCGCTGTATGTCCCACACCCAAAGTGCCAAGAGAGAGCTTGCTCTCCCTGTCTTTGAGTACTGTTTGCGCTGTCCCGATTACCTCTTTGCTAACATTCTCTTCAGAGCTGCAGTGAAACCAGGAACCACGTGGAGAAGGCACCCACACTGAAAGTGCCTGGAGGGAACATTGGGGCTTCTTCTCAGTGTCTCTGATATAGGGTTTCACTGTCCCGGGAAACTCTCTGCTAACACCCTGCAGAGCGCTGTGCCCAATATACAGAAACGTCTTGCGGTGTCTCCTACAGGGAAAGTGCCAGGAGGGAAAAGTGAGGATTATGTTTAGACTTTCTCGGAACTGCTTCAAATCAACTAGATATCTTTGTGCTGTAAATCTCCCAACAGCCAAATGTAAAAGCAGCAAACATCTCGCTGTATGTCCCACATCCAAAGTGCCAAGAGAGAGCTTGCTCTCCCTGTCTTTGAGTACTGTTTGCGCTGTCCCGATTACCTCTTTGCTAACATTCTCTTCAGAGCTGCAGTGAAACCAGGAACCACGTGGAGAAGGCACCCACACTGAAAGTGCCTGGAGGGAACATTGGGGCTTCTTCTCAGTGTCTCTGATATAGGGTTTCACTGTCCCGGGAAACTCTCTGCTAACACCCTGCAGAGCGCTGTGCCCAATATACAGAAACGTCTTGCGGTGTCTCCTACAGGGAAAGTGGCAGGAGGGAAAAGTGAGGATTATGTTTAGACTTTCTCGGAACTGCTTCAAATCAACTAGATATCTTTGTGCTGTAAATCTCCCAACAGCCAAACGCAAAAGCAGCAAACATCTCGCTGTATGTCCCACATCCAAAGTGCCAAGAGAGAGCTTGCTCTCCCTGTCTTTGAGTACTGTTTGCACTGTCCCGATTCCCTCTTTGCTAACATTCTCTTCAGAGCTGCAGTGAAACCAGGAACCACGTGGAGAAGGCACCCACACTGAAAGTGCCTGGAAGGAACGTTGGGGCTTCTTCTCAATGTCTCTGATATAGGGTTTCACTGTCCCGGGAAACTCTCTGCTAACACCCTGCAGAGCGCTGTGCCCAATATACAGAAACGTCTTGCGGTATCTCCTACAGGGAAAGTGCCAGGAGGGAAAAGTGAGGATTATGTTTAGACTTTCTCGGAACTGCTTCAAATCAACTAGATATCTTTGTGCTGTAAATCTCCCAACAGCCAAATGTAAAAGCAGCAAACATCTCGCTGTATGTCCCACATCCAAAGTGCCAAGAGAGAGCTTGCTCTCCCTGTCTTTGAGTACTGTTTGCGCTGTCCCGATTACCTCTTTGCTAACATTCTCTTCAGAGCTGCAGTGAAACCAGGAACCACGTGGAGAAGGCACCCACACTGAAAGTGCCTGGAGGGAACATTGGGGCTTCTTCTCAGTGTCTCTGATATAGGGTTTCACTGTCCCGGGAAACTCTCTGCTAACACCCTGCAGAGCGCTGTGCCCAATATACAGAAACGTCTTGCGGTGTCTCCTACAGGGAAAGTGGCAGGAGGGAAAAGTGAGGATTATGTTTAGACTTTCTCGGAACTGCTTCAAATCAACTAGATATCTTTGTGCTGTAAATCTCCCAACAGCCAAACGCAAAAGCAGCAAACATCTCGCTGTATGTCCCACATCCAAAGTGCCAAGAGAGAGCTTGCTCTCCCTGTCTTTGAGTACTGTTTGCACTGTCCCGATTACCTCTTTGCTAACATTCTCTTCAGAGCTGCAGTGAAACCAGGAACCACGTGGAGAAGGCACCCACACTGAAAGTGCCTGGAAGGAACGTTGGGGCTTCTTCTCAATGTCTCTGATATAGGGTTTCACTGTCCCGGGAAACTCTCTGCTAACACCCTGCAGAGCGCTGTGCCCAATATACAGAAACGTCTTGCGGTATCTCCTACAGGGAAAGTGCCAGGAGGGAAAAGTGAGGATTATGTTTAGACTTTCTCGGAACTGCTTCAAATCAACTAGATATCTTTGTGCTGTAAATCTCCCAACAGCCAAATGTAAAAGCAGCAAACATCTCGCTGTATGTCCCACATCCAAAGTGCCAAGAGAGAGCTTGCTCTCCCTGTCTTTGAGTACTGTTTGCGCTGTCCCGATTACCTCTTTGCTAACATTCTCTTCAGAGCTGCAGTGAAACCAGGAACCACGTGGAGAAGGCACCCACACTGAAAGTGCCTGGAGGGAACATTGGGGCTTCTTCTCAGTGTCTCTGATATAGGGTTTCACTGTGCCGGGAAACTCTCTGCTAACACCCTGCAGAGCGCTGTGCCCAATATACAGAAACGTCTTGCGGTATCTCCTACAGGGAAAGTGCCAGGAGGGAAAAGTGAGGATTATGTTTAGACTTTCTCGGAACTGCTTCAAATCAACTAGATATCTTTGTGCTGTAAATCTCCCAACAGCCAAATGTAAAAGCAGCAAACATCTCGCTGTATGTCCCACATCCAAAGTGCCAAGAGAGAGCTTGCTCTCCCTGTCTTTGAGTACTGTTTGCACTGTCGTCCCGATTACCTCTTTGCTAACATTCTCTTCAGAGCTGCAGTGAAACCAGGAACCACGTGGAGAAGGCACCCACACTGAAAGTGCCTGGAGGGAACATTGGGGCTTCTTCTCAGTGTCTCTGATATAGGGTTTCACTGTCCCGGGAAACTCTCTGCTAACACCCTGCAGAGCGCTGTGCCCAATATACAGAAACGTCTTGCGGTATCTCCTACAGGGAAAGTGCCAGGAGGGAAAAGTGAGGATTATGTTTAGACTTTCTCGGAACTGCTTCAAATCAACTAGATATCTTTGTGCTGTAAATCTCCCAACAGCCAAATGTAAAAGCAGCAAACATCTCGCTGTATGTCCCACATCCAAAGTGCCAAGAGAGAGCTTGCTCTCCCTGTCTTTGAGTACTGTTTGCACTGTCGTCCCGATTACCTCTTTGCTAACATTCTCTTCAGAGCTGCTGTGAAACCAGGAACCACGTCGAGAAGGCACCCACACTGAAAGTGCCTGGAAGGAACGTTGGGGCTTCTTCTCAGTGTCTCTGATATAGGGTTTCACTGTCCCGGGAAACTCTCTGCTAACACCCTGCAGAGCGCTGTGCCCAATATACAGAAACGTCTTGCGGTATCTCCTACAGGGAAAGTGCCAGGAGGGAAAAGTGAGGATTATGTTTAGACTTTCTCGGAACTGCTTCAAATCAACTAGATATCTTTGTGCTGTAAATCTCCCAACAGCCAAATGTAAAAGCAGCAAACATCTCGCTGTATGTCCCACATCCAAAGTGCCAAGAGAGAGCTTGCTCTCCCTGTCTTTGAGTACTGTTTGCACTGTCCCGATTACCTCTTTGCTAACATTCTCTTCAGAGCTGCAGTGAAACCAGGAACCACGTGGAGAAGGCACCCACACTGAAAGTGCCTGGAAGGAACGTTGGGGCTTCTTCTCAGTGTCTCTGATATAGGGTTTCACTGTCCCGGGAAACTCTCTGCTAACACCCTGCAGAGCGCTGTGCCCAATATACAGAAACGTCTTGCGGTATCTCCTACAGGGAAAGTGCCAGGAGGGAAAAGTGAGGATTATGTTTAGACTTTCTCGGAACTGCTTCAAATCAACTAGATATCTTTGTGCTGTAAATCTCCCAACAGCCAAATGCAAAAGCAGCAAACATCTCGCTGTATGTCCCACATCCAAAGTGCCAAGAGAGAGCTTGCTCTCCCTGTCTTTGAGTACTGTTTGCGCTGTCCCGATTACCTCTTTGCTAACATTCTCTTCAGAGCTGCAGTGAAACCAGGAACCACGTGGAGAAGGCACCCACACTGAAAGTGCCTGGAGGGAACATTGGGGCTTCTTCTCAGTGTCTCTGATATAGGGTTTCACTGTCCCGGGAAACTCTCTGCTAACACCCTGCAGAGCGCTGTGCCCAATATACAGAAACGTCTTGCGGTGTCTCCTACAGGGAAAGTGGCAGGAGGGAAAAGTGAGGATTATGTTTAGACTTTCTCGGAACTGCTTCAAATCAACTAGATATCTTTGTGCTGTAAATCTCCCAACAGCCAAACGCAAAAGCAGCAAACATCTCGCTGTATGTCCCACATCCAAAGTGCCAAGAGAGAGCTTGCTCTCCCTGTCTTTGAGTACTGTTTGCACTGTCCCGATTACCTCTTTGCTAACATTCTCTTCAGAGCTGCAGTGAAACCAGGAACCACGTGGAGAAGGCACCCACACTGAAAGTGCCTGGAAGGAACGTTGGGGCTTCTTCTCAATGTCTCTGATATAGGGTTTCACTGTCCCGGGAAACTCTCTGCTAACACCCTGCAGAGCGCTGTGCCCAATATACAGAAACGTCTTGCGGTGTCTCCTACAGGGAAAGTGCCAGGAGGGAAAAGTGAGGATTATGTTTAGACTTTCTCGGAACTGCTTCAAATCAACTAGATATCTTTGTGCTGTAAATCTCCCAACAGCCAAACGCAAAAGCAGCAAACATCTCGCTGTATGTCCCACATCCAAAGTGCCAAGAGAGAGCTTGCTCTCCCTGTCTTTGAGTACTGTTTGCACTGTCCCGATTACCTCTTTGCTAACATTCTCTTCAGAGCTGCAGTGAAACCAGGAACCACGTGGAGAAGGCACCCACACTGAAAGTGCCTGGAAGGAACGTTGGGGCTTCTTCTCAATGTCTCTGATATAGGGTTTCACTGTCCCGGGAAACTCTCTGCTAACACCCTGCAGAGCGCTGTGCCCAATATACAGAAACGTCTTGCGGTATCTCCTACAGGGAAAGTGCCAGGAGGGAAAAGTGAGGATTATGTTTAGACTTTCTCGGAACTGCTTCAAATCAACTAGATATCTTTGTGCTGTAAATCTCCCAACAGCCAAATGTAAAAGCAGCAAACATCTCGCTGTATGTCCCACATCCAAAGTGCCAAGAGAGAGCTTGCTCTCCCTGTCTTTGAGTACTGTTTGCGCTGTCCCGATTACCTCTTTGCTAACATTCTCTTCAGAGCTGCAGTGAAACCAGGAACCACGTGGAGAAGGCACCCACACTGAAAGTGCCTGGAGGGAACATTGGGGCTTCTTCTCAGTGTCTCTGATATAGGGTTTCACTGTGCCGGGAAACTCTCTGCTAACACCCTGCAGAGCGCTGTGCCCAATATACAGAAACGTCTTGCGGTATCTCCTACAGGGAAAGTGCCAGGAGGGAAAAGTGAGGATTATGTTTAGACTTTCTCGGAACTGCTTCAAATCAACTAGATATCTTTGTGCTGTAAATCTCCCAACAGCCAAATGTAAAAGCAGCAAACATCTCGCTGTATGTCCCACATCCAAAGTGCCAAGAGAGAGCTTGCTCTCCCTGTCTTTGAGTACTGTTTGCACTGTCGTCCCGATTACCTCTTTGCTAACATTCTCTTCAGAGCTGCAGTGAAACCAGGAACCACGTGGAGAAGGCACCCACACTGAAAGTGCCTGGAGGGAACATTGGGGCTTCTTCTCAGTGTCTCTGATATAGGGTTTCACTGTCCCGGGAAACTCTCTGCTAACACCCTGCAGAGCGCTGTGCCCAATATACAGAAACGTCTTGCGGTATCTCCTACAGGGAAAGTGCCAGGAGGGAAAAGTGAGGATTATGTTTAGACTTTCTCGGAACTGCTTCAAATCAACTAGATATCTTTGTGCTGTAAATCTCCCAACAGCCAAATGTAAAAGCAGCAAACATCTCGCTGTATGTCCCACATCCAAAGTGCCAAGAGAGAGCTTGCTCTCCCTGTCTTTGAGTACTGTTTGCACTGTCGTCCCGATTACCTCTTTGCTAACATTCTCTTCAGAGCTGCTGTGAAACCAGGAACCACGTCGAGAAGGCACCCACACTGAAAGTGCCTGGAAGGAACGTTGGGGCTTCTTCTCAGTGTCTCTGATATAGGGTTTCACTGTCCCGGGAAACTCTCTGCTAACACCCTGCAGAGCGCTGTGCCCAATATACAGAAACGTCTTGCGGTATCTCCTACAGGGAAAGTGCCAGGAGGGAAAAGTGAGGATTATGTTTAGACTTTCTCGGAACTGCTTCAAATCAACTAGATATCTTTGTGCTGTAAATCTCCCAACAGCCAAATGTAAAAGCAGCAAACATCTCGCTGTATGTCCCACATCCAAAGTGCCAAGAGAGAGCTTGCTCTCCCTGTCTTTGAGTACTGTTTGCACTGTCCCGATTACCTCTTTGCTAACATTCTCTTCAGAGCTGCAGTGAAACCAGGAACCACGTGGAGAAGGCACCCACACTGAAAGTGCCTGGAAGGAACGTTGGGGCTTCTTCTCAGTGTCTCTGATATAGGGTTTCACTGTCCCGGGAAACTCTCTGCTAACACCCTGCAGAGCGCTGTGCCCAATATACAGAAACGTCTTGCGGTATCTCCTACAGGGAAAGTGCCAGGAGGGAAAAGTGAGGATTATGTTTAGACTTTCTCGGAACTGCTTCAAATCAACTAGATATCTTTGTGCTGTAAATCTCCCAACAGCCAAATGCAAAAGCAGCAAACATCTCGCTGTATGTCCCACATCCAAAGTGCCAAGAGAGAGCTTGCTCTCCCTGTCTTTGAGTACTGTTTGCGCTGTCCCGATTACCTCTTTGCTAACATTCTATTCAGAGCTCCAGTGAAACCAGGAACCACGTGGAGAAGGCACCCACACTGAAAGTGCCTGGAGGGAACATTGGGGCTTCTTCTCAGTGTCTCTGATATAGGGTTTCACTGTCCCGGGAAACTCTCTGCTAACACCCTGCAGAGCGCTGTGCCCATATACAGAAACGTCTTGCGGTGTCTCCTACAGGGAAAGTGGCAGGAGGGAAAAGTGAGGATTATGTTTAGACTTTCTCGGAACTGCTTCAAATCAACTAGATATCTTTGTGCTGTAAATCTCCCAACAGCCAAACGCAAAAGCAGCAAACATCTCGCTGTATGTCCCACATCCAAAGTGCCAAGAGAGAGCTTGCTCTCCCTGTCTTTGAGTACTGTTTGCACTGTCCCGATTACCTCTTTGCTAACATTCTCTTCAGAGCTGCAGTGAAACCAGGAACCACGTGGAGAAGGCACCCACACTGAAAGTGCCTGGAAGGAACGTTGGGGCTTCTTCTCAATGTCTCTGATATAGGGTTTCACTGTCCCGGGAAACTCTCTGCTAACACCCTGCAGAGCGCTGTGCCCAATATACAGAAACGTCTTGCGGTATCTCCTACAGGGAAAGTGCCAGGAGGGAAAAGTGAGGATTATGTTTAGACTTTCTCGGAACTGCTTCAAATCAACTAGATATCTTTGTGCTGTAAATCTCCCAACAGCCAAATGTAAAAGCAGCAAACATCTCGCTGTATGTCCCACATCCAAAGTGCCAAGAGAGAGCTTGCTCTCCCTGTCTTTGAGTACTGTTTGCGCTGTCCCGATTACCTCTTTGCTAACATTCTCTTCAGAGCTGCAGTGAAACCAGGAACCACGTGGAGAAGGCACCCACACTGAAAGTGCCTGGAGGGAACATTGGGGCTTCTTCTCAGTGTCTCTGATATAGGGTTTCACTGTCCCGGGAAACTCTCTGCTAACACCCTGCAGAGCGCTGTGCCCAATATACAGAAACGTCTTGCGGTATCTCCTACAGGGAAAGTGCCAGGAGGGAAAAGTGAGGATTATGTTTAGACTTTCTCGGAACTGCTTCAAATCAACTAGATATCTTTGTGCTGTAAATCTCCCAACAGCCAAACGCAAAAGCAGCAAACATCTCGCTGTATGTCCCACATCCAAAGTGCCAAGAGAGAGCTTGCTCTCCCTGTCTTTGAGTACTGTTTGCACTGTCGTCCCGATTACCTCTTTGCTAACATTCTCTTCAGAGCTGCTGTGAAACCAGGAACCACGTGGAGAAGGCACCCACACTGAAAGTGCCTGGAAGGAACGTTGGGGCTTCTTCTCAGTGTCTCTGATATAGGGTTTCACTGTCCCGGGAAACTCTCTGCTAACACCCTGCAGAGCGCTGTGCCCAATATACAGAAACGTCTTGCGGTATCTCCTACAGGGAAAGTGCCAGGAGGGAAAAGTGAGGATTATGTTTAGACTTTCTCGGAACTGCTTCAAATCAACTAGATATCTTTGTGCTGTAAATCTCCCAACAGCCAAACGCAAAAGCAGCAAACATCTCGCTGTATGTCCCACATCCAAAGTGCCAAGAGAGAGCTTGCTCTCCCTGTCTTTGAGTACTGTTTGCACTGTCCCGATTACCTCTTTGCTAACATTCTCTTCAGAGCTGCAGTGAAACCAGGAACCATGTGGAGAAGGCACCCACACTGAAAGTGCCTGGAAGGAACGTTGGGGCTTCTTCTCAGTGTCTCTGATATAGGGTTTCACTGTCCCGGGAAACTCTCTGCTAACACCCTGCAGAGCACTGTGCCCAATATACAGAAACGTCTTGCGGTATCTCCTACAGGGAAAGTGCCAGGAGGGAAAAGTGAGGATTATGTTTAGACTTTCTCGGAACTGCTTCAAATCAACTAGATATCTTTGTGCTGTAAATCTCCCAACAGCCAAACGCAAAAGCAGCAAACATCTCGCTGTATGTCCCACATCCAAAGTGCCAAGAGAGAGCTTGCTCTCCCTGTCTTTGAGTACTGTTTGCGCTGTCCCGATTACCTCTTTGCTAACATTCTATTCAGAGCTCCAGTGAAACCAGGAACCACGTGGAGAAGGCACCCACACTGAAAGTGCCTGGAAGGAACGTTGGGGCTTCTTCTCAATGTCTCTGATATAGGGTTTCACTGTCCCGGGAAACTCTCTGCTAACACCCTGCAGAGCGCTGTGCCCAATATACAGAAACGTCTTGCGGTATCTCCTACAGGGAAAGTGCCAGGAGGGAAAAGTGAGGATTATGTTTAGACTTTCTCGGAACTGCTTCAAATCAACTAGATATCTTTGTGCTGTAAATCTCCCAACAGCCAAATATAAAAGCAGCAAACATCTCGCTGTATGTCCCACATCCAAAGTGCCAAGAGAGAGCTTGCTCTCCCTGTCTTTGAGTACTGTTTGCGCTGTCCCGATTACCTCTTTGCTAACATTCTCTTCAGAGCTGCAGTGAAACCAGGAACCACGTGGAGAAGGCACCCACACTGAAAGTGCCTGGAGGGAACATTGGGGCTTCTTCTCAGTGTCTCTGATATAGGGTTTCACTGTCCCGGGAAACTCTCTGCTAACAC
Organism: Chroicocephalus ridibundus; assembly: GCF_963924245.1. Classification (NCBI taxonomy): domain Eukaryota; kingdom Metazoa; phylum Chordata; class Aves; order Charadriiformes; family Laridae; genus Chroicocephalus; species Chroicocephalus ridibundus. The sequence goes on from NW_026961800.1 coordinate 609,638, forward strand.
CCTGCAGAGCGCTGTGCCCAATATACAGAAACGTCTTGCGGTATCTCCTACAGGGAAAGTGCCAGGAGGGAAAAGTGAGGATTATGTTTAGACTTTCTCGGAACTGCTTCAAATCAACTAGATATCTTTGTGCTGTAAATCTCCCAACAGCCAAATGTAAAAGCAGCAAACATCTCGCTGTATGTCCCACATCCAAAGTGCCAAGAGAGAGCTTGCTCTCCCTGTCTTTGAGTACTGTTTGCGCTGTCCCGATTACCTCTTTGCTAACATTCTCTTCAGAGCTGCAGTGAAACCAGGAACCACGTGGAGAAGGCACCCACACTGAAAGTGCCTGGAGGGAACATTGGGGCTTCTTCTCAGTGTCTCTGATATAGGGTTTCACTGTCCCGGGAAACTCTCTGCTAACACCCTGCAGAGCGCTGTGCCCAATATACAGAAACGTCTTGCGGTGTCTCCTACAGGGAAAGTGGCAGGAGGGAAAAGTGAGGATTATGTTTAGACTTTCTCGGAACTGCTTCAAATCAACTAGATATCTTTGTGCTGTAAATCTCCCAACAGCCAAACGCAAAAGCAGCAAACATCTCGCTGTATGTCCCACATCCAAAGTGCCAAGAGAGAGCTTGCTCTCCCTGTCTTTGAGTACTGTTTGCACTGTCCCGATTACCTCTTTGCTAACATTCTCTTCAGAGCTGCAGTGAAACCAGGAACCACGTGGAGAAGGCACCCACACTGAAAGTGCCTGGAAGGAACGTTGGGGCTTCTTCTCAATGTCTCTGATATAGGGTTTCACTGTCCCGGGAAACTCTCTGCTAACACCCTGCAGAGCGCTGTGCCCAATATACAGAAACGTCTTGCGGTATCTCCTACAGGGAAAGTGCCAGGAGGGAAAAGTGAGGATTATGTTTAGACTTTCTCGGAACTGCTTCAAATCAACTAGATATCTTTGTGCTGTAAATCTCCCAACAGCCAAATGTAAAAGCAGCAAACATCTCGCTGTATGTCCCACATCCAAAGTGCCAAGAGAGAGCTTGCTCTCCCTGTCTTTGAGTACTGTTTGCGCTGTCCCGATTACCTCTTTGCTAACATTCTCTTCAGAGCTGCAGTGAAACCAGGAACCACGTGGAGAAGGCACCCACACTGAAAGTGCCTGGAGGGAACATTGGGGCTTCTTCTCAGTGTCTCTGATATAGGGTTTCACTGTGCCGGGAAACTCTCTGCTAACACCCTGCAGAGCGCTGTGCCCAATATACAGAAACGTCTTGCGGTATCTCCTACAGGGAAAGTGCCAGGAGGGAAAAGTGAGGATTATGTTTAGACTTTCTCGGAACTGCTTCAAATCAACTAGATATCTTTGTGCTGTAAATCTCCCAACAGCCAAACGCAAAAGCAGCAAACATCTCGCTGTATGTCCCACATCCAAAGTGCCAAGAGAGAGCTTGCTCTCCCTGTCTTTGAGTACTGTTTGCACTGTCCCGATTACCTCTTTGCTAACATTCTCTTCAGAGCTGCAGTGAAACCAGGAACCACGTGGAGAAGGCACCCACACTGAAAGTGCCTGGAAGGAACGTTGGGGCTTCTTCTCAATGTCTCTGATATAGGGTTTCACTGTCCCGGGAAACTCTCTGCTAACACCCTGCAGAGCGCTGTGCCCAATATACAGAAACGTCTTGCGGTATCTCCTACAGGGAAAGTGCCAGGAGGGAAAAGTGAGGATTATGTTTAGACTTTCTCGGAACTGCTTCAAATCAACTAGATATCTTTGTGCTGTAAATCTCCCAACAGCCAAATGTAAAAGCAGCAAACATCTCGCTGTATGTCCCACATCCAAAGTGCCAAGAGAGAGCTTGCTCTCCCTGTCTTTGAGTACTGTTTGCACTGTCGTCCCGATTACCTCTTTGCTAACATTCTCTTCAGAGCTGCTGTGAAACCAGGAACCACGTCGAGAAGGCACCCACACTGAAAGTGCCTGGAAGGAACGTTGGGGCTTCTTCTCAGTGTCTCTGATATAGGGTTTCACTGTCCCGGGAAACTCTCTGCTAACACCCTGCAGAGCGCTGTGCCCAATATACAGAAACGTCTTGCGGTATCTCCTACAGGGAAAGTGCCAGGAGGGAAAAGTGAGGATTATGTTTAGACTTTCTCGGAACTGCTTCAAATCAACTAGATATCTTTGTGCTGTAAATCTCCCAACAGCCAAATGTAAAAGCAGCAAACATCTCGCTGTATGTCCCACATCCAAAGTGCCAAGAGAGAGCTTGCTCTCCCTGTCTTTGAGTACTGTTTGCACTGTCCCGATTACCTCTTTGCTAACATTCTCTTCAGAGCTGCAGTGAAACCAGGAACCACGTGGAGAAGGCACCCACACTGAAAGTGCCTGGAAGGAACGTTGGGGCTTCTTCTCAGTGTCTCTGATATAGGGTTTCACTGTCCCGGGAAACTCTCTGCTAACACCCTGCAGAGCGCTGTGCCCAATATACAGAAACGTCTTGCGGTATCTCCTACAGGGAAAGTGCCAGGAGGGAAAAGTGAGGATTATGTTTAGACTTTCTCGGAACTGCTTCAAATCAACTAGATATCTTTGTGCTGTAAATCTCCCAACAGCCAAATGCAAAAGCAGCAAACATCTCGCTGTATGTCCCACATCCAAAGTGCCAAGAGAGAGCTTGCTCTCCCTGTCTTTGAGTACTGTTTGCGCTGTCCCGATTACCTCTTTGCTAACATTCTATTCAGAGCTCCAGTGAAACCAGGAACCACGTGGAGAAGGCACCCACACTGAAAGTGCCTGGAGGGAACATTGGGGCTTCTTCTCAGTGTCTCTGATATAGGGTTTCACTGTCCCGGGAAACTCTCTGCTAACACCCTGCAGAGCGCTGTGCCCATATACAGAAACGTCTTGCGGTGTCTCCTACAGGGAAAGTGGCAGGAGGGAAAAGTGAGGATTATGTTTAGACTTTCTCGGAACTGCTTCAAATCAACTAGATATCTTTGTGCTGTAAATCTCCCAACAGCCAAACGCAAAAGCAGCAAACATCTCGCTGTATGTCCCACATCCAAAGTGCCAAGAGAGAGCTTGCTCTCCCTGTCTTTGAGTACTGTTTGCACTGTCCCGATTACCTCTTTGCTAACATTCTCTTCAGAGCTGCAGTGAAACCAGGAACCACGTGGAGAAGGCACCCACACTGAAAGTGCCTGGAAGGAACGTTGGGGCTTCTTCTCAATGTCTCTGATATAGGGTTTCACTGTCCCGGGAAACTCTCTGCTAACACCCTGCAGAGCGCTGTGCCCAATATACAGAAACGTCTTGCGGTATCTCCTACAGGGAAAGTGCCAGGAGGGAAAAGTGAGGATTATGTTTAGACTTTCTCGGAACTGCTTCAAATCAACTAGATATCTTTGTGCTGTAAATCTCCCAACAGCCAAATGTAAAAGCAGCAAACATCTCGCTGTATGTCCCACATCCAAAGTGCCAAGAGAGAGCTTGCTCTCCCTGTCTTTGAGTACTGTTTGCGCTGTCCCGATTACCTCTTTGCTAACATTCTCTTCAGAGCTGCAGTGAAACCAGGAACCACGTGGAGAAGGCACCCACACTGAAAGTGCCTGGAGGGAACATTGGGGCTTCTTCTCAGTGTCTCTGATATAGGGTTTCACTGTCCCGGGAAACTCTCTGCTAACACCCTGCAGAGCGCTGTGCCCAATATACAGAAACGTCTTGCGGTATCTCCTACAGGGAAAGTGCCAGGAGGGAAAAGTGAGGATTATGTTTAGACTTTCTCGGAACTGCTTCAAATCAACTAGATATCTTTGTGCTGTAAATCTCCCAACAGCCAAACGCAAAAGCAGCAAACATCTCGCTGTATGTCCCACATCCAAAGTGCCAAGAGAGAGCTTGCTCTCCCTGTCTTTGAGTACTGTTTGCACTGTCGTCCCGATTACCTCTTTGCTAACATTCTCTTCAGAGCTGCTGTGAAACCAGGAACCACGTGGAGAAGGCACCCACACTGAAAGTGCCTGGAAGGAACGTTGGGGCTTCTTCTCAGTGTCTCTGATATAGGGTTTCACTGTCCCGGGAAACTCTCTGCTAACACCCTGCAGAGCGCTGTGCCCAATATACAGAAACGTCTTGCGGTATCTCCTACAGGGAAAGTGCCAGGAGGGAAAAGTGAGGATTATGTTTAGACTTTCTCGGAACTGCTTCAAATCAACTAGATATCTTTGTGCTGTAAATCTCCCAACAGCCAAACGCAAAAGCAGCAAACATCTCGCTGTATGTCCCACATCCAAAGTGCCAAGAGAGAGCTTGCTCTCCCTGTCTTTGAGTACTGTTTGCACTGTCCCGATTACCTCTTTGCTAACATTCTCTTCAGAGCTGCAGTGAAACCAGGAACCATGTGGAGAAGGCACCCACACTGAAAGTGCCTGGAAGGAACGTTGGGGCTTCTTCTCAGTGTCTCTGATATAGGGTTTCACTGTCCCGGGAAACTCTCTGCTAACACCCTGCAGAGCACTGTGCCCAATATACAGAAACGTCTTGCGGTATCTCCTACAGGGAAAGTGCCAGGAGGGAAAAGTGAGGATTATGTTTAGACTTTCTCGGAACTGCTTCAAATCAACTAGATATCTTTGTGCTGTAAATCTCCCAACAGCCAAACGCAAAAGCAGCAAACATCTCGCTGTATGTCCCACATCCAAAGTGCCAAGAGAGAGCTTGCTCTCCCTGTCTTTGAGTACTGTTTGCGCTGTCCCGATTACCTCTTTGCTAACATTCTATTCAGAGCTCCAGTGAAACCAGGAACCACGTGGAGAAGGCACCCACACTGAAAGTGCCTGGAAGGAACGTTGGGGCTTCTTCTCAATGTCTCTGATATAGGGTTTCACTGTCCCGGGAAACTCTCTGCTAACACCCTGCAGAGCGCTGTGCCCAATATACAGAAACGTCTTGCGGTATCTCCTACAGGGAAAGTGCCAGGAGGGAAAAGTGAGGATTATGTTTAGACTTTCTCGGAACTGCTTCAAATCAACTAGATATCTTTGTGCTGTAAATCTCCCAACAGCCAAATATAAAAGCAGCAAACATCTCGCTGTATGTCCCACATCCAAAGTGCCAAGAGAGAGCTTGCTCTCCCTGTCTTTGAGTACTGTTTGCGCTGTCCCGATTACCTCTTTGCTAACATTCTCTTCAGAGCTGCAGTGAAACCAGGAACCACGTGGAGAAGGCACCCACACTGAAAGTGCCTGGAGGGAACATTGGGGCTTCTTCTCAGTGTCTCTGATATAGGGTTTCACTGTCCCGGGAAACTCTCTGCTAACACCCTGCAGAGCGCTGTGCCCAATATACAGAAACGTCTTGCGGTATCTCCTACAGGGAAAGTGCCAGGAGGGAAAAGTGAGGATTATGTTTAGACTTTCTCGGAACTGCTTCAAATCAACTAGATATCTTTGTGCTGTAAATCTCCCAACAGCCAAATGTAAAAGCAGCAAACATCTCGCTGTATGTCCCACATCCAAAGTGCCAAGAGAGAGCTTGCTCTCCCTGTCTTTGAGTACTGTTTGCGCTGTCCCGATTACCTCTTTGCTAACATTCTCTTCAGAGCTGCAGTGAAACCAGGAACCACGTGGAGAAGGCACCCACACTGAAAGTGCCTGGAGGGAACATTGGGGCTTCTTCTCAGTGTCTCTGATATAGGGTTTCACTGTCCCGGGAAACTCTCTGCTAACACCCTGCAGAGCGCTGTGCCCAATATACAGAAACGTCTTGCGGTGTCTCCTACAGGGAAAGTGGCAGGAGGGAAAAGTGAGGATTATGTTTAGACTTTCTCGGAACTGCTTCAAATCAACTAGATATCTTTGTGCTGTAAATCTCCCAACAGCCAAACGCAAAAGCAGCAAACATCTCGCTGTATGTCCCACATCCAAAGTGCCAAGAGAGAGCTTGCTCTCCCTGTCTTTGAGTACTGTTTGCACTGTCCCGATTACCTCTTTGCTAACATTCTCTTCAGAGCTGCAGTGAAACCAGGAACCACGTGGAGAAGGCACCCACACTGAAAGTGCCTGGAAGGAACGTTGGGGCTTCTTCTCAATGTCTCTGATATAGGGTTTCACTGTCCCGGGAAACTCTCTGCTAACACCCTGCAGAGCGCTGTGCCCAATATACAGAAACGTCTTGCGGTATCTCCTACAGGGAAAGTGCCAGGAGGGAAAAGTGAGGATTATGTTTAGACTTTCTCGGAACTGCTTCAAATCAACTAGATATCTTTGTGCTGTAAATCTCCCAACAGCCAAATGTAAAAGCAGCAAACATCTCGCTGTATGTCCCACATCCAAAGTGCCAAGAGAGAGCTTGCTCTCCCTGTCTTTGAGTACTGTTTGCGCTGTCCCGATTACCTCTTTGCTAACATTCTCTTCAGAGCTGCAGTGAAACCAGGAACCACGTGGAGAAGGCACCCACACTGAAAGTGCCTGGAGGGAACATTGGGGCTTCTTCTCAGTGTCTCTGATATAGGGTTTCACTGTGCCGGGAAACTCTCTGCTAACACCCTGCAGAGCGCTGTGCCCAATATACAGAAACGTCTTGCGGTATCTCCTACAGGGAAAGTGCCAGGAGGGAAAAGTGAGGATTATGTTTAGACTTTCTCGGAACTGCTTCAAATCAACTAGATATCTTTGTGCTGTAAATCTCCCAACAGCCAAACGCAAAAGCAGCAAACATCTCGCTGTATGTCCCACATCCAAAGTGCCAAGAGAGAGCTTGCTCTCCCTGTCTTTGAGTACTGTTTGCACTGTCCCGATTACCTCTTTGCTAACATTCTCTTCAGAGCTGCAGTGAAACCAGGAACCACGTGGAGAAGGCACCCACACTGAAAGTGCCTGGAAGGAACGTTGGGGCTTCTTCTCAATGTCTCTGATATAGGGTTTCACTGTCCCGGGAAACTCTCTGCTAACACCCTGCAGAGCGCTGTGCCCAATATACAGAAACGTCTTGCGGTATCTCCTACAGGGAAAGTGCCAGGAGGGAAAAGTGAGGATTATGTTTAGACTTTCTCGGAACTGCTTCAAATCAACTAGATATCTTTGTGCTGTAAATCTCCCAACAGCCAAATGTAAAAGCAGCAAACATCTCGCTGTATGTCCCACATCCAAAGTGCCAAGAGAGAGCTTGCTCTCCCTGTCTTTGAGTACTGTTTGCGCTGTCCCGATTACCTCTTTGCTAACATTCTCTTCAGAGCTGCAGTGAAACCAGGAACCACGTGGAGAAGGCACCCACACTGAAAGTGCCTGGAGGGAACATTGGGGCTTCTTCTCAGTGTCTCTGATATAGGGTTTCACTGTGCCGGGAAACTCTCTGCTAACACCCTGCAGAGCGCTGTGCCCAATATACAGAAACGTCTTGCGGTATCTCCTACAGGGAAAGTGCCAGGAGGGAAAAGTGAGGATTATGTTTAGACTTTCTCGGAACTGCTTCAAATCAACTAGATATCTTTGTGCTGTAAATCTCCCAACAGCCAAATGTAAAAGCAGCAAACATCTCGCTGTATGTCCCACATCCAAAGTGCCAAGAGAGAGCTTGCTCTCCCTGTCTTTGAGTACTGTTTGCACTGTCGTCCCGATTACCTCTTTGCTAACATTCTCTTCAGAGCTGCAGTGAAACCAGGAACCACGTGGAGAAGGCACCCACACTGAAAGTGCCTGGAGGGAACATTGGGGCTTCTTCTCAGTGTCTCTGATATAGGGTTTCACTGTCCCGGGAAACTCTCTGCTAACACCCTGCAGAGCGCTGTGCCCAATATACAGAAACGTCTTGCGGTATCTCCTACAGGGAAAGTGCCAGGAGGGAAAAGTGAGGATTATGTTTAGACTTTCTCGGAACTGCTTCAAATCAACTAGATATCTTTGTGCTGTAAATCTCCCAACAGCCAAATGTAAAAGCAGCAAACATCTCGCTGTATGTCCCACATCCAAAGTGCCAAGAGAGAGCTTGCTCTCCCTGTCTTTGAGTACTGTTTGCACTGTCGTCCCGATTACCTCTTTGCTAACATTCTCTTCAGAGCTGCTGTGAAACCAGGAACCACGTGGAGAAGGCACCCACACTGAAAGTGCCTGGAAGGAACGTTGGGGCTTCTTCTCAGTGTCTCTGATATAGGGTTTCACTGTCCCGGGAAACTCTCTGCTAACACCCTGCAGAGCGCTGTGCCCAATATACAGAAACGTCTTGCGGTATCTCCTACAGGGAAAGTGCCAGGAGGGAAAAGTGAGGATTATGTTTAGACTTTCTCGGAACTGCTTCAAATCAACTAGATATCTTTGTGCTGTAAATCTCCCAACAGCCAAATGTAAAAGCAGCAAACATCTCGCTGTATGTCCCACATCCAAAGTGCCAAGAGAGAGCTTGCTCTCCCTGTCTTTGAGTACTGTTTGCACTGTCCCGATTACCTCTTTGCTAACATTCTCTTCAGAGCTGCAGTGAAACCAGGAACCACGTGGAGAAGGCACCCACACTGAAAGTGCCTGGAAGGAACGTTGGGGCTTCTTCTCAGTGTCTCTGATATAGGGTTTCACTGTCCCGGGAAACTCTCTGCTAACACCCTGCAGAGCGCTGTGCCCAATATACAGAAACGTCTTGCGGTATCTCCTACAGGGAAAGTGCCAGGAGGGAAAAGTGAGGATTATGTTTAGACTTTCTCGGAACTGCTTCAAATCAACTAGATATCTTTGTGCTGTAAATCTCCCAACAGCCAAATGCAAAAGCAGCAAACATCTCGCTGTATGTCCCACATCCAAAGTGCCAAGAGAGAGCTTGCTCTCCCTGTCTTTGAGTACTGTTTGCGCTGTCCCGATTACCTCTTTGCTAACATTCTCTTCAGAGCTGCAGTGAAACCAGGAACCACGTGGAGAAGGCACCCACACTGAAAGTGCCTGGAGGGAACATTGGGGCTTCTTCTCAGTGTCTCTGATATAGGGTTTCACTGTCCCGGGAAACTCTCTGCTAACACCCTGCAGAGCGCTGTGCCCAATATACAGAAACGTCTTGCGGTGTCTCCTACAGGGAAAGTGGCAGGAGGGAAAAGTGAGGATTATGTTTAGACTTTCTCGGAACTGCTTCAAATCAACTAGATATCTTTGTGCTGTAAATCTCCCAACAGCCAAACGCAAAAGCAGCAAACATCTCGCTGTATGTCCCACATCCAAAGTGCCAAGAGAGAGCTTGCTCTCCCTGTCTTTGAGTACTGTTTGCACTGTCCCGATTACCTCTTTGCTAACATTCTCTTCAGAGCTGCAGTGAAACCAGGAACCACGTGGAGAAGGCACCCACACTGAAAGTGCCTGGAAGGAACGTTGGGGCTTCTTCTCAATGTCTCTGATATAGGGTTTCACTGTCCCGGGAAACTCTCTGCTAACACCCTGCAGAGCGCTGTGCCCAATATACAGAAACGTCTTGCGGTGTCTCCTACAGGGAAAGTGCCAGGAGGGAAAAGTGAGGATTATGTTTAGACTTTCTCGGAACTGCTTCAAATCAACTAGATATCTTTGTGCTGTAAATCTCCCAACAGCCAAACGCAAAAGCAGCAAACATCTCGCTGTATGTCCCACATCCAAAGTGCCAAGAGAGAGCTTGCTCTCCCTGTCTTTGAGTACTGTTTGCACTGTCCCGATTCCCTCTTTGCTAACATTCTCTTCAGAGCTGCAGTGAAACCAGGAACCACGTGGAGAAGGCACCCACACTGAAAGTGCCTGGAAGGAACGTTGGGGCTTCTTCTCAATGTCTCTGATATAGGGTTTCACTGTCCCGGGAAACTCTCTGCTAACACCCTGCAGAGCGCTGTGCCCAATATACAGAAACGTCTTGCGGTATCTCCTACAGGGAAAGTGCCAGGAGGGAAAAGTGAGGATTATGTTTAGACTTTCTCGGAACTGCTTCAAATCAACTAGATATCTTTGTGCTGTAAATCTCCCAACAGCCAAATGTAAAAGCAGCAAACATCTCGCTGTATGTCCCACATCCAAAGTGCCAAGAGAGAGCTTGCTCTCCCTGTCTTTGAGTACTGTTTGCGCTGTCCCGATTACCTCTTTGCTAACATTCTCTTCAGAGCTGCAGTGAAACCAGGAACCACGTGGAGAAGGCACCCACACTGAAAGTGCCTGGAGGGAACATTGGGGCTTCTTCTCAGTGTCTCTGATATAGGGTTTCACTGTGCCGGGAAACTCTCTGCTAACACCCTGCAGAGCGCTGTGCCCAATATACAGAAACGTCTTGCGGTATCTCCTACAGGGAAAGTGCCAGGAGGGAAAAGTGAGGATTATGTTTAGACTTTCTCGGAACTGCTTCAAATCAACTAGATATCTTTGTGCTGTAAATCTCCCAACAGCCAAATGTAAAAGCAGCAAACATCTCGCTGTATGTCCCACATCCAAAGTGCCAAGAGAGAGCTTGCTCTCCCTGTCTTTGAGTACTGTTTGCACTGTCGTCCCGATTACCTCTTTGCTAACATTCTCTTCAGAGCTGCAGTGAAACCAGGAACCACGTGGAGAAGGCACCCACACTGAAAGTGCCTGGAGGGAACATTGGGGCTTCTTCTCAGTGTCTCTGATATAGGGTTTCACTGTCCCGGGAAACTCTCTGCTAACACCCTGCAGAGCGCTGTGCCCAATATACAGAAACGTCTTGCGGTATCTCCTACAGGGAAAGTGCCAGGAGGGAAAAGTGAGGATTATGTTTAGACTTTCTCGGAACTGCTTCAAATCAACTAGATATCTTTGTGCTGTAAATCTCCCAACAGCCAAATGTAAAAGCAGCAAACATCTCGCTGTATGTCCCACATCCAAAGTGCCAAGAGAGAGCTTGCTCTCCCTGTCTTTGAGTACTGTTTGCACTGTCGTCCCGATTACCTCTTTGCTAACATTCTCTTCAGAGCTGCTGTGAAACCAGGAACCACGTCGAGAAGGCACCCACACTGAAAGTGCCTGGAAGGAACGTTGGGGCTTCTTCTCAGTGTCTCTGATATAGGGTTTCACTGTCCCGGGAAACTCTCTGCTAACACCCTGCAGAGCGCTGTGCCCAATATACAGAAACGTCTTGCGGTATCTCGTACAGGGAAAGTGCCAGGAGGGAAAAGTGAGGATTATGTTTAGACTTTCTCGGAACTGCTTCAAATCAACTAGATATCTTTGTGCTGTAAATCTCCCAACAGCCAAATGTAAAAGCAGCAAACATCTCGCTGTATGTCCCACATCCAAAGTGCCAAGAGAGAGCTTGCTCTCCCTGTCTTTGAGTACTGTTTGCACTGTCCCGATTACCTCTTTGCTAACATTCTCTTCAGAGCTGCAGTGAAACCAGGAACCACGTGGAGAAGGCACCCACACTGAAAGTGCCTGGAAGGAACGTTGGGGCTTCTTCTCAGTGTCTCTGATATAGGGTTTCACTGTCCCGGAAAACTCTCTGCTAACACCCTGCAGAGCGCTGTGCCCAATATACAGAAACGTCTTGCGGTATCTCCTACAGGGAAAGTGCCAGGAGGGAAAAGTGAGGATTATGTTTAGACTTTCTCGGAACTGCTTCAAATCAACTAGATATCTTTGTGCTGTAAATCTCCCAACAGCCAAATGCAAAAGCAGCAAACATCTCGCTGTATGTCCCACATCCAAAGTGCCAAGAGAGAGCTTGCTCTCCCTGTCTTTGAGTACTGTTTGCGCTGTCCCGATTACCTCTTTGCTAACATTCTCTTCAGAGCTGCAGTGAAACCAGGAACCACGTGGAGAAGGCACCCACACTGAAAGTGCCTGGAGGGAACATTGGGGCTTCTTCTCAGTGTCTCTGATATAGGGTTTCACTGTCCCGGGAAACTCTCTGCTAACACCCTGCAGAGCGCTGTGCCCAATATACAGAAACATCTTGCGGTGTCTCCTACAGGGAAAGTGGCAGGAGGGAAAAGTGAGGATTATGTTTAGACTTTCTCGGAACTGCTTCAAATCAACTAGATATCTTTGTGCTGTAAATCTCCCAACAGCCAAACGCAAAAGCAGCAAACATCTCGCTGTATGTCCCACATCCAAAGTGCCAAGAGAGAGCTTGCTCTCCCTGTCTTTGAGTACTGTTTGCACTGTCCCGATTACCTCTTTGCTAACATTCTCTTCAGAGCTGCAGTGAAACCAGGAACCACGTGGAGAAGGCACCCACACTGAAAGTGCCTGGAAGGAACGTTGGGGCTTCTTCTCAATGTCTCTGATATAGGGTTTCACTGTCCCGGGAAACTCTCTGCTAACACCCTGCAGAGCGCTGTGCCCAATATACAGAAACGTCTTGCGGTATCTCCTACAGGGAAAGTGCCAGGAGGGAAAAGTGAGGATTATGTTTAGACTTTCTCGGAACTGCTTCAAATCAACTAGATATCTTTGTGCTGTAAATCTCCCAACAGCCAAATGTAAAAGCAGCAAACATCTCGCTGTATGTCCCACATCCAAAGTGCCAAGAGAGAGCTTGCTCTCCCTGTCTTTGAGTACTGTTTGCGCTGTCCCGATTACCTCTTTGCTAACATTCTCTTCAGAGCTGCAGTGAAACCAGGAACCACGTGGAGAAGGCACCCACACTGAAAGTGCCTGGAGGGAACATTGGGGCTTCTTCTCAGTGTCTCTGATATAGGGTTTCACTGTCCCGGGAAACTCTCTGCTAACACCCTGCAGAGCGCTGTGCCCAATATACAGAAACGTCTTGCGGTATCTCCTACAGGGAAAGTGCCAGGAGGGAAAAGTGAGGATTATGTTTAGACTTTCTCGGAACTGCTTCAAATCAACTAGATATCTTTGTGCTGTAAATCTCCCAACAGCCAAACGCAAAAGCAGCAAACATCTCGCTGTATGTCCCACATCCAAAGTGCCAAGAGAGAGCTTGCTCTCCCTGTCTTTGAGTACTGTTTGCACTGTCGTCCCGATTACCTCTTTGCTAACATTCTCTTCAGAGCTGCTGTGAAACCAGGAACCACGTGGAGAAGGCACCCACACTGAAAGTGCCTGGAAGGAACGTTGGGGCTTCTTCTCAGTGTCTCTGATATAGGGTTTCACTGTCCCGGGAAACTCTCTGCTAACACCCTGCAGAGCGCTGTGCCCAATATACAGAAACGTCTTGCGGTATCTCCTACAGGGAAAGTGCCAGGAGGGAAAAGTGAGGATTATGTTTAGACTTTCTCGGAACTGCTTCAAATCAACTAGATATCTTTGTGCTGTAAATCTCCCAACAGCCAAACGCAAAAGCAGCAAACATCTCGCTGTATGTCCCACATCCAAAGTGCCAAGAGAGAGCTTGCTCTCCCTGTCTTTGAGTACTGTTTGCGCTGTCCCGATTACCTCTTTGCTAACATTCTATTCAGAGCTCCAGTGAAACCAGGAACCACGTGGAGAAGGCACCCACACTGAAAGTGCCTGGAAGGAACATTGGGGCTTCTTCTCAATGTCTCTGATATAGGGTTTCACTGTCCCGGGAAACTCTCTGCTAAAACCCTGCAGAGCGCTGTGCCCAATATACAGAAACGTCTTGCGGTATCTCCTACAGGGAAAGTGCCAGGAGGGAAAAGTGAGGATTATGTTTAGACTTTCTCGGAACTGCTTCAAATCAACTAGATATCTTTGTGCTGTAAATCTCCCAACAGCCAAATATAAAAGCAGCAAACATCTCGCTGTATGTCCCACATCCAAAGTGCCAAGAGAGAGCTTGCTCTCCCTGTCTTTGAGTACTGTTTGCGCTGTCCCGATTACCTCTTTGCTAACATTCTCTTCAGAGCTGCAGTGAAACCAGGAACCACGTGGAGAAGGCACCCACACTGAAAGTGCCTGGAGGGAACATTGGGGCTTCTTCTCAGTGTCTCTGATATAGGGTTTCACTGTCCCGGGAAACTCTCTGCTAACACCCTGCAGAGCGCTGTGCCCAATATACAGAAACGTCTTGCGGTATCTCCTACAGGGAAAGTGCCAGGAGGGAAAAGTGAGGATTATGCTTAGACTTTCTCAGAACTGCTTCAAATCAACTAGATATCTTTGTGCTGTAAATCTCCCAACAGCCAAATGTAAAAGCAGCAAACATCTCGCTGTATGTCCCACATCCAAAGTGCCAAGAGAGAGCTTGCTCTCCCTGTCTTTGAATACTGTTTGCACTGTCGTCCCGATTACCTCTTTGCTAACATTCTCTTCAGAGCTGCAGTGAAACCAGGAACCACGTGGAGAAGGCACCCACACTGAAAGTGCCTGGAAGGAACGTTGGGGCTTCTTCTCAGTGTCTCTGATATAGGGTTTCACTGTGCCGGGAAACTCTCTGCTAACACCCTGCAGAGCGCTGTGCCCAATATACAGAAACGTCTTGCGGTATCTCCTACAGGGAAAGTGCCAGGAGGGAAAAGTGAGGATTATGTTTAGACTTTCTCGGAACTGCTTCAAATCAACTAGATAGCTTTGTGCTGTAAATCTCCCAACAGCCAAATGTAAAAGCAGCAAACATCTCGCTGTATGTCCCACATCCAAAGTGCCAAGAGAGAGCTTGCTCTCCCTGTCTTTGAGTACTGTTTGCACTGTCGTCCCGATTACCTCTTTGCTAACATTCTCTTCAGAGCTGCTGTGAAACCAGGAACCACGTGGAGAAGGCACCCACACTGAAAGTGCCTGGAAGGAACGTTGGGGCTTCTTCTCAATGTCTCTGATATAGGGTTTCACTGTCCCGGGAAACTCTCTGCTAACACCCTGCAGAGCGCTGTGCCCAATATACAGAAACGTCTTGCGGTATTTCCTACAGGGAAAGTGCCAGGAGGGAAAAGTGAGGATTATGTTTAGACTTTCTCGGAACTGCTTCAAATCAACTAGATATCTTTGTGCTGTAAATCTCCCAACAGCCAAATGTAAAAGCAGCAAACATCTCGCTGTATGTCCCACATCCAAAGTGCCAAGAGAGAGCTTGCTCTCCCTGTCTTTGAGTAGTGTTTGCACTGTCGTCCCGATTACCTCTTTGCTAACATTCTCTTCAGAGCTGCTGTGAAACCAGGAACCACGTGGAGAAGGCACCCACACTGAAAGTGCCTGGAAGGAACGTTGGGGCTTCTTCTCAGTGTCTCTGATATAGGGTTTCACTGTCCCGGGAAACTCTCTGCTAACACCCTGCAGAGCGCTGTGCCCAATATACAGAAACGTCTTGCGGTATCTCCTACAGGGAAAGTGCCAGGAGGGAAAAGTGAGGATTATGTTTAGACTTTCTCGGAACTGCTTCAAATCAACTAGATATCTTTGTGCTGTAAATCTCCCAACAGCCAAACGCAAAAGCAGCAAACATCTCGCTGTATGTCCCACATCCAAAGTGCCAAGAGAGAGCTTGCTCTCCCTGTCTTTGAGTACTGTTTGCACTGTCCCGATTACCTCTTTGCTAACATTCTCTTCAGAGCTGCAGTGAAACCAGGAACCACGTGGAGAAGGCACCCACACTGAAAGTGCCTGGAAGGAACCTTGGGGCTTCTTCTCAGTGTCTCTGATATAGGGTTTCACTGTCCCGGGAAACTCTCTGCTAACACCCTGCAGAGCGCTGTGCCCAATATACAGAAACGTCTTGCGGTATCTCCTACAGGGAAAGTGCCAGGAGGGAAAAGTGAGGATTATGTTTAGACTTTCTCGGAACTGCTTCAAATCAACTAGATATCTTTGTGCTGTAAATCTCCCAACAGCCAAACGCAAAAGCAGCAAACATCTCGCTGTATGTCCCACATCCAAAGTGCCAAGAGAGAGCTTGCTCTCCCTGTCTTTGAGTACTGTTTGCACTGTCCCGATTACCTCTTTGCTAACATTCTCTTCAGAGCTGCAGTGAAACCAGGAACCACGTGGAGAAGGCACCCACACTGAAAGTGCCTGGAAGGAACGTTGGGGCTTCTTCTCAATGTCTCTGATATAGGGTTTCACTGTCCCGGGAAACTCTCTGCTAACACCCTGCAGAGCGCTGTGCCCAATATACAGAAACGTCTTGCGGTATTTCCTACAGGGAAAGTGCCAGGAGGGAAAAGTGAGGATTATGTTTAGACTTTCTCGGAACTGCTTCAAATCAACTAGATATCTTTGTGCTGTAAATCTCCCAACAGCCAAATGTAAAAGCAGCAAACATCTCGCTGTATGTCCCACATCCAAAGTGCCAAGAGAGAGCTTGCTCTCCCTGTCTTTGAGTACTGTTTGCACTGTCGTCCCGATTACCTCTTTGCTAACATTCTCTTCAGAGCTGCTGTGAAACCAGGAACCACGTGGAGAAGGCACCCACACTGAAAGTGCCTGGAAGGAACGTTGGGGCTTCTTCTCAGTGTCTCTGATATAGGGTTTCACTGTCCCGGGAAACTCTCTGCTAACACCCTGCAGAGCGCTGTGCCCAATATACAGAAACGTCTTGCGGTATCTCCTACAGGGAAAGTGCCAGGAGGGAAAAGTGAGGATTATGTTTAGACTTTCTCGGAACTGCTTCAAATCAACTAGATATCTTTGTGCTGTAAATCTCCCAACAGCCAAACGCAAAAGCAGCAAACATCTCGCTGTATGTCCCACATCCAAAGTGCCAAGAGAGAGCTTGCTCTCCCTGTCTTTGAGTACTGTTTGCACTGTCCCGATTACCTCTTTGCTAACATTCTCTTCAGAGCTGCAGTGAAACCAGGAACCACGTGGAGAAGGCACCCACACTGAAAGTGCCTGGAAGGAACGTTGGGGCTTCTTCTCAATGTCTCTGATATAGGGTTTCACTGTCCCGGGAAACTCTCTGCTAACACCCTGCAGAGCGCTGTGCCCAATATACAGAAACGTCTTGCGGTATTTCCTACAGGGAAAGTGCCAGGAGGGAAAAGTGAGGATTATGTTTAGACTTTCTCGGAACTGCTTCAAATCAACTAGATATCTTTGTGCTGTAAATCTCCCAACAGCCAAATGTAAAAGCAGCAAACATCTCGCTGTATGTCCCACATCCAAAGTGCCAAGAGAGAGCTTGCTCTCCCTGTCTTTGAGTAGTGTTTGCACTGTCGTCCCGATTACCTCTTTGCTAACATTCTCTTCAGAGCTGCTGTGAAACCAGGAACCACGTGGAGAAGGCACCCACACTGAAAGTGCCTGGAAGGAACGTTGGGGCTTCTTCTCAGTGTCTCTGATATAGGGTTTCACTGTCCCGGGAAACTCTCTGCTAACACCCTGCAGAGCGCTGTGCCCAATATACAGAAACGTCTTGCGGTATCTCCTACAGGGAAAGTGCCAGGAGGGAAAAGTGAGGATTATGTTTAGACTTTCTCGGAACTGCTTCAAATCAACTAGATATCTTTGTGCTGTAAATCTCCCAACAGCCAAACGCAAAAGCAGCAAACATCTCGCTGTATGTCCCACATCCAAAGTGCCAAGAGAGAGCTTGCTCTCCCTGTCTTTGAGTACTGTTTGCACTGTCCCGATTACCTCTTTGCTAACATTCTCTTCAGAGCTGCAGTGAAACCAGGAACCACGTGGAGAAGGCACCCACACTGAAAGTGCCTGGAAGGAACGTTGGGGCTTCTTCTCAATGTCTCTGATATAGGGTTTCACTGTCCCGGGAAACTCTCTGCTAACACCCTGCAGAGCGCTGTGCCCAATATACAGAAACGTCTTGCGGTATCTCCTACAGGGAAAGTGCCAGGAGGGAAAAGTGAGGATTATGTTTAGACTTTCTCGGAACTGCTTCAAATCAACTAGATATCTTTGTGCTGTAAATCTCCCAACAGCCAAATGTAAAAGCAGCAAACATCTCGCTGTATGTCCCACATCCAAAGTGCCAAGAGAGAGCTTGCTCTCCCTGTCTTTGAGTAGTGTTTGCACTGTCGTCCTTATTACCTCTTTGCTAACATTCTCTTCAGAGCTGCTGTGAAACCAGGAACCACGTGGAGAAGGCACCCACACTGAAAGTGCCTGGAAGGAACGTTGGGGCTTCTTCTCAGTGTCTCTGATATAGGGTTTCACTGTCCTGGGAAACTCTCTGCTAACACCCTGCAGAGCGCTGTGCCCAATATACAGAAACGTCTTGCGGTATCTCCTACAGGGAAAGTGCCAGGAGGGAAAAGTGAGGATTATGTTTAGACTTTCTCGGAACTGCTTCAAATCAACTAGATATCTTTGTGCTGTAAATCTCCCAACAGCCAAACGCAAAAGCAGCAAACATCTCGCTGTATGTCCCACATCCAAAGTGCCAAGAGAGAGCTTGCTCTCCCTGTCTTTGAGTACTGTTTGCACTGTCCCGATTACCTCTTTGCTAACATTCTCTTCAGAGCTGCTGTGAAACCAGGAACCACGTGGAGAAGGCACCCACACTGAAAGTGCCTGGAAGGAACGTTGGGGCTTCTTCTCAGTGTCTCTGATATAGGGTTTCACTGTCCCGGGAAACTCTCTGCTAACACCCTGCAGAGCGCTGTGCCCAATATACAGAAACGTCTTGCGGTATCTCCTACAGGGAAAGTGCCAGGAGGGAAAAGTGAGGATTATGTTTAGACTTTCTCGGAACTGCTTCAAATCAACTAGATATCTTTGTGCTGTAAATCTCCCAACAGCCAAACGCAAAAGCAGCAAACATCTCGCTGTATGTCCCACATCCACAGTGCCAAGAGAGAGCTTGCTCTCCCTGTCTTTGAGTACTGTTTGCGCTGTCCCGATTACCTCTTTGCTAACATTCTCTTCAGAGCTGCAGTGAAACCAGGAACCACGTGGAGAAGGCACCCACACTGAAAGTGCCTGGAAGGAACGTTGGGGCTTCTTCTCAGTGTCTCTGATATAGGGTTTCACTGTCCCGGGAAACTCTCTGCTAACACCCTGCAGAGCGCTGTGCCCAATATACAGAAACGTCTTGCGGTATCTCCTACAGGGAAAGTGCCAGGAGGGAAAAGTGAGGATTATGTTTAGACTTTCTCGGAACTGCTTCAAATCAACTAGATATCTTTGTGCTGTAAATCTCCCAACAGCCAAATGTAAAAGCAGCAAACATCTCGCTGTATGTCCCACATCCAAAGTGCCAAGAGAGAGCTTGCTCTCCCTGTCTTTGAGTACTGTTTGCGCTGTCCCGATTACCTCTTTGCTAACATTCTCTTCAGAGCTGCAGTGAAACCAGGAACCACGTGGAGAAGGCACCCACACTGAAAGTGCCTGGAGGGAACATTGGGGCTTCTTCTCAGTGTCTCTGATATAGGGTTTCACTGTCCCGGGAAACTCTCTGCTAACACCCTGCAGAGCGCTGTGCCCAATATACAGAAACGTCTTGCGGTATCTCCTACAGGGAAAGTGCCAGGAGGGAAAAGTGAGGATTATGTTTAGACTTTCTCGGAACTGCTTCAAATCAACTAGATATCTTTGTGCTGTAAATCTCCCAACAGCCAAATGTAAAAGCAGCAAACATCTCGCTGTATGTCCCACATCCAAAGTGCCAAGAGAGAGCTTGCTCTCCCTGTCTTTGAGTACTGTTTGCACTGTCGTCCCGATTACCTCTTTGCTAACATTCTCTTCAGAGCTGCAGTGAAACCAGGAACCACGTGGAGAAGGCACCCACACTGAAAGTGCCTGGAAGGAACGTTGGGGCTTCTTCTCAGTGTCTCTGATATAGGGTTTCACTGTCCTGGGAAACTCTCTGCTAACACCCTGCAGAGCGCTGTGCCCAATATACAGAAACGTCTTGCGGTATCTCCTACAGGGAAAGTGCCAGGAGGGAAAAGTGAGGATTATGTTTAGACTTTCTCGGAACTGCTTCAAATCAACTAGATATCTTTGTGCTGTAAATCTCCCAACAGCCAAACGCAAAAGCAGCAAACATCTCGCTGTATGTCCCACATCCAAAGTGCCAAGAGAGAGCTTGCTCTCCCTGTCTTTGAGTACTGTTTGCACTGTCCCGATTACCTCTTTGCTACATTCTCTTCAGAGCTGCAGTGAAACCAGGAACCACGTGGAGAAGGCACCCACACTGAAAGTGCCTGGAAGGAACGTTGGGGCTTCTTCTCAGTGTCTCTGATATAGGGGTTTCACTGTCCCGGGAAACTCTCTGCTAACACCCTGCAGAGCGCTGTGCCCAATATACAGAAACGTCTTGCGGTATCTCCTACAGGGAAAGTGCCAGGAGGGAAAAGTGAGGATTATGTTTAGACTTTCTCGGAACTGCTTCAAATCAACTAGATATCTTTGTGCTGTAAATCTCCCAACAGCCAAATGTAAAAGCAGCAAACATCTCGCTGTATGTCCCACATCCAAAGTGCCAAGAGAGAGCTTGCTCTCCCTGTCTTTGAGTACTGTTTGCACTGTCGTCCCGATTACCTCTTTGCTAACATTCTCTTCAGAGCTGCTGTGAAACCAGGAACCACGTGGAGAAGGCACCCACACTGAAAGTGCCTGGAGGGAACATTGGGGCTTCTTCTCAGTGTCTCTGATATAGGGTTTCACTGTCCCGGGAAACTCTCTGCTAACACCCTGCAGAGCGCTGTGCCCAATATACAGAAACGTCTTGCGGTATCTCCTACAGGGAAAGTGCCAGGAGGGAAAAGTGAGGATTATGTTTAGACTTTCTCGAACTGCTTCAAATCAACTAGATATCTTTGTGCTGTAAATCTCCCAACAGCCAAATGTAAAAGCAGCAAACATCTCGCTGTATGTCCCACATCCAAAGTGCCAAGAGAGAGCTTGCTCTCCCTGTCTTTGAGTACTGTTTGCACTGTCGTCCCGATTACCTCTTTGCTAACATTCTCTTCAGAGCTGCAGTGAAACCAGGAACCACCGTGGAGAAGGCACCCACACTGAAAGTGCCTGGAAGGAACGTTGGGGCTTCTTCTCAGTGTCTCTGATATAGGGTTTCACTGTCCTGGGAAACTCTCTGCTAACACCCTGCAGAGCGCTGTGCCCAATATACAGAAACGTCTTGCGGTATCTCCTACAGGGAAAGTGCCAGGAGGGAAAAGTGAGGATTATGTTTAGACTTTCTCGGAACTGCTTCAAATCAACTAGATATCTTTGTGCTGTAAATCTCCCAACAGCCAAACGCAAAAGCAGCAAACATCTCGCTGTATGTCCCACATCCAAAGTGCCAAGAGAGAGCTTGCTCTCCCTGTCTTTGAGTACTGTTTGCACTGTCGTCCCGATTACCTCTTTGCTAACATTCTCTTCAGAGCTGCTGTGAAACCAGGAACCACGTGGAGAAGGCACCCACACTGAAAGTGCCTGGAAGGAACGTTGGGGCTTCTTCTCAGTGTCTCTGATATAGGGTTTCACTGTCCCGGGAAACTCTCTGCTAACACCCTGCAGAGCGCTGTGCCCAATATACAGAAACGTCTTGCGGTATCTCCTACAGGGAAAGTGCCAGGAGGGAAAAGTGAGGATTATGTTTAGACTTTCTCGGAACTGCTTCAAATCAACTAGATATCTTTGTGCTGTAAATCTCCCAACAGCCAAACGCAAAAGCAGCAAACATCTCGCTGTATGTCCCACATCCAAAGTGCCAAGAGAGAGCTTGCTCTCCCTGTCTTTGAGTACTGTTTGCACTGTCCCGATTACCTCTTTGCTAACATTCTCTTCAGAGCTGCAGTGAAACCAGGAACCACGTGGAGAAGGCACTCACACTGAAAGTGCCTGGAAGGAACGTTGGGGCTTCTTCTCAGTGTCTCTGATATAGGGTTTCACTGTCCCGGGAAACTCTCTGCTAACACCCTGCAGAGCGCTGTGCCCAATATACAGAAATGTCTTGCGGTATCTCCTACAGGGAAAGTGCCATGAGGGAAAAGTGAGGATTATGTTTAGACTTTCTCGGAACTGCTTCAAATCAACTAGATATCTTTGTGCTGTAAATCTCCCAACAGCCAAACGCAAAAGCAGCAAACATCTCGCTGTATGTCCCACATCCAAAGTGCCAAGAGAGAGCTTGCTCTCCCTGTCTTTGAGTACTGTTTGCACTGTCCCGATTACCTCTTTGCTAACATTCTCTTCAGAGCTGCTGTGAAACCAGGAACCACGTGGAGAAGGCACCCACACTGAAAGTGCCTGGAAGGAACGTTGGGGCTTCTTCTCAGTGTCTCTGATATAGGGTTTCACTGTCCCGGGAAACTCTCTGCTAACACCCTGCAGAGCGCTGTGCCCAATATACAGAAACGTCTTGCGGTATCTCCTACAGGGAAAGTGCCAGGAGGGAAAAGTGAGGATTATGTTTAGACTTTCTCGGAACTGCTTCAAATCAACTAGATATCTTTGTGCTGTAAATCTCCCAACAGCCAAATGTAAAAGCAGCAAACATCTCGCTGTATGTCCCACATCCAAAGTGCCAAGAGAGAGCTTGCTCTCCCTGTCTTTGAGTACTGTTTGCACTGTCGTCCCGATTACCTCTTTGCTAACATTCTCTTCAGAGCTGCAGTGAAACCAGGAACCACGTGGAGAAGGCACCCACACTGAAAGTGCCTGGAAGGAACGTTGGGGCTTCTTCTCAGTGTCTCTGATATAGGGTTTCACTGTCCTGGGAAACTCTCTGCTAACACCCTGCAGAGCGCTGTGCCCAATATACAGAAACGTCTTGCGGTATCTCCTACAGGGAAAGTGCCAGGAGGGAAAAGTGAGGATTATGTTTAGACTTTCTCGGAACTGCTTCAAATCAACTAGATATCTTTGTGCTGTAAATCTCCCAACAGCCAAACGCAAAAGCAGCAAACATCTCGCTGTATGTCCCACATCCAAAGTGCCAAGAGAGAGCTTGCTCTCCCTGTCTTTGAGTACTGTTTGCACTGTCGTCCCGATTACCTCTTTGCTAACATTCTCTTCAGAGCTGCTGTGAAACCAGGAACCACGTGGAGAAGGCACCCACACTGAAAGTGCCTGGAAGGAACGTTGGGGCTTCTTCTCAGTGTCTCTGATATAGGGTTTCACTGTCCCGGGAAACTCTCTGCTAACACCCTGCAGAGCGCTGTGCCCAATATACAGAAACGTCTTGCGGTATCTCCTACAGGGAAAGTGCCAGGAGGGAAAAGTGAGGATTATGTTTAGACTTTCTCGGAACTGCTTCAAATCAACTAGATATCTTTGTGCTGTAAATCTCCCAACAGCCAAATGTAAAAGCAGCAAACATCTCGCTGTATGTCCCACATCCAAAGTGCCAAGAGAGAGCTTGCTCTCCCTGTCTTTGAGTACTGTTTGCACTGTCCCGATTACCTCTTTGCTAACATTCTCTTCAGAGCTGCAGTGAAACCAGGAACCACGTGGAGAAGGCACTCACACTGAAAGTGCCTGGAAGGAACGTTGGGGCTTCTTCTCAGTGTCTCTGATATAGGGTTTCACTGTCCCGGGAAACTCTCTGCTAACACCCTGCAGAGCGCTGTGCCCAATATACAGAAATGTCTTGCGGTATCTCCTACAGGGAAAGTGCCATGAGGGAAAAGTGAGGATTATGTTTAGACTTTCTCGGAACTGCTTCAAATCAACTAGATATCTTTGTGCTGTAAATCTCCCAACAGCCAAACGCAAAAGCAGCAAACATCTCGCTGTATGTCCCACATCCAAAGTGCCAAGAGAGAGCTTGCTCTCCCTGTCTTTGAGTACTGTTTGCACTGTCCCGATTACCTCTTTGCTAACATTCTCTTCAGAGCTGCTGTGAAACCAGGAACCACGTGGAGAAGGCACCCACACTGAAAGTGCCTGGAAGGAACGTTGGGGCTTCTTCTCAGTGTCTCTGATATAGGGTTTCACTGTCCCGGGAAACTCTCTGCTAACACCCTGCAGAGCGCTGTGCCCAATATACAGAAACGTCTTGCGGTATCTCCTACAGGGAAAGTGCCAGGAGGGAAAAGTGAGGATTATGTTTAGACTTTCTCGGAACTGCTTCAAATCAACTAGATATCTTTGTGCTGTAAATCTCCCAACAGCCAAATGTAAAAGCAGCAAACATCTCGCTGTATGTCCCACATCCAAAGTGCCAAGAGAGAGCTTGCTCTCCCTGTCTTTGAGTACTGTTTGCACTGTCGTCCCGATTACCTCTTTGCTAACATTCTCTTCAGAGCTGCAGTGAAACCAGGAACCACGTGGAGAAGGCACCCACACTGAAAGTGCCTGGAAGGAACGTTGGGGCTTCTTCTCAGTGTCTCTGATATAGGGTTTCACTGTCCTGGGAAACTCTCTGCTAACACCCTGCAGAGCGCTGTGCCCAATATACAGAAACGTCTTGCGGTATCTCCTACAGGGAAAGTGCCAGGAGGGAAAAGTGAGGATTATGTTTAGACTTTCTCGGAACTGCTTCAAATCAACTAGATATCTTTGTGCTGTAAATCTCCCAACAGCCAAACGCAAAAGCAGCAAACATCTCGCTGTATGTCCCACATCCAAAGTGCCAAGAGAGAGCTTGCTCTCCCTGTCTTTGAGTACTGTTTGCACTGTCGTCCCGATTACCTCTTTGCTAACATTCTCTTCAGAGCTGCTGTGAAACCAGGAACCACGTGGAGAAGGCACCCACACTGAAAGTGCCTGGAAGGAACGTTGGGGCTTCTTCTCAGTGTCTCTGATATAGGGTTTCACTGTCCCGGGAAACTCTCTGCTAACACCCTGCAGAGCGCTGTGCCCAATATACAGAAACGTCTTGCGGTATCTCCTACAGGGAAAGTGCCAGGAGGGAAAAGTGAGGATTATGTTTAGACTTTCTCGGAACTGCTTCAAATCAACTAGATATCTTTGTGCTGTAAATCTCCCAACAGCCAAATGTAAAAGCAGCAAACATCTCGCTGTATGTCCCACATCCAAAGTGCCAAGAGAGAGCTTGCTCTCCCTGTCTTTGAGTACTGTTTGCACTGTCCCGATTACCTCTTTGCTAACATTCTCTTCAGAGCTGCAGTGAAACCAGGAACCACGTGGAGAAGGCACTCACACTGAAAGTGCCTGGAAGGAACGTTGGGGCTTCTTCTCAGTGTCTCTGATATAGGGTTTCACTGTCCCGGGAAACTCTCTGCTAACACCCTGCAGAGCGCTGTGCCCAATATACAGAAATGTCTTGCGGTATCTCCTACAGGGAAAGTGCCATGAGGGAAAAGTGAGGATTATGTTTAGACTTTCTCGGAACTGCTTCAAATCAACTAGATATCTTTGTGCTGTAAATCTCCCAACAGCCAAACGCAAAAGCAGCAAACATCTCGCTGTATGTCCCACATCCAAAGTGCCAAGAGAGAGCTTGCTCTCCCTGTCTTTGAGTACTGTTTGCACTGTCCCGATTACCTCTTTGCTAACATTCTCTTCAGAGCTGCTGTGAAACCAGGAACCACGTGGAGAAGGCACCCACACTGAAAGTGCCTGGAAGGAACGTTGGGGCTTCTTCTCAGTGTCTCTGATATAGGGTTTCACTGTCCCGGGAAACTCTCTGCTAACACCCTGCAGAGCGCTGTGCCCAATATACAGAAACGTCTTGCGGTATCTCCTACAGGGAAAGTGCCAGGAGGGAAAAGTGAGGATTATGTTTAGACTTTCTCGGAACTGCTTCAAATCAACTAGATATCTTTGTGCTGTAAATCTCCCAACAGCCAAATGTAAAAGCAGCAAACATCTCGCTGTATGTCCCACATCCAAAGTGCCAAGAGAGAGCTTGCTCTCCCTGTCTTTGAGTACTGTTTGCACTGTCGTCCCGATTACCTCTTTGCTAACATTCTCTTCAGAGCTGCTGTGAAACCAGGAACCACGTGGAGAAGGCACCCACACTGAAAGTGCCTGGAAGGAACGTTGGGGCTTCTTCTCAGTGTCTCTGATATAGGGTTTCACTGTCCCGGGAAACTCTCTGCTAACACCCTGCAGAGCGCTGTGCCCAATATACAGAAACGTCTTGCGGTATCTCCTACAGGGAAAGTGCCAGGAGGGAAAAGTGAGGATTATGTTTAGACTTTCTCGGAACTGCTTCAAATCAACTAGATATCTTTGTGCTGTAAATCTCCCAACAGCCAAACGCAAAAGCAGCAAACATCTCGCTGTATGTCCCACATCCAAAGTGCCAAGAGAGAGCTTGCTCTCCCTGTCTTTGAGTACTGTTTGCACTGTCCCGATTACCTCTTTGCTAACATTCTCTTCAGAGCTGCAGTGAAACCAGGAACCACGTGGAGAAGGCACCCACACTGAAAGTGCCTGGAGGGAACGTTGGGGCTTCTTCTCAGTGCCTCTGATATAGGGTTTCACTGTCCCGGGAAACTCTCTGCTAACACCCTGCAGAGCGCTGTGCCCAATATACAGAAACGTCTTGCGGTATCTCCTACAGGGAAAGTGCCAGGAGGGAAAAGTGAGGATTATGTTTAGACTTTCTCGGAACTGCTTCAAATCAACTAGATATCTTTGTGCTGTAAATCTCCCAACAGCCAAATGTAAAAGCAGCAAACATCTCGCTGTATGTCCCACATCCAAAGTGCCAAGAGAGAGCTTGCTCTCCCTGTCTTTGAGTACTGTTTGCGCTGTCCCGATTACCTCTTTGCTAACATTCTCTTCAGAGCTGCAGTGAAACCAGGAACCACGTGGAGAAGGCACCCACACTGAAAGTGCCTGGAGGGAACATTGGGGCTTCTTCTCAGTGTCTCTGATATAGGGTTTCACTGTCCCGGGAAACTCTCTGCTAACACCCTGCAGAGCGCTGTGCCCAATATACAGAAACGTCTTGCGGTATCTCCTACAGGGAAAGTGCCAGGAGGGAAAAGTGAGGATTATGTTTAGACTTTCTCGGAACTGCTTCAAATCAACTAGATATCTTTGTGCTGTAAATCTCCCAACAGCCAAATGTAAAAGCAGCAAACATCTCGCTGTATGTCCCACATCCAAAGTGCCAAGAGAGAGCTTGCTCTCCCTGTCTTTGAGTACTGTTTGCACTGTCGTCCCGATTACCTCTTTGCTAACATTCTCTTCAGAGCTGCTGTGAAACCAGGAACCACGTGGAGAAGGCACCCACACTGAAAGTGCCTGGAAGGAACGTTGGGGCTTCTTCTCAGTGTCTCTGATATAGGGTTTCACTGTCCCGGGAAACTCTCTGCTAACACCCTGCAGAGCGCTGTGCCCAATATACAGAAACGTCTTGCGGTATCTCCTACAGGGAAAGTGCCAGGAGGGAAAAGTGAGGATTATGTTTAGACTTTCTCGGAACTGCTTCAAATCAACTAGATATCTTTGTGCTGTAAATCTCCCAACAGCCAAACGCAAAAGCAGCAAACATCTCGCTGTATGTCCCACATCCAAAGTGCCAAGAGAGAGCTTGCTCTCCCTGTCTTTGAGTACTGTTTGCACTGTCCCGATTACCTCTTTGCTAACATTCTCTTCAGAGCTGCAGTGAAACCAGGAACCATGTGGAGAAGGCACCCACACTGAAAGTGCCTGGAAGGAACGTTGGGGCTTCTTCTCAGTGTCTCTGATATAGGGTTTCACTGTCCCGGGAAACTCTCTGCTAACACCCTGCAGAGCACTGTGCCCAATATACAGAAACGTCTTGCGGTATCTCCTACAGGGAAAGTGCCAGGAGGGAAAAGTGAGGATTATGTTTAGACTTTCTCGGAACTGCTTCAAATCAACTAGATATCTTTGTGCTGTAAATCTCCCAACAGCCAAACGCAAAAGCAGCAAACATCTCGCTGTATGTCCCACATCCAAAGTGCCAAGAGAGAGCTTGCTCTCCCTGTCTTTGAGTACTGTTTGCGCTGTCCCGATTACCTCTTTGCTAACATTCTATTCAGAGCTCCAGTGAAACCAGGAACCACGTGGAGAAGGCACCCACACTGAAAGTGCCTGGAAGGAACATTGGGGCTTCTTCTCAATGTCTCTGATATAGGGTTTCACTGTCCCGGGAAACTCTCTGCTAACACCCTGCAGAGCGCTGTGCCCAATATACAGAAACGTCTTGCGGTATCTCCTACAGGGAAAGTGCCAGGAGGGAAAAGTGAGGATTATGTTTAGACTTTCTCGGAACTGCTTCAAATCAACTAGATATCTTTGTGCTGTAAATCTCCCAACAGCCAAATGTAAAAGCAGCAAACATCTCGCTGTATGTCCCACATCCAAAGTGCCAAGAGAGAGCTTGCTCTCCCTGTCTTTGAGTACTGTTTGCGCTGTCCCGATTACCTCTTTGCTAACATTCTCTTCAGAGCTGCAGTGAAACCAGGAACCACGTGGAGAAGGCACCCACACTGAAAGTGCCTGGAGGGAACATTGGGGCTTCTTCTCAGTGTCTCTGATATAGGGTTTCACTGTCCCGGGAAACTCTCTGCTAACACCCTGCAGAGCGCTGTGCCCAATATACAGAAACGTCTTGCGGTATCTCCTACAGGGAAAGTGCCAGGAGGGAAAAGTGAGGATTATGTTTAGACTTTCTCGGAACTGCTTCAAATCAACTAGATATCTTTGTGCTGTAAATCTCCCAACAGCCAAATGTAAAAGCAGCAAACATCTCGCTGTATGTCCCACATCCAAAGTGCCAAGAGAGAGCTTGCTCTCCCTGTCTTTGAGTACTGTTTGCACTGTCGTCCCGATTACCTCTTTGCTAACATTCTCTTCAGAGCTGCTGTGAAACCAGGAACCACGTGGAGAAGGCACCCACACTGAAAGTGCCTGGAAGGAACGTTGGGGCTTCTTCTCAGTGTCTCTGATATAGGGTTTCACTGTCCCGGGAAACTCTCTGCTAACACCCTGCAGAGCGCTGTGCCCAATATACAGAAACGTCTTGCGGTATCTCCTACAGGGAAAGTGCCAGGAGGGAAAAGTGAGGATTATGTTTAGACTTTCTCGGAACTGCTTCAAATCAACTAGATATCTTTGTGCTGTAAATCTCCCAACAGCCAAACGCAAAAGCAGCAAACATCTCGCTGTATGTCCCACATCCAAAGTGCCAAGAGAGAGCTTGCTCTCCCTGTCTTTGAGTACTGTTTGCACTGTCCCGATTACCTCTTTGCTAACATTCTCTTCAGAGCTGCAGTGAAACCAGGAACCATGTGGAGAAGGCACCCACACTGAAAGTGCCTGGAAGGAACGTTGGGGCTTCTTCTCAGTGTCTCTGATATAGGGTTTCACTGTCCCGGGAAACTCTCTGCTAACACCCTGCAGAGCGCTGTGCCCAATATACAGAAACGTCTTGCGGTATCTCCTACAGGGAAAGTGCCAGGAGGGAAAAGTGAGGATTATGTTTAGACTTTCTCGGAACTGCTTCAAATCAACTAGATATCTTTGTGCTGTAAATCTCCCAACAGCCAAACGCAAAAGCAGCAAACATCTCGCTGTATGTCCCACATCCAAAGTGCCAAGAGAGAGCTTGCTCTCCCTGTCTTTGAGTACTGTTTGCACTGTCCCGATTACCTCTTTGCTAACATTCTCTTCAGAGCTGCAGTGAAACCAGGAACCATGTGGAGAAGGCACCCACACTGAAAGTGCCTGGAAGGAACGTTGGGGCTTCTTCTCAGTGTCTCTGATATAGGGTTTCACTGTCCCGGGAAACTCTCTGCTAACACCCTGCAGAGCACTGTGCCCAATATACAGAAACGTCTTGCGGTATCTCCTACAGGGAAAGTGCCAGGAGGGAAAAGTGAGGATTATGTTTAGACTTTCTCGGAACTGCTTCAAATCAACTAGATATCTTTGTGCTGTAAATCTCCCAACAGCCAAACGCAAAAGCAGCAAACATCTCGCTGTATGTCCCACATCCAAAGTGCCAAGAGAGAGCTTGCTCTCCCTGTCTTTGAGTACTGTTTGCGCTGTCCCGATTACCTCTTTGCTAACATTCTATTCAGAGCTCCAGTGAAACCAGGAACCACGTGGAGAAGGCACCCACACTGAAAGTGCCTGGAAGGAACATTGGGGCTTCTTCTCAATGTCTCTGATATAGGGTTTCACTGTCCCGGGAAACTCTCTGCTAACACCCTGCAGAGCGCTGTGCCCAATATACAGAAACGTCTTGCGGTATCTCCTACAGGGAAAGTGCCAGGAGGGAAAAGTGAGGATTATGTTTAGACTTTCTCGGAACTGCTTCAAATCAACTAGATATCTTTGTGCTGTAAATCTCCCAACAGCCAAATGTAAAAGCAGCAAACATCTCGCTGTATGTCCCACATCCAAAGTGCCAAGAGAGAGCTTGCTCTCCCTGTCTTTGAGTACTGTTTGCGCTGTCCCGATTACCTCTTTGCTAACATTCTCTTCAGAGCTGCAGTGAAACCAGGAACCACGTGGAGAAGGCACCCACACTGAAAGTGCCTGGAGGGAACATTGGGGCTTCTTCTCAGTGTCTCTGATATAGGGTTTCACTGTCCCGGGAAACTCTCTGCTAACACCCTGCAGAGCGCTGTGCCCAATATACAGAAACGTCTTGCGGTATCTCCTACAGGGAAAGTGCCAGGAGGGAAAAGTGAGGATTATGTTTAGACTTTCTCGGAACTGCTTCAAATCAACTAGATATCTTTGTGCTGTAAATCTCCCAACAGCCAAATGTAAAAGCAGCAAACATCTCGCTGTATGTCCCACATCCAAAGTGCCAAGAGAGAGCTTGCTCTCCCTGTCTTTGAGTACTGTTTGCACTGTCGTCCCGATTACCTCTTTGCTAACATTCTCTTCAGAGCTGCTGTGAAACCAGGAACCACGTGGAGAAGGCACCCACACTGAAAGTGCCTGGAAGGAACGTTGGGGCTTCTTCTCAGTGTCTCTGATATAGGGTTTCACTGTCCCGGGAAACTCTCTGCTAACACCCTGCAGAGCGCTGTGCCCAATATACAGAAACGTCTTGCGGTATCTCCTACAGGGAAAGTGCCAGGAGGGAAAAGTGAGGATTATGTTTAGACTTTCTCGGAACTGCTTCAAATCAACTAGATATCTTTGTGCTGTAAATCTCCCAACAGCCAAACGCAAAAGCAGCAAACATCTCGCTGTATGTCCCACATCCAAAGTGCCAAGAGAGAGCTTGCTCTCCCTGTCTTTGAGTACTGTTTGCACTGTCCCGATTACCTCTTTGCTAACATTCTCTTCAGAGCTGCAGTGAAACCAGGAACCATGTGGAGAAGGCACCCACACTGAAAGTGCCTGGAAGGAACGTTGGGGCTTCTTCTCAGTGTCTCTGATATAGGGTTTCACTGTCCCGGGAAACTCTCTGCTAACACCCTGCAGAGCACTGTGCCCAATATACAGAAACGTCTTGCGGTATCTCCTACAGGGAAAGTGCCAGGAGGGAAAAGTGAGGATTATGTTTAGACTTTCTCGGAACTGCTTCAAATCAACTAGATATCTTTGTGCTGTAAATCTCCCAACAGCCAAACGCAAAAGCAGCAAACATCTCGCTGTATGTCCCACATCCAAAGTGCCAAGAGAGAGCTTGCTCTCCCTGTCTTTGAGTACTGTTTGCGCTGTCCCGATTACCTCTTTGCTAACATTCTATTCAGAGCTCCAGTGAAACCAGGAACCACGTGGAGAAGGCACCCACACTGAAAGTGCCTGGAAGGAACATTGGGGCTTCTTCTCAATGTCTCTGATATAGGGTTTCACTGTCCCGGGAAACTCTCTGCTAACACCCTGCAGAGCGCTGTGCCCAATATACAGAAACGTCTTGCGGTATCTCCTACAGGGAAAGTGCCAGGAGGGAAAAGTGAGGATTATGTTTAGACTTTCTCGGAACTGCTTCAAATCAACTAGATATCTTTGTGCTGTAAATCTCCCAACAGCCAAATGTAAAAGCAGCAAACATCTCGCTGTATGTCCCACATCCAAAGTGCCAAGAGAGAGCTTGCTCTCCCTGTCTTTGAGTACTGTTTGCACTGTCGTCCCGATTACCTCTTTGCTAACATTCTCTTCAGAGCTGCTGTGAAACCAGGAACCACGTGGAGAAGGCACCCACACTGAAAGTGCCTGGAAGGAACGTTGGGGCTTCTTCTCAATGTCTCTGATATAGGGTTTCACTGTCCCGGGAAACTCTCTGCTAACACCCTGCAGAGCGCTGTGCCCAATATACAGAAACGTCTTGCGGTATCTCCTACAGGGAAAGTGCCAGGAGGGAAAAGTGAGGATTATGTTTAGACTTTCTCGGAACTGCTTCAAATCAACTAGATATCTTTGTGCTGTAAATCTCCCAACAGCCAAATGTAAAAGCAGCAAACATCTCGCTGTATGTCCCACATCCAAAGTGCCAAGAGAGAGCTTGCTCTCCCTGTCTTTGAGTAGTGTTTGCACTGTCGTCCCGATTACCTCTTTGCTAACATTCTCTTCAGAGCTGCTGTGAAACCAGGAACCACGTGGAGAAGGCACCCACACTGAAAGTGCCTGGAAGGAACGTTGGGGCTTCTTCTCAGTGTCTCTGATATAGGGTTTCACTGTCCCGGGAAACTCTCTGCTAACACCCTGCAGAGCGCTGTGCCCAATATACAGAAACGTCTTGCGGTATCTCCTACAGGGAAAGTGCCAGGAGGGAAAAGTGAGGATTATGTTTAGACTTTCTCGGAACTGCTTCAAATCAACTAGATATCTTTGTGCTGTAAATCTCCCAACAGCCAAACGCAAAAGCAGCAAACATCTCGCTGTATGTCCCACATCCAAAGTGCCAAGAGAGAGCTTGCTCTCCCTGTCTTTGAGTACTGTTTGCACTGTCCCGATTACCTCTTTGCTAACATTCTCTTCAGAGCTGCAGTGAAACCAGGAACCACGTGGAGAAGGCACCCACACTGAAAGTGCCTGGAAGGAACGTTGGGGCTTCTTCTCAGTGTCTCTGATATAGGGTTTCACTGTCCCGGGAAACTCTCTGCTAACACCCTGCAGAGCGCTGTGCCCAATATACAGAAACGTCTTGCGGTATCTCCTACAGGGAAAGTGCCAGGAGGGAAAAGTGAGGATTATGTTTAGACTTTCTCGGAACTGCTTCAAATCAACTAGATATCTTTGTGCTGTAAATCTCCCAACAGCCAAACGCAAAAGCAGCAAACATCTCGCTGTATGTCCCACATCCAAAGTGCCAAGAGAGAGTTTGCTCTCCCTGTCTTTGAGTACTGTTTGCACTGTCCCGATTACCTCTTTGCTAACATTCTCTTCAGAGCTGCTGTGAAACCAGGAACCACGTGGAGAAGGCACCCACACT
Organism: Chroicocephalus ridibundus; assembly: GCF_963924245.1. NCBI lineage: Eukaryota > Metazoa > Chordata > Aves > Charadriiformes > Laridae > Chroicocephalus > Chroicocephalus ridibundus. Next base: position 642,681 of record NW_026961800.1, read on the forward strand.
GAAAGTGCCTGGAAGGAACGTTGGGGCTTCTTCTCAGTGTCTCTGATATAGGGTTTCACTGTCCCGGGAAACTCTCTGCTAACACCCTGCAGAGCGCTGTGCCCAATATACAGAAACGTCTTGCGGTATCTCCTACAGGGAAAGTGCCAGGAGGGAAAAGTGAGGATTATGTTTAGACTTTCTCGGAACTGCTTCAAATCAACTAGATATCTTTGTGCTGTAAATCTCCCAACAGCCAAACGCAAAAGCAGCAAACATCTCGCTGTATGTCCCACATCCAAAGTGCCAAGAGAGAGCTTGCTCTCCCTGTCTTTGAGTACTGTTTGCACTGTCCCGATTACCTCTTTGCTAACATTCTCTTCAGAGCTGCTGTGAAACCAGGAACCACGTGGAGAAGGCACCCACACTGAAAGTGCCTGGAAGGAACGTTGGGGCTTCTTCTCAGTGTCTCTGATATAGGGTTTCACTGTCCCGGGAAACTCTCTGCTAACACCCTGCAGAGCGCTGTGCCCAATATACAGAAACGTCTTGCGGTATCTCCTACAGGGAAAGTGCCAGGAGGGAAAAGTGAGGATTATGTTTAGACTTTCTCGGAACTGCTTCAAATCAACTAGATATCTTTGTGCTGTAAATCTCCCAACAGCCAAACGCAAAAGCAGCAAACATCTCGCTGTATGTCCCACATCCAAAGTGCCAAGAGAGAGCTTGCTCTCCCTGTCTTTGAGTACTGTTTGCACTGTCCCGATTACCTCTTTGCTAACATTCTCTTCAGAGCTGCAGTGAAACCAGGAACCACGTGGAGAAGGCACCCACACTGAAAGTGCCTGGAAGGAACGTTGGGGCTTCTTCTCAATGTCTCTGATATAGGGTTTCACTGTCCCGGGAAACTCTCTGCTAACACCCTGCAGAGCGCTGTGCCCAATATACAGAAACGTCTTGCGGTATCTCCTACAGGGAAAGTGCCAGGAGGGAAAAGTGAGGATTATGTTTAGACTTTCTCGGAACTGCTTCAAATCAACTAGATATCTTTGTGCTGTAAATCTCCCAACAGCCAAACGCAAAAGCAGCAAACATCTCGCTGTATGTCCCACATCCAAAGTGCCAAGAGAGAGCTTGCTCTCCCTGTCTTTGAGTAGTGTTTGCACTGTCGTCCCGATTACCTCTTTGCTAACATTCTCTTCAGAGCTGCTGTGAAACCAGGAACCACGTGGAGAAGGCACCCACACTGAAAGTGCCTGGAAGGAACGTTGGGGCTTCTTCTCAGTGTCTCTGATATAGGGTTTCACTGTCCCGGGAAACTCTCTGCTAACACCCTGCAGAGCGCTGTGCCCAATATACAGAAACGTCTTGCGGTATCTCCTACAGGGAAAGTGCCAGGAGGGAAAAGTGAGGATTATGTTTAGACTTTCTCGGAACTGCTTCAAATCAACTAGATATCTTTGTGCTGTAAATCTCCCAACAGCCAAACGCAAAAGCAGCAAACATCTCGCTGTATGTCCCACATCCAAAGTGCCAAGAGAGAGCTTGCTCTCCCTGTCTTTGAGTACTGTTTGCACTGTCGTCCCGATTACCTCTTTGCTAACATTCTCTTCAGAGCTGCAGTGAAACCAGGAACCACGTGGAGAAGGCACCCACACTGAAAGTGCCTGGAAGGAACGTTGGGGCTTCTTCTCAATGTCTCTGATATAGGGTTTCACTGTCCCGGGAAACTCTCTGCTAACACCCTGCAGAGCGCTGTGCCCAATATACAGAAACGTCTTGCGGTATCTCCTACAGGGAAAGTGCCAGGAGGGAAAAGTGAGGATTATGTTTAGACTTTCTCGGAACTGCTTCAAATCAACTAGATATCTTTGTGCTGTAAATCTCCCAACAGCCAAATGTAAAAGCAGCAAACATCTCGCTGTATGTCCCACATCCAAAGTGCCAAGAGAGAGCTTGCTCTCCCTGTCTTTGAGTACTGTTTGCACTGTCGTCCTTATTACCTCTTTGCTAACATTCTCTTCAGAGCTGCTGTGAAACCAGGAACCACGTGGAGAAGGCACCCACACTGAAAGTGCCTGGAAGGAACGTTGGGGCTTCTTCTCAGTGTCTCTGATATAGGGTTTCACTGTCCCGGGAAACTCTCTGCTAACACCCTGCAGAGCGCTGTGCCCAATATACAGAAACGTCTTGCGGTATCTCCTACAGGGAAAGTGCCAGGAGGGAAAAGTGAGGATTATGTTTAGACTTTCTCGGAACTGCTTCAAATCAACTAGATATCTTTGTGCTGTAAATCTCCCAACAGCCAAACGCAAAAGCAGCAAACATCTCGCTGTATGTCCCACATCCAAAGTGCCAAGAGAGAGCTTGCTCTCCCTGTCTTTGAGTACTGTTTGCACTGTCCCGATTACCTCTTTGCTAACATTCTCTTCAGAGCTGCAGTGAAACCAGGAACCACGTGGAGAAGGCACCCACACTGAAAGTGCCTGGAAGGAACGTTGGGGCTTCTTCTCAATGTCTCTGATATAGGGTTTCACTGTCCCGGGAAACTCTCTGCTAACACCCTGCAGAGCGCTGTGCCCAATATACAGAAACGTCTTGCGGTATTTCCTACAGGGAAAGTGCCAGGAGGGAAAAGTGAGGATTATGTTTAGACTTTCTCGGAACTGCTTCAAATCAACTAGATATCTTTGTGCTGTAAATCTCCCAACAGCCAAATGTAAAAGCAGCAAACATCTCGCTGTATGTCCCACATCCAAAGTGCCAAGAGAGAGCTTGCTCTCCCTGTCTTTGAGTAGTGTTTGCACTGTCGTCCCGATTACCTCTTTGCTAACATTCTCTTCAGAGCTGCTGTGAAACCAGGAACCACGTGGAGAAGGCACCCACACTGAAAGTGCCTGGAAGGAACGTTGGGGCTTCTTCTCAGTGTCTCTGATATAGGGTTTCACTGTCCCGGGAAACTCTCTGCTAACACCCTGCACAGCGCTGTGCCCAATATACAGAAACGTCTTGCGGTATCTCCTACAGGGAAAGTGCCAGGAGGGAAAAGTGAGGATTATGTTTAGACTTTCTCGGAACTGCTTCAAATCAACTAGATATCTTTGTGCTGTAAATCTCCCAACAGCCAAACGCAAAAGCAGCAAACATCTCGCTGTATGTCCCACATCCAAAGTGCCAAGAGAGAGCTTGCTCTCCCTGTCTTTGAGTACTGTTTGCACTGTCCCGATTACCTCTTTGCTAACATTCTCTTCAGAGCTGCAGTGAAACCAGGAACCACGTGGAGAAGGCACCCACACTGAAAGTGCCTGGAAGGAACGTTGGGGCTTCTTCTCAATGTCTCTGATATAGGGTTTCACTGTCCCGGGAAACTCTCTGCTAACACCCTGCAGAGCGCTGTGCCCAATATACAGAAACGTCTTGCGGTATTTCCTACAGGGAAAGTGCCAGGAGGGAAAAGTGAGGATTATGTTTAGACTTTCTCGGAACTGCTTCAAATCAACTAGATATCTTTGTGCTGTAAATCTCCCAACAGCCAAATGTAAAAGCAGCAAACATCTCGCTGTATGTCCCACATCCAAAGTGCCAAGAGAGAGCTTGCTCTCCCTGTCTTTGAGTACTGTTTGCACTGTCGTCCCGATTACCTCTTTGCTAACATTCTCTTCAGAGCTGCTGTGAAACCAGGAACCACGTGGAGAAGGCACCCACACTGAAAGTGCCTGGAAGGAACGTTGGGGCTTCTTCTCAGTGTCTCTGATATAGGGTTTCACTGTCCCGGGAAACTCTCTGCTAACACCCTGCAGAGCGCTGTGCCCAATATACAGAAACGTCTTGCGGTATCTCCTACAGGGAAAGTGCCAGGAGGGAAAAGTGAGGATTATGTTTAGACTTTCTCGGAACTGCTTCAAATCAACTAGATATCTTTGTGCTGTAAATCTCCCAACAGCCAAACGCAAAAGCAGCAAACATCTCGCTGTATGTCCCACATCCAAAGTGCCAAGAGAGAGCTTGCTCTCCCTGTCTTTGAGTACTGTTTGCACTGTCCCGATTACCTCTTTGCTAACATTCTCTTCAGAGCTGCAGTGAAACCAGGAACCACGTGGAGAAGGCACCCACACTGAAAGTGCCTGGAAGGAACGTTGGGGCTTCTTCTCAATGTCTCTGATATAGGGTTTCACTGTCCCGGGAAACTCTCTGCTAACACCCTGCAGAGCGCTGTGCCCAATATACAGAAACGTCTTGCGGTATCTCCTACAGGGAAAGTGCCAGGAGGGAAAAGTGAGGATTATGTTTAGACTTTCTCGGAACTGCTTCAAATCAACTAGATATCTTTGTGCTGTAAATCTCCCAACAGCCAAATGTAAAAGCAGCAAACATCTCGCTGTATGTCCCACATCCAAAGTGCCAAGAGAGAGCTTGCTCTCCCTGTCTTTGAGTAGTGTTTGCACTGTCGTCCTTATTACCTCTTTGCTAACATTCTCTTCAGAGCTGCTGTGAAACCAGGAACCACGTGGAGAAGGCACCCACACTGAAAGTGCCTGGAAGGAACGTTGGGGCTTCTTCTCAGTGTCTCTGATATAGGGTTTCACTGTCCTGGGAAACTCTCTGCTAACACCCTGCAGAGCGCTGTGCCCAATATACAGAAACGTCTTGCGGTATCTCCTACAGGGAAAGTGCCAGGAGGGAAAAGTGAGGATTATGTTTAGACTTTCTCGGAACTGCTTCAAATCAACTAGATATCTTTGTGCTGTAAATCTCCCAACAGCCAAACGCAAAAGCAGCAAACATCTCGCTGTATGTCCCACATCCAAAGTGCCAAGAGAGAGCTTGCTCTCCCTGTCTTTGAGTACTGTTTGCACTGTCCCGATTACCTCTTTGCTAACATTCTCTTCAGAGCTGCTGTGAAACCAGGAACCACGTGGAGAAGGCACCCACACTGAAAGTGCCTGGAAGGAACGTTGGGGCTTCTTCTCAGTGTCTCTGATATAGGGTTTCACTGTCCCGGGAAACTCTCTGCTAACACCCTGCAGAGCGCTGTGCCCAATATACAGAAACGTCTTGCGGTATCTCCTACAGGGAAAGTGCCAGGAGGGAAAAGTGAGGATTATGTTTAGACTTTCTCGGAACTGCTTCAAATCAACTAGATATCTTTGTGCTGTAAATCTCCCAACAGCCAAACGCAAAAGCAGCAAACATCTCGCTGTATGTCCCACATCCAAAGTGCCAAGAGAGAGCTTGCTCTCCCTGTCTTTGAGTACTGTTTGCACTGTCCCGATTACCTCTTTGCTAACATTCTCTTCAGAGCTGCAGTGAAACCAGGAACCACGTGGAGAAGGCACCCACACTGAAAGTGCCTGGAAGGAACGTTGGGGCTTCTTCTCAGTGTCTCTGATATAGGGTTTCACTGTCCCGGGAAACTCTCTGCTAACACCCTGCAGAGCGCTGTGCCCAATATACAGAAACGTCTTGCGGTATCTCCTACAGGGAAAGTGCCAGGAGGGAAAAGTGAGGATTATGTTTAGACTTTCTCGGAACTGCTTCAAATCAACTAGATATCTTTGTGCTGTAAATCTCCCAACAGCCAAATGTAAAAGCAGCAAACATCTCGCTGTATGTCCCACATCCAAAGTGCCAAGAGAGAGCTTGCTCTCCCTGTCTTTGAGTACTGTTTGCACTGTCGTCCCGATTACCTCTTTGCTAACATTCTCTTCAGAGCTGCTGTGAAACCAGGAACCACGTGGAGAAGGCACCCACACTGAAAGTGCCTGGAAGGAACGTTGGGGCTTCTTCTCAGTGTCTCTGATATAGGGTTTCACTGTCCCGGGAAACTCTCTGCTAACACCCTGCAGAGCGCTGTGCCCAATATACAGAAACGTCTTGCGGTATCTCCTACAGGGAAAGTGCCAGGAGGGAAAAGTGAGGATTATGTTTAGACTTTCTCGGAACTGCTTCAAATCAACTAGATATCTTTGTGCTGTAAATCTCCCAACAGCCAAACGCAAAAGCAGCAAACATCTCGCTGTATGTCCCACATCCAAAGTGCCAAGAGAGAGCTTGCTCTCCCTGTCTTTGAGTACTGTTTGCACTGTCCCGATTACCTCTTTGCTAACATTCTCTTCAGAGCTGCAGTGAAACCAGGAACCACGTGGAGAAGGCACCCACACTGAAAGTGCCTGGAGGGAACATTGGGGCTTCTTCTCAGTGTCTCTGATATAGGGTTTCACTGTCCCGGGAAACTCTCTGCTAACACCCTGCAGAGCGCTGTGCCCAATATACAGAAACGTCTTGCGGTATCTCCTACAGGGAAAGTGCCAGGAGGGAAAAGTGAGGATTATGTTTAGACTTTCTCGGAACTGCTTCAAATCAACTAGATATCTTTGTGCTGTAAATCTCCCAACAGCCAAACGCAAAAGCAGCAAACATCTCGCTGTATGTCCCACATCCAAAGTGCCAAGAGAGAGCTTGCTCTCCCTGTCTTTGAGTACTGTTTGCACTGTCCCGATTACCTCTTTGCTAACATTCTCTTCAGAGCTGCAGTGAAACCAGGAACCACGCGGAGAAGGCACCCACACTGAAAGTGCCTGGAAGGAACGTTGGGGCTTCTTCTCAATGTCTCTGATATAGGGTTTCACTGTCCCGGGAAACTCTCTGCTAACACCCTGCAGAGCGCTGTGCCCAATATACAGAAACGTCTTGCGGTATCTCCTACAGGGAAAGTGCCAGGAGGGAAAAGTGAGGATTATGTTTAGACTTTCTCGGAACTGCTTCAAATCAACTAGATATCTTTGTGCTGTAAATCTCCCAACAGCCAAATGTAAAAGCAGCAAACATCTCGCTGTATGTCCCACATCCAAAGTGCCAAGAGAGAGCTTGCTCTCCCTGTCTTTGAGTACTGTTTGCACTGTCGTCCCGATTACCTCTTTGCTAACATTCTCTTCAGAGCTGCTGTGAAACCAGGAACCACGTGGAGAAGGCACCCACACTGAAAGTGCCTGGAAGGAACGTTGGGGCTTCTTCTCAGTGTCTCTGATATAGGGTTTCACTGTCCCGGGAAACTCTCTGCTAACACCCTGCAGAGCGCTGTGCCCAATATACAGAAACGTCTTGCGGTATCTCCTACAGGGAAAGTGCCAGGAGGGAAAAGTGAGGATTATGTTTAGACTTTCTCGGAACTGCTTCAAATCAACTAGATATCTTTGTGCTGTAAATCTCCCAACAGCCAAACGCAAAAGCAGCAAACATCTCGCTGTATGTCCCACATCCAAAGTGCCAAGAGAGAGCTTGCTCTCCCTGTCTTTGAGTACTGTTTGCGCTGTCCCGATTACCTCTTTGCTAACATTCTCTTCAGAGCTGCAGTGAAACCAGGAACCACGTGGAGAAGGCACCCACACTGAAAGTGCCTGGAGGGAACGTTGGGGCTTCTTCTCAGTGTCTCTGATATAGGGTTTCACTGTCCCGGGAAACTCTCTGCTAACACCCTGCAGAGCGCTGTGCCCAATATACAGAAACGTCTTGCGGTATCTCCTACAGGGAAAGTGCCAGGAGGGAAAAGTGAGGATTATGTTTAGACTTTCTCGGAACTGCTTCAAATCAACTAGATATCTTTGTGCTGTAAATCTCCCAACAGCCAAACGCAAAAGCAGCAAACATCTCGCTGTATGTCCCACATCCAAAGTGCCAAGAGAGAGCTTGCTCTCCCTGTCTTTGAGTACTGTTTGCACTGTCCCGATTACCTCTTTGCTAACATTCTCTTCAGAGCTGCAGTGAAACCAGGAACCACGTGGAGAAGGCACCCACACTGAAAGTGCCTGGAAGGAACGTTGGGGCTTCTTCTCAATGTCTCTGATATAGGGTTTCACTGTCCCGGGAAACTCTCTGCTAACACCCTGCAGAGCGCTGTGCCCAATATACAGAAACGTCTTGCGGTATCTCCTACAGGGAAAGTGCCAGGAGGGAAAAGTGAGGATTATGTTTAGACTTTCTCGGAACTGCTTCAAATCAACTAGATATCTTTGTGCTGTAAATCTCCCAACAGCCAAATGTAAAAGCAGCAAACATCTCGCTGTATGTCCCACATCCAAAGTGCCAAGAGAGAGCTTGCTCTCCCTGTCTTTGAGTACTGTTTGCACTGTCGTCCCGATTACCTCTTTGCTAACATTCTCTTCAGAGCTGCTGTGAAACCAGGAACCACGTGGAGAAGGCACCCACACTGAAAGTGCCTGGAAGGAACGTTGGGGCTTCTTCTCAGTGTCTCTGATATAGGGTTTCACTGTCCCGGGAAACTCTCTGCTAACACCCTGCAGAGCGCTGTGCCCAATATACAGAAACGTCTTGCGGTATCTCCTACAGGGAAAGTGCCAGGAGGGAAAAGTGAGGATTATGTTTAGACTTTCTCGGAACTGCTTCAAATCAACTAGATATCTTTGTGCTGTAAATCTCCCAACAGCCAAACGCAAAAGCAGCAAACATCTCGCTGTATGTCCCACATCCAAAGTGCCAAGAGAGAGCTTGCTCTCCCTGTCTTTGAGTACTGTTTGCACTGTCCCGATTACCTCTTTGCTAACATTCTCTTCAGAGCTGCAGTGAAACCAGGAACCACGTGGAGAAGGCACTCACACTGAAAGTGCCTGGAAGGAACGTTGGGGCTTCTTCTCAGTGTCTCTGATATAGGGTTTCACTGTCCCGGGAAACTCTCTGCTAACACCCTGCAGAGCGCTGTGCCCAATATACAGAAATGTCTTGCGGTATCTCCTACAGGGAAAGTGCCAGGAGGGAAAAGTGAGGATTATGTTTAGACTTTCTCGGAACTGCTTCAAATCAACTAGATATCTTTGTGCTGTAAATCTCCCAACAGCCAAACGCAAAAGCAGCAAACATCTCGCTGTATGTCCCACATCCAAAGTGCCAAGAGAGAGCTTGCTCTCCCTGTCTTTGAGTACTGTTTGCACTGTCCCGATTACCTCTTTGCTAACATTCTCTTCAGAGCTGCTGTGAAACCAGGAACCACGTGGAGAAGGCACCCACACTGAAAGTGCCTGGAAGGAACGTTGGGGCTTCTTCTCAGTGTCTCTGATATAGGGTTTCACTGTCCCGGGAAACTCTCTGCTAACACCCTGCAGAGCGCTGTGCCCAATATACAGAAACGTCTTGCGGTATCTCCTACAGGGAAAGTGCCAGGAGGGAAAAGTGAGGATTATGTTTAGACTTTCTCGGAACTGCTTCAAATCAACTAGATATCTTTGTGCTGTAAATCTCCCAACAGCCAAATGTAAAAGCAGCAAACATCTCGCTGTATGTCCCACATCCAAAGTGCCAAGAGAGAGCTTGCTCTCCCTGTCTTTGAGTACTGTTTGCGCTGTCCCTATTACCTCTTTGCTAACATTCTCTTCAGAGCTGCAGTGAAACCAGGAACCACGTGGAGAAGGCACCCACACTGAAAGTGCCTGGAGGGAACATTGGGGCTTCTTCTCAGTGTCTCTGATATAGGGTTTCACTGTCCCGGGAAACTCTCTGCTAACACCCTGCAGAGCGCTGTGCCCAATATACAGAAACGTCTTGCGGTATCTCCTACAGGGAAAGTGCCAGGAGGGAAAAGTGAGGATTATGCTTAGACTTTCTCGGAACTGCTTCAAATCAACTAGACATCTTTGTGCTGTAAATCTCCCAACAGCCAAATGTAAAAGCAGCAAACATCTCGCTGTATGTCCCACATCCAAAGTGCCAAGAGAGAGCTTGCTCTCCCTGTCTTTGAGTACTGTTTGCGCTGTCCCTATTACCTCTTTGCTAACATTCTCTTCAGAGCTGCAGTGAAACCAGGAACCACGTGGAGAAGGCACCCACACTGAAAGTGCCTGGAGGGAACATTGGGGCTTCTTCTCAGTGTCTCTGATATAGGGTTTCACTGTCCCGGGAAACTCTCTGCTAACACCCTGCAGAGCGCTGTGCCCAATATACAGAAACATCTTGCGGTATCTCCTACAGGGAAAGTGCCAGGAGGGAAAAGTGAGGATTATGTTTAGACTTTCTCGGAACTGCTTCAAATCAACTAGATATCTTTGTGCTGTAAATCTCCCAACAGCCAAATGTAAAAGCAGCAAACATCTCGCTGTATGTCCCACATCCACAGTGCCAAGAGAGAGCTTGCTCTCCCTGTCTTTGAGTACTGTTTGCACTGTCGTCCCGATTACCTCTTTGCTAACATTCTCTTCAGAGCTGCTGTGAAACCAGGAACCACGTGGAGAAGGCACCCACACTGAAAGTGCCTGGAAGGAACGTTGGGGCTTCTTCTCAGTGTCTCTGATATAGGGTTTCACTGTCCTGGGAAACTCTCTGCTAACACCCTGCAGAGCGCTGTGCCCAATATACAGAAACGTCTTGCGGTATCTCCTACAGGGAAAGTGCCAGGAGGGAAAAGTGAGGATTATGTTTAGACTTTCTCGGAACTGCTTCAAATCAACTAGATATCTTTGTGCTGTAAATCTCCCAACAGCCAAACGCAAAAGCAGCAAACATCTCGCTGTATGTCCCACATCCAAAGTGCCAAGAGAGAGCTTGCTCTCCCTGTCTTTGAGTACTGTTTGCACTGTCCCGATTACCTCTTTGCTAACATTCTCTTCAGAGCTGCAGTGAAACCAGGAACCACGTGGAGAAGGCACCCACACTGAAAGTGCCTGGAGGGAACATTGGGGCTTCTTCTCAGTGTCTCTGATATAGGGTTTCACTGTCCCGGGAAACTCTCTGCTAACACCCTGCAGAGCGCTGTGCCCAATATACAGAAACGTCTTGCGGTATCTCCTACAGGGAAAGTGCCAGGAGGGAAAAGTGAGGATTATGCTTAGACTTTCTCGGAACTGCTTCAAATCAACTAGATATCTTTGTGCTGTAAATCTCCCAACAGCCAAATGTAAAAGCAGCAAACATCTCGCTGTATGTCCCACATCCAAAGTGCCAAGAGAGAGCTTGCTCTCCCTGTCTTTGAGTACTGTTTGCGCTGTCCCGATTACCTCTTTGCTAACATTCTCTTCAGAGCTGCAGTGAAACCAGGAACCACGTGGAGAAGGCACCCACACTGAAAGTGCCTGGAGGGAACATTGGGGCTTCTTCTCAGTGTCTCTGATATAGGGTTTCACTGTCCCGGGAAACTCTCTGCTAACACCCTGCAGAGCGCTGTGCCCAATATACAGAAACATCTTGCGGTATCTCCTACAGGGAAAGTGCCAGGAGGGAAAAGTGAGGATTATGTTTAGACTTTCTCGGAACTGCTTCAAATCAACTAGATATCTTTGTGCTGTAAATCTCCCAACAGCCAAATGTAAAAGCAGCAAACATCTCGCTGTATGTCCCACATCCACAGTGCCAAGAGAGAGCTTGCTCTCCCTGTCTTTGAGTACTGTTTGCACTGTCGTCCCGATTACCTCTTTGCTAACATTCTCTTCAGAGCTGCTGTGAAACCAGGAACCACGTGGAGAAGGCACCCACACTGAAAGTGCCTGGAAGGAACGTTGGGGCTTCTTCTCAGTGTCTCTGATATAGGGTTTCACTGTCCTGGGAAACTCTCTGCTAACACCCTGCAGAGCGCTGTGCCCAATATACAGAAACGTCTTGCGGTATCTCCTACAGGGAAAGTGCCAGGAGGGAAAAGTGAGGATTATGTTTAGACTTTCTCGGAACTGCTTCAAATCAACTAGATATCTTTGTGCTGTAAATCTCCCAACAGCCAAACGCAAAAGCAGCAAACATCTCGCTGTATGTCCCACATCCAAAGTGCCAAGAGAGAGCTTGCTCTCCCTGTCTTTGAGTACTGTTTGCACTGTCCCGATTACCTCTTTGCTAACATTCTCTTCAGAGCTGCAGTGAAACCAGGAACCACGTGGAGAAGGCACCCACACTGAAAGTGCCTGGAAGGAACGTTGGGGCTTCTTCTCAATGTCTCTGATATAGGGTTTCACTGTCCCGGGAAACTCTCTGCTAACACCCTGCAGAGCGCTGTGCCCAATATACAGAAATGTCTTGCGGTATCTCCTACAGGGAAAGTGCCAGGAGGGAAAAGTGAGGATTATGTTTAGACTTTCTCGGAACTGCTTCAAATCAACTAGATATCTTTGTGCTGTAAATCTCCCAACAGCCAAATGTAAAAGCAGCAAACATCTCGCTGTATGTCCCACATCCAAAGTGCCAAGAGAGAGCTTGCTCTCCCTGTCTTTGAGTACTGTTTGCGCTGTCCCGATTACCTCTTTGCTAACATTCTCTTCAGAGCTGCAGTGAAACCAGGAATTACGTGGAGAAGGCACCCACACTGAAAGTGCCTGGAGGGAACATTGGGGCTTCTTCTCAGTGTCTCTGATATAGGGTTTCACTGTCCCGGGAAACTCTCTGCTAACACCCTGCAGAGCGCTGTGCCCAATATACAGAAACGTCTTGCGGTATCTCCTACAGGGAAAGTGCCAGGAGGGAAAAGTGAGGATTATGTTTAGACTTTCTCGGAACTGCTTCAAATCAACTAGATATCTTTGTGCTGTAAATCTCCCAACAGCCAAATGTAAAAGCAGCAAACATCTCGCTGTATGTCCCACATCCAAAGTGCCAAGAGAGAGCTTGCTCTCCCTGTCTTTGAGTACTGTTTGCGCTGTCCCGATTACCTCTTTGCTAACATTCTCTTCAGAGCTGCAGTGAAACCAGGAACCACGTGGAGAAGGCACCCACACTGAAAGTGCCTGGAGGGAACGTTGGGGCTTCTTCTCAGTGTCTCTGATATAGGGTTTCACTGTCCCGGGAAACTCTCTGCTAACACCCTGCAGAGCGCTGTGCCCAATATACAGAAACGTCTTGCGGTATCTCCTACAGGGAAAGTGCCAGGAGGGAAAAGTGAGGATTATGTTTAGACTTTCTCGGAACTGCTTCAAATCAACTAGATATCTTTGTGCTGTAAATCTCCCAACAGCCAAATGTAAAAGCAGCAAACATCTCGCTGTATGTCCCACATCCAAAGTGCCAAGAGAGAGCTTGCTCTCCCTGTCTTTGAGTACTGTTTGCACTGTCCCGATTACCTCTTTGCTAACATTCTCTTCAGAGCTGCTGTGAAACCAGGAACCACGTGGAGAAGGCACCCACACTGAAAGTGCCTGGAGGGAACATTGGGGCTTCTTCTCAGTGTCTCTGATATAGGGTTTCACTGTCCCGGGAAACTCTCTGCTAACACCCTGCAGAGCGCTGTGCCCAATATACAGAAACGTCTTGCGGTATCTCCTACAGGGAAAGTGCCAGGAGGGAAAAGTGAGGATTATGTTTAGACTTTCTCGGAACTGCTTCAAATCAACTAGATATCTTTGTGCTGTAAATCTCCCAACAGCCAAATGTAAAAGCAGCAAACATCTCGCTGTATGTCCCACATCCAAAGTGCCAAGAGAGAGCTTGCTCTCCCTGTCTTTGAGTACTGTTTGCACTGTCGTCCCGATTACCTCTTTGCTAACATTCTCTTCAGAGCTGCTGTGAAACCAGGAACCACGTGGAGAAGGCACCCACACTGAAAGTGCCTGGAAGGAACGTTGGGGCTTCTTCTCAGTGTCTCTGATATAGGGTTTCACTGTCCTGGGAAACTCTCTGCTAACACCCTGCAGAGCGCTGTGCCCAATATACAGAAACGTCTTGCGGTATCTCCTACAGGGAAAGTGCCAGGAGGGAAAAGTGAGGATTATGTTTAGACTTTCTCGGAACTGCTTCAAATCAACTAGATATCTTTGTGCTGTAAATCTCCCAACAGCCAAACGCAAAAGCAGCAAACATCTCGCTGTATGTCCCACATCCAAAGTGCCAAGAGAGAGCTTGCTCTCCCTGTCTTTGAGTACTGTTTGCACTGTCCCGATTACCTCTTTGCTAACAGTCTCTTCAGAGCTGCAGTGAAACCAGGAACCACGTGGAGAAGGCACCCACACTGAAAGTGCCTGGAAGGAACGTTGGGGCTTCTTCTCAATGTCTCTGATATAGGGTTTCACTGTCCCGGGAAACTCTCTGCTAACACCCTGCAGAGCGCTGTGCCCAATATACAGAAATGTCTTGCGGTATCTCCTACAGGGAAAGTGCCAGGAGGGAAAAGTGAGGATTATGTTTAGACTTTCTCGGAACTGCTTCAAATCAACTAGATATCTTTGTGCTGTAAATCTCCCAACAGCCAAATGTAAAAGCAGCAAACATCTCGCTGTATGTCCCACATCCAAAGTGCCAAGAGAGAGCTTGCTCTCCCTGTCTTTGAGTACTGTTTGCGCTGTCCCGATTACCTCTTTGCTAACATTCTCTTCAGAGCTGCAGTGAAACCAGGAATTACGTGGAGAAGGCACCCACACTGAAAGTGCCTGGAGGGAACATTGGGGCTTCTTCTCAGTGTCTCTGATATAGGGTTTCACTGTCCCGGGAAACTCTCTGCTAACACCCTGCAGAGCGCTGTGCCCAATATACAGAAACGTCTTGCGGTATCTCCTACAGGGAAAGTGCCAGGAGGGAAAAGTGAGGATTATGTTTAGACTTTCTCGGAACTGCTTCAAATCAACTAGATATCTTTGTGCTGTAAATCTCCCAACAGCCAAATGTAAAAGCAGCAAACATCTCGCTGTATGTCCCACATCCAAAGTGCCAAGAGAGAGCTTGCTCTCCCTGTCTTTGAGTACTGTTTGCACTGTCCCGATTACCTCTTTGCTAACATTCTCTTCAGAGCTGCTGTGAAACCAGGAACCACGTGGAGAAGGCACCCACACTGAAAGTGCCTGGAGGGAACATTGGGGCTTCTTCTCAGTGTCTCTGATATAGGGTTTCACTGTCCCGGGAAACTCTCTGCTAACACCCTGCAGAGCGCTGTGCCCAATATACAGAAACGTCTTGCGGTATCTCCTACAGGGAAAGTGCCAGGAGGGAAAAGTGAGGATTATGTTTAGACTTTCTCGGAACTGCTTCAAATCAACTAGATATCTTTGTGCTGTAAATCTCCCAACAGCCAAATGTAAAAGCAGCAAACATCTCGCTGTATGTCCCACATCCAAAGTGCCAAGAGAGAGCTTGCTCTCCCTGTCTTTGAGTACTGTTTGCACTGTCGTCCCGATTACCTCTTTGCTAACATTCTCTTCAGAGCTGCTGTGAAACCAGGAACCACGTGGAGAAGGCACCCACACTGAAAGTGCCTGGAAGGAACGTTGGGGCTTCTTCTCAGTGTCTCTGATATAGGGTTTCACTGTCCTGGGAAACTCTCTGCTAACACCCTGCAGAGCGCTGTGCCCAATATACAGAAACGTCTTGCGGTATCTCCTACAGGGAAAGTGCCAGGAGGGAAAAGTGAGGATTATGTTTAGACTTTCTCGGAACTGCTTCAAATCAACTAGATATCTTTGTGCTGTAAATCTCCCAACAGCCAAACGCAAAAGCAGCAAACATCTCGCTGTATGTCCCACATCCAAAGTGCCAAGAGAGAGCTTGCTCTCCCTGTCTTTGAGTACTGTTTGCACTGTCCCGATTACCTCTTTGCTAACAGTCTCTTCAGAGCTGCAGTGAAACCAGGAACCACGTGGAGAAGGCACCCACACTGAAAGTGCCTGGAAGGAACGTTGGGGCTTCTTCTCAATGTCTCTGATATAGGGTTTCACTGTCCCGGGAAACTCTCTGCTAACACCCTGCAGAGCGCTGTGCCCAATATACAGAAATGTCTTGCGGTATCTCCTACAGGGAAAGTGCCAGGAGGGAAAAGTGAGGATTATGTTTAGACTTTCTCGGAACTGCTTCAAATCAACTAGATATCTTTGTGCTGTAAATCTCCCAACAGCCAAATGTAAAAGCAGCAAACATCTCGCTGTATGTCCCACATCCAAAGTGCCAAGAGAGAGCTTGCTCTCCCTGTCTTTGAGTACTGTTTGCGCTGTCCCGATTACCTCTTTGCTAACATTCTCTTCAGAGCTGCAGTGAAACCAGGAATTACGTGGAGAAGGCACCCACACTGAAAGTGCCTGGAGGGAACATTGGGGCTTCTTCTCAGTGTCTCTGATATAGGGTTTCACTGTCCCGGGAAACTCTCTGCTAACACCCTGCAGAGCGCTGTGCCCAATATACAGAAACGTCTTGCGGTATCTCCTACAGGGAAAGTGCCAGGAGGGAAAAGTGAGGATTATGTTTAGACTTTCTCGGAACTGCTTCAAATCAACTAGATATCTTTGTGCTGTAAATCTCCCAACAGCCAAATGTAAAAGCAGCAAACATCTCGCTGTATGTCCCACATCCAAAGTGCCAAGAGAGAGCTTGCTCTCCCTGTCTTTGAGTACTGTTTGCACTGTCGTCCCGATTACCTCTTTGCTAACATTCTCTTCAGAGCTGCTGTGAAACCAGGAACCACGTGGAGAAGGCACCCACACTGAAAGTGCCTGGAAGGAACGTTGGGGCTTCTTCTCAGTGCCTCTGATATAGGGTTTCACTGTCCCGGGAAACTCTCTGCTAACACCCTGCAGAGCGCTGTGCCCAATATACAGAAACGTCTTGCGGTATCTCCTACAGGGAAAGTGCCAGGAGGGAAAAGTGAGGATTATGTTTAGACTTTCTCGGAACTGCTTCAAATCAACTAGATATCTTTGTGCTGTAAATCTCCCAACAGCCAAATGCAAAAGCAGCAAACATCTCGCTGTATGTCCCACATCCAAAGTGCCAAGAGAGAGCTTGCTCTCCCTGTCTTTGAGTACTGTTTGCACTGTCCCGATTACCTCTTTGCTAACATTCTCTTCAGAGCTGCAGTGAAACCAGGAACCACGTGGAGAAGGCACCCACACTGAAAGTGCCTGGAGGGAACATTGGGGCTTCTTCTCAGTGCCTCTGATATAGGGTTTCACTGTCCCGGGAAACTCTCTGCTAACACCCTGCAGAGCGCTGTGCCCAATATACAGAAATGTCTTGCGGTATACCCTACAGGGAAAGTGCCAGGAGTGAAAAGTGAGGATTATGTTTAGACTTTCTCGGAACTGCTTCAAATGAACTATATATCTTTGTGCTGTAAATCTCCCAACAGCCAAACGCAAAAGCAGCAAACATCTCGCTGTATGTCCCACATCCAAAGTGCCAAGAGAGTAATGTAGAGCTTGCTCTCCCTGTCTTTGAGTACTGTTTGCACTGTCCCGATTACCTCTTTGCTAACATTCTCTTCAGAGCTGCAGTGAAACCAGGAACCACGTGGAGAAGGCACCCGCACTGAAAGTGCCTGGAAGGAACGTTGGGGCTTCTTCTCAGTGTCTCTGATATAGGGTTTCACTGTCCCGGGAAACTCTCTGCTAACACCCTGCAGAGCGCTGTGCCCAATATACATAAACGTCTTGCGGTATCTCCTACAGGGAAAGTGCCAGGAGGGAAAAGTGAGGATTATGTTTAGACTTTCTCGGAACTGCTTCAAATCAACTAGATATCTTTGTGCTGTAAATCTCCCAACAGCCAAACGCAAAAGCAGCAAACATCTCGCTGTATGTCCCACATCCAAAGTGCCAAGAGAGAGCTTGCTCTCCCTGTCTTTGAGTACTGTTTGCACTGTCCCGATTACCTCTTTGCTAACATTCTCTTCAGAGCTGCAGTGAAACCAGGAACCACGTGGAGAAGGCACCCACACTGAAAGTGCCTGGAGGGAACATTGGGGCTTCTTCTCAGTGTCTCTGACATAGGGTTTCACTGTCCCGGGAAACTCTCTGCTAACACCCTGCACAGCGCTGTGCCCAATATACAGAAATGTCTTGCGGTATCTCCTACAGGGAAAGTGCCAGGAGGGAAAAGTGAGGATTATGTTTAGACTTTCTCGGAACTGCTTCAAATCAACTAGATATCTTTGTGCTGTAAATCTCCCAACAGCCAAATGTAAAAGCAGCAAACATCTCGCTGTATGTCCCACATCCAAAGTGCCAAGAGAGAGCTTGCTCTCCCTGTCTTTGAGTACTGTTTGCGCTGTCCCGATTACCTCTTTGCTAACATTCTCTTCAGAGCTGCAGTGAAACCAGGAATTACGTGGAGAAGGCACCCACACTGAAAGTGCCTGGAGGGAACATTGGGGCTTCTTCTCAGTGTCTCTGATATAGGGTTTCACTGTCCCGGGAAACTCTCTGCTAACACCCTGCAGAGCGCTGTGCCCAATATACAGAAACGTCTTGCGGTATCTCCTACAGGGAAAGTGCCAGGAGGGAAAAGTGAGGATTATGTTTAGACTTTCTCGGAACTGCTTCAAATCAACTAGATATCTTTGTGCTGTAAATCTCCCAACAGCCAAATGTAAAAGCAGCAAACATCTCGCTGTATGTCCCACATCCAAAGTGCCAAGAGAGAGCTTGCTCTCCCTGTCTTTGAGTACTGTTTGCACTGTCGTCCCGATTACCTCTTTGCTAACATTCTCTTCAGAGCTGCTGTGAAACCAGGAACCACGTGGAGAAGGCACCCACACTGAAAGTGCCTGGAAGGAACGTTGGGGCTTCTTCTCAGTGCCTCTGATATAGGGTTTCACTGTCCCGGGAAACTCTCTGCTAACACCCTGCAGAGCGCTGTGCCCAATATACAGAAACGTCTTGCGGTATCTCCTACAGGGAAAGTGCCAGGAGGGAAAAGTGAGGATTATGTTTAGACTTTCTCGGAACTGCTTCAAATCAACTAGATATCTTTGTGCTGTAAATCTCCCAACAGCCAAATGCAAAAGCAGCAAACATCTCGCTGTATGTCCCACATCCAAAGTGCCAAGAGAGAGCTTGCTCTCCCTGTCTTTGAGTACTGTTTGCACTGTCCCGATTACCTCTTTGCTAACATTCTCTTCAGAGCTGCAGTGAAACCAGGAACCACGTGGAGAAGGCACCCACACTGAAAGTGCCTGGAAGGAACGTTGGGGCTTCTTCTCAGTGTCTCTGATATAGGGTTTCACTGTCCCGGGAAACTCTCTGCTAACACCCTGCACAGCGCTGTGCCCAATATACAGAAACGTCTTGCGGTATCTCCTACAGGGAAAGTGCCAGGAGGGAAAAGTGAGGATTATGTTTAGACTTTCTCGGAACTGCTTCAAATCAACTAGATATCTTTGTGCTGTAAGTCTCCCAACAGCCAAATGTAAAAGCAGCAAACATCTCGCTGTATGTCCCACATCCAAAGTGCCAAGAGAGAGCTTGCTCTCCCTGTCTTTGAGTACTGTTTGCACTGTCCCGATTACCTCTTTGCTAACATTCTCTTCAGAGCTGCAGTGAAACCAGGAACCACGTGGAGAAGGCACCCACACTGAAAGTGCCTGGAGGGAACATTGGGGCTTCTTCTCAGTGCCTCTGATATAGGGTTTCACTGTCCCGGGAAACTCTCTGCTAACACCCTGCAGAGCGCTGTGCCCAATATACAGAAATGTCTTGCGGTATACCCTACAGGGAAAGTGCCAGGAGTGAAAAGTGAGGATTATGTTTAGACTTTCTCGGAACTGCTTCAAATGAACTATATATCTTTGTGCTGTAAATCTCCCAACAGCCAAACGCAAAAGCAGCAAACATCTCGCTGTATGTCCCACATCCAAAGTGCCAAGAGAGTAATGTAGAGCTTGCTCTCCCTGTCTTTGAGTACTGTTTGCACTGTCCCGATTACCTCTTTGCTAACATTCTCTTCAGAGCTGCAGTGAAACCAGGAACCACGTGGAGAAGGCACCCACACTGAAAGTGCCTGGAGGGAACATTGGGGCTTCTTCTCAGTGTCTCTGACATAGGGTTTCACTGTCCCGGGAAACTCTCTGCTAACACCCTGCACAGCGCTGTGCCCAATATACAGAAATGTTTTACGGTATCCCCTACAGGGAAAGTGCCAGGAGGGAAAAGTGAGGATTATGCTTAGACTTTCTCGGAACTGCTTCAAATCAACTAGATATCTTTGTGCTGTAAATCTCCCAACAGCCAAACGCAAAAGCAGCAAACATCTCGCTGTATGTCCCACATCCAAAGTGCCAAGAGAGAGCTTGCTCTCCCTGTCTTTGAGTACTGTTTGCACTGTCCCGATTACCTCTTTGCTAACATTCTCTTCAGAGCTGCAGTGAAACCAGGAACCACGTGGAGAAGGCACCCACACTGAAAGTGCCTGGAAGGAACGTTGGGGCTTCTTCTCAGTGTCTCTGATATAGGGTTTCACTGTCCCGGGAAACTCTCTGCTAACACCCTGCAGAGCGCTGTGCCCAATATACAGAAACGTCTTGCGGTATCTCCTACAGGGAAAGTGCCAGGAGGGAAAAGTGAGGATTATGTTTAGACTTTCTCGGAACTGCTTCAAATCAACTAGATATCTTTGTGCTGTAAATCTCCCAACAGCCAAATGTAAAAGCAGCAAACATCTCGCTGTATGTCCCACATCCAAAGTGCCAAGAGAGAGCTTGCTCTCCCTGTCTTTGAGTACTGTTTGCACTGTCCCGATTACCTCTTTGCTAACATTCTCTTCAGAGCTGCAGTGAAACCAGGAACCACGTGGAGAAGGCACCCACACTGAAAGTGCCTGGAAGGAACGTTGGGGCTTCTTCTCAGTGTCTCTGATATAGGGTTTCACTGTCCCGGGAAACTCTCTGCTAACACCCTGCAGAGCGCTGTGCCCAATATACAGAAACGTCTTGCGGTATCTCCTACAGGGAAAGTGCCAGGAGGGAAAAGTGAGGATTATGTTTAGACTTTCTCGGAACTGCTTCAAATCAACTAGATATCTTTGTGCTGTAAATCTCCCAACAGCCAAACGCAAAAGCAGCAAACATCTCGCTGTATGTCCCACATCCAAAGTGCCAAGAGAGAGCTTGCTCTCCCTGTCTTTGAGTACTGTTTGCACTGTCCCGATTACCTCTTTGCTAACATTCTCTTCAGAGCTGCAGTGAAACCAGGAACCACGTGGAGAAGGCACCCACACTGAAAGTGCCTGGAGGGAACATTGGGGCTTCTTCTCAATGTCTCTGACATAGGGTTTCACTGTCCCGGGAAAGTCTCTGCTAACACCCTGCACAGCGCTGTGCCCAATATACAGAAATGTCTTGCGGTATCCCCTACATGGAAAGTGCTCGGAGGGAAAAGTGAGGATTATGCTTAGACTTTCTCGGAACTGCTTCAAATCAGCTATATATCTTTGTGCTGTAAATCTCCCAACAGCCAAACGCAAAAGCAGCAAACATCTCGCTGTATGTCCCACATCCAAAGTGCCAAGAGAGTAATGTAGAGCTTGCTCTCCCTGTCTTTGAGTACTGTTTGCACTGTCGTCCCGATTACCTCTTTGCTAACATTCTCTTCAGAGCTGCAGTGAAACCAGGAACCACGTGGAGAAGGCACCCACACTGAAAGTGCCTGGAGGGAACATTGGGGCTTCTTCTCAGTGTCTCTGACATAGGGTTTCACTGTCCCGGGAAACTCTCTGCTAACACCCTGCACAGCGCTGTGCCCAATATACAGAAATGTTTTACGGTATCCCCTACAGGGAAAGTGCCAGGAGGGAAAAGTGAGGATTATGCTTAGACTTTCTCGGAACTGCTTCAAATCAACTAGATATCTTTGTGCTGTAAATCTCCCAACAGCCAAACGCAAAAGCAGCAAACATCTCGCTGTATGTCCCACATCCAAAGTGCCAAGAGAGAGCTTGCTCTCCCTGTCTTTGAGTACTGTTTGCACTGTCCCGATTACCTCTTTGCTAACATTCTCTTCAGAGCTGCAGTGAAACCAGGAACCACGTGGAGAAGGCACCCACACTGAAAGTGCCTGGAAGGAACGTTGGGGCTTCTTCTCAGTGTCTCTGATATAGGGTTTCACTGTCCCGGGAAACTCTCTGCTAACACCCTGCAGAGCGCTGTGCCCAATATACAGAAACGTCTTGCGGTATCTCCTACAGGGAAAGTGCCAGGAGGGAAAAGTGAGGATTATGTTTAGACTTTCTCGGAACTGCTTCAAATCAACTAGATATCTTTGTGCTGTAAATCTCCCAACAGCCAAATGTAAAAGCAGCAAACATCTCGCTGTATGTCCCACATCCAAAGTGCCAAGAGAGAGCTTGCTCTCCCTGTCTTTGAGTACTGTTTGCACTGTCCCGATTACCTCTTTGCTAACATTCTCTTCAGAGCTGCAGTGAAACCAGGAACCACGTGGAGAAGGCACCCACACTGAAAGTGCCTGGAAGGAACGTTGGGGCTTCTTCTCAGTGTCTCTGATATAGGGTTTCACTGTCCCGGGAAACTCTCTGCTAACACCCTGCAGAGCGCTGTGCCCAATATACAGAAACGTCTTGCGGTATCTCCTACAGGGAAAGTGCCAGGAGGGAAAAGTGAGGATTATGTTTAGACTTTCTCGGAACTGCTTCAAATCAACTAGATATCTTTGTGCTGTAAATCTCCCAACAGCCAAACGCAAAAGCAGCAAACATCTCGCTGTATGTCCCACATCCAAAGTGCCAAGAGAGAGCTTGCTCTCCCTGTCTTTGAGTACTGTTTGCACTGTCCCGATTACCTCTTTGCTAACATTCTCTTCAGAGCTGCAGTGAAACCAGGAACCACGTGGAGAAGGCACCCACACTGAAAGTGCCTGGAGGGAACATTGGGGCTTCTTCTCAGTGTCTCTGACATAGGGTTTCACTGTCCCGGGAAACTCTCTGCTAACACCCTGCACAGCGCTGTGCCCAATATACAGAAATGTTTTACGGTATCCCCTACAGGGAAAGTGCCAGGAGGGAAAAGTGAGGATTATGCTTAGACTTTCTCGGAACTGCTTCAAATCAACTAGATATCTTTGTGCTGTAAATCTCCCAACAGCCAAACGCAAAAGCAGCAAACATCTCGCTGTATGTCCCACATCCAAAGTGCCAAGAGAGAGCTTGCTCTCCCTGTCTTTGAGTACTGTTTGCACTGTCCCGATTACCTCTTTGCTAACATTCTCTTCAGAGCTGCAGTGAAACCAGGAACCACGTGGAGAAGGCACCCACACTGAAAGTGCCTGGAAGGAACGTTGGGGCTTCTTCTCAGTGTCTCTGATATAGGGTTTCACTGTCCCGGGAAACTCTCTGCTAACACCCTGCAGAGCGCTGTGCCCAATATACAGAAACGTCTTGCGGTATCTCCTACAGGGAAAGTGCCAGGAGGGAAAAGTGAGGATTATGTTTAGACTTTCTCGGAACTGCTTCAAATCAACTAGATATCTTTGTGCTGTAAATCTCCCAACAGCCAAATGTAAAAGCAGCAAACATCTCGCTGTATGTCCCACATCCAAAGTGCCAAGAGAGAGCTTGCTCTCCCTGTCTTTGAGTACTGTTTGCACTGTCCCGATTACCTCTTTGCTAACATTCTCTTCAGAGCTGCAGTGAAACCAGGAACCACGTGGAGAAGGCACCCACACTGAAAGTGCCTGGAAGGAACGTTGGGGCTTCTTCTCAGTGTCTCTGATATAGGGTTTCACTGTCCCGGGAAACTCTCTGCTAACACCCTGCAGAGCGCTGTGCCCAATATACAGAAACGTCTTGCGGTATCTCCTACAGGGAAAGTGCCAGGAGGGAAAAGTGAGGATTATGTTTAGACTTTCTCGGAACTGCTTCAAATCAACTAGATATCTTTGTGCTGTAAATCTCCCAACAGCCAAACGCAAAAGCAGCAAACATCTCGCTGTATGTCCCACATCCAAAGTGCCAAGAGAGAGCTTGCTCTCCCTGTCTTTGAGTACTGTTTGCACTGTCCCGATTACCTCTTTGCTAACATTCTCTTCAGAGCTGCAGTGAAACCAGGAACCACGTGGAGAAGGCACCCACACTGAAAGTGCCTGGAGGGAACATTGGGGCTTCTTCTCAATGTCTCTGACATAGGGTTTCACTGTCCCGGGAAAGTCTCTGCTAACACCCTGCACAGCGCTGTGCCCAATATACAGAAATGTCTTGCGGTATCCCCTACATGGAAAGTGCTCGGAGGGAAAAGTGAGGATTATGCTTAGACTTTCTCGGAACTGCTTCAAATCAGCTATATATCTTTGTGCTGTAAATCTCCCAACAGCCAAACGCAAAAGCAGCAAACATCTCGCTGTATGTCCCACATCCAAAGTGCCAAGAGAGTAATGTAGAGCTTGCTCTCCCTGTCTTTGAGTACTGTTTGCACTGTCCCGATTACCTCTTTGCTAACATTCTCTTCAAAGCTGCAGTGAAACCAGGAACCACGTGGAGAAGGCACCCACACTGAAAGTGCCTGGAGGGAACATTGGGGCTTCTTCTCAGTGTCTCTGATATAGGGTTTCACTGTCCCGGGAAACTCTCTGCTAACACCCTGCACAGCGCTGTGCCCAATATACAGAAATGTTTTACGGTATCCCCTACAGGGAAAGTGCCAGGAGGGAAAAGTGAGGATTATGCTTAGACTTTCTCGGAACTGCTTCAAATCAACTAGATATCTTTGTGCTGTAAATCTCCCAACAGCCAAACGCAAAAGCAGCAAACATCTCGCTGTATGTCCCACATCCAAAGTGCCAAGAGAGTAATGTAGAGCTTGCTCTCCCTGTCTTTGAGTACTGTTTGCACTGTCCCGATTACCTCTTTGCTAACATTCTCTTCAAAGCTGCAGTGAAACCAGGAACCACGTGGAGAAGGCACCCACACTGAAAGTGCCTGGAGGGAACATTGGGGCTTCTTCTCAGTGTCTCTGATATAGGGTTTCACTGTCCCGGGAAACTCTCTGCTAACACCCTGCAGAGCGCTGTGCCCAATATACAGAAACGTCTTGCGGTATCTCCTACAGGGAAAGTGCCAGGAGGGAAAAGTGAGGATTATGTTTAGACTTTCTCGGAACTGCTTCAAATCAACTAGATATCTTTGTGCTGTAAATCTCCCAACAGCCAAATGCAAAAGCAGCAAACATCTCGCTGTATGTCCCACATCCAAAGTGCCAAGAGAGAGCTTGCTCTCCCTGTCTTTGAGTACTGTTTGCACTGTCCCGATTACCTCTTTGCTAACATTCTCTTCAGAGCTGCAGTGAAACCAGGAACCACGTGGAGAAGGCACCCACACTGAAAGTGCCTGGAAGGAACGTTGGGGCTTCTTCTCAGTGTCTCTGATATAGGGTTTCACTGTCCCGGGAAACTCTCTGCTAACACCCTGCACAGCGCTGTGCCCAATATACAGAAACGTCTTGCGGTATCTCCTACAGGGAAAGTGCCAGGAGGGAAAAGTGAGGATTATGTTTAGACTTTCTCGGAACTGCTTCAAATCAACTAGATATCTTTGTGCTGTAAGTCTCCCAACAGCCAAATGTAAAAGCAGCAAACATCTCGCTGTATGTCCCACATCCAAAGTGCCAAGAGAGAGCTTGCTCTCCCTGTCTTTGAGTACTGTTTGCAGTGTCCCGATTACCTCTTTGCTAACATTCTCTTCAGAGCTGCAGTGAAACCAGGAACCACGTGGAGAAGGCACCCACACTGAAAGTGCCTGGAGGGAACATTGGGGCTTCTTCTCAGTGCCTCTGATATAGGGTTTCACTGTCCCGGGAAACTCTCTGCTAACACCCTGCACAGCGCTGTGCCCAATATACAGAAACGTCTTGCGGTATCTCCTACAGGGAAAGTGCCAGGAGGGAAAAGTGAGGATTATGTTTAGACTTTCTCGGAACTGCTTCAAATGAACTATATATCTTTGTGCTGTAAATCTCCCAACAGCCAAACGCAAAAGCAGCAAACATCTCGCTGTATGTCCCACATCCAAAGTGCCAAGAGAGTAATGTAGAGCTTGGTCTCCCTGTCTTTGAGTACTGTTTGCACTGTCCCGATTACCTCTTTGCTAACATTCTCTTCAGAGCTGCAGTGAAACCAGGAACCACGTGGAGAAGGCACCCGCACTGAAAGTGCCTGGAAGGAACGTTGGGGCTTCTTCTCAGTGTCTCTGATATAGGGTTTCACTGTCCCGGGAAACTCTCTGCTAACACCCTGCAGAGCGCTGTGCCCAATATACAGAAACGTCTTGCGGTATCTCCTACAGGGAAAGTGCCAGGAGGGAAAAGTGAGGATTATGTTTAGACTTTCTCGGAACTGCTTCAAATCAACTAGATATCTTTGTGCTGTAAATCTCCCAACAGCCAAACGCAAAAGCAGCAAACATCTCGCTGTATGTCCCACATCCAAAGTGCCAAGAGGGAGCTTGCTCTCCCTGTCTTTGAGTACTGTTTGCACTGTCCCGATTACCTCTTTGCTAACATTCTCTTCAGAGCTGCAGTGAAACCAGGAACCACGTGGAGAAGGCACCCACACTGAAAGTGCCTGGAGGGAACATTGGGGCTTCTTCTCAGTGTCTCTGACATAGGGTTTCACTGTCCCGGGAAAGTCTCTGCTAACACCCTGCACAGCGCTGTGCCCAATATACAGAAATGTTTTACGGTATCCCCTACAGGGAAAGTGCCAGGAGGGAAAAGTGAGGATTATGCTTAGACTTTCTCGGAACTGCTTCAAACCAACTAGATATCTTTGTGCTGTAAATCTCCCAACAGCCAAACGCAAAAGCAGCAAACATCTCGCTGTATGTCCCACATCCAAAGTGCCAAGAGAGAGCTTGCTCTCCCTGTCTTTGAGTACTGTTTGCACTGTCCCGATTACCTCTTTGCTAACATTCTCTTCAGAGCTGCAGTGAAACCAGGAACCACGTGGAGAAGGCACCCACACTGAAAGTGCCTGGAAGGAACGTTGGGGCTTCTTCTCAGTGTCTCTGATATAGGGTTTCACTGTCCCGGGAAACTCTCTGCTAACACCCTGCACAGCGCTGTGCCCAATATACAGAAACGTCTTGCGGTATCTCCTACAGGGAAAGTACCAGGAGGGAAAAGTGAGGATTATGTTTAGACTTTCTCGGAACTGCTTCAAATCAACTAGATATCTTTGTGCTGTAAATCTCCCAACAGCCAAATGTAAAAGCAGCAAACATCTCGCTGTATGTCCCACATCCAAAGTGCCAAGAGAGAGCTTGCTCTCCCTGTCTTTGAGTACTGTTTGCACTGTCCCGATTACCTCTTTGCTAACATTCTCTTCAGAGCTGCAGTGAAACCAGGAACCACGTGGAGAAGGCACCCACACTGAAAGTGCCTGGAAGGAACGTTGGGGCTTCTTCTCAGTGTCTCTGATATAGGGTTTCACTGTCCCGGGAAACTCTCTGCTAACACCCTGCAGAGCGCTGTGCCCAATATACAGAAACGTCTTGCGGTATCTCCTACAGGGAAAGTGCCAGGAGGGAAAAGTGAGGATTATGTTTAGACTTTCTCGGAACTGCTTCAAATCAACTAGATATCTTTGTGCTGTAAATCTCCCAACAGCCAAACGCAAAAGCAGCAAACATCTCGCTGTATGTCCCACATCCAAAGTGCCAAGAGAGAGCTTGCTCTCCCTGTCTTTGAGTACTGTTTGCACTGTCCCGATTACCTCTTTGCTAACATTCTCTTCAGAGCTGCAGTGAAACCAGGAACCACGTGGAGAAGGCACCCACACTGAAAGTGCCTGGAGGGAACATTGGGGCTTCTTCTCAATGTCTCTGACATAGGGTTTCACTGTCCCGGGAAAGTCTCTGCTAACACCCTGCACAGCGCTGTGCCCAATATACAGAAATGTCTTGCGGTATCCCCTACATGGAAAGTGCTCGGAGGGAAAAGTGAGGATTATGCTTAGACTTTCTCGGAACTGCTTCAAATCAGCTATATATCTTTGTGCTGTAAATCTCCCAACAGCCAAACGCAAAAGCAGCAAACATCTCGCTGTATGTCCCACATCCAAAGTGCCAAGAGAGTAATGTAGAGCTTGCTCTCCCTGTCTTTGAGTACTGTTTGCACTGTCCCGATTACCTCTTTGCTAACATTCTCTTCAAAGCTGCAGTGAAACCAGGAACCACGTGGAGAAGGCACCCACACTGAAAGTGCCTGGAGGGAACATTGGGGCTTCTTCTCAGTGTCTCTGATATAGGGTTTCACTGTCCCGGGAAACTCTCTGCTAACACCCTGCACAGCGCTGTGCCCAATATACAGAAATGTTTTACGGTATCCCCTACAGGGAAAGTGCCAGGAGGGAAAAGTGAGGATTATGCTTAGACTTTCTCGGAACTGCTTCAAATCAACTAGATATCTTTGTGCTGTAAATCTCCCAACAGCCAAACGCAAAAGCAGCAAACATCTCGCTGTATGTCCCACATCCAAAGTGCCAAGAGAGTAATGTAGAGCTTGCTGTCCCTGTCTTTGAGTACTGTTTGCACTGTCCCGATTACCTCTTTGCTAACATTCTCTTCAGAGCTGCAGTGAAACCAGGAACCACGTGGAGAAGGCACCCACACTGAAAGTGCCTGGAAGGAACGTTGGGGCTTCTTCTCAGTGTCTCTGATATAGGGTTTCACTGTCCCGGGAAACTCTCTGCTAACACCCTGCACAGCGCTGTGCCCAATATACAGAAAAGTCTTGCGGTATCTCCTACAGGGAAAGTGCCAGGAGGGAAAAGTGAGGATTATGTTTAGACTTTCTCGGAACTGCTTCAAATCAACTAGATATCTTTGTGCTGTAAATCTCCCAACAGCCAAATGTAAAAGCAGCAAACATCTCGCTGTATGTCCCACATCCAAAGTGCCAAGAGAGAGCTTGCTCTCCCTGTCTTTGAGTACTGTTTGCACTGTCGTCCCGATTACCTCTTTGCTAACATTCTCTTCAGAGCTGCAGTGAAACCAGGAACCACGTGGAGAAGGCACCCACACTGAAAGTGCCTGGAGGGAACATTGGGGCTTCTTCTCAGTGTCTCTGACATAGGGTTTCACTGTCCCGGGAAAGTCTCTGCTAACACCCTGCAGAGCGCTGTGCCCAATATACAGAAATGTCTTGCGGTATCCCCTACATGGAAAGTGCTCGGAGGGAAAAGTGAGGATTATGCTTAGACTTTCTCGGAACTGCTTCAAATCAGCTATATATCTTTGTGCTGTAAATCTCCCAACAGCCAAACGCAAAAGCAGCAAACATCTCGCTGTATGTCCCACATCCAAAGTGCCAAGAGAGTAATGTAGAGCTTGCTCTCCCTGTCTTTGAGTACTGTTTGCACTGTCCCGATTACCTCTTTGCTAACATTCTCTTCAAAGCTGCAGTGAAACCAGGAACCACGTGGAGAAGGCACCCACACTGAAAGTGCCTGGAGGGAACATTGGGGCTTCTTCTCAGTGTCTCTGATATAGGGTTTCACTGTCCCGGGAAACTCTCTGCTAACACCCTGCAGAGCGCTGTGCCCAATATACAGAAACGTCTTGCGGTATCTCCTACAGGGAAAGTGCCAGGAGGGAAAAGTGAGGATTATGTTTAGACTTTCTCGGAACTGCTTCAAATCAACTAGATATCTTTGTGCTGTAAATCTCCCAACAGCCAAATGCAAAAGCAGCAAACATCTCGCTGTATGTCCCACATCCAAAGTGCCAAGAGAGAGCTTGCTCTCCCTGTCTTTGAGTACTGTTTGCACTGTCCCGATTACCTCTTTGCTAACATTCTCTTCAGAGCTGCAGTGAAACCAGGAACCACGTGGAGAAGGCACCCACACTGAAAGTGCCTGGAAGGAACGTTGGGGCTTCTTCTCAGTGTCTCTGATATAGGGTTTCACTGTCCCGGGAAACTCTCTGCTAACACCCTGCAGAGCGCTGTGCCCAATATACAGAAACGTCTTGCGGTATCTCCTACAGGGAAAGTGCCAGGAGGGAAAAGTGAGGATTATGTTTAGACTTTCTCGGAACTGCTTCAAATCAACTAGATATCTTTGTGCTGTAAGTCTCCCAACAGCCAAATGTAAAAGCAGCAAACATCTCGCTGTATGTCCCACATCCAAAGTGCCAAGAGAGAGCTTGCTCTCCCTGTCTTTGAGTACTGTTTGCAGTGTCCCGATTACCTCTTTGCTAACATTCTCTTCAGAGCTGCAGTGAAACCAGGAACCACGTGGAGAAGGCACCCACACTGAAAGTGCCTGGAGGGAACATTGGGGCTTCTTCTCAGTGCCTCTGATATAGGGTTTCACTGTCCCGGGAAACTCTCTGCTAACACCCTGCAGAGCGCTGTGCCCAATATACAGAAATGTCTTGCGGTATACCCTACAGGGAAAGTGCCAGGAGTGAAAAGTGAGGATTATGTTTAGACTTTCTCGGAACTGCTTCAAATGAACTATATATCTTTGTGCTGTAAATCTCCCAACAGCCAAACGCAAAAGCAGCAAACATCTCGCTGTATGTCCCACATCCAAAGTGCCAAGAGAGTAATGTAGAGCTTGCTCTCCCTGTCTTTGAGTACTGTTTGCACTGTCCCGATTACCTCTTTGCTAACATTCTCTTCAGAGCTGCAGTGAAACCAGGAACCACGTGGAGAAGGCACCCGCACTGAAAGTGCCTGGAAGGAACGTTGGGGCTTCTTCTCAGTGTCTCTGATATAGGGTTTCACTGTCCCGGGAAACTCTCTGCTAACACCCTGCAGAGCGCTGTGCCCAATATACAGAAACGTCTTGCGGTATCTCCTACAGGGAAAGTGCCAGGAGGGAAAAGTGAGGATTATGTTTAGACTTTCTCGGAACTGCTTCAAATCAACTAGATATCTTTGTGCTGTAAATCTCCCAACAGCCAAACGCAAAAGCAGCAAACATCTCGCTGTATGTCCCACATCCAAAGTGCCAAGAGAGAGCTTGCTCTCCCTGTCTTTGAGTACTGTTTGCACTGTCCCGATTACCTCTTTGCTAACATTCTCTTCAGAGCTGCAGTGAAACCAGGAACCACGTGGAGAAGGCACCCACACTGAAAGTGCCTGGAGGGAACATTGGGGCTTCTTCTCAGTGTCTCTGACATAGGGTTTCACTGTCCCGGGAAAGTCTCTGCTAACACCCTGCACAGCGCTGTGCCCAATATACAGAAATGTTTTACGGTATCCCCTACAGGGAAAGTGCCAGGAGGGAAAAGTGAGGATTATGCTTAGACTTTCTCGGAACTGCTTCAAATCAACTAGATATCTTTGTGCTGTAAATCTCCCAACAGCCAAACGCAAAAGCAGCAAACATCTCGCTGTATGTCCCACATCCAAAGTGCCAAGAGAGAGCTTGCTCTCCCTGTCTTTGAGTACTGTTTGCACTGTCCCGATTACCTCTTTGCTAACATTCTCTTCAGAGCTGCAGTGAAACCAGGAACCACGTGGAGAAGGCACCCACACTGAAAGTGCCTGGAAGGAACGTTGGGGCTTCTTCTCAGTGTCTCTGATATAGGGTTTCACTGTCCCGGGAAACTCTCTGCTAACACCCTGCACAGCGCTGTGCCCAATATACAGAAACGTCTTGCGGTATCTCCTACAGGGAAAGTACCAGGAGGGAAAAGTGAGGATTATGTTTAGACTTTCTCGGAACTGCTTCAAATCAACTAGATATCTTTGTGCTGTAAATCTCCCAACAGCCAAACGCAAAAGCAGCAAACATCTCGCTGTATGTCCCACATCCAAAGTGCCAAGAGAGAGCTTGCTCTCCCTGTCTTTGAGTACTGTTTGCACTGTCCCGATTACCTCTTTGCTAACATTCTCTTCAGAGCTGCAGTGAAACCAGGAACCACGTGGAGAAGGCACCCACACTGAAAGTGCCTGGAAGGAACGTTGGGGCTTCTTCTCAGTGTCTCTGATATAGGGTTTCACTGTCCCGGGAAACTCTCTGCTAACACCCTGCAGAGCGCTGTGCCCAATATACAGAAACGTCTTGCGGTATCTCCTACAGGGAAAGTGCCAGGAGGGAAAAGTGAGGATTATGTTTAGACTTTCTCGGAACTGCTTCAAATCAACTAGATATCTTTGTGCTGTAAATCTCCCAACAGCCAAACGCAAAAGCAGCAAACATCTCGCTGTATGTCCCACATCCAAAGTGCCAAGAGAGAGCTTGCTCTCCCTGTCTTTGAGTACTGTTTGCACTGTCCCGATTACCTCTTTGCTAACATTCTCTTCAGAGCTGCAGTGAAACCAGGAACCACGTGGAGAAGGCACCCACACTGAAAGTGCCTGGAGGGAACATTGGGGCTTCTTCTCAATGTCTCTGACATAGGGTTTCACTGTCCCGGGAAAGTCTCTGCTAACACCCTGCACAGCGCTGTGCCCAATATACAGAAATGTCTTGCGGTATCCCCTACATGGAAAGTGCTCGGAGGGAAAAGTGAGGATTATGCTTAGACTTTCTCGGAACTGCTTCAAATCAGCTATATATCTTTGTGCTGTAAATCTCCCAACAGCCAAACGCAAAAGCAGCAAACATCTCGCTGTATGTCCCACATCCAAAGTGCCAAGAGAGTAATGTAGAGCTTGCTCTCCCTGTCTTTGAGTACTGTTTGCACTGTCCCGATTACCTCTTTGCTAACATTCTCTTCAAAGCTGCAGTGAAACCAGGAACCACGTGGAGAAGGCACCCACACTGAAAGTGCCTGGAGGGAACATTGGGGCTTCTTCTCAGTGTCTCTGATATAGGGTTTCACTGTCCCGGGAAACTCTCTGCTAACACCCTGCACAGCGCTGTGCCCAATATACAGAAATGTTTTACGGTATCCCCTACAGGGAAAGTGC
Source organism: Chroicocephalus ridibundus (assembly GCF_963924245.1). Lineage (NCBI taxonomy): Eukaryota > Metazoa > Chordata > Aves > Charadriiformes > Laridae > Chroicocephalus > Chroicocephalus ridibundus. Next base: position 675,199 of record NW_026961800.1, read on the forward strand.
CAGGAGGGAAAAGTGAGGATTATGCTTAGACTTTCTCGGAACTGCTTCAAATCAACTAGATATCTTTGTGCTGTAAATCTCCCAACAGCCAAACGCAAAAGCAGCAAACATCTCGCTGTATGTCCCACATCCAAAGTGCCAAGAGAGTAATGTAGAGCTTGCTGTCCCTGTCTTTGAGTACTGTTTGCACTGTCCCGATTACCTCTTTGCTAACATTCTCTTCAGAGCTGCAGTGAAACCAGGAACCACGTGGAGAAGGCACCCACACTGAAAGTGCCTGGAAGGAACGTTGGGGCTTCTTCTCAGTGTCTCTGATATAGGGTTTCACTGTCCCGGGAAACTCTCTGCTAACACCCTGCACAGCGCTGTGCCCAATATACAGAAAAGTCTTGCGGTATCTCCTACAGGGAAAGTGCCAGGAGGGAAAAGTGAGGATTATGTTTAGACTTTCTCGGAACTGCTTCAAATCAACTAGATATCTTTGTGCTGTAAATCTCCCAACAGCCAAATGTAAAAGCAGCAAACATCTCGCTGTATGTCCCACATCCAAAGTGCCAAGAGAGAGCTTGCTCTCCCTGTCTTTGAGTACTGTTTGCACTGTCGTCCCGATTACCTCTTTGCTAACATTCTCTTCAGAGCTGCTGTGAAACCAGGAACCACGTGGAGAAGGCACCCACACTGAAAGTGCCTGGAAGGAACGTTGGGGCTTCTTCTCAGTGTCTCTGATATAGGGTTTCACTGTCCTGGGAAACTCTCTGCTAACACCCTGCAGAGCGCTGTGCCCAATATACAGAAACGTCTTGCGGTATCTCCTACAGGGAAAGTGCCAGGAGGGAAAAGTGAGGATTATGTTTAGACTTTCTCGGAACTGCTTCAAATCAACTAGATATCTTTGTGCTGTAAATCTCCCAACAGCCAAACGCAAAAGCAGCAAACATCTCGCTGTATGTCCCACATCCAAAGTGCCAAGAGAGAGCTTGCTCTCCCTGTCTTTGAGTACTGTTTGCACTGTCCCGATTACCTCTTTGCTAACATTCTCTTCAGAGCTGCAGTGAAACCAGGAACCACGTGGAGAAGGCACCCACACTGAAAGTGCCTGGAAGGAACGTTGGGGCTTCTTCTCAATGTCTCTGATATAGGGTTTCACTGTCCCGGGAAACTCTCTGCTAACACCCTGCAGAGCGCTGTGCCCAATATACAGAAATGTCTTGCGGTATCTCCTACAGGGAAAGTGCCAGGAGGGAAAAGTGAGGATTATGTTTAGACTTTCTCGGAACTGCTTCAAATCAACTAGATATCTTTGTGCTGTAAATCTCCCAACAGCCAAATGTAAAAGCAGCAAACATCTCGCTGTATGTCCCACATCCAAAGTGCCAAGAGAGAGCTTGCTCTCCCTGTCTTTGAGTACTGTTTGCACTGTCGTCCCGATTACCTCTTTGCTAACATTCTCTTCAGAGCTGCTGTGAAACCAGGAACCACGTGGAGAAGGCACCCACACTGAAAGTGCCTGGAAGGAACGTTGGGGCTTCTTCTCAGTGTCTCTGATATAGGGTTTCACTGTCCTGGGAAACTCTCTGCTAACACCCTGCAGAGCGCTGTGCCCAATATACAGAAACGTCTTGCGGTATCTCCTACAGGGAAAGTGCCAGGAGGGAAAAGTGAGGATTATGTTTAGACTTTCTCGGAACTGCTTCAAATCAACTAGATATCTTTGTGCTGTAAATCTCCCAACAGCCAAACGCAAAAGCAGCAAACATCTCGCTGTATGTCCCACATCCAAAGTGCCAAGAGAGAGCTTGCTCTCCCTGTCTTTGAGTACTGTTTGCACTGTCCCGATTACCTCTTTGCTAACATTCTCTTCAGAGCTGCAGTGAAACCAGGAACCACGTGGAGAAGGCACCCACACTGAAAGTGCCTGGAAGGAACGTTGGGGCTTCTTCTCAATGTCTCTGATATAGGGTTTCACTGTCCCGGGAAACTCTCTGCTAACACCCTGCAGAGCGCTGTGCCCAATATACAGAAATGTCTTGCGGTATCTCCTACAGGGAAAGTGCCAGGAGGGAAAAGTGAGGATTATGTTTAGACTTTCTCGGAACTGCTTCAAATCAACTAGATATCTTTGTGCTGTAAATCTCCCAACAGCCAAATGTAAAAGCAGCAAACATCTCGCTGTATGTCCCACATCCAAAGTGCCAAGAGAGAGCTTGCTCTCCCTGTCTTTGAGTACTGTTTGCGCTGTCCCGATTACCTCTTTGCTAACATTCTCTTCAGAGCTGCAGTGAAACCAGGAATTACGTGGAGAAGGCACCCACACTGAAAGTGCCTGGAGGGAACATTGGGGCTTCTTCTCAGTGTCTCTGATATAGGGTTTCACTGTCCCGGGAAACTCTCTGCTAACACCCTGCAGAGCGCTGTGCCCAATATACAGAAACGTCTTGCGGTATCTCCTACAGGGAAAGTGCCAGGAGGGAAAAGTGAGGATTATGTTTAGACTTTCTCGGAACTGCTTCAAATCAACTAGATATCTTTGTGCTGTAAATCTCCCAACAGCCAAATGTAAAAGCAGCAAACATCTCGCTGTATGTCCCACATCCAAAGTGCCAAGAGAGAGCTTGCTCTCCCTGTCTTTGAGTACTGTTTGCGCTGTCCCGATTACCTCTTTGCTAACATTCTCTTCAGAGCTGCAGTGAAACCAGGAACCACGTGGAGAAGGCACCCACACTGAAAGTGCCTGGAGGGAACGTTGGGGCTTCTTCTCAATGTCTCTGATATAGGGTTTCACTGTCCCGGGAAACTCTCTGCTAACACCCTGCAGAGCGCTGTGCCCAATATACAGAAACGTCTTGCGGTATCTCCTACAGGGAAAGTGCCAGGAGGGAAAAGTGAGGATTATGTTTAGACTTTCTCGGAACTGCTTCAAATCAACTAGATATCTTTGTGCTGTAAATCTCCCAACAGCCAAACGCAAAAGCAGCAAACATCTCGCTGTATGTCCCACATCCAAAGTGCCAAGAGAGTAATGTAGAGCTTGCTGTCCCTGTCTTTGAGTACTGTTTGCACTGTCCCGATTACCTCTTTGCTAACATTCTCTTCAGAGCTGCAGTGAAACCAGGAACCACGTGGAGAAGGCACCCACACTGAAAGTGCCTGGAAGGAACGTTGGGGCTTCTTCTCAGTGTCTCTGATATAGGGTTTCACTGTCCCGGGAAACTCTCTGCTAACACCCTGCACAGCGCTGTGCCCAATATACAGAAAAGTCTTGCGGTATCTCCTACAGGGAAAGTGCCAGGAGGGAAAAGTGAGGATTATGTTTAGACTTTCTCGGAACTGCTTCAAATCAACTAGATATCTTTGTGCTGTAAATCTCCCAACAGCCAAATGTAAAAGCAGCAAACATCTCGCTGTATGTCCCACATCCAAAGTGCCAAGAGAGAGCTTGCTCTCCCTGTCTTTGAGTACTGTTTGCACTGTCGTCCCGATTACCTCTTTGCTAACATTCTCTTCAGAGCTGCTGTGAAACCAGGAACCACGTGGAGAAGGCACCCACACTGAAAGTGCCTGGAAGGAACGTTGGGGCTTCTTCTCAGTGTCTCTGATATAGGGTTTCACTGTCCTGGGAAACTCTCTGCTAACACCCTGCAGAGCGCTGTGCCCAATATACAGAAACGTCTTGCGGTATCTCCTACAGGGAAAGTGCCAGGAGGGAAAAGTGAGGATTATGTTTAGACTTTCTCGGAACTGCTTCAAATCAACTAGATATCTTTGTGCTGTAAATCTCCCAACAGCCAAACGCAAAAGCAGCAAACATCTCGCTGTATGTCCCACATCCAAAGTGCCAAGAGAGTAATGTAGAGCTTGCTGTCCCTGTCTTTGAGTACTGTTTGCACTGTCCCGATTACCTCTTTGCTAACATTCTCTTCAGAGCTGCAGTGAAACCAGGAATTACGTGGAGAAGGCACCCACACTGAAAGTGCCTGGAGGGAACGTTGGGGCTTCTTCTCAATGTCTCTGATATAGGGTTTCACTGTCCCGGGAAACTCTCTGCTAACACCCTGCAGAGCGCTGTGCCCAATATACAGAAACGTCTTGCGGTATCTCCTACAGGGAAAGTGCCAGGAGGGAAAAGTGAGGATTATGTTTAGACTTTCTCGGAACTGCTTCAAATCAACTAGATATCTTTGTGCTGTAAATCTCCCAACAGCCAAATGTAAAAGCAGCAAACATCTCGCTGTATGTCCCACATCCAAAGTGCCAAGAGAGAGCTTGCTCTCCCTGTCTTTGAGTACTGTTTGCGCTGTCCCTATTACCTCTTTGCTAACATTCTCTTCAGAGCTGCAGTGAAACCAGGAACCACGTGGAGAAGGCACCCACACTGAAAGTGCCTGGAGGGAACATTGGGGCTTCTTCTCAGTGTCTCTGATATAGGGTTTCACTGTCCCGGGAAACTCTCTGCTAACACCCTGCAGAGCGCTGTGCCCAATATACAGAAACGTCTTGCGGTATCTCCTACAGGGAAAGTGCCAGGAGGGAAAAGTGAGGATTATGTTTAGACTTTCTCGGAACTGCTTCAAATCAACTAGATATCTTTGTGCTGTAAATCTCCCAACAGCCAAATGTAAAAGCAGCAAACATCTCGCTGTATGTCCCACATCCAAAGTGCCAAGAGAGAGCTTGCTCTCCCTGTCTTTGAGTACTGTTTGCACTGTCGTCCCGATTACCTCTTTGCTAACATTCTCTTCAGAGCTGCTGTGAAACCAGGAACCACGTGGAGAAGGCACCCACACTGAAAGTGCCTGGAAGGAACGTTGGGGCTTCTTCTCAGTGTCTCTGATATAGGGTTTCACTGTCCTGGGAAACTCTCTGCTAACACCCTGCAGAGCGCTGTGCCCAATATACAGAAACGTCTTGCGGTATCTCCTACAGGGAAAGTGCCAGGAGGGAAAAGTGAGGATTATGTTTAGACTTTCTCGGAACTGCTTCAAATCAACTAGATATCTTTGTGCTGTAAATCTCCCAACAGCCAAATGTAAAAGCAGCAAACATCTCGCTGTATGTCCCACATCCAAAGTGCCAAGAGAGAGCTTGCTCTCCCTGTCTTTGAGTACTGTTTGCGCTGTCCCGATTACCTCTTTGCTAACATTCTCTTCAGAGCTGCAGTGAAACCAGGAATTACGTGGAGAAGGCACCCACACTGAAAGTGCCTGGAGGGAACATTGGGGCTTCTTCTCAGTGTCTCTGATATAGGGTTTCACTGTCCCGGGAAACTCTCTGCTAACACCCTGCAGAGCGCTGTGCCCAATATACAGAAACGTCTTGCGGTATCTCCTACAGGGAAAGTGCCAGGAGGGAAAAGTGAGGATTATGTTTAGACTTTCTCGGAACTGCTTCAAATCAACTAGATATCTTTGTGCTGTAAGTCTCCCAACAGCCAAATGTAAAAGCAGCAAACATCTCGCTGTATGTCCCACATCCAAAGTGCCAAGAGAGAGCTTGCTCTCCCTGTCTTTGAGTACTGTTTGCACTGTCCCGATTACCTCTTTGCTAACATTCTCTTCAGAGCTGCAGTGAAACCAGGAACCACGTGGAGAAGGCACCCACACTGAAAGTGCCTGGAGGGAACATTGGGGCTTCTTCTCAGTGCCTCTGATATAGGGTTTCACTGTCCCGGGAAACTCTCTGCTAACACCCTGCAGAGCGCTGTGCCCAATATACAGAAATGTCTTGCGGTATACCCTACAGGGAAAGTGCCAGGAGTGAAAAGTGAGGATTATGTTTAGACTTTCTCGGAACTGCTTCAAATGAACTATATATCTTTGTGCTGTAAATCTCCCAACAGCCAAACGCAAAAGCAGCAAACATCTCGCTGTATGTCCCACATCCAAAGTGCCAAGAGAGTAATGTAGAGCTTGCTCTCCCTGTCTTTGAGTACTGTTTGCACTGTCCCGATTACCTCTTTGCTAACATTCTCTTCAGAGCTGCAGTGAAACCAGGAACCACGTGGAGAAGGCACCCGCACTGAAAGTGCCTGGAAGGAACGTTGGGGCTTCTTCTCAGTGTCTCTGATATAGGGTTTCACTGTCCCGGGAAACTCTCTGCTAACACCCTGCACAGCGCTGTGCCCAATATACAGAAACGTCTTGCGGTATCTCCTACAGGGAAAGTGCCAGGAGGGAAAAGTGAGGATTATGTTTAGACTTTCTCGGAACTGCTTCAAATCAACTAGATATCTTTGTGCTGTAAATCTCCCAACAGCCAAACGCAAAAGCAGCAAACATCTCGCTGTATGTCCCACATCCAAAGTGCCAAGAGAGAGCTTGCTCTCCCTGTCTTTGAGTACTGTTTGCACTGTCCCGATTACCTCTTTGCTAACATTCTCTTCAGAGCTGCAGTGAAACCAGGAACCACGTGGAGAAGGCACCCACACTGAAAGTGCCTGGAGGGAACATTGGGGCTTCTTCTCAGTGTCTCTGACATAGGGTTTCACTGTCCCGGGAAAGTCTCTGCTAACACCCTGCACAGCGCTGTGCCCAATATACAGAAATGTTTTACGGTATCCCCTACAGGGAAAGTGCCAGGAGGGAAAAGTGAGGATTATGCTTAGACTTTCTCGGAACTGCTTCAAATCAACTAGATATCTTTGTGCTGTAAATCTCCCAACAGCCAAACGCAAAAGCAGCAAACATCTCGCTGTATGTCCCACATCCAAAGTGTTAAGAGAGAGCTTGCTCTCCCTGTCTTTGAGTACTGTTTGCACTGTCCCGATTACCTCTTTGCTAACATTCTCTTCAGAGCTGCAGTGAAACCAGGAACCACGTGGAGAAGGCACCCACACTGAAAGTGCCTGGAAGGAACGTTGGGGCTTCTTCTCAGTGTCTCTGATATAGGGTTTCACTGTCCCGGGAAACTCTCTGCTAACACCCTGCAGAGCGCTGTGCCCAATATACAGAAACGTCTTGCGGTATCTCCTACAGGGAAAGTGCCAGGAGGGAAAAGTGAGGATTATGTTTAGACTTTCTCGGAACTGCTTCAAATCAACTAGATATCTTTGTGCTGTAAATCTCCCAACAGCCAAATGTAAAAGCAGCAAACATCTCGCTGTATGTCCCACATCCAAAGTGCCAAGAGAGAGCTTGCTCTCCCTGTCTTTGAGTACTGTTTGCACTGTCCCGATTACCTCTTTGCTAACATTCTCTTCAGAGCTGCAGTGAAACCAGGAACCACGTGGAGAAGGCACCCACACTGAAAGTGCCTGGAAGGAACGTTGGGGCTTCTTCTCAGTGTCTCTGATATAGGGTTTCACTGTCCCGGGAAACTCTCTGCTAACACCCTGCAGAGCGCTGTGCCCAATATACAGAAACGTCTTGCGGTATCTCCTACAGGGAAAGTGCCAGGAGGGAAAAGTGAGGATTATGTTTAGACTTTCTCGGAACTGCTTCAAATCAACTAGATATCTTTGTGTTGTAAATCTCCCAACAGCCAAACGCAAAAGCAGCAAACATCTCGCTGTATGTCCCACATCCAAAGTGCCAAGAGAGAGCTTGCTCTCCCTGTCTTTGAGTACTGTTTGCACTGTCCCGATTACCTCTTTGCTAACATTCTCTTCAGAGCTGCAGTGAAACCAGGAACCACGTGGAGAAGGCACCCACACTGAAAGTGCCTGGAGGGAACATTGGGGCTTCTTCTCAATGTCTCTGACATAGGGTTTCACTGTCCCGGGAAAGTCTCTGCTAACACCCTGCACAGCGCTGTGCCCAATATACAGAAATGTCTTGCGGTCTCCCCTACATGGAAAGTGCTCGGAGGGAAAAGTGAGGATTATGCTTAGACTTTCTCGGAACTGCTTCAAATCAGCTATATATCTTTGTGCTGTAAATCTCCCAACAGCCAAACGCAAAAGCAGCAAACATCTCGCTGTATGTCCCACATCCAAAGTGCCAAGAGAGTAATGTAGAGCTTGCTCTCCCTGTCTTTGAGTACTGTTTGCACTGTCCCGATTACCTCTTTGCTAACATTCTCTTCAAAGCTGCAGTGAAACCAGGAACCACGTGGAGAAGGCACCCACACTGAAAGTGCCTGGAGGGAACATTGGGGCTTCTTCTCAGTGTCTCTGATATAGGGTTTCACTGTCCCGGGAAACTCTCTGCTAACACCCTGCACAGCGCTGTGCCCAATATACAGAAATGTTTTACGGTATCCCCTACAGGGAAAGTGCCAGGAGGGAAAAGTGAGGATTATGCTTAGACTTTCTCGGAACTGCTTCAAATCAACTAGATATCTTTGTGCTGTAAATCTCCCAACAGCCAAACGCAAAAGCAGCAAACATCTCGCTGTATGTCCCACATCCAAAGTGCCAAGAGAGTAATGTAGAGCTTGCTGTCCCTGTCTTTGAGTACTGTTTGCACTGTCCCGATTACCTCTTTGCTAACATTCTCTTCAGAGCTGCAGTGAAACCAGGAACCACGTGGAGAAGGCACCCACACTGAAAGTGCCTGGAAGGAACGTTGGGGCTTCTTCTCAGTGTCTCTGATATAGGGTTTCACTGTCCCGGGAAACTCTCTGCTAACACCCTGCACAGCGCTGTGCCCAATATACAGAAAAGTCTTGCGGTATCTCCTACAGGGAAAGTGCCAGGAGGGAAAAGTGAGGATTATGTTTAGACTTTCTCGGAACTGCTTCAAATCAACTAGATATCTTTGTGCTGTAAATCTCCCAACAGCCAAATGTAAAAGCAGCAAACATCTCGCTGTATGTCCCACATCCAAAGTGCCAAGAGAGAGCTTGCTCTCCCTGTCTTTGAGTACTGTTTGCACTGTCCCGATTACCTCTTTGCTAACATTCTCTTCAGAGCTGCAGTGAAACCAGGAACCACGTGGAGAAGGCACCCACACTGAAAGTGCCTGGAGGGAACATTGGGGCTTCTTCTCAGTGTCTCTGACATAGGGTTTCACTGTCCCGGGAAAGTCTCTGCTAACACCCTGCAGAGCGCTGTGCCCAATATACAGAAATGTCTTGCGGTATCCCCTACATGGAAAGTGCTCGGAGGGAAAAGTGAGGATTATGCTTAGACTTTCTCGGAACTGCTTCAAATCAGCTATATATCTTTGTGCTGTAAATCTCCCAACAGCCAAACGCAAAAGCAGCAAACATCTCGCTGTATGTCCCACATCCAAAGTGCCAAGAGAGTAATGTAGAGCTTGCTCTCCCTGTCTTTGAGTACTGTTTGCACTGTCCCGATTACCTCTTTGCTAACATTCTCTTCAGAGCTGCAGTGAAACCAGGAACCACGTGGAGAAGGCACCCACACTGAAAGTGCCTGGAGGGAACATTGGGGCTTCTTCTCAGTGTCTCTGATATAGGGTTTCACTGTCCCGGGAAACTCTCTGCTAACACCCTGCACAGCGCTGTGCCCAATATACAGAAATGTTTTACGGTATCCCCTACAGGGAAAGTGCCAGGAGGGAAAAGTGAGGATTATGCTTAGACTTTCTCGGAACTGCTTCAAATCAACTAGATATCTTTGTGCTGTAAATCTCCCAACAGCCAAACGCAAAAGCAGCAAACATCTCGCTGTATGTCCCACATCCAAAGTGCCAAGAGAGTAATGTAGAGCTTGCTGTCCCTGTCTTTGAGTACTGTTTGCACTGTCCCGATTACCTCTTTGCTAACATTCTCTTCAGAGCTGCAGTGAAACCAGGAATTACGTGGAGAAGGCACCCACACTGAAAGTGCCTGGAGGGAACATTGGGGCTTCTTCTCAGTGTCTCTGATATAGGGTTTCACTGTCCCGGGAAACTCTCTGCTAACACCCTGCAGAGCGCTGTGCCCAATATACAGAAACGTCTTGCGGTATCTCCTACAGGGAAAGTGCCAGGAGGGAAAAGTGAGGATTATGTTTAGACTTTCTCGGAACTGCTTCAAATCAACTAGATATCTTTGTGCTGTAAATCTCCCAACAGCCAAATGTAAAAGCAGCAAACATCTCGCTGTATGTCCCACATCCAAAGTGCCAAGAGAGAGCTTGCTCTCCCTGTCTTTGAGTACTGTTTGCACTGTCGTCCCGATTACCTCTTTGCTAACATTCTCTTCAGAGCTGCTGTGAAACCAGGAACCACGTCGAGAAGGCACCCACACTGAAAGTGCCTGGAAGGAACGTTGGGGCTTCTTCTCAGTGTCTCTGATATAGGGTTTCACTGTCCCGGGAAAGTCTCTGCTAACACCCTGCAGAGCGCTGTGCCCAATATACAGAAACGTCTTGCGGTATCTCCTACAGGGAAAGTGCCAGGAGGGAAAAGTGAGGATTATGTTTAGACTTTCTCGGAACTGCTTCAAATCAACTAGATATCTTTGTGCTGTAAATCTCCCAACAGCCAAACGCAAAAGCAGCAAACATCTCGCTGTATGTCCCACATCCAAAGTGCCAAGAGAGAGCTTGCTCTCCCTGTCTTTGAGTACTGTTTGCACTGTCCCGATTACCTCTTTGCTAACATTCTCTTCAGAGCTGCAGTGAAACCAGGAACCACGTGGAGAAGGCACTCACACTGAAAGTGCCTGGAAGGAACGTTGGGGCTTCTTCTCAGTGTCTCTGATATAGGGTTTCACTGTCCCGGGAAACTCTCTGCTAACACCCTGCAGAGCGCTGTGCCCAATATACAGAAACGTCTTGCGGTATCTCCTACAGGGAAAGTGCCAGGAGGGAAAAGTGAGGATTATGTTTAGACTTTCTCGGAACTGCTTCAAATCAACTAGATATCTTTGTGCTGTAAATCTCCCAACAGCCAAACGCAAAAGCAGCAAACATCTCGCTGTATGTCCCACATCCAAAGTGCCAAGAGAGAGCTTGCTCTCCCTGTCTTTGAGTACTGTTTGCACTGTCCCGATTACCTCTTTGCTAACATTCTCTTCAGAGCTGCAGTGAAACCAGGAATTACGTGGAGAAGGCACCCACACTGAAAGTGCCTGGAAGGAACGTTGGGGCTTCTTCTCAATGTCTCTGATATAGGGTTTCACTGTCCCGGGAAACTCTCTGCTAACACCCTGCAGAGCGCTGTGCCCAATATACAGAAACGTCTTGCGGTATCTCCTACAGGGAAAGTGCCAGGAGGGAAAAGTGAGGATTATGTTTAGACTTTCTCGGAACTGCTTCAAATCAACTAGATATCTTTGTGCTGTAAATCTCCCAACAGCCAAATGTAAAAGCAGCAAACATCTCGCTGTATGTCCCACATCCAAAGTGCCAAGAGAGAGCTTGCTCTCCCTGTCTTTGAGTACTGTTTGCACTGTCCCGATTACCTCTTTGCTAACATTCTCTTCAGAGCTGCTGTGAAACCAGGAACCACGTGGAGAAGGCACCCACACTGAAAGTGCCTGGAAGGAACGTTGGGGCTTCTTCTCAGTGTCTCTGATATAGGGTTTCACTGTCCCGGGAAACTCTCTGCTAACACCCTGCAGAGCGCTGTGCCCAATATACAGAAACGTCTTGCGGTATCTCCTACAGGGAAAGTGCCAGGAGGGAAAAGTGAGGATTATGTTTAGACTTTCTCGGAACTGCTTCAAATCAACTAGATATCTTTGTGCTGTAAATCTCCCAACAGCCAAATGTAAAAGCAGCAAACATCTCGCTGTATGTCCCACATCCAAAGTGCCAAGAGAGAGCTTGCTCTCCCTGTCTTTGAGTACTGTTTGCGCTGTCCCGATTACCTCTTTGCTAACATTCTCTTCAGAGCTGCAGTGAAACCAGGAACCACGTGGAGAAGGCACCCACACTGAAAGTGCCTGGAGGGAACATTGGGGCTTCTTCTCAGTGTCTCTGACATAGGGTTTCACTGTCCCGGGAAAGTCTCTGCTAACACCCTGCACAGCGCTGTGCCCAATATACAGAAACGTCTTGCGGTATCTCCTACAGGGAAAGTGCCAGGAGGGAAAAGTGAGGATTATGCTTAGACTTTCTCGGAACTGCTTCAAATCAACTAGATATCTTTGTGCTGTAAATCTCCCAACAGCCAAATGTAAAAGCAGCAAACATCTCGCTGTATGTCCCACATCCAAAGTGCCAAGAGAGAGCTTGCTCTCCCTGTCTTTGAGTACTGTTTGCACTGTCGTCCCGATTACCTCTTTGCTAACATTCTCTTCAGAGCTGCAGTGAAACCAGGAACCACGTGGAGAAGGCACCCACACTGAAAGTGCCTGGAAGGAACGTTGGGGCTTCTTCTCAATGTCTCTGATATAGGGTTTCACTGTCCCGGGAAACTCTCTGCTAACACCCTGCAGAGCGCTGTGCCCAATATACAGAAACGTCTTGCGGTATCTCCTACAGGGAAAGTGCCAGGAGGGAAAAGTGAGGATTATGTTTAGACTTTCTCGGAACTGCTTCAAATCAACTAGATATCTTTGTGCTGTAAATCTCCCAACAGCCAAATGTAAAAGCAGCAAACATCTCGCTGTATGTCCCACATCCAAAGTGCCAAGAGAGAGCTTGCTCTCCCTGTCTTTGAGTACTGTTTGCGCTGTCCCGATTACCTCTTTGCTAACATTCTCTTCAGAGCTGCAGTGAAACCAGGAACCACGTGGAGAAGGCACCCACACTGAAAGTGCCTGGAGGGAACATTGGGGCTTCTTCTCAGTGTCTCTGATATAGGGTTTCACTGTCCCGGGAAACTCTCTGCTAACACCCTGCAGAGCGCTGTGCCCAATATACAGAAACGTCTTGCGGTATCTCCTACAGGGAAAGTGCCAGGAGGGAAAAGTGAGGATTATGTTTAGACTTTCTCGGAACTGCTTCAAATCAACTAGATATCTTTGTGCTGTAAATCTCCCAACAGCCAAATGTAAAAGCAGCAAACATCTCGCTGTATGTCCCACATCCAAAGTGCCAAGAGAGAGCTTGCTCTCCCTGTCTTTGAGTACTGTTTGCACTGTCGTCCCGATTACCTCTTTGCTAACATTCTCTTCAGAGCTGCTGTGAAACCAGGAACCACGTGGAGAAGGCACCCACACTGAAAGTGCCTGGAAGGAACGTTGGGGCTTCTTCTCAGTGCCTCTGATATAGGGTTTCACTGTCCCGGGAAACTCTCTGCTAACACCCTGCAGAGCGCTGTGCCCAATATACAGAAACGTCTTGCGGTATCTCCTACAGGGAAAGTGCCAGGAGGGAAAAGTGAGGATTATGTTTAGACTTTCTCGGAACTGCTTCAAATCAACTAGATATCTTTGTGCTGTAAATCTCCCAACAGCCAAATGTAAAAGCAGCAAACATCTCGCTGTATGTCCCACATCCAAAGTGCCAAGAGAGAGCTTGCTCTCCCTGTCTTTGAGTACTGTTTGCACTGTCGTCCCGATTACCTCTTTGCTAACATTCTCTTCAGAGCTGCTGTGAAACCAGGAACCACGTGGAGAAGGCACCCACACTGAAAGTGCCTGGAAGGAACGTTGGGGCTTCTTCTCAGTGCCTCTGATATAGGGTTTCACTGTCCCGGGAAACTCTCTGCTAACACCCTGCAGAGCGCTGTGCCCAATATACAGAAACGTCTTGCGGTATCTCCTACAGGGAAAGTGCCAGGAGGGAAAAGTGAGGATTATGTTTAGACTTTCTCGGAACTGCTTCAAATCAACTAGATATCTTTGTGCTGTAAATCTCCCAACAGCCAAACGCAAAAGCAGCAAACATCTCGCTGTATGTCCCACATCCAAAGTGCCAAGAGAGAGCTTGCTCTCCCTGTCTTTGAGTACTGTTTGCACTGTCCCGATTACCTCATTGCTAACATTCTCTTCAGAGCTGCAGTGAAACCAGGAACCACGTGGAGAAGGCACCCACACTGAAAGTGCCTGGAAGGAACGTTGGGGCTTCTTCTCAGTGTCTCTGATATAGGGTTTCACTGTCCCGGGAAACTCTCTGCTAACACCCTGCAGAGCGCTGTGCCCAATATACAGAAACGTCTTGCGGTATCTCCTACAGGGAAAGTGCCAGGAGGGAAAAGTGAGGATTATGTTTAGACTTTCTCGGAACTGCTTCAAATCAACTAGATATCTTTGTGCTGTAAATCTCCCAACAGCCAAATGTAAAAGCAGCAAACATCTCGCTGTATGTCCCACATCCAAAGTGCCAAGAGAGAGCTTGCTCTCCCTGTCTTTGAGTACTGTTTGCACTGTCGTCCCAATTACCTCTTTGCTAACATTCTCTTCAGAGCTGCAGTGAAACCAGGAACCACGTGGAGAAGGCACCCACACTGAAAGTGCCTGGAAGGAACGTTGGGGCTTCTTCTCAGTGTCTCTGATATAGGGTTTCACTGTCCCGGGAAACTCTCTGCTAACACCCTGCAGAGCGCTGTGCCCAATATACAGAAACATCTTGCGGTATCTCCTACAGGGAAAGTGCCAGGAGGGAAAAGTGAGGATTATGTTTAGACTTTCTCGGAACTGCTTCAAATCAACTAGATATCTTTGTGCTGTAAATCTCCCAACAGCCAAATGTAAAAGCAGCAAACATCTCGCTGTATGTCCCACATCCAAAGTGCCAAGAGAGAGCTTGCTCTCCCTGTCTTTGAGTACTGTTTGCACTGTCGTCCCGATTACCTCTTTGCTAACATTCTCTTCAGAGCTGCTGTGAAACCAGGAACCACGTGGAGAAGGCACCCACACTGAAAGTGCCTGGAAGGAACGTTGGGGCTTCTTCTCAGTGTCTCTGATATAGGGTTTCACTGTCCCGGGAAACTCTCTGCTAACACCCTGCAGAGCGCTGTGCCCAATATACAGAAACGTCTTGCGGTATCTCCTACAGGGAAAGTGCCAGGAGGGAAAAGTGAGGATTATGTTTAGACTTTCTCGGAACTGCTTCAAATCAACTAGATATCTTTGTGCTGTAAATCTCCCAACAGCCAAACGCAAAAGCAGCAAACATCTCGCTGTATGTCCCACATCCAAAGTGCCAAGAGAGAGCTTGCTCTCCCTGTCTTTGAGTACTGTTTGCACTGTCCCGATTACCTCTTTGCTAACATTCTCTTCAGAGCTGCAGTGAAACCAGGAACCACGTGGAGAAGGCACTCACACTGAAAGTGCCTGGAGGGAACATTGGGGCTTCTTCTCAGTGTCTCTGATATAGGGTTTCACTGTCCCGGGAAACTCTCTGCTAACACCCTGCAGAGCGCTGTGCCCAATATACAGAAATGTCTTGCGGTATCTCCTACAGGGAAAGTGCCAGGAGGGAAAAGTGAGGATTATGTTTAGACTTTCTCGGAACTGCTTCAAATCAACTAGATATCTTTGTGCTGTAAATCTCCCAACAGCCAAATGTAAAAGCAGCAAACATCTCGCTGTATGTCCCACATCCAAAGTGCCAAGAGAGAGCTTGCTCTCCCTGTCTTTGAGTACTGTTTGCGCTGTCCCGATTACCTCTTTGCTAACATTCTCTTCAGAGCTGCAGTGAAACCAGGAATTACGTGGAGAAGGCACCCACACTGAAAGTGCCTGGAGGGAACATTGGGGCTTCTTCTCAGTGTCTCTGATATAGGGTTTCACTGTCCCGGGAAACTCTCTGCTAACACCCTGCAGAGCGCTGTGCCCAATATACAGAAACGTCTTGCGGTATCTCCTACAGGGAAAGTGCCAGGAGGGAAAAGTGAGGATTATGTTTAGACTTTCTCGGAACTGCTTCAAATCAACTAGATATCTTTGTGCTGTAAATCTCCCAACAGCCAAATGTAAAAGCAGCAAACATCTCGCTGTATGTCCCACATCCAAAGTGCCAAGAGAGAGCTTGCTCTCCCTGTCTTTGAGTACTGTTTGCACTGTCGTCCCGATTACCTCTTTGCTAACATTCTCTTCAGAGCTGCTGTGAAACCAGGAACCACGTGGAGAAGGCACCCACACTGAAAGTGCCTGGAAGGAACGTTGGGGCTTCTTCTCAGTGTCTCTGATATAGGGTTTCACTGTCCCGGGAAACTCTCTGCTAACACCCTGCAGAGCGCTGTGCCCAATATACAGAAACGTCTTGCGGTATCTCCTACAGGGAAAGTGCCAGGAGGGAAAAGTGAGGATTATGTTTAGACTTTCTCGGAACTGCTTCAAATCAACTAGATATCTTTGTGCTGTAAATCTCCCAACAGCCAAACGCAAAAGCAGCAAACATCTCGCTGTATGTCCCACATCCAAAGTGCCAAGAGAGAGCTTGCTCTCCCTGTCTTTGAGTACTGTTTGCACTGTCCCGATTACCTCTTTGCTAACATTCTCTTCAGAGCTGCAGTGAAACCAGGAACCACGTGGAGAAGGCACTCACACTGAAAGTGCCTGGAGGGAACATTGGGGCTTCTTCTCAGTGTCTCTGATATAGGGTTTCACTGTCCCGGGAAACTCTCTGCTAACACCCTGCAGAGCGCTGTGCCCAATATACAGAAATGTCTTGCGGTATCTCCTACAGGGAAAGTGCCAGGAGGGAAAAGTGAGGATTATGTTTAGACTTTCTCGGAACTGCTTCAAATCAACTAGATATCTTTGTGCTGTAAATCTCCCAACAGCCAAATGTAAAAGCAGCAAACATCTCGCTGTATGTCCCACATCCAAAGTGCCAAGAGAGAGCTTGCTCTCCCTGTCTTTGAGTACTGTTTGCGCTGTCCCGATTACCTCTTTGCTAACATTCTCTTCAGAGCTGCAGTGAAACCAGGAATTACGTGGAGAAGGCACCCACACTGAAAGTGCCTGGAGGGAACATTGGGGCTTCTTCTCAGTGTCTCTGATATAGGGTTTCACTGTCCCGGGAAACTCTCTGCTAACACCCTGCAGAGCGCTGTGCCCAATATACAGAAACGTCTTGCGGTATCTCCTACAGGGAAAGTGCCAGGAGGGAAAAGTGAGGATTATGTTTAGACTTTCTCGGAACTGCTTCAAATCAACTAGATATCTTTGTGCTGTAAATCTCCCAACAGCCAAATGTAAAAGCAGCAAACATCTCGCTGTATGTCCCACATCCAAAGTGCCAAGAGAGAGCTTGCTCTCCCTGTCTTTGAGTACTGTTTGCACTGTCGTCCCGATTACCTCTTTGCTAACATTCTCTTCAGAGCTGCTGTGAAACCAGGAACCACGTGGAGAAGGCACCCACACTGAAAGTGCCTGGAAGGAACGTTGGGGCTTCTTCTCAGTGCCTCTGATATAGGGTTTCACTGTCCCGGGAAACTCTCTGCTAACACCCTGCAGAGCGCTGTGCCCAATATACAGAAACGTCTTGCGGTATCTCCTACAGGGAAAGTGCCAGGAGGGAAAAGTGAGGATTATGTTTAGACTTTCTCGGAACTGCTTCAAATCAACTAGATATCTTTGTGCTGTAAATCTCCCAACAGCCAAACGCAAAAGCAGCAAACATCTCGCTGTATGTCCCACATCCAAAGTGCCAAGAGAGAGCTTGCTCTCCCTGTCTTTGAGTACTGTTTGCACTGTCCCGATTACCTCTTTGCTAACATTCTCTTCAGAGCTGCAGTGAAACCAGGAACCACGTGGAGAAGGCACCCACACTGAAAGTGCCTGGAAGGAACGTTGGGGCTTCTTCTCAGTGTCTCTGATATAGGGTTTCACTGTCCTGGGAAACTCTCTGCTAACACCCTGCACAGCGCTGTGCCCAATATACAGAAACGTCTTGCGGTATCTCCTACAGGGAAAGTGCCAGGAGGGAAAAGTGAGGATTATGTTTAGACTTTCTCGGAACTGCTTCAAATCAACTAGATATCTTTGTGCTGTAAATCTCCCAACAGCCAAATGTAAAAGCAGCAAACATCTCGCTGTATGTCCCACATCCAAAGTGCCAAGAGAGAGCTTGCTCTCCCTGTCTTTGAGTACTGTTTGCACTGTCCCGATTACCTCTTTGCTAACATTCTCTTCAGAGCTGCAGTGAAACCAGGAACCACGTGGAGAAGGCACCCACACTGAAAGTGCCTGGAGGGAACATTGGGGCTTCTTCTCAGTGCCTCTGATATAGGGTTTCACTGTCCCGGGAAAGTCTCTGCTAACACCCTGCAGAGCGCTGTGCCCAATATACAGAAACGTCTTGCGGTATCTCCTACAGGGAAAGTGCCAGGAGGGAAAAGTGAGGATTATGTTTAGACTTTCTCGGAACTGCTTCAAATCAACTAGATATCTTTGTGCTGTAAATCTCCCAACAGCCAAATGTAAAAGCAGCAAACATCTCGCTGTATGTCCCACATCCAAAGTGCCAAGAGAGAGCTTGCTCTCCCTGTCTTTGAGTACTGTTTGCACTGTCGTCCCGATTACCTCTTTGCTAACATTCTCTTCAGAGCTGCTGTGAAACCAGGAACCACGTGGAGAAGGCACCCACACTGAAAGTGCCTGGAAGGAACGTTGGGGCTTCTTCTCAGTGCCTCTGATATAGGGTTTCACTGTCCCGGGAAACTCTCTGCTAACACCCTGCAGAGCGCTGTGCCCAATATACAGAAACGTCTTGCGGTATCTCCTACAGGGAAAGTGCCAGGAGGGAAAAGTGAGGATTATGTTTAGACTTTCTCGGAACTGCTTCAAATCAACTAGATATCTTTGTGCTGTAAATCTCCCAACAGCCAAACGCAAAAGCAGCAAACATCTCGCTGTATGTCCCACATCCAAAGTGCCAAGAGAGAGCTTGCTCTCCCTGTCTTTGAGTACTGTTTGCACTGTCCCGATTACCTCTTTGCTAACATTCTCTTCAGAGCTGCAGTGAAACCAGGAACCACGTGGAGAAGGCACCCACACTGAAAGTGCCTGGAAGGAACGTTGGGGCTTCTTCTCAGTGTCTCTGATATAGGGTTTCACTGTCCCGGGAAACTCTCTGCTAACACCCTGCACAGCGCTGTGCCCAATATACAGAAACGTCTTGCGGTATCTCCTACAGGGAAAGTGCCAGGACGGAAAAGTGAGGATTATGTTTAGACTTTCTCGGAACTGCTTCAAATCAACTAGATATCTTTGTGCTGTAAATCTCCCAACAGCCAAATGTAAAAGCAGCAAACATCTCGCTGTATGTCCCACATCCAAAGTGCCAAGAGAGAGCTTGCTCTCCCTGTCTTTGAGTACTGTTTGCACTGTCCCGATTACCTCTTTGCTAACATTCTCTTCAGAGCTGCAGTGAAACCAGGAACCACGTGGAGAAGGCACCCACACTGAAAGTGCCTGGAGGGAACATTGGGGCTTCTTCTCAGTGCCTCTGATATAGGGTTTCACTGTCCCGGGAAACTCTCTGCTAACACCCTGCACAGCGCTGTGCCCAATATACAGAAATGTCTTGCGGTATACCCTACAGGGAAAGTGCCAGGAGTGAAAAGTGAGGATTATGCTTAGACTTTCTCGGAACTGATTCAAATGAACTATATATCTTTGTGCTGTAAATCTCCCAACAGCCAAACGCAAAAGCAGCAAACATCTCGCTGTATGTCCCACATCCAAAGTGCCAAGAGAGTAATGTAGAGCTTGCTCTCCCTGTCTTTGAGTACTGTTTGCACTGTCCCGATTACCTCTTTGCTAACATTCTCTTCAGAGCTGCAGTGAAACCAGGAACCACGTGGAGAAGGCACCCGCACTGAAAGTGCCTGGAAGGAACGTTGGGGCTTCTTCTCAGTGTCTCTGATATAGGGTTTCACTGTCCCGGGAAAGTCTCTGCTAACACCCTGCAGAGCGCTGTGCCCAATATACAGAAACGTCTTGCGGTATCTCCTACAGGGAAAGTGCCAGGAGGGAAAAGTGAGGATTATGTTTAGACTTTCTCGGAACTGCTTCAAATCAACTAGATATCTTTGTGCTGTAAATCTCCCAACAGCCAAACGCAAAAGCAGCAAACATCTCGCTGTATGTCCCACATCCAAAGTGCCAAGAGAGAGCTTGCTCTCCCTGTCTTTGAGTACTGTTTGCACTGTCCCGATTACCTCTTTGCTAACATTCTCTTCAGAGCTGCAGTGAAACCAGGAACCACGTGGAGAAGGCACCCACACTGAAAGTGCCTGGAGGGAACATTGGGGCTTCTTCTCAGTGTCTCTGACATAGGGTTTCACTGTCCCGGGAAAGTCTCTGCTAACACCCTGCACAGCGCTGTGCCCAATATACAGAAATGTTTTACGGTATCCCCTACAGGGAAAGTGCCAGGAGGGAAAAGTGAGGATTATGCTTAGACTTTCTCGGAACTGCTTCAAATCAACTAGATATCTTTGTGCTGTAAATCTCCCAACAGCCAAACGCAAAAGCAGCAAACATCTCGCTGTATGTCCCACATCCAAAGTGCCAAGAGAGAGCTTGCTCTCCCTGTCTTTGAGTACTGTTTGCACTGTCCCGATTACCTCTTTGCTAACATTCTCTTCAGAGCTGCAGTGAAACCAGGAACCACGTGGAGAAGGCACCCACACTGAAAGTGCCTGGAAGGAACGTTGGGGCTTCTTCTCAGTGTCTCTGATATAGGGTTTCACTGTCCCGGGAAACTCTCTGCTAACACCCTGCAGAGCGCTGTGCCCAATATACAGAAACGTCTTGCGGTATCTCCTACAGGGAAAGTGCCAAGAGGGAAAAGTGAGGATTATGTTTAGACTTTCTCGGAACTGCTTCAAATCAACTAGATATCTTTGTGCTGTAAATCTCCCAACAGCCAAATGTAAAAGCAGCAAACATCTCGCTGTATGTCCCACATCCAAAGTGCCAAGAGAGAGCTTGCTCTCCCTGTCTTTGAGTACTGTTTGCACTGTCGTCCCGATTACCTCTTTGCTAACATTCTCTTCAGAGCTGCAGTGAAACCAGGAACCACGTGGAGAAGGCACCCACACTGAAAGTGCCTGGAAGGAACGTTGGGGCTTCTTCTCAGTGTCTCTGATATAGGGTTTCACTGTCCCGGTAAACTCTCTGCTAACACCCTGCACAGCGCTGTGCCCAATATACAGAAACGTCTTGCGGTATCTCCTACAGGGAAAGTGCCAGGAGGGAAAAGTGAGGATTATGTTTAGACTTTCTCGGAACTGCTTCAAATCAACTAGATATCTTTGTGCTGTAAATCTCCCAACAGCCAAACGCAAAAGCAGCAAACATCTCGCTGTATGTCCCACATCCAAAGTGCCAAGAGAGAGCTTGCTCTCCCTGTCTTTGAGTACTGTTTGCACTGTCCCGATTACCTCTTTGCTAACATTCTCTTCAGAGCTGCAGTGAAACCAGGAACCACGTGGAGAAGGCACCCACACTGAAAGTGCCTGGAGGGAACATTGGGGCTTCTTCTCAGTGTCTCTGACATAGGGTTTCACTGTCCCGGGAAAGTCTCTGCTAACACCCTGCACAGCGCTGTGCCCAATATACAGAAATGTCTTGCGGTATCCCCTACAGGGAAAGTGCCAGGAGGGAAAAGTGAGGATTATGCTTAGACTTTCTCGGAACTGCTTCAAATCAGCTATATATCTTTGTGCTGTAAATCTCCAAACAGCCAAACGCAAAAGCAGCAAACATCTCGCTGTATGTCCCACATCCACAGTGCCAAGAGAGTAATGTAGAGCTTGCTCTCCCTGTCTTTGAGTACTGTTTGCACTGTCCCGATTACCTCTTTGCTAACATTCTCTTCAAAGCTGCAGTGAAACCAGGAACCACGTGGAGAAGGCACCCACACTGAAAGTGCCTGGAGGGAACATTGGGGCTTCTTCTCAGTGTCTCTGATATAGGGTTTCACTGTCCCGGGAAACTCTCTGCTAACACCCTGCACAGCGCTGTGCCCAATATACAGAAATGTTTTACGGTATCCCCTACAGGGAAAGTGCCAGGAGGGAAAAGTGAGGATTATGCTTAGACTTTCTCGGAACTGCTTCAAATCAACTAGATATCTTTGTGCTGTAAATCTCCCAACAGCCAAACGCAAAAGCAGCAAACATCTCGCTGTATGTCCCACATCCAAAGTGCCAAGAGAGAGCTTGCTCTCCCTGTCTTTGAGTACTGTTTGCACTGTCCCGATTACCTCTTTGCTAACATTCTCTTCAGAGCTGCAGTGAAACCAGGAACCACGTGGAGAAGGCACCCACACTGAAAGTGCCTGGAGGGAACATTGGGGCTTCTTCTCAGTGTCTCTGACATAGGGTTTCACTGTCCCGCGAAAGTCTCTGCTAACACCCTGCACAGCGCTGTGCCCAATATACAGAAATGTTTTACGGTATCCCCTACAGGGAAAGTGCCAGGAGGGAAAAGTGAGGATTATGCTTAGACTTTCTCGGAACTGCTTCAAATCAACTAGATATCTTTGTGCTGTAAATCTCCCAACAGCCAAACGCAAAAGCAGCAAACATCTCGCTGTATGTCCCACATCCAAAGTGCCAAGAGAGAGCTTGCTCTCCCTGTCTTTGAGTACTGTTTGCACTGTCCCGATTACCTCTTTGCTAACATTCTCTTCAGAGCTGCAGTGAAACCAGGAACCACGTGGAGAAGGCACCCACACTGAAAGTGCCTGGAAGGAACGTTGGGGCTTCTTCTCAGTGTCTCTGATATAGGGTTTCACTGTCCCGGGAAACTCTCTGCTAACACCCTGCAGAGCGCTGTGCCCAATATACAGAAACGTCTTGCGGTATCTCCTACAGGGAAAGTGCCAGGAGGGAAAAGTGAGGATTATGTTTAGACTTTCTCGGAACTGCTTCAAATCAACTAGATATCTTTGTGCTGTAAATCTCCCAACAGCCAAACGCAAAAGCAGCAAACATCTCGCTGTATGTCCCACATCCAAAGTGCCAAGAGAGAGCTTGCTCTCCCTGTCTTTGAGTACTGTTTGCACTGTCCCGATTACCTCTTTGCTAACATTCTCTTCAGAGCTGCAGTGAAACCAGGAACCACGTGGAGAAGGCACCCACACTGAAAGTGCCTGGAGGGAACATTGGGGCTTCTTCTCAGTGTCTCTGACATAGGGTTTCACTGTCCCGGGAAAGTCTCTGCTAACACCCTGCACAGCGCTGTGCCCAATATACAGAAATGTCTTGCGGTATCCCCTACAGGGAAAGTGCCAGGAGGGAAAAGTGAGGATTATGCTTAGACTTTCTCGGAACTGCTTCAAATCAGCTATATATCTTTGTGCTGTAAATCTCCCAACAGCCAAACGCAAAAGCAGCAAACATCTCGCTGTATGTCCCACATCCAAAGTGCCAAGAGAGTAATGTAGAGCTTGCTCTCCCTGTCTTTGAGTACTGTTTGCACTGTCCCGATTACCTCTTTGCTAACATTCTCTTCAAAGCTGCAGTGAAACCAGGAACCACGTGGAGAAGGCACCCACACTGAAAGTGCCTGGAGGGAACATTGGGGCTTCTTCTCAGTGTCTCTGATATAGGGTTTCACTGTCCCGGGAAACTCTCTGCTAACACCCTGCACAGCGCTGTGCCCAATATACAGAAATGTTTTACGGTATCCCCTACAGGGAAAGTGCCAGGAGGGAAAAGTGAGGATTATGCTTAGACTTTCTCGGAACTGCTTCAAATCAACTAGATATCTTTGTGCTGTAAATCTCCCAACAGCCAAACGCAAAAGCAGCAAACATCTCGCTGTATGTCCCACATCCAAAGTGCCAAGAGAGTAATGTAGAGCTTGCTGTCCCTGTCTTTGAGTACTGTTTGCACTGTCCCGATTACCTCTTTGCTAACATTCTCTTCAGAGCTGCAGTGAAACCAGGAACCACGTGGAGAAGGCACCCACACTGAAAGTGCCTGGAAGGAACGTTGGGGCTTCTTCTCAGTGTCTCTGATATAGGGTTTCACTGTCCTGGGAAACTCTCTGCTAACACCCTGCAGAGCGCTGTGCCCAATATACAGAAATGTCTTGCGGTATCCCCTACAGGGAAAGTGCCAGGAAGGAAAAGTGAGGATTATGTTTAGACTTTCTCGGAACTGCTTCAAATCAACTAGATATCTTTGTGCTGTAAATCTCCCAACAGCCAAACGCAGAAGCAGCAAACATCTCGCTGTATGTCCCACATCCAAAGTGCCAAGAGAGTAATGTAGAGCTTGCTCTCCCTGTCTTTGAGTACTGTTTGCACTGTCCCGATTACCTCTTTGCTAACATTCTCTTCAGAGCTGCAGTGAAACCAGGAACCACGTGGAGAAGGCACCCACACTGAAAGTGCCTGGAGGGAACATTGGGGCTTCTTCTCAGTGTCTCTGATATAGGGTTTCACTGTCCCGGGAAAGTCTCTGCTAACACCCTGCAGAGCGCTGTGCCCAATATACAGAAACGTCTTGCGGTATCTCCTACAGGGAAAGTGCCAGGAGGGAAAAGTGAGGATTATGTTTAGACTTTCTCGGAACTGCTTCAAATCAACTAGATATCTTTGTGCTGTAAATCTCCCAACAGCCAAACGCAAAAGCAGCAAACATCTCGCTGTATGTCCCACATCCAAAGTGCCAAGAGAGAGCTTGCTCTCCCTGTCTTTGAGTACTGTTTGCACTGTCCCGATTACCTCTTTGCTAACATTCTCTTCAGAGCTGCAGTGAAACCAGGAACCACGTGGAGAAGGCACCCACACTGAAAGTGCCTGGAGGGAACATTGGGGCTTCTTCTCAGTGTCTCTGACATAGGGTTTCACTGTCCCGGGAAAGTCTCTGCTAACACCCTGCACAGCGCTGTGCCCAATATACAGAAATGTTTTACGGTATCCCCTACAGGGAAAGTGCCAGGAGGGAAAAGTGAGGATTATGCTTAGACTTTCTCGGAACTGCTTCAAATCAACTAGATATCTTTGTGCTGTAAATCTCCCAACAGCCAAACGCAAAAGCAGCAAACATCTCGCTGTATGTCCCACATCCAAAGTGCCAAGAGAGAGCTTGCTCTCCCTGTCTTTGAGTACTGTTTGCACTGTCCCGATTACCTCTTTGCTAACATTCTCTTCAGAGCTGCAGTGAAACCAGGAACCACGTGGAGAAGGCACCCACACTGAAAGTGCCTGGAAGGAACGTTGGGGCTTCTTCTCAGTGTCTCTGATATAGGGTTTCACTGTCCCGGGAAACTCTCTGCTAACACCCTGCAGAGCGCTGTGCCCAATATACAGAAACGTCTTGCGGTATCTCCTACAGGGAAAGTGCCAAGAGGGAAAAGTGAGGATTATGTTTAGACTTTCTCGGAACTGCTTCAAATCAACTAGATATCTTTGTGCTGTAAATCTCCCAACAGCCAAATGTAAAAGCAGCAAACATCTCGCTGTATGTCCCACATCCAAAGTGCCAAGAGAGAGCTTGCTCTCCCTGTCTTTGAGTACTGTTTGCACTGTCGTCCCGATTACCTCTTTGCTAACATTCTCTTCAGAGCTGCAGTGAAACCAGGAACCACGTGGAGAAGGCACCCACACTGAAAGTGCCTGGAAGGAACGTTGGGGCTTCTTCTCAGTGTCTCTGATATAGGGTTTCACTGTCCCGGTAAACTCTCTGCTAACACCCTGCACAGCGCTGTGCCCAATATACAGAAACGTCTTGCGGTATCTCCTACAGGGAAAGTGCCAGGAGGGAAAAGTGAGGATTATGTTTAGACTTTCTCGGAACTGCTTCAAATCAACTAGATATCTTTGTGCTGTAAATCTCCCAACAGCCAAACGCAAAAGCAGCAAACATCTCGCTGTATGTCCCACATCCAAAGTGCCAAGAGAGAGCTTGCTCTCCCTGTCTTTGAGTACTGTTTGCACTGTCCCGATTACCTCTTTGCTAACATTCTCTTCAGAGCTGCAGTGAAACCAGGAACCACGTGGAGAAGGCACCCACACTGAAAGTGCCTGGAGGGAACATTGGGGCTTCTTCTCAGTGTCTCTGACATAGGGTTTCACTGTCCCGGGAAAGTCTCTGCTAACACCCTGCACAGCGCTGTGCCCAATATACAGAAATGTCTTGCGGTATCCCCTACAGGGAAAGTGCCAGGAGGGAAAAGTGAGGATTATGCTTAGACTTTCTCGGAACTGCTTCAAATCAGCTATATATCTTTGTGCTGTAAATCTCCAAACAGCCAAACGCAAAAGCAGCAAACATCTCGCTGTATGTCCCACATCCACAGTGCCAAGAGAGTAATGTAGAGCTTGCTCTCCCTGTCTTTGAGTACTGTTTGCACTGTCCCGATTACCTCTTTGCTAACATTCTCTTCAAAGCTGCAGTGAAACCAGGAACCACGTGGAGAAGGCACCCACACTGAAAGTGCCTGGAGGGAACATTGGGGCTTCTTCTCAGTGTCTCTGATATAGGGTTTCACTGTCCCGGGAAACTCTCTGCTAACACCCTGCACAGCGCTGTGCCCAATATACAGAAATGTTTTACGGTATCCCCTACAGGGAAAGTGCCAGGAGGGAAAAGTGAGGATTATGCTTAGACTTTCTCGGAACTGCTTCAAATCAACTAGATATCTTTGTGCTGTAAATCTCCCAACAGCCAAACGCAAAAGCAGCAAACATCTCGCTGTATGTCCCACATCCAAAGTGCCAAGAGAGAGCTTGCTCTCCCTGTCTTTGAGTACTGTTTGCACTGTCCCGATTACCTCTTTGCTAACATTCTCTTCAGAGCTGCAGTGAAACCAGGAACCACGTGGAGAAGGCACCCACACTGAAAGTGCCTGGAGGGAACATTGGGGCTTCTTCTCAGTGTCTCTGACATAGGGTTTCACTGTCCCGCGAAAGTCTCTGCTAACACCCTGCACAGCGCTGTGCCCAATATACAGAAATGTTTTACGGTATCCCCTACAGGGAAAGTGCCAGGAGGGAAAAGTGAGGATTATGCTTAGACTTTCTCGGAACTGCTTCAAATCAACTAGATATCTTTGTGCTGTAAATCTCCCAACAGCCAAACGCAAAAGCAGCAAACATCTCGCTGTATGTCCCACATCCAAAGTGCCAAGAGAGAGCTTGCTCTCCCTGTCTTTGAGTACTGTTTGCACTGTCCCGATTACCTCTTTGCTAACATTCTCTTCAGAGCTGCAGTGAAACCAGGAACCACGTGGAGAAGGCACCCACACTGAAAGTGCCTGGAAGGAACGTTGGGGCTTCTTCTCAGTGTCTCTGATATAGGGTTTCACTGTCCCGGGAAACTCTCTGCTAACACCCTGCAGAGCGCTGTGCCCAATATACAGAAACGTCTTGCGGTATCTCCTACAGGGAAAGTGCCAGGAGGGAAAAGTGAGGATTATGTTTAGACTTTCTCGGAACTGCTTCAAATCAACTAGATATCTTTGTGCTGTAAATCTCCCAACAGCCAAACGCAAAAGCAGCAAACATCTCGCTGTATGTCCCACATCCAAAGTGCCAAGAGAGAGCTTGCTCTCCCTGTCTTTGAGTACTGTTTGCACTGTCCCGATTACCTCTTTGCTAACATTCTCTTCAGAGCTGCAGTGAAACCAGGAACCACGTGGAGAAGGCACCCACACTGAAAGTGCCTGGAGGGAACATTGGGGCTTCTTCTCAGTGTCTCTGACATAGGGTTTCACTGTCCCGGGAAAGTCTCTGCTAACACCCTGCACAGCGCTGTGCCCAATATACAGAAATGTCTTGCGGTATCCCCTACAGGGAAAGTGCCAGGAGGGAAAAGTGAGGATTATGCTTAGACTTTCTCGGAACTGCTTCAAATCAGCTATATATCTTTGTGCTGTAAATCTCCCAACAGCCAAACGCAAAAGCAGCAAACATCTCGCTGTATGTCCCACATCCAAAGTGCCAAGAGAGTAATGTAGAGCTTGCTCTCCCTGTCTTTGAGTACTGTTTGCACTGTCCCGATTACCTCTTTGCTAACATTCTCTTCAAAGCTGCAGTGAAACCAGGAACCACGTGGAGAAGGCACCCACACTGAAAGTGCCTGGAGGGAACATTGGGGCTTCTTCTCAGTGTCTCTGATATAGGGTTTCACTGTCCCGGGAAACTCTCTGCTAACACCCTGCACAGCGCTGTGCCCAATATACAGAAATGTTTTACGGTATCCCCTACAGGGAAAGTGCCAGGAGGGAAAAGTGAGGATTATGCTTAGACTTTCTCGGAACTGCTTCAAATCAACTAGATATCTTTGTGCTGTAAATCTCCCAACAGCCAAACGCAAAAGCAGCAAACATCTCGCTGTATGTCCCACATCCAAAGTGCCAAGAGAGTAATGTAGAGCTTGCTGTCCCTGTCTTTGAGTACTGTTTGCACTGTCCCGATTACCTCTTTGCTAACATTCTCTTCAGAGCTGCAGTGAAACCAGGAACCACGTGGAGAAGGCACCCACACTGAAAGTGCCTGGAAGGAACGTTGGGGCTTCTTCTCAGTGTCTCTGATATAGGGTTTCACTGTCCTGGGAAACTCTCTGCTAACACCCTGCAGAGCGCTGTGCCCAATATACAGAAATGTCTTGCGGTATCCCCTACAGGGAAAGTGCCAGGAAGGAAAAGTGAGGATTATGTTTAGACTTTCTCGGAACTGCTTCAAATCAACTAGATATCTTTGTGCTGTAAATCTCCCAACAGCCAAACGCAGAAGCAGCAAACATCTCGCTGTATGTCCCACATCCAAAGTGCCAAGAGAGTAATGTAGAGCTTGCTCTCCCTGTCTTTGAGTACTGTTTGCACTGTCCCGATTACCTCTTTGCTAACATTCTCTTCAGAGCTGCAGTGAAACCAGGAACCACGTGGAGAAGGCACCCACACTGAAAGTGCCTGGAGGGAACATTGGGGCTTCTTCTCAGTGTCTCTGATATAGGGTTTCACTGTCCCGGGAAAGTCTCTGCTAACACCCTGCAGAGCGCTGTGCCCAATATACAGAAACGTCTTGCGGTATCTCCTACAGGGAAAGTGCCAGGAGGGAAAAGTGAGGATTATGTTTAGACTTTCTCGGAACTGCTTCAAATCAACTAGATATCTTTGTGCTGTAAATCTCCCAACAGCCAAATGTAAAAGCAGCAAACATCTCGCTGTATGTCCCACATCCAAAGTGCCAAGAGAGAGCTTGCTCTCCCTGTCTTTGAGTACTGTTTGCACTGTCGTCCCGATTACCTCTTTGCTAACATTCTCTTCAGAGCTGCAGTGAAACCAGGAACCACGTGGAGAAGGCACCCACACTGAAAGTGCCTGGAAGGAACGTTGGGGCTTCTTCTCAATGTCTCTGATATAGGGTTTCACTGTCCCGGGAAACTCTCTGCTAACACCCTGCACAGCGCTGTGCCCAATATACAGAAACGTCTTGCGGTATCTCCTACAGGGAAAGTGCCAGGAGGGAAAAGTGAGGATTATGTTTAGACTTTCTCAGAACTGCTTCAAATCAACTAGATATCTTTGTGCTGTAAATCTCCCAACTGCCAAATGTAAAAGCAGCAAACATCTCGCTGTATGTCCCACATCCAAAGTGCCAAGAGAGAGCTTGCTCTCCCTGTCTTTGAGTACTGTTTGCGCTGTCCCGATTACCTCTTTGCTAACATTCTCTTCAGAGCTGCAGTGAAACCAGGAATTACGTGGAGAAGGCACCCACACTGAAAGTGCCTGGAGGGAACATTGGGGCTTCTTCTCAGTGTCTCTGATATAGGGTTTCACTGTCCCGGGAAACTCTCTGCTAACACCCTGCAGAGCGCTGTGCCCAATATACAGAAACGTCTTGCGGTATCTCCTACAGGGAAAGTGCCAGGAGGGAAAAGTGAGGATTATGTTTAGACTTTCTCGGAACTGCTTCAAATCAACTAGATATCTTTGTGCTGTAAATCTCCCAACAGCCAAATGTAAAAGCAGCAAACATCTCGCTGTATGTCCCACATCCAAAGTGCCAAGAGAGAGCTTGCTCTCCCTGTCTTTGAGTACTGTTTGCACTGTCGTCCCGATTACCTCTTTGCTAACATTCTCTTCAGAGCTGCAGTGAAACCAGGAACCACGTGGAGAAGGCACCCACACTGAAAGTGCCTGGAAGGAACGTTGGGGCTTCTTCTCAGTGTCTCTGATATAGGGTTTCACTGTCCCGGGAAACTCTCTGCTAACACCCTGCAGAGCGCTGTGCCCAATATACAGAAACGTCTTGCGGTATCTCCTACAGGGAAAGTGCCAGGAGGGAAAAGTGAGGATTATGTTTAGACTTTCTCGGAACTGCTTCAAATCAACTAGATATCTTTGTGCTGTAAATCTCCCAACAGCCAAATGTAAAAGCAGCAAACATCTCGCTGTATGTCCCACATCCAAAGTGCCAAGAGAGAGCTTGCTCTCCCTGTCTTTGAGTACTGTTTGCACTGTCGTCCCGATTACCTCTTTGCTAACATTCTCTTCAGAGCTGCAGTGAAACCAGGAACCACGTGGAGAAGGCACCCACACTGAAAGTGCCTGGAGGGAACATTGGGGCTTCTTCTCAGTGTCTCTGATATAGGGTTTCACTGTCCCGGGAAAGTCTCTGCTAACACCCTGCACAGCGCTGTGCCCAATATACAGAAATGTCTTGCGGTATACCCTACAGGGAAAGTGCCAGGAGTGAAAAGTGAGGATTATGCTTAGACTTTCTCGGAACTGCTTCAAATGAACTATATATCTTTGTGCTGTAAATCTCCCAACAGCCAAACGCAAAAGCAGCAAACATCTCGCTGTATGTCCCACATCCAAAGTGCCAAGAGAGTAATGTAGAGCTTGCTCTCCCTGTCTTTGAGTACTGTTTGCACTGTCCCGATTACCTCTTTGCTAACATTCTCTTCAGAGCTGCAGTGAAACCAGGAACCACGTGGAGAAGGCACCCACACTGAAAGTGCCTGGAGGGAACGTTGGGGCTTCTTCTCAGTGTCTCTGATATAGGGTTTCACTGTCCCGGGAAACTCTCTGCTAACACCCTGCAGAGCGCTGTGCCCAATATACAGAAACGTCTTGCGGTATCTCCTACAGGGAAAGTGCCAGGAGGGAAAAGTGAGGATTATGTTTAGACTTTCTCGGAACTGCTTCAAATCAACTAGATATCTTTGTGCTGTAAATCTCCCAACAGCCAAATGTAAAAGCAGCAAACATCTCGCTGTATGTCCCACATCCAAAGTGCCAAGAGAGAGCTTGCTCTCCCTGTCTTTGAGTACTGTTTGCACTGTCGTCCCGATTACCTCTTTGCTAACATTCTCTTCAGAGCTGCAGTGAAACCAGGAACCACGTGGAGAAGGCACCCACACTGAAAGTGCCTGGAAGGAACGTTGGGGCTTCTTCTCAATGTCTCTGATATAGGGTTTCACTGTCCCGGGAAACTCTCTGCTAACACCCTGCAGAGCGCTGTGCCCAATATACAGAAACGTCTTGCGGTATCTCCTACAGGGAAAGTGCCAGGAGGGAAAAGTGAGGATTATGTTTAGACTTTCTCAGAACTGCTTCAAATCAACTAGATATCTTTGTGCTGTAAATCTCCCAACTGCCAAATGTAAAAGCAGCAAACATCTCGCTGTATGTCCCACATCCAAAGTGCCAAGAGAGAGCTTGCTCTCCCTGTCTTTGAGTACTGTTTGCGCTGTCCCGATTACCTCTTTCCTAACATTCTCTTCAGAGCTGCAGTGAAACCAGGAATTACGTGGAGAAGGCACCCACACTGAAAGTGCCTGGAGGGAACATTGGGGCTTCTTCTCAGTGTCTCTGATATAGGGTTTCACTGTCCCGGGAAACTCTCTGCTAACACCCTGCAGAGCGCTGTGCCCAATATACAGAAACGTCTTGCGGTATCTCCTACAGGGAAAGTGCCAGGAGGGAAAAGTGAGGATTATGTTTAGACTTTCTCGGAACTGCTTCAAATCAACTAGATATCTTTGTGCTGTAAATCTCCCAACAGCCAAATGTAAAAGCAGCAAACATCTCGCTGTATGTCCCACATCCAAAGTGCCAAGAGAGAGCTTGCTCTCCCTGTCTTTGAGTACTGTTTGCACTGTCGTCCCGATTACCTCTTTGCTAACATTCTCTTCAGAGCTGCTGTGAAACCAGGAACCACGTGGAGAAGGCACCCACACTGAAAGTGCCTGGAAGGAACGTTGGGGCTTCTTCTCAGTGCCTCTGATATAGGGTTTCACTGTCCCGGGAAACTCTCTGCTAACACCCTGCAGAGCGCTGTGCCCAATATACAGAAACGTCTTGCGGTATCTCCTACAGGGAAAGTGCCAGGAGGGAAAAGTGAGGATTATGTTTAGACTTTCTCGGAACTGCTTCAAATCAACTAGATATCTTTGTGCTGTAAATCTCCCAACAGCCAAATGTAAAAGCAGCAAACATCTCGCTGTATGTCCCACATCCAAAGTGCCAAGAGAGAGCTTGCTCTCCCTGTCTTTGAGTACTGTTTGCACTGTCGTCCCGATTACCTCTTTGCTAACATTCTCTTCAGAGCTGCAGTGAAACCAGGAACCACGTGGAGAAGGCACCCACACTGAAAGTGCCTGGAGGGAACATTGGGGCTTCTTCTCAGTGTCTCTGATATAGGGTTTCACTGTCCCGGGAAAGTCTCTGCTAACACCCTGCACAGCGCTGTGCCCAATATACAGAAATGTCTTGCGGTATACCCTACAGGGAAAGTGCCAGGAGTGAAAAGTGAGGATTATGCTTAGACTTTCTCGGAACTGCTTCAAATGAACTATATATCTTTGTGCTGTAAATCTCCCAACAGCCAAACGCAAAAGCAGCAAACATCTCGCTGTATGTCCCACATCCAAAGTGCCAAGAGAGTAATGTAGAGCTTGCTCTCCCTGTCTTTGAGTACTGTTTGCACTGTCCCGATTACCTCTTTGCTAACATTCTCTTCAGAGCTGCAGTGAAACCAGGAACCACGTGGAGAAGGCACCCACACTGAAAGTGCCTGGAGGGAACGTTGGGGCTTCTTCTCAGTGTCTCTGATATAGGGTTTCACTGTCCCGGGAAACTCTCTGCTAACACCCTGCAGAGCGCTGTGCCCAATATACAGAAACGTCTTGCGGTATCTCCTACAGGGAAAGTGCCAGGAGGGAAAAGTGAGGATTATGTTTAGACTTTCTCGGAACTGCTTCAAATCAACTAGATATCTTTGTGCTGTAAATCTCCCAACAGCCAAATGTAAAAGCAGCAAACATCTCGCTGTATGTCCCACATCCAAAGTGCCAAGAGAGAGCTTGCTCTCCCTGTCTTTGAGTACTGTTTGCACTGTCGTCCCGATTACCTCTTTGCTAACATTCTCTTCAGAGCTGCAGTGAAACCAGGAACCACGTGGAGAAGGCACCCACACTGAAAGTGCCTGGAAGGAACGTTGGGGCTTCTTCTCAGTGTCTCTGATATAGGGTTTCACTGTCCCGGGAAACTCTCTGCTAACACCCTGCACAGCGCTGTGCCCAATATACAGAAACGTCTTGCGGTATCTCCTACAGGGAAAGTGCCAGGAGGGAAAAGTGAGGATTATGTTTAGACTTTCTCGGAAC
This sequence comes from Chroicocephalus ridibundus, assembly GCF_963924245.1. Lineage (NCBI taxonomy): Eukaryota > Metazoa > Chordata > Aves > Charadriiformes > Laridae > Chroicocephalus > Chroicocephalus ridibundus. Next base: position 708,507 of record NW_026961800.1, read on the forward strand.
TGCTTCAAATCAACTAGATATCTTTGTGCTGTAAATCTCCCAACAGCCAAACGCAAAAGCAGCAAACATCTCGCTGTATGTCCCACATCCAAAGTGCCAAGAGAGAGCTTGCTCTCCCTGTCTTTGAGTACTGTTTGCACTGTCCCGATTACCTCTTTGCTAACATTCTCTTCAGAGCTGCAGTGAAACCAGGAACCACGTGGAGAAGGCACTCACACTGAAAGTGCCTGGAAGGAACGTTGGGGCTTCTTCTCAGTGTCTCTGATATAGGGTTTCACTGTCCCGGGAAACTCTCTGCTAACACCCTGCAGAGCGCTGTGCCCAATATACAGAAACGTCTTGCGGTATCTCCTACAGGGAAAGTGCCAGGAGGGAAAAGTGAGGATTATGTTTAGACTTTCTCGGAACTGCTTCAAATCAACTAGATATCTTTGTGCTGTAAATCTCCCAACAGCCAAACGCAAAAGCAGCAAACATCTCGCTGTATGTCCCACATCCAAAGTGCCAAGAGAGAGCTTGCTCTCCCTGTCTTTGAGTACTGTTTGCACTGTCCCGATTACCTCTTTGCTAACATTCTCTTCAGAGCTGCAGTGAAACCAGGAACCACGTGGAGAAGGCACCCACACTGAAAGTGCCTGGAAGGAACGTTGGGGCTTCTTCTCAGTGTCTCTGATATAGGGTTTCACTGTCCCGGGAAACTCTCTGCTAACACCCTGCACAGCGCTGTGCCCAATATACAGAAACGTCTTGCGGTATCTCCTACAGGGAAAGTGCCAGGAGGGAAAAGTGAGGATTATGTTTAGACTTTCTCGGAACTGCTTCAAATCAACTAGATATCTTTGTGCTGTAAATCTCCCAACAGCCAAATGTAAAAGCAGCAAACATCTCGCTGTATGTCCCACATCCAAAGTGCCAAGAGAGAGCTTGCTCTCCCTGTCTTTGAGTACTGTTTGCACTGTCCCGATTACCTCTTTGCTAACATTCTCTTCAGAGCTGCAGTGAAACCAGGAACCACGTGGAGAAGGCACCCACACTGAAAGTGCCTGGAAGGAACGTTGGGGCTTCTTCTCAGTGTCTCTGATATAGGGTTTCACTGTCCCGGGAAACTCTCTGCTAACACCCTGCAGAGCGCTGTGCCCAATATACAGAAACGTCTTGCGGTATCTCCTACAGGGAAAGTGCCAGGAGGGAAAAGTGAGGATTATGTTTAGACTTTCTCGGAACTGCTTCAAATCAACTAGATATCTTTGTGCTGTAAATCTCCCAACAGCCAAATGTAAAAGCAGCAAACATCTCGCTGTATGTCCCACATCCAAAGTGCCAAGAGAGAGCTTGCTCTCCCTGTCTTTGAGTACTGTTTGCGCTGTCCCGATTACCTCTTTGCTAACATTCTCTTCAGAGCTGCAGTGAAACCAGGAATTACGTGGAGAAGGCACCCACACTGAAAGTGCCTGGAGGGAACATTGGGGCTTCTTCTCAGTGTCTCTGATATAGGGTTTCACTGTCCCGGGAAACTCTCTGCTAACACCCTGCAGAGCGCTGTGCCCAATATACAGAAACGTCTTGCGGTATCTCCTACAGGGAAAGTGCCAGGAGGGAAAAGTGAGGATTATGTTTAGACTTTCTCGGAACTGCTTCAAATCAACTAGATATCTTTGTGCTGTAAATCTCCCAACAGCCAAATGTAAAAGCAGCAAACATCTCGCTGTATGTCCCACATCCAAAGTGCCAAGAGAGAGCTTGCTCTCCCTGTCTTTGAGTACTGTTTGCACTGTCGTCCCGATTACCTCTTTGCTAACATTCTCTTCAGAGCTGCAGTGAAACCAGGAACCACGTGGAGAAGGCACCCACACTGAAAGTGCCTGGAAGGAACGTTGGGGCTTCTTCTCAGTGTCTCTGATATAGGGTTTCACTGTCCCGGGAAACTCTCTGCTAACACCCTGCAGAGCGCTGTGCCCAATATACAGAAACGTCTTGCGGTATCTCCTACAGGGAAAGTGCCAGGAGGGAAAAGTGAGGATTATGTTTAGACTTTCTCGGAACTGCTTCAAATCAACTAGATATCTTTGTGCTGTAAATCTCCCAACAGCCAAACGCAAAAGCAGCAAACATCTCGCTGTATGTCCCATATCCAAAGTGCCAAGAGAGAGCTTGCTCTCCCTGTCTTTGAGTACTGTTTGCACTGTCCCGATTACCTCTTTGCTAACATTCTCTTCAGAGCTGCAGTGAAACCAGGAACCACGTGGAGAAGGCACCCACACTGAAAGTGCCTGGAAGGAACGTTGGGGCTTCTTCTCAGTGTCTCTGATATAGGGTTTCACTGTCCCGGGAAACTCTCTGCTAACACCCTGCAGAGCGCTGTGCCCAATATACAGAAACGTCTTGCGGTATCTCCTACAGGGAAAGTGCCAGGAGGGAAAAGTGAGGATTATGTTTAGACTTTCTCGGAACTGCTTCAAATCAACTAGATATCTTTGTGCTGTAAATCTCCCAACAGCCAAATGTAAAAGCAGCAAACATCTCGCTGTATGTCCCACATCCAAAGTGCCAAGAGAGAGCTTGCTCTCCCTGTCTTTGAGTACTGTTTGCACTGTCGTCCCGATTACCTCTTTGCTAACATTCTCTTCAGAGCTGCAGTGAAACCAGGAACCACGTGGAGAAGGCACCCACACTTAAAGTGCCTGGAGGGAACATTGGGGCTTCTTCTCAGTGTCTCTGACATAGGGTTTCACTGTCCCGGGAAAGTCTCTGCTAACACCCTGCACAGCGCTGTGCCCAATATACAGAAATGTCTTGCGGTATACCCTACAGGGAAAGTGCCAGGAGGGAAAAGTGAGGATTATGCTTAGACTTTCTCGGAACTGCTTCAAATGAACTATATATCTTTGTGCTGTAAATCTCCCAACAGCCAAACGCAAAAGCAGCAAACATCTCGCTGTATGTCCCACATCCAAAGTGCCAAGAGAGTAATGTAGAGCTTGCTCTCCCTGTCTTTGAGTACTGTTTGCACTGTCCCGATTACCTCTTTGCTAACATTCTCTTCAGAGCTGCAGTGAAACCAGGAACCACGTGGAGAAGGCACCCACACTGAAAGTGCCTGGAAGGAACGTTGGGGCTTCTTCTCAGTGTCTCTGATATAGGGTTTCACTGTCCCGGGAAACTCTCTGCTAACACCCTGCAGAGCGCTGTGCCCAATATACAGAAACGTCTTGCGGTATCTCCTACAGGGAAAGTGCCAGGAGGGAAAAGTGAGGATTATGTTTAGACTTTCTCGGAACTGCTTCAAATCAACTAGATATCTTTGTGCTGTAAATCTCCCAACAGCCAAATGTAAAAGCAGCAAACATCTCGCTGTATGTCCCACATCCAAAGTGCCAAGAGAGAGCTTGCTCTCCCTGTCTTTGAGTACTGTTTGCACTGTCCCGATTACCTCTTTGCTAACATTCTCTTCAGAGCTGCAGTGAAACCAGGAACCACGTGGAGAAGGCACCCACACTGAAAGTGCCTGGAAGGAACGTTGGGGCTTCTTCTCAGTGTCTCTGATATAGGGTTTCACTGTCCCGGGAAACTCTCTGCTAACACCCTGCAGAGCGCTGTGCCCAATATACAGAAACGTCTTGCGGTATCTCCTACAGGGAAAGTGCCAGGAGGGAAAAGTGAGGATTATGTTTAGACTTTCTCGGAACTGCTTCAAATCAACTAGATATCTTTGTGCTGTAAATCTCCCAACAGCCAAACGCAAAAGCAGCAAACATCTCGCTGTATGTCCCACATCCAAAGTGCCAAGAGAGAGCTTGCTCTCCCTGTCTTTGAGTACTGTTTGCACTGTCCCGATTACCTCTTTGCTAACATTCTCTTCAGAGCTGCAGTGAAACCAGGAACCACGTGGAGAAGGCACCCACACTGAAAGTGCCTGGAGGGAACATTGGGGCTTCTTCTCAGTGTCTCTGACATAGGGTTTCACTGTCCCGGGAAAGTCTCTGCTAACACCCTGCACAGCGCTGTGCCCAATATACAGAAACGTCTTGCGGTATCTCCTACAGGGAAAGTGCCAGGAGGGAAAAGTGAGGATTATGCTTAGACTTTCTCGGAACTGCTTCAAATCAACTAGATATCTTTGTGCTGTAAATCTCCCAACAGCCAAATGTAAAAGCAGCAAACATCTCGCTGTATGTCCCACATCCAAAGTGCCAAGAGAGAGCTTGCTCTCCCTGTCTTTGAGTACTGTTTGCACTGTCCCGATTACCTCTTTGCTAACATTCTCTTCAGAGCTGCAGTGAAACCAGGAACCACGTGGAGAAGGCACCCACACTGAAAGTGCCTGGAAGGAACGTTGGGGCTTCTTCTCAGTGTCTCTGATATAGGGTTTCACTGTCCCGGGAAACTCTCTGCTAACACCCTGCAGAGCGCTGTGCCCAATATACAGAAACGTCTTGCGGTATCTCCTACAGGGAAAGTGCCAGGAGGGAAAAGTGAGGATTATGTTTAGACTTTCTCGGAACTGCTTCAAATCAACTAGATATCTTTGTGCTGTAAATCTCCCAACAGCCAAACGCAAAAGCAGCAAACATCTCGCTGTATGTCCCACATCCAAAGTGCCAAGAGAGAGCTTGCTCTCCCTGTCTTTGAGTACTGTTTGCACTGTCCCGATTACCTCTTTGCTAACATTCTCTTCAGAGCTGCAGTGAAACCAGGAACCACGTGGAGAAGGCACCCACACTGAAAGTGCCTGGAGGGAACATTGGGGCTTCTTCTCAGTGTCTCTGACATAGGGTTTCACTGTCCCGGGAAAGTCTCTGCTCACACCCTGCACAGCGCTGTGCCCAATATACAGAAATGTCTTGCGGTATCCCCTACAGGGAAAGTGCCAGGAGGGAAAAGTGAGGATTATGCTTAGACTTTCTCGGAACTGCTTCAAATCAGCTATATATCTTTGTGCTGTAAATCTCCCAACAGCCAAACGCAAAAGCAGCAAACATCTCGCTGTATGTCCCACATCCAAAGTGCCAAGAGAGTAATGTAGAGCTTGCTCTCCCTGTCTTTGAGTACTGTTTGCACTGTCCCGATTACCTCTTTGCTAACATTCTCTTCAGAGCTGCAGTGAAACCAGGAACCACGTGGAGAAGGCACCCACACTGAAAGTGCCTGGAGGGAACATTGGGGCTTCTTCTCAGTGTCTCTGATATAGGGTTTCACTGTCCCGGGAAACTCTCTGCTAACACCCTGCAGAGCGCTGTGCCCAATATACAGAAATGTTTTACGGTATCCCCTACAGGGAAAGTGCCAGGAGGGAAAAGTGAGGATTATGTTTAGACTTTCTCGGAACTGCTTCAAATCAACTAGATATCTTTGTGCTGTAAATCTCCCAACAGCCAAACGCAAAAGCAGCAAACATCTCGCTGTATGTCCCACATCCAAAGTGCCAAGAGAGAGCTTGCTCTCCCTGTCTTTGAGTACTGTTTGCACTGTCCCGATTACCTCTTTGCTAACATTCTCTTCAGAGCTGCAGTGAAACCAGGAACCACGTGGAGAAGGCACCCACACTGAAAGTGCCTGGAGGGAACGTTGGGGCTTCTTCTCAGTGTCTCTGATATAGGGTTTCACTGTCCCGGGAAACTCTCTGCTAACACCCTGCAGAGCGCTGTGCCCAATATACAGAAACGTCTTGCGGTATCTCCTACAGGGAAAGTGCCAGGAGGGAAAAGTGAGGATTATGTTTAGACTTTCTCGGAACTGCTTCAAATCAACTAGATATCTTTGTGCTGTAAATCTCCCAACAGCCAAATGTAAAAGCAGCAAACATCTCGCTGTATGTCCCACATCCAAAGTGCCAAGAGAGAGCTTGCTCTCCCTGTCTTTGAGTACTGTTTGCACTGTCCCGATTACCTCTTTGCTAACATTCTCTTCAGAGCTGCAGTGAAACCAGGAACCACGTGGAGAAGGCACCCACACTGAAAGTGCCTGGAAGGAACGTTGGGGCTTCTTCTCAGTGTCTCTGATATAGGGTTTCACTGTCCCGGGAAACTCTCTGCTAACACCCTGCAGAGCGCTGTGCACAATATACAGAAACGTCTTGCGGTATCTCCTACAGGGAAAGTGCCAGGAGGGAAAAGTGAGGATTATGTTTAGACTTTCTCGGAACTGCTTCAAATCAACTAGATATCTTTGTGCTGTAAATCTCCCAACAGCCAAATGTAAAAGCAGCAAACATCTCGCTGTATGTCCCACATCCAAAGTGCCAAGAGAGAGCTTGCTCTCCCTGTCTTTGAGTACTGTTTGCACTGTCCCGATTACCTCTTTGCTAACATTCTCTTCAGAGCTGCAGTGAAACCAGGAACCACGTGGAGAAGGCACCCACACTGAAAGTGCCTGGAGGGAACATTGGGGCTTCTTCTCAGTGTCTCTGACATAGGGTTTCACTGTCCCGGGAAAGTCTCTGCTAACACCCTGCAGAGCGCTGTGCCCAATATACAGAAATGTCTTGCGGTATCCCCTACAGGGAAAGTGCCAGGAAGGAAAAGTGAGGATTATGTTTAGACTTTCTCGGAACTGCTTCAAATCAACTAGATATCTTTGTGCTGTAAATCTCCCAACAGCCAAACGCAAAAGCAGCAAACATCTCGCTGTATGTCCCACATCCAAAGTGCCAAGAGAGAGTAATGTAGAGCTTGCTCTCCCTGTCTTTGAGTACTGTTTGCACTGTCCCGATTACCTCTTTGCTAACATTCTCTTCAAAGCTGCAGTGAAACCAGGAACCACGTGGAGAAGGCACCCACACTGAAAGTGCCTGGAGGGAACATTGGGGCTTCTTCTCAGTGTCTCTGATATAGGGTTTCACTGTCCCGGGAAACTCTCTGCTAACACCCTGCAGAGCGCTGTGCCCAATATACAGAAATGTTTTACGGTATCCCCTACAGGGAAAGTGCCAGGAGGGAAAAGTGAGGATTATGTTTAGACTTTCTCGGAACTGCTTCAAATCAACTAGATATCTTTGTGCTGTAAATCTCCCAACAGCCAAACGCAAAAGCAGCAAACATCTCGCTGTATGTCCCACATCCAAAGTGCCAAGAGAGAGCTTGCTCTCCCTGTCTTTGAGTACTGTTTGCACTGTCCCGATTACCTCTTTGCTAACATTCTCTTCAGAGCTGCAGTGAAACCAGGAACCACGTGGAGAAGGCACCCACACTGAAAGTGCCTGGAAGGAACGTTGGGGCTTCTTCTCAATGTCTCTGATATAGGGTTTCACTGTCCCGGGAAACTCTCTGCTAACACCCTGCACAGCGCTGTGCCCAATATACAGAAACGTCTTGCGGTATCTCCTACAGGGAAAGTGCCAGGAGGGAAAAGTGAGGATTATGTTTAGACTTTCTCGGAACTGCTTCAAATCAACTAGATATCTTTGTGCTGTAAATCTCCCAACAGCCAAACGCAAAAGCAGCAAACATCTCGCTGTATGTCCCACATCCAAAGTGCCAAGAGAGAGCTTGCTCTCCCTGTCTTTGAGTACTGTTTGCACTGTCCCGATTACCTCTTTGCTAACATTCTCTTCAAAGCTGCAGTGAAACCAGGAACCACGTGGAGAAGGCACCCACACTGAAAGTGCCTGGAGGGAACATTGGGGCTTCTTCTCAGTGTCTCTGATATAGGGTTTCACTGTCCCGGGAAACTCTCTGCTAACACCCTGCAGAGCGCTGTGCCCAATATACAGAAATGTTTTACGGTATCCCCTACAGGGAAAGTGCCAGGAGGGAAAAGTGAGGATTATGTTTAGACTTTCTCGGAACTGCTTCAAATCAACTAGATATCTTTGTGCTGTAAATCTCCCAACAGCCAAACGCAAAAGCAGCAAACATCTCGCTGTATGTCCCACATCCAAAGTGCCAAGAGAGAGCTTGCTCTCCCTGTCTTTGAGTACTGTTTGCACTGTCCCGATTACCTCTTTGCTAACATTCTCTTCAGAGCTGCAGTGAAACCAGGAACCACGTGGAGAAGGCACCCACACTGAAAGTGCCTGGAAGGAACGTTGGGGCTTCTTCTCAATGTCTCTGATATAGGGTTTCACTGTCCCGGGAAACTCTCTGCTAACACCCTGCACAGCGCTGTGCCCAATATACAGAAACGTCTTGCGGTATCTCCTACAGGGAAAGTGCCAGGAGGGAAAAGTGAGGATTATGTTTAGACTTTCTCGGAACTGCTTCAAATCAACTAGATATCTTTGTGCTGTAAATCTCCCAACAGCCAAATGTAAAAGCAGCAAACATCTCGCTGTATGTCCCACATCCAAAGTGCCAAGAGAGAGCTTGCTCTCCCTGTCTTTGAGTACTGTTTGCACTGTCCCGATTACCTCTTTGCTAACATTCTCTTCAGAGCTGCAGTGAAACCAGGAACCACGTGGAGAAGGCACCCACACTGAAAGTGCCTGGAAGGAACGTTGGGGCTTCTTCTCAGTGTCTCTGATATAGGGTTTCACTGTCCCGGGAAACTCTCTGCTAACACCCTGCAGAGCGCTGTGCCCAATATACAGAAACGTCTTGCGGTATCTCCTACAGGGAAAGTGCCAGGAGGGAAAAGTGAGGATTATGTTTAGACTTTCTCGGAACTGCTTCAAATCAACTAGATATCTTTGTGCTGTAAATCTCCCAACAGCCAAATGTAAAAGCAGCAAACATCTCGCTGTATGTCCCACATCCAAAGTGCCAAGAGAGAGCTTGCTCTCCCTGTCTTTGAGTACTGTTTGCGCTGTCCCGATTACCTCTTTGCTAACATTCTCTTCAGAGCTGCAGTGAAACCAGGAATTACGTGGAGAAGGCACCCACACTGAAAGTGCCTGGAGGGAACATTGGGGCTTCTTCTCAGTGTCTCTGATATAGGGTTTCACTGTCCCGGGAAACTCTCTGCTAACACCCTGCAGAGCGCTGTGCCCAATATACAGAAACGTCTTGCGGTATCTCCTACAGGGAAAGTGCCAGGAGGGAAAAGTGAGGATTATGTTTAGACTTTCTCGGAACTGCTTCAAATCAACTAGATATCTTTGTGCTGTAAATCTCCCAACAGCCAAATGTAAAAGCAGCAAACATCTCGCTGTATGTCCCACATCCAAAGTGCCAAGAGAGAGCTTGCTCTCCCTGTCTTTGAGTACTGTTTGCACTGTCGTCCCGATTACCTCTTTGCTAACATTCTCTTCAGAGCTGCTGTGAAACCAGGAACCACGTGGAGAAGGCACCCACACTGAAAGTGCCTGGAAGGAACGTTGGGGCTTCTTCTCAGTGTCTCTGATATAGGGTTTCACTGTCCCGGGAAACTCTCTGCTAACACCCTGCAGAGCGCTGTGCCCAATATACAGAAACGTCTTGCGGTATCTCCTACAGGGAAAGTGCCAGGAGGGAAAAGTGAGGATTATGTTTAGACTTTCTCGGAACTGCTTCAAATCAACTAGATATCTTTGTGCTGTAAATCTCCCAACAGCCAAATGTAAAAGCAGCAAACATCTCGCTGTATGTCCCACATCCAAAGTGCCAAGAGAGAGCTTGCTCTCCCTGTCTTTGAGTACTGTTTGCACTGTCCCGATTACCTCTTTGCTAACATTCTCTTCAGAGCTGCAGTGAAACCAGGAACCACGTGGAGAAGGCACCCACACTGAAAGTGCCTGGAAGGAACGTTGGGGCTTCTTCTCAGTGTCTCTGATATAGGGTTTCACTGTCCCGGGAAACTCTCTGCTAACACCCTGCAGAGCGCTGTGCCCAATATACAGAAACGTCTTGCGGTATCTCCTACAGGGAAAGTGCCAGGAGGGAAAAGTGAGGATTATGTTTAGACTTTCTCGGAACTGCTTCAAATCAACTAGATATCTTTGTGCTGTAAATCTCCCAACAGCCAAATGTAAAAGCAGCAAACATCTCGCTGTATGTCCCACATCCAAAGTGCCAAGAGAGAGCTTGCTCTCCCTGTCTTTGAGTACTGTTTGCACTGTCGTCCCGATTACCTCTTTGCTAACATTCTCTTCAGAGCTGCAGTGAAACCAGGAACCACGTGGAGAAGGCACCCACACTTAAAGTGCCTGGAGGGAACATTGGGGCTTCTTCTCAATGTCTCTGATATAGGGTTTCACTGTCCCGGGAAAGTCTCTGCTAACACCCTGCACAGCGCTGTGCCCAATATACAGAAATGTCTTGCGGTATACCCTACAGGGAAAGTGCCAGGAGTGAAAAGTGAGGATTATGCTTAGACTTTCTCGGAACTGCTTCAAATGAACTATATATCTTTGTGCTGTAAATCTCCCAACAGCCAAACGCAAAAGCAGCAAACATCTCGCTGTATGTCCCACATCCAAAGTGCCAAGAGAGTAATGTAGAGCTTGCTCTCCCTGTCTTTGAGTACTGTTTGCACTGTCCCGATTACCTCTTTGCTAACATTCTCTTCAGAGCTGCAGTGAAACCAGGAACCACGTGGAGAAGGCACCCACACTGAAAGTGCCTAGAAGGAACGTTGGGGCTTCTTCTCAGTGTCTCTGATATAGGGTTTCACTGTCCCGGGAAACTCTCTGCTAACACCCTGCAGAGCGCTGTGCCCAATATACAGAAACGTCTTGTGGTATCTCCTACAGGGAAAGTGCCAGGAGGGAAAAGTGAGGATTATGTTTAGACTTTCTCGGAACTGCTTCAAATCAACTAGATATCTTTGTGCTGTAAATCTCCCAACAGCCAAACGCAAAAGCAGCAAACATCTCGCTGTATGTCCCACATCCAAAGTGCCAAGAGAGAGCTTGCTCTCCCTGTCTTTGAGTACTGTTTGCACTGTCCCGATTACCTCTTTGCTAACATTCTCTTCAGAGCTGCAGTGAAACCAGGAACCACGTGGAGAAGGCACCCACACTGAAAGTGCCTGAAGGGAACATTGGGGCTTCTTCTCAGTGTCTCTGACATAGGGTTTCACTGTCCCGGGAAAGTCTCTGCTAACACCCTGCACAGCGCTGTGCCCAATATACAGAAATGTTTTACGGTATCCCCTACAGGGAAAGTGCCAGGAGGGAAAAGTGAGGATTATGCTTAGACTTTCTCGGAACTGCTTCAAATCAACTAGATATCTTTGTGCTGTAAATCTCCCAACAGCCAAACGCAAAAGCAGCAAACATCTCGCTGTATGTCCCACATCCAAAGTGCCAAGAGAGAGCTTGCTCTCCCTGTCTTTGAGTACTGTTTGCACTGTCCCGATTACCTCTTTGCTAACATTCTCTTCAGAGCTGCAGTGAAACCAGGAACCACGTGGAGAAGGCACCCACACTGAAAGTGCCTGGAAGGAACGTTGGGGCTTCTTCTCAGTGTCTCTGATATAGGGTTTCACTGTCCCGGGAAACTCTCTGCTAACACCCTGCAGAGCGCTGTGCCCAATATACAGAAACGTCTTGCGGTATCTCCTACAGGGAAAGTGCCAGGAGGGAAAAGTGATCATTATGTTTAGACTTTCTCGGAACTGCTTCAAATCAACTAGATATCTTTGTGCTGTAAATCTCCCAACAGCCAAATGTAAAAGCAGCAAACATCTCGCTGTATGTCCCACATCCAAAGTGCCAAGAGAGAGCTTGCTCTCCCTGTCTTTGAGTACTGTTTGCACTGTCCCGATTACCTCTTTGCTAACATTCTCTTCAGAGCTGCAGTGAAACCAGGAACCACGTGGAGAAGGCACCCACACTGAAAGTGCCTGGAGGGAACGTTGGGGCTTCTTCTCAGTGTCTCTGATATAGGGTTTCACTGTCCCGGGAAACTCTCTGCTAACACCCTGCAGAGCGCTGTGCCCAATATACAGAAACGTCTTGCGGTATCTCCTACAGGGAAAGTGCCAGGAGGGAAAAGTGAGGATTATGTTTAGACTTTCTCGGAACTGCTTCAAATCAACTAGATATCTTTGTGCTGTAAATCTCCCAACAGCCAAACGCAAAAGCAGCAAACATCTCGCTGTATGTCCCACATCCAAAGTGCCAAGAGAGAGCTTGCTCTCCCTGTCTTTGAGTACTGTTTGCACTGTCCCGATTACCTCTTTGCTAACATTCTCTTCAGAGCTGCAGTGAAACCAGGAACCACGTGGAGAAGGCACCCACACTGAAAGTGCCTGGAGGGAACATTGGGGCTTCTTCTCAGTGTCTCTGACATAGGGTTTCAGGGTCCCGGGAAAGTCTCTGCTAACACCCTGCACAGCGCTGTGCCCAATATACAGAAACGTCTTGCGGTATCTCCTACAGGGAAAGTGCCAGGAGGGAAAAGTGAGGATTATGCTTAGACTTTCTCGGAACTGCTTCAAATCAACTAGATATCTTTGTGCTGTAAATCTCCCAACAGCCAAATGTAAAAGCAGCAAACATCTCGCTGTATGTCCCACATCCAAAGTGCCAAGAGAGTAATGTAGAGCTTGCTCTCCCTGTCTTTGAGTACTGTTTGCACTGTCCCGATTACCTCTTTGCTAACATTCTCTTCAGAGCTGCAGTGAAACCAGGAACCACGTGGAGAAGGCACCCACACTGAAAGTGCCTGGAGGGAACATTGGGGCTTCTTCTCAGTGTCTCTGATATAGGGTTTCACTGTCCCGGGAAACTCTCTGCTAACACCCTGCACAGCGCTGTGCCCAATATACAGAAATGTTTTACGGTATCCCCTACAGGGAAAGTGCCAGGAGGGAAAAGTGAGGATTATGTTTAGACTTTCTCGGAACTGCTTCAAATCAACTAGATATCTTTGTGCTGTAAATCTCCCAACAGCCAAACGCAAAAGCAGCAAACATCTCGCTGTATGTCCCACATCCAAAGTGCCAAGAGAGAGCTTGCTCTCCCTGTCTTTGAGTACTGTTTGCACTGTCCCGATTACCTCTTTGCTAACATTCTCTTCAGAGCTGCAGTGAAACCAGGAACCACGTGGAGAAGGCACCCACACTGAAAGTGCCTGGAAGGAACGTTGGGGCTTCTTCTCAGTGTCTCTGATATAGGGTTTCACTGTCCCGGGAAACTCTCTGCTAACACCCTGCAGAGCGCTGTGCCCAATATACAGAAACGTCTTGCGGTATCTCCTACAGGGAAAGTGCCAGGAGGGAAAAGTGAGGATTATGTTTAGACTTTCTCGGAACTGCTTCAAATCAACTAGATATCTTTGTGCTGTAAATCTCCCAACAGCCAAATGTAAAAGCAGCAAACATCTCGCTGTATGTCCCACATCCAAAGTGCCAAGAGAGAGCTTGCTCTCCCTGTCTTTGAGTACTGTTTGCACTGTCCCGATTACCTCTTTGCTAACATTCTCTTCAGAGCTGCAGTGAAACCAGGAACCACGTGGAGAAGGCACCCACACTGAAAGTGCCTGGAGGGAACATTGGGGCTTCTTCTCAGTGTCTCTGACATAGGGTTTCACTGTCCCGGGAAACTCTCTGCTAACACCCTGCAGAGCGCTGTGCCCAATATACAGAAATGTCTTGCGGTATCCCCTACAGGGAAAGTGCCAGGAAGGAAAAGTGAGGATTATGTTTAGACTTTCTCGGAACTGCTTCAAATCAACTAGATATCTTTGTGCTGTAAATCTCCCAACAGCCAAACGCAAAAGCAGCAAACATCTCGCTGTATGTCCCACATCCAAAGTGCCAAGAGAGAGTAATGTAGAGCTTGCTCTCCCTGTCTTTGAGTACTGTTTGCACTGTCCCGATTACCTCTTTGCTAACATTCTCTTCAAAGCTGCAGTGAAACCAGGAACCACGTGGAGAAGGCACCCACACTGAAAGTGCCTGGAGGGAACATTGGGGCTTCTTCTCAGTGTCTCTGATATAGGGTTTCACTGTCCCGGGAAACTCTCTGCTAACACCCTGCAGAGCGCTGTGCCCAATATACAGAAATGTTTTACGGTATCCCCTACAGGGAAAGTGCCAGGAGGGAAAAGTGAGGATTATGTTTAGACTTTCTCGGAACTGCTTCAAATCAACTAGATATCTTTGTGCTGTAAATCTCCCAACAGCCAAACGCAAAAGCAGCAAACATCTCGCTGTATGTCCCACATCCAAAGTGCCAAGAGAGAGCTTGCTCTCCCTGTCTTTGAGTACTGTTTGCACTGTCCCGATTACCTCTTTGCTAACATTCTCTTCAGAGCTGCAGTGAAACCAGGAACCACGTGGAGAAGGCACCCACACTGAAAGTGCCTGGAAGGAACGTTGGGGCTTCTTCTCAGTGTCTCTGATATAGGGTTTCACTGTCCCGGGAAACTCTCTGCTAACACCCTGCACAGCGCTGTGCCCAATATACAGAAAAGTCTTGCGGTATCTCCTACAGGGAAAGTGCCAGGAGGGAAAAGTGAGGATTATGTTTAGACTTTCTCGGAACTGCTTCAAATCAACTAGATATCTTTGTGCTGTAAATCTCCCAACAGCCAAATGTAAAAGCAGCAAACATCTCGCTGTATGTCCCACATCCAAAGTGCCAAGAGAGAGCTTGCTCTCCCTGTCTTTGAGTACTGTTTGCGCTGTCCCGATTACCTCTTTGCTAACATTCTCTTCAGAGCTGCAGTGAAACCAGGAACCACGTGGAGAAGGCACCCACACTTAAAGTGCCTGGAGGGAACATTGGGGCTTCTTCTCAGTGTCTCTGACATAGGGTTTCACTGTCCCGGGAAAGTCTCTGCTAACACCCTGCACAGCGCTGTGCCCAATATACAGAAACGTCTTGCGGTATCTCCTACAGGGAAAGTGCCAGGAGGGAAAAGTGAGGATTATGCTTAGACTTTCTCGGAACTGCTTCAAATCAACTAGATATCTTTGTGCTGTAAATCTCCCAACAGCCAAATGTAAAAGCAGCAAACATCTCGCTGTATGTCCCACATCCAAAGTGCCAAGAGAGAGCTTGCTCTCCCTGTCTTTGAGTACTGTTTGCACTGTCCCGATTACCTCTTTGCTAACATTCTCTTCAGAGCTGCAGTGAAACCAGGAACCACGTGGAGAAGGCACCCACACTGAAAGTGCCTGGAAGGAACGTTGGGGCTTCTTCTCAGTGTCTCTGATATAGGGTTTCACTGTCCCGGGAAACTCTCTGCTAACACCCTGCAGAGCGCTGTGCCCAATATACAGAAACGTCTTGCGGTATCTCCTACAGGGAAAGTGCCAGGAGGGAAAAGTGAGGATTATGTTTAGACTTTCTCGGAACTGCTTCAAATCAACTAGATATCTTTGTGCTGTAAATCTCCCAACAGCCAAACGCAAAAGCAGCAAACATCTCGCTGTATGTCCCACATCCAAAGTGCCAAGAGAGAGCTTGCTCTCCCTGTCTTTGAGTACTGTTTGCACTGTCCCGATTACCTCTTTGCTAACATTCTCTTCAGAGCTGCAGTGAAACCAGGAACCACGTGGAGAAGGCACCCACACTGAAAGTGCCTGGAGGGAACATTGGGGCTTCTTCTCAGTGTCTCTGACATAGGGTTTCACTGTCCCGGGAAAGTCTCTGCTCACACCCTGCACAGCGCTGTGCCCAATATACAGAAATGTCTTGCGGTATCCCCTACAGGGAAAGTGCCAGGAGGGAAAAGTGAGGATTATGCTTAGACTTTCTCGGAACTGCTTCAAATCAGCTATATATCTTTGTGCTGTAAATCTCCCAACAGCCAAACGCAAAAGCAGCAAACATCTCGCTGTATGTCCCACATCCAAAGTGCCAAGAGAGTAATGTAGAGCTTGCTCTCCCTGTCTTTGAGTACTGTTTGCACTGTCCCGATTACCTCTTTGCTAACATTCTCTTCAGAGCTGCAGTGAAACCAGGAACCACGTGGAGAAGGCACCCACACTGAAAGTGCCTGGAGGGAACATTGGGGCTTCTTCTCAGTGTCTCTGATATAGGGTTTCACTGTCCCGGGAAACTCTCTGCTAACACCCTGCAGAGCGCTGTGCCCAATATACAGAAATGTTTTACGGTATCCCCTACAGGGAAAGTGCCAGGAGGGAAAAGTGAGGATTATGTTTAGACTTTCTCGGAACTGCTTCAAATCAACTAGATATCTTTGTGCTGTAAATCTCCCAACAGCCAAACGCAAAAGCAGCAAACATCTCGCTGTATGTCCCACATCCAAAGTGCCAAGAGAGAGCTTGCTCTCCCTGTCTTTGAGTACTGTTTGCACTGTCCCGATTACCTCTTTGCTAACATTCTCTTCAGAGCTGCAGTGAAACCAGGAACCACGTGGAGAAGGCACCCACACTGAAAGTGCCTGGAAGGAACGTTGGGGCTTCTTCTCAATGTCTCTGATATAGGGTTTCACTGTCCCGGGAAACTCTCTGCTAACACCCTGCAGAGCGCTGTGCCCAATATACAGAAACGTCTTGCGGTATCTCCTACAGGGAAAGTGCCAGGAGGGAAAAGTGAGGATTATGTTTAGACTTTCTCGGAACTGCTTCAAATCAACTAGATATCTTTGTGCTGTAAATCTCCCAACAGCCAAATGTAAAAGCAGCAAACATCTCGCTGTATGTCCCACATCCAAAGTGCCAAGAGAGAGCTTGCTCTCCCTGTCTTTGAGTACTGTTTGCACTGTCGTCCCGATTACCTCTTTGCTAACATTCTCTTCAGAGCTGCTGTGAAACCAGGAACCACGTCGAGAAGGCACCCACACTGAAAGTGCCTGGAAGGAACGTTGGGGCTTCTTCTCAGTGTCTCTGATATAGGGTTTCACTGTCCCGGGAAACTCTCTGCTAACACCCTGCAGAGCGCTGTGCCCAATATACAGAAACGTCTTGCGGTATCTCCTACAGGGAAAGTGCCAGGAGGGAAAAGTGAGGATTATGTTTAGACTTTCTCGGAACTGCTTCAAATCAACTAGATATCTTTGTGCTGTAAATCTCCCAACAGCCAAATGTAAAAGCAGCAAACATCTCGCTGTATGTCCCACATCCAAAGTGCCAAGAGAGAGCTTGCTCTCCCTGTCTTTGAGTACTGTTTGCACTGTCCCGATTACCTCTTTGCTAACATTCTCTTCAGAGCTGCAGTGAAACCAGGAACCACGTGGAGAAGGCACCCACACTGAAAGTGCCTGGAGGGAACATTGGGGCTTCTTCTCAGTGTCTCTGACATAGGGTTTCACTGTCCCGGGAAAGTCTCTGCTAACACCCTGCACAGCGCTGTGCCCAATATACAGAAATGTCTTGCGGTATCCCCTACAGGGAAAGTGCCAGGAAGGAAAAGTGAGGATTATGTTTAGACTTTCTCGGAACTGCTTCAAATCAACTAGATATCTTTGTGCTGTAAATCTCCCAACAGCCAAACGCAAAAGCAGCAAACATCTCGCTGTATGTCCCACATCCAAAGTGCCAAGAGAGTAATGTAGAGCTTGCTCTCCCTGTCTTTGAGTACTGTTTGCACTGTCCCGATTACCTCTTTGCTAACATTCTCTTCAGAGCTGCAGTGAAACCAGGAACCACGTGGAGAAGGCACCCACACTGAAAGTGCCTGGAGGGAACATTGGGGCTTCTTCTCAGTGTCTCTGATATAGGGTTTCACTGTCCCGGGAAACTCTCTGCTAACACCCTGCAGAGCGCTGTGCCCAATATACAGAAACGTCTTGCGGTATCTCCTACAGGGAAAGTGCCAGGAGGGAAAAGTGAGGATTATGTTTAGACTTTCTCGGAACTGCTTCAAATCAACTAGATATCTTTGTGCTGTAAATCTCCCAACAGCCAAATGTAAAAGCAGCAAACATCTCGCTGTATGTCCCACATCCAAAGTGCCAAGAGAGAGCTTGCTCTCCCTGTCTTTGAGTACTGTTTGCACTGTCCCGATTACCTCTTTGCTAACATTCTCTTCAGAGCTGCAGTGAAACCAGGAACCACGTGGAGAAGGCACCCACACTGAAAGTGCCTGGAGGGAACGTTGGGGCTTCTTCTCAGTGTCTCTGATATAGGGTTTCACTGTCCCGGGAAACTCTCTGCTAACACCCTGCAGAGCGCTGTGCCCAATATACAGAAACGTCTTGCGGTATCTCCTACAGGGAAAGTGCCAGGAGGGAAAAGTGAGGATTATGTTTAGACTTTCTCGGAACTGCTTCAAATCAACTAGATATCTTTGTGCTGTAAATCTCCCAACAGCCAAATGTAAAAGCAGCAAACATCTCGCTGTATGTCCCACATCCAAAGTGCCAAGAGAGAGCTTGCTCTCCCTGTCTTTGAGTACTGTTTGCACTGTCCCGATTACCTCTTTGCTAACATTCTCTTCAGAGCTGCAGTGAAACCAGGAACCACGTGGAGAAGGCACCCACACTGAAAGTGCCTGGAAGGAACGTTGGGGCTTCTTCTCAGTGTCTCTGATATAGGGTTTCACTGTCCCGGGAAACTCTCTGCTAACACCCTGCAGAGCGCTGTGCCCAATATACAGAAACGTCTTGCGGTATCTCCTACAGGGAAAGTGCCAGGAGGGAAAAGTGAGGATTATGTTTAGACTTTCTCGGAACTGCTTCAAATCAACTAGATATCTTTGTGCTGTAAATCTCCCAACAGCCAAATGTAAAAGCAGCAAACATCTCGCTGTATGTCCCACATCCAAAGTGCCAAGAGAGAGCTTGCTCTCCCTGTCTTTGAGTACTGTTTGCACTGTCCCGATTACCTCTTTGCTAACATTCTCTTCAGAGCTGCAGTGAAACCAGGAACCACGTGGAGAAGGCACCCACACTGAAAGTGCCTGGAAGGAACGTTGGGGCTTCTTCTCAGTGTCTCTGATATAGGGTTTCACTGTCCCGGGAAACTCTCTGCTAACACCCTGCAGAGCGCTGTGCCCAATATACAGAAACGTCTTGCGGTATCTCCTACAGGGAAAGTGCCAGGAGGGAAAAGTGAGGATTATGTTTAGACTTTCTCGGAACTGCTTCAAATCAACTAGATATCTTTGTGCTGTAAATCTCCCAACAGCCAAATGTAAAAGCAGCAAACATCTCGCTGTATGTCCCACATCCAAAGTGCCAAGAGAGAGCTTGCTCTCCCTGTCTTTGAGTACTGTTTGCACTGTCCCGATTACCTCTTTGCTAACATTCTCTTCAGAGCTGCAGTGAAACCAGGAACCACGTGGAGAAGGCACCCACACTGAAAGTGCCTGGAAGGAACGTTGGGGCTTCTTCTCAGTGTCTCTGATATAGGGTTTCACTGTCCCGGGAAACTCTCTGCTAACACCCTGCACAGCGCTGTGCCCAATATACAGAAAAGTCTTGCGGTATCTCCTACAGGGAAAGTGCCAGGAGGGAAAAGTGAGGATTATGTTTAGACTTTCTCGGAACTGCTTCAAATCAACTAGATATCTTTGTGCTGTAAATCTCCCAACAGCCAAATGTAAAAGCAGCAAACATCTCGCTGTATGTCCCACATCCAAAGTGCCAAGAGAGAGCTTGCTCTCCTTGTCTTTGAGTACTGTTTGCACTGTCCCGATTACCTCTTTGCTAACATTCTCTTCAGAGCTGCAGTGAAACCAGGAACCACGTGGAGAAGGCACCCACACTGAAAGTGCCTGGAGGGAACATTGGGGCTTCTTCTCAGTGTCTCTGATATAGGGTTTCACTGTCCCGGGAAACTCTCTGCTAACACCCTGCAGAGCGCTGTGCCCAATATACAGAAACGTCTTGCGGTATCTCCTACAGGGAAAGTGCCAGGAGGGAAAAGTGAGGATTATGTTTAGACTTTCTCGGAACTGCTTCAAATCAACTAGATATCTTTGTGCTGTAAATCTCCCAACAGCCAAACGCAAAAGCAGCAAACATCTCGCTGTATGTCCCACATCCAAAGTGCCAAGAGAGAGCTTGCTCTCCCTGTCTTTGAGTACTGTTTGCACTGTCCCGATTACCTCTTTGCTAACATTCTCTTCAGAGCTGCAGTGAAACCAGGAACCACGTGGAGAAGGCACCCACACTGAAAGTGCCTGGAGGGAACATTGGGGCTTCTTCTCAGTGTCTCTGATATAGGGTTTCACTGTCCCGGGAAACTCTCTGCTAACACCCTGCAGAGCGCTGTGCCCAATATACAGAAACGTCTTGCGGTATCTCCTACAGGGAAAGTGCCAGGAGGGAAAAGTGAGGATTATGTTTAGACTTTCTCGGAACTGCTTCAAATCAACTAGATATCTTTGTGCTGTAAATCTCCCAACAGCCAAATGTAAAAGCAGCAAACATCTCGCTGTATGTCCCACATCCAAAGTGCCAAGAGAGAGCTTGCTCTCCCTGTCTTTGAGTACTGTTTGCACTGTCCCGATTACCTCTTTGCTAACATTCTCTTCAGAGCTGCAGTGAAACCAGGAACCACGTGGAGAAGGCACCCACACTGAAAGTGCCTGGAAGGAACGTTGGGGCTTCTTCTCAGTGTCTCTGATATAGGGTTTCACTGTCCCGGGAAACTCTCTGCTAACACCCTGCAGAGCGCTGTGCCCAATATACAGAAACGTCTTGCGGTATCTCCTACAGGGAAAGTGCCAGGAGGGAAAAGTGAGGATTATGTTTAGACTTTCTCGGAACTGCTTCAAATCAACTAGATATCTTTGTGCTGTAAATCTCCCAACAGCCAAATGTAAAAGCAGCAAACATCTCGCTGTATGTCCCACATCCAAAGTGCCAAGAGAGAGCTTGCTCTCCCTGTCTTTGAGTACTGTTTGCACTGTCCCGATTACCTCTTTGCTAACATTCTCTTCAGAGCTGCAGTGAAACCAGGAACCACGTGGAGAAGGCACCCACACTGAAAGTGCCTGGAAGGAACGTTGGGGCTTCTTCTCAGTGTCTCTGATATAGGGTTTCACTGTCCCGGGAAACTCTCTGCTAACACCCTGCACAGCGCTGTGCCCAATATACAGAAAAGTCTTGCGGTATCTCCTACAGGGAAAGTGCCAGGAGGGAAAAGTGAGGATTATGTTTAGACTTTCTCGGAACTGCTTCAAATCAACTAGATATCTTTGTGCTGTAAATCTCCCAACAGCCAAATGTAAAAGCAGCAAACATCTCGCTGTATGTCCCACATCCAAAGTGCCAAGAGAGAGCTTGCTCTCCCTGTCTTTGAGTACTGTTTGCACTGTCCCGATTACCTCTTTGCTAACATTCTCTTCAGAGCTGCAGTGAAACCAGGAACCACGTGGAGAAGGCACCCACACTGAAAGTGCCTGGAGGGAACATTGGGGCTTCTTCTCAGTGTCTCTGACATAGGGTTTCACTGTCCCGGGAAAGTCTCTGCTAACACCCTGCACAGCGCTGTGCCCAATATACAGAAATGTCTTGCGGTATCCCCTACAGGGAAAGTGCCAGGAAGGAAAAGTGCGGATTATGTTTAGACTTTCTCGGAACTGCTTCAAATCAACTAGATATCTTTGTGCTGTAAATCTCCCAACAGCCAAACGCAAAAGCAGCAAACATCTCGCTGTATGTCCCACATCCAAAGTGCCAAGAGAGTAATGTAGAGCTTGCTCTCCCTGTCTTTGAGTACTGTTTGCGCTGTCCCGATTACCTCTTTGCTAACATTCTATTCAGAGCTCCAGTGAAACCAGGAACCACGTGGAGAAGGCACCCACACTGAAAGTGCCTGGAGGGAACATTGGGGCTTCTTCTCAGTGTCTCTGATATAGGGTTTAACTGTCCCGGGAAACTCTCTGCTCACACCCTGCACAGCGCTGTGCCCAATATACAGAAACGTCTTGCGGTATCTCCTACAGGGAAAGTGCCAGGAGGGAAAAGTGAGGATTATGTTTAGACTTTCTCGGAACTGCTTCAAATCAACTAGATATCTTTGTGCTGTAAATCTCCCAACAGCCAAATGTAAAAGCAGCAAACATCTCGCTGTATGTCCCACATCCAAAGTGCCAAGAGAGTAATGTAGAGCTTGCTCTCCCTGTCTTTGAGTACTGTTTGCACTGTCCCGATTACCTCTTTGCTAACATTCTCTTCAGAGCTGCAGTGAAACCAGGAACCACGTGGAGAAGGCACCCACACTGAAAGTGCCTGGAGGGAACGTTGGGGCTTCTTCTCAGTGTCTCTGATATAGGGTTTCACTGTCCCGGGAAACTCTCTGCTAACACCCTGCAGAGCGCTGTGCCCAATATACAGAAACGTCTTGCGGTATCTCCTACAGGGAAAGTGCCAGGAGGGAAAAGTGAGGATTATGTTTAGACTTTCTCGGAACTGCTTCAAATCAACTAGATATCTTTGTGCTGTAAATCTCCCAACAGCCAAATGTAAAAGCAGCAAACATCTCGCTGTATGTCCCACATCCAAAGTGCCAAGAGAGAGCTTGCTCTCCCTGTCTTTGAGTACTGTTTGCACTGTCCCGATTACCTCTTTGCTAACATTCTCTTCAGAGCTGCAGTGAAACCAGGAACCACGTGGAGAAGGCACCCACACTGAAAGTGCCTGGAGGGAACATTGGGGCTTCTTCTCAGTGTCTCTGATATAGGGTTTCACTGTCCCGGGAAACTCTCTGCTAACACCCTGCAGAGCGCTGTGCCCAATATACAGAAACGTCTTGCGGTATCTCCTACAGGGAAAGTGCCAGGAGGGAAAAGTGAGGATTATGTTTAGACTTTCTCGGAACTGCTTCAAATCAACTAGATATCTTTGTGCTGTAAATCTCCCAACAGCCAAATGTAAAAGCAGCAAACATCTCGCTGTATGTCCCACATCCAAAGTGCCAAGAGAGAGCTTGCTCTCCCTGTCTTTGAGTACTGTTTGCACTGTCCCGATTACCTCTTTGCTAACATTCTCTTCAGAGCTGCAGTGAAACCAGGAACCACGTGGAGAAGGCACCCACACTGAAAGTGCCTGGAGGGAACATTGGGGCTTCTTCTCAGTGTCTCTGATATAGGGTTTCACTGTCCCGGGAAACTCTCTGCTAACACCCTGCAGAGCGCTGTGCCCAATATACAGAAACGTCTTGCGGTATCTCCTACAGGGAAAGTGCCAGGAGGGAAAAGTGAGGATTATGTTTAGACTTTCTCGGAACTGCTTCAAATCAACTAGATATCTTTGTGCTGTAAATCTCCCAACAGC